>NC_051318.1:17988775-18591494 GCF_015220235.1 Choloepus didactylus | reverse complement strand
TCCACCAGTACATAAATTACTGGAGTGTTTTTTTTTTCAGTATTACTAATAAAACTTTTTTTAAGTCATGCAAAGCATGGATATCTGCTTTTTACAGTGCATGAACTCTGCCAACCTTCTTTTTTTTTACTGCAAATATTAAATATAGTGAGATATATTCATACATCCAAAGAATACCATCCATATAATCCATCCAAAGTATACAATCATTGTCTCACAGTATCATCACCTCGTTGTGCAATCATCACAGTCAATTTTAGAACATTTTCATTACTCCAAAAAGAAAAATAACAAATAGATATAAAAAAATAAAACCCAAAACAACCCATACCCTTTATCCTCCACCCCCATTATCGACCCCTAGTATTGGTGTGTTACATTTGTTACTATTGATGAAAGAATATTAGGATATTACTGTTAACTATAGTCCATAGTTTGCAATAGGTACTTCCGCCCATACACTCTTCTAATATTAGCTCTTTGTATAAGTATTGTATATTTGTACTAGTTCATGAAAGAACTTATTTATATTTGTAGTGTTAATCATAAACATCACCCACCACAAGGTTCACTGTGTTACATGATCCCATATTTTAACCTCTAGCTTTCCTTCCAGGGACATACATGATTCTAAACAACCCTCTTCAACCATATTTTCCTGCAATTCAGCACTATTACTCATAATCCCAATAATGAGCTACCATCAGCTCTATCCATTTCCAAGCATTTAAGTTCAACCTCGTTAAAAATTCTGTACACATTAGGCAACCGTTCCCTATTCTCTAGCCTCGTTCTATCTCTTGATAACATATATTCTAAGTTTTATGACTATGAATTTACATATTCCAGTTAGTTCATGTTAGTGAAATCATATAATATTTGTCCTTTAGTGTCTAACTTATTTCACTCAGCATTATGTTGTCAAGGTTCATCCATGTTAAATGCTTCAGGACTTCATTCCTTCTTACTGCTGAGTTAATAGTCCATCATATTTATATACCACATTTTTTTGTCTATCGATTCATTGGTTGATTGACACTTGGATTGCTTCCATCTTCTGGCAACTGTGCCAACTTTCTTTTGTAGTTGAAAATAAACAAGGTTGACACTAGGTAAAATAGAGAAGTATAGAAAGTTCTATCTCTAATGTTCTATTCCTAATATTCCTTTTTTTTTTTTTAAACTATTTCTCTCCACCTACCCAGTACTGTGTAGCAGTGGTTGTCAACAGGAGCAGTTTGTCCCTGGGACACATGTGACAATATCTGGAGATGTTTTTGTTGTCACAACTTGGGTGGGTGCTATTGTTATCTAGTGTGTAGAGGCCAGAGATGCTGTAAACATCCTACAATGCACAGGACAGCCATATAATAAAAAGTTATACAGCCCAAAAGGTCAATAGTGCCAACGTTGAGAAACTCTGATGTACAGCAACTCTTCCTCTTTAGATGAAGTGTCTTCCTGCTTTCATCTCCCCTCACTTTGTCTCTTTCTCCCTCTCCTTCCTGCCATACATACTTATTTACAAAAGTAAATGATTAGTATGAAATCCCTTAAAAAGGAAAAGAATTGCATACCAGTCATTTACATTTGCTGAATAACTTGCCCATCACATTTAATGTAAATGAATTCAGTGTGGTTCCACAACCTGTATTTTAATCTTAAGGTTACCTTAATTATGGGAAGAAATACCACAGGCTCTGAGTTCTTCCACTAGATTAGTGACTAGACTGTAAGCTTTTTGAAGAGGCACACTGTCTTTGTCATCGTTCTGTCCCAACTATAGGTGCTACTTGCCTAACATAGGTGCTACATAAATCACTATTGAATAGCTTAGTATATAAGTGAACTTTGCCTTCAGTTAAATGCTTTCAGATATCAGACAGCAGGTGATAATTTTACCAGGCTGGTCCTTCAAAAAACTTTAGAACTAGAAGTGACTTCAGAGGTCCTCATTTTACTGATGAGGAAACTGGAGGCTGGAGAATCCACAGGTCTCACAGCTCTGTTTAACAAAGCTGGGATGGACTGTAGCTCTCTTGACCCTCTGTTGAATATTTTCATCACACCATACTTGTTACATTAAATGGGGAAAAAATTATACATTTTATTTGAGAGGTACTAGGTTCATTTCGGAGGAATAATATTATAGCCTAGCTCCTAAGGAGCTTACAGTCTTAGGAAAATAAAATGGACACAGATAGATGTTATAAGGCATAACATAATAAGTGTTGTAAAAAAATATATAAATTCCTATGGAAAAAAAAGAGAGGTTATTTACCTTTTTTGGGACAATAGAAAAAGGCTGATTAGAAGAAAAATTTAGAGGTGAATATTAAAGGTGAATATTTTCTAAGACTTGGAGCCAACCTTATCAACATTAGTTTTCCCTGCAATATGTATAAAATTAAAATGCCTTACTCTAATATGGTACGGAATCAGTGATTAAAGTTCACGTAACTTTATGTCTTGACCCCTATAATTCAAGTATCTGTGTTGTTACAAATTCAATATATGTTGACAAATTGGGGCAGATCATATATATATATATGATCTAGAAGAAAGCATACATATAATATATGCATATATATGCTTTCTTCCATACTTTCCCTCCAATGGTATTTTCATTATCATTTAGTTCAAAATATTTTCTAATTTCCATGGTGATTTTATCTTTGACTTATGGATTATTTAGAAGTGTATTTCTTAATTTCCCAACATATGAAAATTTTCTAGTTATCTTTGTGTTTCTGATTTCTAGCTTTATTCTTCTAAAGTCAGGGAACATAATCTGTATGATTTCAATTCTTTGAAATTTGTTAATATTCCAGCTCCTTTTGAAAAGAATGTATGTTCTGAAGTTGATGGGTACAATCTTATATGTCATTTAGTTCAAGTTTGTTCATTGTTTTGATCAGAAGTTATATATTCTTACTATTTTTTTTGTCTTTTGTTTCTGTTATTAATGAGAAGTGTGATCAGATCAATCTCCTACTATTATTGTAGATTTCTCTATTTCCTTTTAAGATTTTTGCTTTATTTATTTTAAGCAAAGATATTTAGAATGGTTATATTTTCCTGGTTAACTGAGCCTTTAATTGTTATGAAATGTCCCTCTATCTATAGAAATTCTTTTTGCCTATTTTGTATGATATTAATATATTAATATAGTTACACAAGCTTTCTTTTGACTAGTATTTGCATGGTTTATCTTTCCCATCCTTTTCCTTCAACCTTTCCATAAATATATGGTTATGGCATATCCACATATTTAATATGTGTCTCTTATTGACAGCATATAATTGGGTTTTGCTTTTTCAATACAGTCTGTCTTATTTTTTAGTGAAATATTTAGTCCATTGACATTTGCTTTTTGTTTGTCCTGCCTTTTTATGTTCCATTTTCTTCCCTTTCTTATTTTGTTTGATCATTTATTATTTCTCTCCCCTCTATTATCTTGATAGTGTACGTTCTTTAACCATTCCTTTAGTGTTTCCTTAATGATTGCAGCACTCATCTTTGACTTAGCAAGGTCTAATATAAATTAATATTTTACCATGTCCTGAACAATGCAAGAATTTTTGTTTATTTTAAGCTATTTTTTAGTTCTAGAATTTCCATTCATTCCTTTTTTATAGTTTCCAATTCTTCTCTAAAATTGTCAAGTCTTGTCTTCTAATTTATTGAGCATATTAAGCATAGTTATATTAAAGTTTGTTTGGTATTTCCATTATATGGACCCCACCTCTGGATTTCTTTCCATTGTCTTTTGTTTCTTTTAGTTTTTGGTTAGGTAGTCTTATCTCCTCATAAGTCTAGTTGTTTTTTCTTGAATGCCAGACATTGTAAATGAAAAATTGTAGAGATAACATAAGGCTCTAGATCTGCTCTCCGATGTGGTAGTTTCTAGCTGCATGTAGCTGTTTACATTTAAATGATTTAAAATTAAATAAAATTAAAAATTCAGATCCTCGTTGCACTAGACACGTTTCTAGTGCTCAACAGCCACATGTGGCTGATGATTACCTTATTTCAGAGGACATTTCCTTCATTGTAGAAAGTTCTGTTGAACAGTGCAGCTCTAAATGATTTTACCTTTCACAAAAGATAGTTTACTTTTGCTTGTGGCACTAGAAGCACTAATAATCCGAGATTATCTTAATCTGTTGGGTTTGGGATAATTCTAATTTGGGCTTCAGCCCTTGTGAGGACTGGTATACTTCTAATTTACCTTTCAGTCTTAGAGTGCAGCCTTTTGGGATGCCAATCTAAAGCCTGGAGGATTACCAAGGCTACCTCCTTGGCAGGTTCTCAACTCTAATTTTTATCTTTTCAGACCTGTGAGTCAGTCAAAAGCTATACTCAGTTTCTCTGCCATGGCTTTGGAATGACAGATGCCTCTAGGAGAAAAGCAGGCCTAAATGCGACTCACGTCTCTGGCCTTCCCTTCTCTTCCTTTTCTTGGGACTTTGGAATTCTTTACTGCCTTGATGGCTCTCTAATGTATTCAAACTTATTTTAAAAAAAAAACATTTTGTCCCCAGCTTTTAAAGCTGTTCTTAGTCTATATCTGCCATAGCCTGAATTAGAACTCCTCCACTGATGATATTTTAATCAAATATTTCACACAAATATGCCTAATAACTAACTTTAATGAGCCTAGTCTTATTTGATTCCAACTACAATTTTGTAATCAGGACACTTTGTATCCTTATTTCAAAGATGAAAACATTTAGGTTCAAAGAGATTGGGTAAACATAGCTAGTAGAGGGAGATTCAAACTCAGTTTCTTTGACTCCAGATTCTGTGTCTGTCTGGCCTAGTGGCTAGAAGTAATAAGCATGCAATAAATGTTTAATGAATTAATCGAGAGATACAAGCATGTAAATTAATCTTCCTTATTGGCACCTCAGGTCTTTCTAAAGTCCCCTTTCTCCTTTAAAATGAATTCCAGATTGAGTCTCCTTCTCAATTCTTAAAATACCTAAGCTTTCTGATTATTTAGGATAAATTAGAAGTTGTTCTAAACATTATGTAAATATTTCCTTATTGCTGAATCTATATTTTCCATTTCTTTTCCAATTTTCTATTATGTAGCTTAATTTGAACTCTATTAACTGTGTTTTTTTCCCTCTCCAAGATAACTGCTAAAATACCAAGCACGGCAGTTACTAGACCTATAGCTACTGGATATGGGGTAGGTTTTCTTAAGCTGAAAATATTAAGATTTTTCTCATACATAAGTACGTTAGGCAGTTCTAAATAATTTTGGCAATCTTTTAGCCCATTACCCTGATATTTTCCATTTTGGATAGTTAACAAACTTAGTGAAAGTCTAATTTGATTAAAAGTTTTGAGCTTTTTTTCCTAGTCACTTTGATTTGTCAATATATTAGAAAATATTTTATTACCTTTTCCATTTGTGAACCTTGTGTTTGTTAATTAATTTCCTTTCATTTTCTATACAATAGAAATCATTCTCATCTGTATTTCATTTATATATTTTGTGTGAAGGTAGATATTGAATAAATGTAATAGTGTTTACAATTGTTAGAAACTTGCTAATTAATAAATGAGAAAACAAAACTTAAGTGTTTCAGAGGCATATATTTGGATCTTGCTTATATTATATTAGAGATCTTTGGAGGAAAGGTGCTGTATAAAAATCTGTAAGAGTAAGAAACCTTTTACTTTTGCCCAAATTACTATCAATTTGGATGTTTTAGCTTATATGAAATAATAGAGGAGTGGGAGAAAAATGGAAGAGTGAGTTGGAATAGTATTTCCTAGACCTTATGATAAAATTTTCTTAGGGGTCATAAAAATAGCTTCAGAACCTTTAGGTTCAGGGTACTTGCCTTCATAAAGTTCCTTTACTGTGAGCAAAGAGAGTAGCCTTGGGTATAACTCTTATGTCATATGAAACATGCTTTTTAAAATTAGCTTGAACCTGTATTCATAAATTTGATTTTTAGTGGTGTTTCAGAGCAGAGGTCAGCAAACTTGTTCTGTGATGGGCCAGATATTCTAGGCTTTAGGTTTTGCAGCTCTCTGTCACAGCTTCTCAACTCCTCATTAATAGTGCAAAAACAGCTGTAAACAATGTGTAAATGAGTGGGTATGACCGTATTCCAATAAAACTTTGTTTACAGGGACTGCAGGTTATAGTTTGCTGACCCCTTTTTGAGAGTTTTATTATTTTATCAGATAATAAATTGAAAAAACTATGTTTAAATTTACTAATGCTAAATTCATACTGCTAAAATTCATAATGCTATGAATAAAACTTTTATAACTCAGTTTGTAAAATTAAGTGTAACTGTTGTTAGGAATCATTTTAAGTTGCCTTTCTGTTTACTAGTCCAAGACGTCCCTGGCATCATCAATGGGAAGACCAATGACAGGAGCCATCCAGGTATCTGTGTCGTGTGATTGTTCATTTTGTGCCTTTCTTATGACTCAAAACTTTATGACCAAAGTGGCTTTTTTCTTTATTATGAATATTCTTTTAAAATGTCAAAGAAAATGTTACCTACAAAGTAATCATGATTCTTTAAATTGTGGGTTAATGTTTGGACTGTTCTGAATCTTTGGTTGTAGGATTTCTTTGAATTTATTTACTCAGGTCTCAAAATGAAGTCCCATCAGGGAGTAGGCTAGGACTGAGGGTCTGCTCAAATGACTTACTTTGGGAACCATTTTTCCTATGCCTGCATTTACAACCATTTTCTGTGGTTTCTTTCATGGGCATATAGAAAAACCAACCAAGATTATGGGTGTAGCCAGCTAATAAACTAATTGCTTTTTTTTTTTCAAACTGAGAATGAGCCCAGTTAGATCAAGGAATTGAAATTTTATAGTGGAAAGGGCAAGTAAAAACAGGACCAATATGTGAGGAGGTAGAGGTAAGAAATAAGTAGGTAGTGATTGAAAATCCATATTAAAATTAGGGCTATCTTAAGATATGTGGCACAGGCAGAATTGTAAATAAGACGTAGATACTATTGAGGATGCTTTTTAAATGTTTCTTACTCTTTTAAGGATGGTGTTACTCGACCTATGACAGCTGTGAGAGCAGCTGGTTTTACCAAAGCAGCTCTGAGAGGTTTGTTGTACTACTGTTACTAAGGCATTTTTATCCCCAGATCTTTCTGTTTTCTACTGTTTTTCTGTGTATAGATATTATTACCATTTGTAATCACATCTGAGATACTATTGATTATAAGGTACATCACCATTCCGTGTACCTTTAAAAAAAGGAACGGAGGTGATAATGTCAATGTTCTCCATCTTAATTGGAGTGGTAGTCACACTGATGTGTAATTTGCCAAAATATATCGAGCTATACCCTTAAAATCTGTGCATTTTAGTTTATATAAATTATAACTCCATTTGAAAAAAGTAGAAATAGTATTTAAATATGTGATAAGTTAAATAATAATTTAAAATTAAGTTGTAATGACAGAAAATTAATGTTTATTATAGCGTTAAGGAAAATTAAAAAGCCAACACCTAGTTATTACTCAGATGATTGATAACTTAGATTTCATAATAGGGAGAAATCACTATAGGGAGAAAGGAAATGCTGACATAGTATCTCATTTTTGTTTTACACATTAATAAGTTTTATTTAAGTGGTTTTCTGTATGTTAAAATGTCATAATGTAGCCATAATGTTGTGTCCTTTGACTAAATAAGTAATTTAAACTCGTTAATAAATAGCTGAATTAAATAATTTGTGCAAGGTTTCATATTTTGTTCAATTATGCAGATTACATGTGTACTTTTGAATTGTGTCTCAGGCTCTCCATTTGACCCTCTAAGTCAGTCAAGGGGCCCCGCTCCTCCTCTAGAAGCCAAAAACGAAGATAGGTACGCAAGTCCTTATGCTCCTGTTTTGTTTTTGTTGTTGTTGTTGTTATTGTTGTTGAAACACTTTTAAAAATTTTTATTTTCCAAGTACATACTTGTTAAGTATGTTAAAAGCTTGTATTAGCAGGATGGTAATTAAAAAATCATTCCTAGTTCTTGGTATAAGCAATAGAATCAAGTGAATATCTGTTCTGGACAATTTTATTGTATGGTCTCATTTTTATGTGCCAATATTGGTTCCCTTAGAGGCCAAATGGGATTATAAATGTAGTAACATATACTTATTTTAAAGGGACAGTTCAGAAAAGAAAAAAATCAAAAAAACATTATTACAGTTATTATTTTTACTTTTCTTTTACCATTATTATTATTATTTTCACCATTACTATTACTATGAATGATTACACAATGTAGTCATTAAAAACATTAGTTTATTTGCCTTTTAATGTCATTTATACATTTCTGTTATCTATGACTTGTTGAAGTTTAATAGTACAAAATACACAATGTTAAAAGTAAAGTAAGTTTTAATGTATATTATTAGTGGTTGAATGATTTAAATTCACCTGTTTTTTCTTTAATAGTCCGGAAGAAAAGATTAGACAATTAGAGAAGAAAGTAAATGAGTTAGTAGAGGAAAGCTGTATTGCCAACAGTTGTGGAGACTTAAAATTGGTAAGCTCATAAACTCATAGGACTCAAAATTATGAAGAGTGTGTATATGTATGTGTATGCTTTTATATATGCACATATAGAAGCATAAATATAGATAAATATTTTTGTTTTGCTCCTGATTGGCCTTAGGATTTTGAATGAAGCAATTATTTTCAGAACCTGGAATTCTAAATTTGCTTCATAAGTACTGATGTCAAAACAACTGGCTGCTTTTTAAATTTTTTCCCCAACAGTAGTCCTTTTAGTAGGGAAAATAAAAATTCTCATGTATTGGATGATTAAATTTTGCAGCCTTGTGGACTATCGGACTCATAGGCTGCCTAAGGCATAGCTGCCATGAGCCACACACAATACTAAGTACTTTTACATTATTTTCTTATCTACACTTTTGTCACAACCTCATCAATATCAGAAGGTATCCACTTGCTTTATTTATTTTTTTTACTTTTTTCTTTGAAATATTTTTAAACTTTCAGGAAAGTTGCAAAAATAATGCAGATACAATGTGCAGGACTCCAACATACCCCCACCTAGATACCCAGATTTACTATTATCAGCTCACTAATGCTTTAGTCTTCTCCTTTGCCTGGGCCATTGCTTCCTGTTTCTTTGTATGTTTTTTTAACCTTTTGTTGAAACCTGAACATTTTGATATTTTAATGTGTTGCCATTGGAATTTAGACTTTTAAGGTGTCTGTTCCTTAAGCTTGTATTTAGCTAGTGTTATGACAGAGCTTTCCTTGCAAGTCCGGAGCTAAGAAAAGGAGGAAAAAAGAAAACACCTTTCCTACTCTTTGTAGATCGACTTGTGCAAGTTCTCTCCTTCAGGATTTATCTGTACAGTGAGTTTAGAGAATTGCTCCAGGCCAAAGCACAGTGACCTCCCTGATCTTTTCTGCACCTGTGCCTTGTCTTGAGCATTTGCATGTGGACCTAGGAATTCCTCCATTTACACAATTATGAGTGTTCCCTCTTCCCTAGGAAACAGTTTTCTCAGGGTCTGGGTACTGCACTGAGTGTCCTACAGCCTGCAATCCCTTGCCTTAGGCAGCACAACTTTACTGCTCTCCCACAGAGTTCCATAGGGGAGTTCCATGGGCTCTCTTGTACAGGACAGGTTCTGGGATAGCAAGTCCCTCAGGCCACCACCAGACAGATTGGGGCAGACATACATGTTCCCCATATGTGCATGAGGGTTACTCTGCTCTCTCCAGAATCAAGACCAGGGTTCTGCACAAGGAGCATGGGCTAGCTCACAACATGTTAGTGAGGGACTAGAGAGGATGGCACAAGATCCTACTGCTTGCCCTGTTACTGCAATCCTTTAGTCGTTTTCTGGAGTTTTGAGAAAGATGTTTCTGCCAGTTCTTGCTGACAGACAGAGCACTGAAGCATCTCACTCACCCATCTTGATGGAGGCAGGGCCCCCAACTCTACTTCTTAATTAACTTTTTATTTTCTTTGTTCACATTATTTTGATTGTGATACTATACAAATACAATTTATGTGACTTAGCTATCAGATTAACAAATACCATTAGAAGGAAATAGTATAAATTATTCATAGAACTAGTGTTTTTTAATCTAATTATTAAAAAAGCCCATGTTGAATTAATTTGTCTATGGTTGGACTCTTAAGGTTCTTGACATTCTGAGTAGGCATACAAGAGCTGAGCTAAGTGTCTGTTGTATTATCATGTAGCAGTTATCCTTTAACTTGTTTCTATTTTGAGACTCTAGAAGCCAAACAAAATCCATTCAAATTCCAGTTCCACTCATTGGATCATACTAAACTACACAAAGATTCAAGAGTTGAGAGGAAAAAAGAAGTAGGCATGGTCAAACCTAAAGTCTGATAGAAGGTTTACTTTCCCTTCTCTCCCAGAAGGAACACACAGGCATATTTATGATGGTGAGCTCCAGTTCAAACAAATATTCTGGGTACTTTTGTTTGCAAGGGGAGTTTATGGTAAGGATACAGAGGGGCTTCTGGGAAATCCAGGGATGGAAAATGAATTCAGCCAAGCTTCACATATTTTCCAAATACATAAATTCAAAGGAATTTATGAAGTATAAATTTAATTTCAGGCCTTAGAAAAGGCAAAAGATGCAGGAAGAAAAGAGCGAGTACTGGTGAGACAACGGGAGCAAGTTACTACTCCAGAAAATATCAATTTGGACTTAACTTACTCAGTGAGTTTTGAAATAGCTGCTGCATAAGATTATTTTGGCTATGATGTGTGGATTCCAGTAATCTTTATCTTTTTGCTTTGTTTTAAAAAAAATCTTATTGGACCTCAGTTATCCAGAATTAGAATGCTCTTTAGTTTATTAGACACTCTCATCTTTGGTCTATGCAAGGATCTCTTTTATTTAATTATTTATTTGGATGTATTAAATAATGTAGTAAGTACTCACAAAGCTACCATCCAGAAAAAAGCTAGAACCTTGACAATAACCTGCATCTAATCATATAACACCCCTTACCAACCCATTCTTCCCACTAGAGAAATCTTAAATCATGTGTCATTCTATTGCCTTCCCTTTTATGATTTTTTTCTTTGGATCTATTCTTATATTCCTAAAATGTAGATTGCTTTATTGTAGTAGCTTTTAAACTTTATTAAAAACATCTATTATATTTCCTAAAATGTAGATCATTTTATTGTAATAGTTTTTAAACTTTATTAAAAACATATCAGGCTATTTGTAATCTTCTATACTTTCTTTCATTACTTAGATTCACCTGTACTATTGTCTCCGTAGTCTGTTCATTTGGAATATTATATAATATCCAGTAATCTTTCAGCTTAGTGTTTTTAACATAAATTCTTTTTTTCAAATTGAGCTCATAATTTGTCTATATTTCTGAAAGACTGTTAGTATTTAGAATCTACCCAGTGTGGTTATTTTAATGAGATTCTAATGTAGTCTTTTGGTTTGTGATTTTCAAAGACTTCAAATTAGGCAAAATAAGATAAAGGTCTATGAAAATAGTAAAAAAAAGCAAACTTTAAATTTCTAGCTTAATTTCTTTAATTCTAAAAAAACACTTCCAAAATCCTTGTTTTATAGTATTTTTAAAAAAGGTATATTTCTGGTGGGAAAAGTCTTCACATGCCAAATAAATTGAAAAAGGACATTTGAAACTAAATATGAAAAAATTTTAACTGTTTATTGTTTATAGCTAATATTTTAAAAATTCCATGCAAAAAATGATGATCATTTTTTACTTCTGGAAAGATAATTTACTATAACTTAAGAACCTAAACTGTCATTTTGTATATAGAGAAATAATATACAAATGGCTCTCTGATATATATTCAGATATTTCCATGATATTTAATTTATGGTAATGAAGAGAATTTTGTCCACTATTTGTTTATTCTGTTCATCACCAGCAGCATTAACAATACACAGTTATTCTTTCTAAATCTTCCTAAGATTTATGGGTGGCAAATACTACTTAAATCAGATAAAATACATGGAAAATTAAGGTGAAATTTAAAGAACAGCTCTACCCATCTCAATGTTTTGGTTCACTTGGAATGTAAGATATTTCTCTGTTTGCTTTGTCTCCTAATTGATTTGGGATCTTGTATAAGCAGCTACCTTTGTTACAGGATTTTAATCTCTAGAAAGAATAGAGGCAAAAATAACCTAAAAAGTTCAATATGCATCTTTCTTGCTATCTTTTCTTCCTTAGGTTCTTTTCAACTTGGCCAGTCAGTATTCAGCTAATGAAATGTATGCTGAAGCACTAAACACATATCAAGTTATAGTGAAAAATAAAATGTTTAGCAATGCAGGTATGTTTATATAATCAAAGAATGGGTCTTTTGTAGCGTTAACTAATATCTCACTTTATGCTTCTTTATAATGAAATGATCTATGCTTTAAACAGACTTGTATTTATGATAGAGTTGTCCTGCTTAAAGATACTATATATTTGAAAATACACAAAAATACAAGTGAAGAAATATTAGTTGGTACAAGGTATACTGCCTATTAGTAAACAAACAAATAAAAGTATCTTGTCATCAAAACTAGAATGAGACATGGCAAGTAACTCCATAGAACATGCTTTTCCTTATGTAAATTTATTCCTTTGGGACTTGTTTTTATTTAGCATTTATATAGTGTTGTTTTTTTGGTAGCGATATTAAAGTTTATCGGAATGTCGTTTCCTTTAATATTATATTAAAATGGGTGTGGCAGTGTTTAATTTTAACATATCTTTTATTTTTGAAGTCCTGTGTTTTTCTTAAATCGGTTATTTTGCAGTCACATTTTCAGGAGTCCATCTGTCTTAAGTTCTGTTTCCTCGTAGAAGATAATGTGTGTATGTGTGAAAAAGTGTAACTGCTTTAAAGTTTGAATTTTAGATGGTATCTGAAGTTTCATAAGTTTAGAAAAGCCTCACAGAATATGAGTTAATTTCATCTAAAATATCATAGGAAAAGTGAAAGAATTAGAATATTTATTCATTCATTAAACTTTTTTTTTAATTAGGAAGATTGAAGGTGAATATGGGAAATATTTATTTAAAGCAAAGAAATTATTCCAAAGCCATTAAATTTTACCGAATGGCATTAGATCAAATTCCAAGTGTCCATAAAGAAATGAGGTAAGTTTATACCATGATAAATTTGTTAAATTGATTGTGGTGGTGTTCAGAAACAAGCTAATAACTTTCCTGACCTCAGTGGGCTGAATGTTTTGAGGTATTTCTACATGAAAGCTATTAGATTTATGTTATATCTGTAGTATTTTGGTTTGTTTTCTATGACTGCCTGTACACGTGTACATAATGGCAAGTTAAAGGTTAAATGTATATGTCATCAAGTGAAAAAAACTAAACTAATTGGCCTAGATATGGGTTAATCCTGTGGGCCATTAGCACCATAGTACGATTACTGCTGATCCAAAATCACAATAACATATCAAACTCTAGAATGTAAGACTAGAAAGTAAGATGCCTTTATGGTTTTGCCATAGCTTGAGAGTGAAATAGTGAAAGGAAGGGGGATTACTTCTGAATCTCAGAAGAATGGAAGAAACAGGAGGAAGCTAGGGTGTTTTCTATTCCTACAATATTTTAGGAGCAGAAACAGTAAATTATTTTTTGGTCTGGTGATAACTATGGGAACTTAGGAAGTTTCCAGAATAGTCACTGGTCATATTTTCCCCAAGGCAGACAGAGTACATTTCCTCTGTGAAAGTTAATATATTTTTAAAGGTCTCCTTTCATGATCATGTTTTGAAATATGCATGACATCTTGTTACTATCAATAAACATTATTTAGCTATGTGGCACAGTGTCTTTGAGGTACTTTTAGCCCAGTTGAGGCCCAAAATTTGAGCATTTTAGGAAAAGATAATATTAGGTAGCATATGTCAAGTGCTTCATAATTGAGATAATGGGTGCTAGAGTAATTCAGTTGAGAGAATAATTATTGAGAACCAGAATGGTTAAGGAAGGATTTATGAAGGAACTATAATGAGAGAGCTTACTTAATTGAAGAGGAGAGAAGGAAGAACATTTTACACCAAGGTAACAGCATGTGAAGAGTCAGGGAAATAATAAAATTCATGATCTTATTAGAGAGTAATGAATAAACTAGTTGAGGAGTGGTTAGAAATAAGGTGGGATCACATTCTCTTGAATGGCTATAGTAAGATAAGACAGGCAGACACTACTGCCCACTGCTGCCGCTGTCCCTGCCATGGTCAACCCCACCATGTTCTTTTGGCCAGCCCTTGGGCATCTTCTTTGAGCATTTTGTAGACAAAGTTCCAAAGACAGCAGAAAAATTTCGTGCTCTGAGCACTGGGGAGAAAGGATTTGGTTATAATTGTTTCTGCTTTCACAGAATTATTCCTGGGTTTATGTGCCAGGGTGGTGACTTCACATGGCATAATGGCACTGGTGGCAAGTCCATCCACAGGGAGAAGTTTGATGATGAGAACGTCATCCTGAAGCATATGAGTCCTGGTATCTTGTCCATAGCCAGTGCTGTACCCAACACAAATGTTTCCCATTGTTTCATCTGCACTGCTAAGACGGAGTGGTGCTTGATGGCAGGCACGTGGTCTTTGGCAAGGTGAAAGAGGGAATGAATATTGTGGAAGCTGTGGAGGGTAGAGGAATGGCAAGACCAGCAAGGTCATCATTGCCAACTGTGGAGAAGTCTAATAAATTTGATTTGTGTTTTGTCTTAACCACAGACCATTTTTTCTGTGGCTCAGGACAGCACTCAGCCACCTCTGGGCTGCTCTCAGTATTCCATCATCTTTGTGCTCTCACTGCAGTTCTTTGGGTTCTACATTTCCTTACCCACCCACCCCTTCCATGTCTAGCTGGGTTGCAGAGTCAAGCTTATGATTATGAAATAAAAACTTAACCGCCCCTCAGTGGTGGCCCTTGGATCCCAGCGGGGGCAGTGGCGGGATGGAGGTCTTCCCAGGCAGATTCCCCTCAGGGCTCCACCATGGAGGAGGTAGTGTGCAGGGCTGCAGCCCAGGTTGCTCACACCTCCTACAGGACAGAGATGAGGGCAATGGCCGCGCAAGTGCAGGTGGGAGCGACGGTGGCTGTGAGCCGCGGTGACCTGGCTGAATGGATGAGGGCAGCTGCATGGCCGGCCTGCAGACCTGGGCTCTCCCCGCTGTGACTGACCTTCATTTAGAGGAAATGGGAGCAGAGCATTATCAGGTCTCAGAATAGTGGAGTAACTAATACCTTACAGGATAGTCATGCCCATGTCCTGTTTTCAAACTATTTGAAGACTGCATTGTCCTGCCTCCAGTACCAGCAATTTCTCTGTTTTGTAATCAGTATGATTCACAGGAATTTCTTAAGTAGAAAACAAAATGATCCAGGGAAGTGGAAAATACGACTTTTATATTGGTCTGGAATTGGCTATGAGCTCCAGCATTTTCATTAGTGGGAATTTCATTTTGGAAAAAAAAAAAAAAGAAAAAAACCTCCTGTGACTTGCCAGAAAAGGCTCCATGAGAGCAGATCAAGGTGGCCTTGCATATCCTTAAGAATAAGCAGAACTGATATCAATGGAAGCTGGTGAGGTGGCCAACTTCGCTGTGTATGCATTTGCTCCAGGCATGTTAGTGACTCCACTGGGAGCTCTCAGTGTGTTAGTGAGTGCCATTCTTTCCTCTTACTTTCTAAATGAAAGACTTAATCTTCATGGGAAAATTAAGTGTTAAGTATTCTAGGGTCTACAGTTATGGTCATTCATGCTCCAAAAGAAGAGGAGAGAGAGACCTTAAATGCATTGTCTCTCAAGCTAGGTGATCAGCTTTTGTGGCGTTTGCAAGCCTTGTGGTCACTGTGTTCATGATGTTTGGGGCCCTGCCTGGGACAGACCAACGTTCTTGTGTATATAACAATCTGCTCTGTGATGGGAGCATTTTTGGTCTACTGTGTCAAAGGCCTGGGCAACGGTATTAAAGAACTGCTTGCTGGAAATCCTGTGCTGCAACCCCCTCTGGCTTGATAGTCTGAGCCTGATAGTCTGTGTGAGCACACAGATCAATTATCTGAATCCCTAGGGACCTGGACATATTCAACACTTCCATTGTGATGCCAGAATATGACGTGTTCTTCACCACATGAGTTTTTACTTGTTCAGCTATTCTTTTTAAGGAGTGGGAAAACATGCCTGTTGATTGTGTTGCTGGTACTTTGAGTAGCTTCCTTACCATCATTGTGGGGATATTTTTATTGCATACCTTTAAAGATCTCAGTTTTAGTCTAGCAACTCTGCCATTGTCTTTTCGAAAAGATGAGAAAGCAATGTAATCTATAGTTCTGCTATAAAGTGAGTTTGAATTATCAGAATGTGTCTGAAAAAGCATTGTCCTCAAATAAGGTTCTCTAAAGACAATCTTTTTTTTTCTTAAATGCAATTTTATTGAGATATATTCACATAACATACAGTCCTCCAAAGTGTACAGTTGTTCATAGTATCATCATAGAGTTATGCATTCATCACCACAATCTTTGAATATTTTCATTACTCCAAAAAATAAAAATAAAATTAAAATAAAAAAGAATATCTAAAACATTCCATTCCCCTCCTCCCCCCATTGTTCATTTACTTATTTACTTTTTGTAAGTCTTTTTTTTAACTTTATAAAATAATTAAAAAACAAACAATGAAAGTAAAAAAACAGCATTTCATGCAAAACCGAAACAAAGGAATAAGAAAAAACAAATAACCTAAAATAACTACATTGCTTCCAACATGTTCCTACCCTACCCCTAGAAAATAAACAAACTATAACCAAACAAAGGAATAAGAAAAACAATTAACCTAAAATAACTACATTGCTGCCAACTTGTTCCTGTCATACCCCCCAAAAATTAACAAACCATAGTTGTTCCTGAGTAGTCCCATAACATTAAGTTTACCCTCCATAGCTTATCTGTTCTTATTAGAATATCATTCCCCCTTCAATATTTGCTATCACTAGGTCTCCTACATTCTACAATATAAACCATTTATTTTACATTTATCACTGAGTTCACATTAGTGGTAACATACAATATTTCTCTTTTTGTGCCTGGCTTATTTCACTCAGCATTATGTCTTAAAGGTTCATCCATGTTGTCATGTTTCACAACCTTGTTCCTTCTTATTGCCGCGTAGTATTCCATTGTGTGTATGTATCACATTTTGTTTATCCACTCATCTGTTGAAGGACATTTGGATTGTTTCCATCTCTTGGCAATTGTGAATATTGCTGCTATGAACATTGTTGTGCAGATATCTGTTCGTGTCACTGCTTTCTGACCTTCCGGGTATATACCAAGAAGTGAATTTACTGGATTGAAGGGTAACTCTCTATCTAGTTTTCTAAGGAACCTCCAGACTGTCTTCCAGAGTGGCTGTACCATTATACAGTTCCACCAGCAATGAATGAGTTGCAATTTCTCCACATCCTCTCCAGCATTTGTAGTTTCCTGTTTGTTTAATGGCAGCCATTCTAATTGGTGTGAGATGGTATCTCATTGTGGTCTTAATTTGCATTAAGATGCAAATAGCTAGTGAAGATGAACATTTTTTCCTGTGTTTTTTGGCCATTTGTATTTCCTCTTCAGAGTATTGTCTTTTCATATCTTTGCCCATTTTATAATTGGGCTGTTAAAGACAGTCTTTTTAAAGGTTTCACTAATTGGAACCAAGATATTACTTTTCTTACGTTTAAACGATGGTAGCCTATTAAAATGACCTCGGTATGTGGGTGATTTCTATTTCTAGTATTATTTTAGTATTTCTGTATTATTTTAGAGGTATTTTAAATTTTGAGTTCTTTACCCAAAACTAAATGCACTAATGACACTTTTAAGTCTATAAAAATGCTTTATTTTTTTCATTGGTTATAATCTGAAATGTATGTTTATCATCTTTTCTATCAATATTGACCACTTTAAATCTTTTTGATTTAAAAAAAAACAAAATTATCTGAATACAATATGTTCTGGTTTACCTTGCCTATAAAATGCCTCCTGTTTGGGAAAAAAACCCAAAACCTTAACCCCCCCATCCCCATCCCCCACCCCCCCAAAAAAAGAAATAACAAATGTTGTCAAGGATGTAGAGAAATTGGAACCCTCATACAGTGGGTGTGTAAAATGATGGCAGCCACTTTGGAAAATAGTTTGGCAGCTTCTTAAAACATTAAACATAGAGTTACCATTTAACCTAGCTGTTCTGCTCCTAAGTATATAACCAAGAGAAATGAAAACAAGCTCATACAAAAACTGATACATGAATGTTTATAACAATGTTATTCATACTGGTCAAAAGGTAGAAACAACCTAAATGTCCATCAACTAGATAATAGATAAACAAAATGTGGTATATCTGTACTATGGAATAATACTCAACAATTAAAAAGTTATGAAGTACTGAGACATGTACATGTATGGAGTAATCTCAAAAAAGATTATGCTAGGTAAAACAAGGTAACCACAAAAAATTGCATATTGTATGATTCTATTTTATTTATATGCATTGTCTAGAAAATGCAAATCCATAGAGACAGAAAGCAGTTTCATGATTTCTCAGGGCTGGGAGTGAGAATGAAGAATAACTGCTAATGGTTATGGGGTTTCTTTTAGTGGTGATGGAAATGATTTAAAATAAGATTATGATTATGGTTGTATAAGTTTATAAATATAGCAGTGGTCATTGAATCATACACTTACATGTAAATGATACCTCTGTAAGTCTTTAACAAAACAGAAGTAAGATGGGAAAGAAAAGGAGGAATCTATTTGTGAGGTGGCTTTGAGTGCCAGACTAAAGAGCTCAGACTTTTAAAACTAATCCATTGTTTCTTTATTTTTAGGATTAAAATAATGCAGAACATTGGTGTCACATTTATTAAAACTGGTCAGTATTCAGATGCGATTAATTCATTTGAGCATATAATGAGTATGGCACCAAATCTGAAGGCTGGCTTCAACCTAATTCTTAGTTATTTTGCTGTTGGAGACCGGGAAAAAATGAAGAAGGCATTCCAAAAATTGATTGCTGTTCCATTAGAAATTGATGAAGATGACAAATATATTTCACCAAATGTGAGTATGAAGAAGGCTGTTATGTAGCCAACTCTTAGTCATCTGTGCTTTCTGTTTTCAGAAATGAGAAAAGTGGAGTGGATGACTTAGGTTTCTCCCAGCTCTACATTAATGTATTTTATCATTGATACATTTCATTCATTATTTAGATTAGGTTGAGATTGGTACTCTTCATTAAATTGGGGCTAGAGATTATGGTTTTTTTAAAAAAAGGAACGTCTTATTAAAAATAAAGATTATGTATCATTCATAAGAATAATTTCTTAACCAGAGAACCCCCAAACCCTTTTCTATGGCCTTTTTTCTTTTTTTCAGTCAGTGTTTGAGTGGAGGGATCCTAAACCATGTACTAAATATATCAAGAATGAAACAAAGTAATTCCTTATTCTTTTAAATTTTAAGTATTTTTCTTAATGTTTTAAAAATATTTTCCAGATTTTTATAGATAAATTATTGGTATATTACTATATTAGTTTATGCTAAGTTAAACCATATGACATTGCCTTTGGTTATAAATCAAAATAGTAGAATAATGTCAGTTTAATATTGTTGAACTTAATAGATTTTTCTGCATTTGTATTATATAGTGGTTTAATGGTAAAATAGTGTAGCTCTGATACCAGACTGCCTGGCTCTACCACTCATTACTTAACCTCCTTGTGCCTCAGTTTCTATATAAAATGGGACTAATTATAATAACCAGTCAAATAGGGTTATTTTTAGGATTAAATGAATTAAGTACTTAAAATTGTCCTTGGAACATAGTGATGGGTAAATGGTAGCTGTTATATATTACTTTCATAATGAGAAAAAATAATATATAAAAATCATCTGTGTTCTTAATAGGAGTAGAGATATGGAGCATGCTATGCAATTAATGGTCGTTAAAGCATTTATATTTGAGTTTATAATTTATAATGTCACAAATTTTTACTAACAACCATATCTTCTTTGTATTTGGTCCTATTTTTTCCAGTCTGACCCTTTCATTAGCCGTTCAGATTCTTTGCTAGTTCAATGGAAGATGGAATAGGTAATCAGAATAAGAAAAAAAAAGTTCTATTTTACTTAAGGGAAAATTGTTTAGAAATATCAATTTAATCTCCATTTTATAAAACTAGTGGTAAGGTTGATTAAAAATCCAAATTCTCGGTGTTTACTTCTAAATTACTCATTTTTTTTCTCATTGTTTTCCCAGGATGACCCACATACTAACCTGGTGATTGAAGCTATAAAAAATGATCATCTAAGACAAATGGAACGTGATAGGTAATATTTTGGGCATTTAATAATTAAAATTAAAACAATAATGTAGTGATAATTTTAATAAAAGTACTGAACGTGCATTCTTATTATCTAGTATGAAACTTATTTGTCATATTCAGTAGATTTTTTGACTAGTGCTATTGTTTTTCCATTTCTTTTTTTTATTGAATTTTCCTTTCTCCTTCAAAATAATCTCAGTTCTCATGCTGATTTACCCAATTATTCTTACTGTTTTTCTGTAACTTGCTTTTCTTCTTCATTCGGTACAATATTGGAATTTTGTATATATTTACCTTTATTTCAAAAATCATGTCTTTATATGTTTTTGTCCTGCCTGCCTAATTAAATTTTAGTTCCCAGAGACAGAATTATTTTGCTTATTTCATTTCTTCTTTCCTATATGGTACCTTGTCACTGCCAAATGTGGTTGGAACATTAAATGTTTATTGAATACTCAACAGGTATATTAGAAATATATCATATGATAGAAGGCTCTTAATTGTTAGGAATTAGGTTAATAGTAAAAATAAAACAGAGACAAGTTTTCGGGAAATTGGAGGGATGTACTTTTCCTTTTTCCTCTCACTAAGCACAACTACAAATCCTGGACGTTGTATGTAAAGCAAACATAAGAAGAATGGTGAGAGAAGAAGGCAGACTGGTTAGAGAAGAAGGCAGACTGGTTAGGAACCTTGGGACCCATGGTAGTGAGTTCCCTACATATATCCCAGATTTGGAGCTAAAGAAGCTGGCAACCAGTAAATACCAATAAGCTGAGACAAAAAAAAAGCCCCAAGAAAAGCCTGCTTTCTCTAGTCAAAGGATCAGAAAAGTTTTAGGCAATAAATACTCTATTCGAGCCAGACACCACAGAAAAACTACAGCCCCATCCCCACCTTGGCTAGCCAAGGCCAAATGGCAACTTCCATCCTTGTGAGGCAATAAAGAGCCTACTACATTGGACTTCAAAGGGGGCTGAGTGGGAGACCTGGATTTCTACTTCCGTGTGGCAGAAATGCAGCCCTTCTACCCCAGAGGTGTTGCCCCACCCCTGCTTCTGTTGCTGGGTGGTATCAGAGAAAGCCAGCTAAAACAGAAGATTTAAATAAGATGCAGGGTCTCATAACATAATACAAATGTTCAAGTTTCAATCAAGAATCACTCACCATACCAAGAACCAGAAAGATCTCAAACTGAATGGAAAAAAGACAATCAAAAGATGCTAACACTGAGATGACAGAAATGTCAGAATCATTGAATATTGTAAAGCAATCAAGACAAAAAAAATGCTTTGATGAGCAATTATGAATATTCTTGAAACAAATGAAAAATAGAAAGCCTCAAAAAAGAAAGGTGTTTCAGCAAAGAAATTAAGGACATTAAAAAAAAAAAAACCAAATGGCAATTTTAGAAATGAAAAATATAACCAAAATAAAAAGCCCAGTGGATGAACTCAACAGCAGAATGGAGGGGACAAAGAAACAATTCAGTAAAGTTGAAAATGGAGCAATATTAGTTACCCAATCTGAACAACAGAGAGAAAATAGACCGGGGTGGGGGCAGGAATAGAGCCTCAGGACATGTGGAACTATAATAAAGGCTCTAATATTTGTCGTCAGAGTCTGGGAAGAAGAGAAAGAGTGGGACTGGAAAAGTACTTTAAGATATAATGGCTGAAAATTCCCCAAATTTGGCAAGAGAAGTAAGTCTACAGATTGACGAGGCTAAGAGAAGCAAGATTTTCCCAAGCAGGATAAACCCAAGGAAATCCATGCCAAAGTATATCATGATTATACTTCTGAAAATTAAAGACAAAACTCTTGAAAGGAGCCCTATAGGAAAAAACAATCAGAATGAAAGTGGATTTCTTATCAGAAATCTTGTAGGCTAGAAAGAAGTACATGATATTTTTCAGTTGTGTAAGTGAAGAGAGAAATAGATCCATACTGTTTTTGAAGATGTCAACATCCTGTTTCAAAATTGATAGAACAACTAGACAGAAAATTAGCAAGGATATAGAAGAACTCAACAACGACATAAATGAACAGGATCTAAGGACATTTACAGAACACCCAAAACAGCAGAATACACATTCTTTTCAAGGGTCTGGAACATATGCCAAGATAGCCGATATCCTGTGCCATAACGTTAAGTCGCAACAAATTTAAAAGAATTGAGATCCTACAGGCAGTGTTCTCAGACCACAGTGGTGTCAGAGTAGAAATCAGTAACAAAGATAAAGCAAAATCTCCAACACTTGGAAAATAAGCAATCGTCTTGTATAGTCCGTAGGCTGAAGAAGAGATATTGAGGGGAAAAAAAAATACATTGAGCTGAATAAGAATAAAATATTTCAAAATGTGAGCACAACTAAAGTAGCACTGAGAAGGAAACTGATAACACTAAATGCAGTAAAAAAAAAAAAAAGAGGACCAGTAAAAAATAAATAACCTAAGTTTCAATCTCAAGAATATAGAAGAAAAGCAAAATAAGCTCAAAGCAAGCAGAAGGAAAGAAAATTAAAATGAGAATAGAAATTGAAAATGAAAACAGAAAAGCCATAGGGAAATTTGATGACAGAAAGATTTGGTTCTTTCAAAAGATCAGTAAAATTGACAAACCTGTAGCAAAGAAAAATCTGGAGGAGAAACAAATTACCAATATCGGGAACAGATCAGAGACATTGCTACAGAAACTGCAGACATCAAAAGGATACCATGGGAATACTACAAAACCACACTCCACACATAGATTTGACAGTTTTCAATTTCAAATGAAATGGGTCATTTCCGTAAAACACGAACCACCACAATTCACCTAATAAGAAATAGATAATTTCAACGGCTCTATAACGCCTTAAGAAATTGAATTTGTAACTTAAAAACTTGCCAGATCCAGATGGTTTTACTGGAGAATTCTGGCAAATGTTTAAAGGTTAACATCAGTTCTAAGCAATCTTTTCCAGAAAAAGAAAAGTACACTTCCCAATTCACTTTATGAAATTAGTATTACCCTGATAACAAACCAAAGACAATGCCAAAAAAAAGAGAGAAAACTATATATTTTATGAATATAGACTCAAAAATCCTCAAAAAAAAATGAGCAGTCAGTCAGCAAAATTTAAAACGTCTATGTGCTATGACCAAGTGGGATTTACCTTAGGAATGAAAGATTGGTTCACCATAAGAAAATAAATTAATGTAAGGCAACATATCAATAGAATAAAAAACAACAACCACATGATCATCTCAATAGAAGTCAAAAAACATTTGGTAAAGTACAGTACTCTTTTGATAAAAGCACTCAACAAACTAGGAATAGAAGATAACTTCTTCAAACTGTGGGCATCTATGAAAAGCCCACAGTGACATTGTCCTTAAAGGTGAAAGGCTAGAAGATCAGGAACAGGACAATGATGTTTACTCTTGCTACTTTTTTTTTTTAACTTTTAATTTTGAAATAACTTCAAACATAGAGGACAGTTACCAGGAATAATACAAACCCTATACAGAGAACTCCAACATAGCCCTATCCACCCAGATACCCAGATCCACCACCATTAACATTTTGCCACTTTTGCCATATCATTCTATCTGTTCATCTATCAGACCATTTCTCTTTCCATGTATCTGCCTGTCTAGCTATCTGGCAGTCCATTTTCTGAACATTTGAGTGTAGATTATATTCATCATGCTCCTTGAACACTTAATACTGCTGTGGACATTTCCTAAAGAACGAGGATATTCACTTGTGTAAACAAGGATATTCACCTGTGTAAAAAGTGCAGCTATCAAATTCAAGAAATTTGACATTGATGTAAAGTTTATACTATGTTCCAATTTTTCATAGTCCCAAAAATGTCCTTTTGAGCCTTTTTCCCCCCTTATTAATCCCATCCAGTTCACGTATTGCTTCTAATTGTCCTTGTCTCTTTTTCATTGCTCTTTCTTTCTTTCTTTCTTTTTTTTTTAATTTGTTGGAACATACATACAACATGAATTTTCCCATCTCAACCACTCCCAAGCATACAATTCATTGGGATTAATTCTTTTCACAGTGTTGTGATACTCTTACGAACTTCCGTTACTAAAACTTTCTCATCTCTCCAAACAGAAACCCTACATCCATTATGCATTTGTTCCCTATTCCCCCCATCCCTCACAAGCTGTACTCTACTTTCTGTCTCTATGAGCTAGCGTATTCTTTAGTAGTTAGGTAACTTCAGTTTAACATCCTAAATCTACAACAATCTTGTTTGCTTTGATAACAGCTTCAGTAGTGTATACAAACTATGTTCCTTTACCCCTCCATCATCCCAACTTTATGTAGTTCTTGTCACGTTACATGTTTATGTATTACAAGTTCACAACCACTGGTGTTTCATTACATTTTAAGAATTTGCCTTTTAGATCCTGCAGGAAGTAAAAAATAGACTTACAAAACCAAAAATACAATGATGCTGGCATTCATATTTACTCATGTTTTTACCAACACTGGAGAATTTTATTTCTTCATATGACTTTTTTTTTAATTGAGATTGTTCACATACCATACAATTATCCAAAGATCCAATGTGTATAATCATTTGCCCATGCTACCATCATACAGCTGTGTATTCATCACCACAATTAATTTTTTTTCATTTAGAACATTGTCACTAATCCAGAAAAGAAATAAAGACAAAAAAAGGAAACTCAAATCCTTCCATACCCCTAACCACCCCCCCTCCATTACTGATTCATAGTATTGGTATAGTATGTTTGTTACTATTGATGAAAGAATGTTAAAATACTACTAACTGTAGTATATAGTTTGCAATAGGTATATTTTTTCCCTGTATACCCCTCTATTATTAACTTCTAGTTATAGTGTCATACATTTGTTCTAGTTCATGAGAGAGATTTCTCATATTTTTACAGTTAATCACAGACATTGCCCACCACAAGATTCACTGTTTTATACATTCCCATCTTTTAACCTCCAACTTTCCTTCTGGTGACATACGTGACTCTGAGCTTCCCCTTTCCGCCACATTCACACACCATTCAGCACTGTTAGTTATTCTCACAATGTGTTGCTATCACCTCTGTCTATTTCCAAACATTTAAGTTCAGCCTAGTTGAACATTCTGCTCATCATAAGCAACTGCTCCCCATTCTTTAGCCTCGTCCTATAGCCTGGTAACTTATATTTCATGTCTATAAGGTTACATATCATAATTAGTTCATATCTGTGGAACCCTGCAATATTTGTCCTTATGTGTCTGTCTTATTTCACTCAATGTAGTGTTCTCAGGGTTTCTTCATCAACCCATTTTTTTTAAGACGGTTTTGTTCACACACCATACATTCCGTCCTTTGTAAACAATCGATGGCTCCCTGTATAGGCACATATTTATGTATTCACCACCATCACCACTGTCTATATAAGGACATCTCCATTTCTTCCAGAAAGAAGGAGGAAAAGTCAAAGAAGGTAGAGAAAAGAAAAAGGAAAAAGAAAGAGAAAAAAAAATGACAGCTAGGAAGCAACAAAAGGAAAGATAGCATTAAACTAAAATAGAGTAAAGATTCAGACAACATCACCAATGCCAAGAGTCCCATACCCCTCCCTTATGTCCCCCTCTTATATGCATTTATCTTTGGTATGTTGCCTTTGTTACACTAAAGGAAGCATAATACAATGTTTCTGTTAATTATAGTCTCTAGTTTACATTGATTGTATTTTTTCCCCAATACCTCCATATTTGTACATTTTATCCAATTGTTGGAGCATTCTAGGTTTCATTGAGTTATACAGTCCCAGTCTTTATCTTTCCTCTTTCTTTCTGGTGTCCCACATGCTCCTAACCTTCCTCTTTCAACCATACTCAAAGTCATCTTTGTTCAGTGTACTACATTGCTGTGCTACCATCACCCAAATTTGTGTTCCAAACCTCTCACTCCTGTCCTTTCCTACCTGTCTGTAGTGCTACCTTTAGTATTTGCAGTACAGCAGGTATCTTGTTCACAAACTCTGTCATTGTCTGTTTGTCAGAGAATAATTTAAACTTTTCCTCATATTTGAAGGACAGTTTTGCCAGATATAGGATTCTTGGTTGGCATTTTTTCTCTTTCAGTGTCTTAAATATATCACACCACTTCCTTCTTGCCTCCATGGTTTCTATTGAGAAATCTGCACATAGTCTTATCAAGCTTCCTTTGTATGTGATGCATTGCTTTTCTCTTGCTGCTTTCAGGATTCTCTCTTTGTCTTTGATGTTTGATAACCTGATTATTAAGTGTCTTGGCATAGGCCTATTCAGATCTATTCTGTTTGGGGTACGCTGCACTTCTTGGATCTGTAATTTTATGTCTTTCATAAGAGATGGGAAATTTTCATTGATTATTTCCTCTATTATTGCTTCTGCCTCCTTTTCCTTCTCTACTCCTTCTGGGACACCCATGACACATATATTCATGCATTTCATGTTGTCATTCAGTTCTCCGAGATGTTGCTCATATTTTTCCATTCTTTTCCCTATCTGTTCTTTTGTGTGTAGGCTTTCAGGTGTCTTGTTCTCCAGTTCCTGAGTGTTTTCTTCTGCCTTTTAAACTCTGCTGTTGTATGTCTCCATTGTGTCTTTCATCTCTTGTGTTGTGCCTTTCATTTCCATAGATTCTGCCAGTTGTTTTTTAAACTTTCGATTTCTACCTTATGTTTGCCCAGTGTTTTCTTTTTTTTTTTTTTAGTGTCTGAGAATTGTGATCTCGTCGTATTATTTTTTTTTTATTTCTATTTTGAAATAAATTCAAAGTTATATGAACAGTTTCAAAAACATTACTAGCCCCATACACAGAATTCCATCATACCCTGACACCCCCTTCCCCGGTAGCTCAATCCACCAACTTTAACTTGCTGTCACATTGCTATTTCTTTCCCTCCCTCCCTATCATCCATCATCTATTGCTCTGTCGTCTGAACATATGAGAGTTAGCTGCGCACATCCTTGAGCATTCACTATAATTCACGTATACACTTTCCATGAAAAAGAACATTCTTTTCATGCAATCCCATTAAGCGCAGCCAAGAAGTACAATAGATTCAACAATGATACGAAGCTTACATTCTATATTTTCTTTTCCTTATGTCTCAACTGTGTCCCTTTGAGCCACCTGTCCTCTATCCTCCTGTCCCATCTAAGTTCATCCTTAGTATTCAATTGTCATCTAGTTAGACGGACTTTTTTTTTTTTTTTCCAGTTGTGGAAACATATATACAGCCTTAGTCTTCCCATTCCACTCCCTCCCTATCCTTTCATTAGTGGGATTAATCACATTTAGAATGTTGTAATGCTCTTTCCCACCATCCATTATTAGAAATTTCCCTTCACCTCAAACAGCAACCCTACACTCATTTCTTAACTCCCCATTGCCCCTTCCCCCATTTCTCTTAACCCAAACTCTACTTTTCATCTCTATGGTTATATTCTCTGATAATTTCTTTGTGTTTACTGTGGGGTTTAAAATTAACCTCTTAAATCCCTATCAATCTTGTTTTTCTTTGATACCACCTTCACTTTAATAGGACACATAAACTATGTTCCTATACTCCTTCATTCCCCCACCTTTATATAGTTGTCTGAAATTACGTATTTTACACTGAGTTCAAAACCACTGATTTGTCCTTAGAGTTTGTGTATTTTATATCATGTAGGAAGTAACTAGTGGAATTACAGTTCAAAAATTATTGACTTCTATTTGTATTCCATTGTGGTTGGAGAATGTGCTTTGAGTATATTCAATGTTTTTTTTTTTTTAATTTCTTGAGGCTTGTTTTATGACCCAGCTTATGGTCCCTTCTCGAGAAAGATCTGTGATCACTAGAGAAAAGTGAATGTCCTGGTGACTTCTATTTGTATTCCATTATGGTTGGAGAATGTGCTTTGAGTATATTCAATGTTTTTTTTTTTTTAATTTCTTGAGGCTTGTTTTATGACCCAGCTTATGGTCCCTTCTCGAGAAAGATCTGTGATCACTAGAGAAAAGTGAATGTCCTGGTGATTTGGGATGTAAGGTACTATATATGTCTGTTAAAATTCTCTATATCTTTTTCTCCTTTCCCTGTCTCTCCTCCAGCAGGGCTCCCCTCAGAATCTGAAGTACGGCAGGTCTTTCATTGGCAAAGTCTCTCAGCATTTGTTTGTCTGTGAAAAATTTAAGCTCTCCCTCAAATCTGAAGGAGAGTTTTGCTGGATAAAGTATTCTTGGTTGGAAATTTTTCTCTCTCAGAGTTTTAAATATGTCATGCCACTGCCTTCTTGCCTCCATGGTTGCTGCTGAGTAGTCACTACTTAATCTTATGTTGTTTCCTTTGTATGTGGTGAATTGCTTTTCTCTTGCTGCTTTCAGAACTTGCTCCTTCTCTTCAGTATTTGACAGTCTGATCAGAATATGTCTTGGAGTAGGTTTATTTGGATTTATTCTAACTGGAGTTTGCTGGGCATTTATGCTTTGTGTATTTATGTTGTGTAGAAGGTTGGGGAAGTTTTCCCCAACAATTTCTTTGAATACTCTTTCTAGACCTTTACCCTTCTCTTCCCCTTCTGGGACACCAATGAGTCTTAAGTTTGGATGTTTTATTTTATCTATCATGTCCCTGAGATCCGTTTCAATTTTTTTTTTTATTTTTTTCTCCATTCTTTCTTTTGTTCTTTCATTTTCTGTTCTGTGGGCTTCTAGGACACTGAGATGTTGTTCGGCTTCCTCTAGTCTTGTATTGTGAATATCCAGAGTCTTTTTAATTTGGCCAACAGGTTCTTTTATTTCCATAAGATCTTCTATTTTTTTATTTACTCTTGCTATGTCTTCTTTATGCTCTTCTAGGGTCTTCTTTATGTAGCTTATATCCTGGGCCATGGTCTTCTTGATGTCCTTTAAATCCTTTGCCATGTTTTCGTTACTCGATTGTAGATCTTTGATTAATTTTGCAAGGTATACTGTATCCTCTGATATTTTGGTTTGTGTGTTTGGAGTTGGATTCTCCATATCTTCTGGTTTTATCATACGCATTAAGATTTTCTGTTGTTTTTGGCCTCTTGGCATTTGTTTTGCTTGATAGGGCTCTTTCAAGTTGTAAAGAAAAAGGGATATCGATCTAATTTTTCAGGACCACAGTTTGGTGACGTACACTTTCTCTAACTAACCAGCAGATGGCGTCTGTGAGTCACCTATATCCCTCGAGTCAGTTCTCAACCTTTTTTTCCACTCTGTGTGGGGAAATGATTCTTGTGGGTTCAGTTTGAGAACTCAGTTTGGGTGTGTTGCTGGAGCTGTCCGCCCTGAATGTGGGGCATGTGTATGGGTAGCCAGGGAGGAAGGGCAGTTCTAATATTCAAATCCCCCAGGATCCCCAAGATTCAAGGCCGCCTCACAAGTCTAAGCCTTCATTTCAGTTCAGCCCCAGCCTCCCACTCTCGCTGATCCATAAACCACCAGACTTGGCATAGTGTCCCTGGGTTCTCAGAGCGGTTCCGCCCTCCCAGCCACGCTCCTCCAGTAGCTCAGCCAAGGGAAGGCTGTGCTATGTCATCAGTGTGTGCCGTCCCACAAGGGAAGCCCCGGGCTGCCGGGCTGTGTGGCGGCGCACTCCCAGCCCGAAGCAAAAATGGCCGAGCGGGGCGTCTCAGCCCCCTCCTCCTCGCACCATTCCTCCTTCCCAGCTCTGGGACTACTAGCAGGGCTTTGGGCTGTGGGCACAGCCCCGGGCAGGAGTTTATCCAGCCCTCCGGGGGCTAGCTGCTAGCCGCGGGGTTTCTTTCTGCTTCCGGCTCTCCCCTCTGTTCCCCCAAACCCAAGGGCATCTGCTACGGGCTATCTTCCCAGCCAGACAGCAAGAGGCCAGCCCAGCCCCCTCTTGCTGTGTTTTTCTGCATGGTTCCCACAATTGCTACTGGAGCCGCTCTTTTTTTTTTTTTTCAAAACAGCCAGCTGGTCTCCATACGCTGAACCCTGGCTTCCCCAGCCTGCCACGGAGCTGTGGGTCTTCCAGCCAGCTTACGCACTCTTTTCAGAATGCCGACTCCCAGTTTCACCAAGTATACGGCCCCTCTGGAGCTAGGAGCCCTCATCCAGTTGGTGCATTGCTATAACCAGTATTCTAGGTCACTTTCTGGTTTTTAGCTAGTGTTTTTCATGGAGGCGTTTTTTTCACCCTGTCTCAGCTAGTTGCCATCTTAGTTCCTCCCAGTGTTTTCATTATACACTTCATCTCTTTTGCCATATCTTCCCTAAACTTTTTGAATTGATTTAGCATTAGTTGTTTCAATTCCTATATCTCAGTTGAAGTGTAAGTTTGTTCCTTTGACTGGGCCATAACTTCGTTTTTCTTAGTGTAGGTTGTAGTTTTCTGTTGTCTAGGCATCTGCTTTCCTTGGTTACCCCAATCAGGTTTTCCCAGACCAGAACAGTCTCAGGTGTCAGAAGGAGGCAATATTCAGTGTCAAGTTTCCCTGAGGGTGTGTGTTAGAAGATTGACACACCCTGTGAGGCCTCCAGATGCTGTGCTTTTCCTAACCTGCCCAGCAGGTGGCACCTGTCAGCCTGTTGCTCCTGACTGGTATAAGGAGGTGTGGCCCACTTAGTTTCTGTTTTGACTGTTCTCCCCCAGGCTCTGGGGTCTGGTTCTGAATGGAAGGCCAGTAGTAGAGCTGTACATCACCTCCCTCCTCTTAGGGAAGATATACCCCTTAGGGAGTTATCATCTGCATTTAAATAGGTTCATTGTGTCTCTGACTCTGCTGTCTCCACCCTTGTCTGGGTCAGAGCACTGCGAATTGAAAATGGCTGAGGCTTTCTCCACTTAGCTGCTGGGGTTGGGAAAAAGGGGCATAAAGTCCCCTTTCAGGGCAGGTCCATGCCCCACCCCCACCAGCCCCTCAGTTTCACCTGTCGGCCAGAGATAGCACCTGGTCGTCTGGGCTCCTCCTCTCAGGACAGAGAAGTCTTCTGTCTCTTTAAGGTCAGTCATCACTAAAAGCCTCTGTCTGCTTGTTGGGGATTTGTGTCTTGTATTGAGCAGTCCACATTTGTTAATTAAAACCCCAGTTGAAGCAGGACTGAGGTATATTTGCTTGTTCAGAGAGTGTTGCTTTCTACTACAGTGAGGTTTTGCAGTTTTGGCTGCCATTGGGGGAGGGGGCTCCCATCTTGGGTCTGCAGTTTTTACTTACTTACAGATTTTATGCTGCCATCTTAGGCATACCTCCCAATCCAGGTTGGTGTATGATATGTGGACAGTCACTATTGTCCCCTGGCAGTCATTCCAGATTATTTACTAGTTGTTCCTGGTTGTTTATTAGTTGCTTCAGGGGAACTAACTAACTTCCACTCCTCTCTATGCTGCCATTTTCTTCCTGGGTCTCTTCATATGACTTTGATCTATTGTCTGTTGTCCTTTTCTTTCAACCTGCAGAACTCTCTTTATCATCTCTTGTAAGGCTGGTCTAGTGGTGACAAACTCTCTCAGCTTTTGTTTATCGAGGAATGTATTAATCTCTCTCATTTTTGAAAGTTTTGTTGGATATAGAATTCTTGGTTGGCAGTTTTTGCTTTAAGCTCTTTAAATATATTATCCCACTGCCCTTTTGCCTCCATGGTTTCCAAAATTAAATTGGCATTTAATATTACTGAGGCTCTCTTGTATATGACATATTGACACTCTCTTGCAGCTTTCAGAATTCTCTTTTTATCTTTGGCATTCAGGAATTTGATCATAATATGTTGCAGTGTGGGTCTGTTTGGATTTATCCTGTTTGGTGTTGTTGAGCATCTTGGATGTGTATATTAATGGCTTTTGTTAAATTTTGGAAGTTTGTTAGCCATTATTTCTTTGAAAATTGTCTCTGCCTTTTCTCCGTTTCTCCTCCTTCTGGGACTCCCACAATGTGTATATTGGTACGCTTAATGGTGTCCCACACATTTTTCAGGCTCTGTTCATTTTTATTCTTTCTGTTTTCCTTCTGTGACTCAGACTGCATGATTTCAGTTGTCTTATCTTCAGATTCACCAATTATTTCTTCTGCCAGCTCCAATCTACTGTTGAACTCCTCTAGGGAATTTTAAATTTTACTGTAGACTTCAGCTCTGTTGGGTTCTTTTTCATGATTTCCATCTCTCCATTGATATTCTCTTTGTGTTCATCTATCATTTTCCTGATTTCCTTTAGTTCTTGTGCGTGTTTTCCTTTAGCTCCTTGAGCATATTTAGTACCATTTTTTTAAAAAGTCTTTGTCTGGTATATCCCAGCATGATCATTTCATTGATAGTTTCTGATGCTTTAATCTTTTACATTGCCTGGACCGTCACTTCCTATTTCTTTGTGTGTTTTGTAATCTTTCATTGAAACCTAGACATTTTGATATTAAATGTGTTATTACTGGAATTTAGACTCTAAATCCTCTGTTCCTTAAGCTTGTTTCCGGCAAGTGTTTTGACAGAGCTTTCTTTAATGACAGGAGCTAACAAAAAATGAAGGAAATACCCTTCCCAATCTTTGCTGATTGACTTGTGTGAGTTCTCTCCCTCAGAGCTTATCTATACAATGAATTTAGAGAACAGCTCAATTGCCAAAGCTCAAGTGCCTCCCAAGTCCTTTCTGGGCATGTGTCTTGTCTTGGGTATGCACTTGTGGCCTTAAGAATTCTCCCATTTACATGCATACAATGTCCTTCCCTAGGAAACAGTTTTTCTCATGGTCCTATAGCCAGCAAACCCTTGTCCCAAACAGCAACTTGTGACTGTTTTCCCACAGTGTTCGGTAGAAGGGCTGGGTGAGGTGCCTTCTACACACAGGGCAGGTTATGGGTCAGCAAGTTCCTTAGGCCGCCACCAAACAGGTTAGTGCAGACATACTTGCTCCCAGTATATGCATGAAGGTTACTCTGCTCCCTCCAGAACTGGGACCAGGGACCCACACTGGGAGCATGGGCCGGCTCTGTTCCTGACACATGAGGGGGGATAGGGGAGAAGCCAGCCAGGGCGACATGAGATCCTACCACTTTTAAGTAGCCTTTTTCTTGATTCTGTTACTGTAATCCTTTACTTGTTTTCTGAGCTATGAGAAATATATTTTTTGCCACTTCTTGCTCGTTGTTCAAAGTTTTTGTGAGGAGACAGAGCCGCAAATGCTCATAATGCTGTCTTGTTGGGGCCGGGCTCAGAGTCCTACTCTTGCTACTTCTTTTCAACATTGTACTGAGGAAAAGTTCTAGCTAGGGGAATTAGGCAAGAAAATGAAATAAAGGAGTCCACGTTGGAAAGGAAGAAGTAAAACTGTCTCTGTTGTTAGATGATTTCATCTTATGTGTAGAAATACTAAGACTACATTAAAAATTGTTAGAATTACAAAGAAGTTCAGCAAGTTTGCATAGTGAAAGCTCAGTATACTAAAATAAAGTGTACTTCTATATACTAGCAGGGAACTATCTGAAAATAAAATTAAGAAAATTCCTCTTACAATTACATCAAGAATGTAAATTATTAGGAATAAATTTAACAAAAAAGGTGCAAAACTTATACTCTGAAAACATAACATTGTTGAAAGAAATGAAATAATAGCAATAAGTGGAAAGACATTCCATGCTCATAGATTGGAAAACAATATTGTTAATATGATAGCACTCTCAAAATTGATCTACAAATTCAACACAACTTCTATGGTAGTCTGAAACTGTATGTACCCCAGAAAATCATGTTCTTAAATCTAATCCATTCCTGAGGGTGTAAACCTATTGTAAACAGGACCTTTTGATTGGGTTACTTCAGTTAAGCTGTGGCTCAGAGTGGGTTTTAATCCTCTTACTGGAGTCCTTTATAAACGAGACGAATACAGAAAAAGAAAGAAAGCCACAGAAGCAAGAAGCTGAAAGCAATGAAACCTGGACAAGAAAGAAGAGATCAGCAGATGCCACCATGTGCCTTGCCATATGACAGAGGAGTCCATGATTGCTGGCAGCCAGTCTTCAAGAAGAAAACATTGTTTTGAGGATCCTTGATTTGGACATTTTCATAGCTTCATAACTATAAACTTGTAAGCTAATAAATTCCCATAGTTACAACCAACACATTCCATGGTATCTGCTTTAATCAGCTTAGCAAGCTAAACAACCTCTGTAGGGGGTGTTTTGCTTTTTGGGTTTTTTTGTTTTGTTTTGTTTTGTTGTTTTTTGTTTTTTTTTTCTTCTTTCTTCTGAAATTGATTATCTGATCCTACAATTCATATGGAAATATTATGGATCTAGAATAGCCAAAATAGTCTTGAAAAAGAACAAAGTTGGGGAACTCAAACTGCAAAGCTACAATAATCAATACAGCATGGTACTGTTACGGGAATAGGCATACAGATCAATGGAGTAGAAAAGAATCTGGAAATAAACCCTTACTTTTAAATTTGATGAAGATGCTAGGACAAATCAATGGGGAATAGATACTTTTCAATAAACTGCTGGGACAACTGGATATTCACATGCAAAAGATTGAAGTTGGACCTCAGCTTCACACCATACATGAAAATTAACTTAAAATGGATGGATCGAGGCGGGGGCAAGATGGCAGACTGGTGAGCTGTATGTTTTAGTTACTCCTCCAGGAAAGTAGGTAAAAAGCCAGGAACTGCGTGGACTGGACACCACAGAGCAATCTGTCTTTGGGCATACTTCATACAACACTCATGAAAACGTGGAACTGCTGAGATCAGCGAAATCTGTAAGTTTTTGCGGCCAGGGGACCCGCGCCCCTCCCTGCCAGGCTCAGTCCCGGGGGAGGAGGGGCTGTCAGCTCCAGGAAGGAGAAGGGAGAATTGCAGTGGCTGCTCTCATCGGAAACTCATTCTACTGATTCAAACTCCAACCATAGATAGACTGAGGCCAGACACCAGAGACTCTGAGAGCAGCCAGCCCAGCAGAGAGGAGACGGGCATAGAAGGAAAACAACACGAGAAGCTCCAAAGTAAAAGCAGAGGATTTTTGGAGTTCTGGTGAACACAGAAAGGGGAAGGGCGGAGATCAGGCCTTGAGGCGCATATGCAAATCCCGAAGCAAGGCTGATCTCTCTGCCCAGGGCACCTTTCCTTAATGGCCCTGGTTGCTTTGTCTATTAGCACTTCAATAACCCATTAGATCTCTGAGGAGGGCCGTTTTTTTTTTTTTTTTTTTTTTTTTTTTTTTAAATCCTTTTTGCTTTTTCTAAAACAATTACTCTAAGAAGCTCAATACAGAAAGCTTCAAAGAATTGAAATTTGGGCACGTCAAGTCAAGAGCAGAAATAAGAGAGCTCTGAGACAAAAGGCAATAATCCAGTGGCTGAGAAAATTCACTAAACAACACAACTTCCCAAGAAAAGGGGGGTGTCCGCTCACAGCCACCATCCTGGTGGACAGGAAACACTCCTGCCCATCGCCAGCCCCATAGCCCAGAGCTGCCCCAGACAACCCAGTGTGACGGAAGTGCTTCAAATAACAGGCACACACCACAAAACTGGGCGTGGACATTAGCCTTCCCTGCAACCTCAGCTGAATGTCCCAGAGCTGGGAAGGGGGAGCAGTGTGAATTAACAGAGCCCCATTCAGCCATCATTTGAGCAGACTGGGAGCCTCCCAACACAGCCCAGCAGCCCAGAACTGCCCTGGGGGGACGGCACTCACCTGTGACATAGCACAGTCATCCCTCAACAGAGGACCCGGGGTGCACAGCCTGGAAGAGGGGCCCACTTGCAAGTCTCAGGAGCTATACGCCAATACCAAAGACTTGTGGGTCAGTGGCAGAGACAAACTGTGGCAGGACTGAACTGAAGGATTAGACTATTGCAGTAGCTTTAAAACTCTAGGATCATCAGGGAGATTTGATTGTTAGGGCCACCCCCCCTCCCCGACTGCCCAGAAACATGCCCCACATACAGGGCAGGCAACACCAACTACACACGCAAGCTTGGGACACCAATTGGGCCCCACAAGACTCACTCCCCCACTCACCAAAAAGGCTAAGCAGGGGAGATCTGGCTTGTGGAGAACAGGTGGCTCGTGGACGCCACCTGCTGGTTAGTTAGAGAAAGTGTACTCCACGAAGCTGTAGATCTGATAAATTAGAGATAAGGACTTCAACTGGTCTACAAACCCTAAAAGAACCCTATCAAGGACAGCAAATGCCATGAGGCCAAAAACAACAGAAAATTATAAAGCATATGAAAAAACCAGACGATATGGATAACCCAAGCCCAAGCACCCAAATCAAAAGACCAGAAGAGACACACCTAGAGCAGCTACTCAAAGAACTAAAGATGAACAATGAGACCCTAGTACGGGATATGAAGGAAATCAAGAAGACCCTAGAAGAGCATAAAGAAGACATTGCAAGACTAAATAAAAAAATGGATGATCTTATGGAAATTAAAGAAACTGTTGACCAAATTAAAAAGATTCTGGACACTCATAGTACAAGACTAGAAGAAGTTGAACAACGAATCAGTGACCTGGAAGATGACAGAATGGAAAATGAAAGCATAAAAGAAAGAATGGGGAAAAAAATTGAAAAACTCGAAATGGACCTCAGGGATATGATAGATAATATGAAGCGTCCGAATATAAGACTCATTGGTGTCCCAGAAGGGGAAGAAAAGGGTAAAGGTCTAGGAAGAGTATTCAAAGAAATTGTTGGGGAAAACTTCCCAAATCTTCTAAACAACATAAATACACAAATCATAAATGCTCAGCGAACTCCAAATAGAATAAATCCAAAAAAAACCCACTCCAAGACATATACTGATCACACTGTCAAACATAGAAGAGAAGGAGCAAGTTCTGAAAGCAGCAAGAGAAAAGCAATTCACCACATACAAAGGAAACAGCATAAGACTAAGTAGTGACTACTCAGCAGCCACCATGGAGGCGAGAAGGCAATGGCACGATATATTTAAAATTCTGAGAGAGAGGAATTTCCAGCCAAGAATACTTTATCCAGCAAAGCTCTCCTTCAAATTTGAGGGAGAGCTTAAATTTTTCACAGACAAAGAAATGCTGAGAGAATTTGCTAACAAGAGACCTGCCCTACTGGAGATACTAAAGGGAGCCCTACAGACAGAGAAACAAAGACAGGACAGAGAGACTTGGAGAAAGGTTCAGTACTAAAGAGATTCGGTATGGGTACAATAAAGGATATTAATAGAGAGAGGGAAAAATATGGCAAACATAATCCAAAGGATAAGATGGCCGATTCAAGAAATGCCTTCACGGTTTTAACGTTGAATGTAAATGGATTAAACTCCCCAATTAAAAGATATAGATTCGCAGAATGGATCAAAAAAAATGAACCATCAATATGTTGCATACAAGAGACTCATCTTAGACACAGGGACACAAAGAAATTGAAAGTGAAAGGATGGAAAAAAATATTTCATGCAAGCTACAGCCAAAAGAAAGCAGGTGTAGCAATATTAATCTCAGATAAAATAGACTTCAAATGCAGGGATGTTTTGAGAGACAAAGAAGGCCACTACATACTAATAAAAGGGGCAATTCAGCAAGAAGAAATAACAATCGTAAATGTCTATGCACCCAATCAAGGTGCCACAAAATACATGAGAGAAACATTGGCAAAACTAAAGGAAGCAATTGATGTTTCCACAATAATTGTGGGAGACTTCAACACATCACTCTCTCCTATAGATAGATCAACCAGACAGAAGACCAATAAGGAACTTGAAAACCTAAACAATCTGATAAATGAATTAGATTTAACAGACATCTACAGGACATTACATCCCAAATCACCAGGATACACATACTTTTCTAGTGCTCACGGAACTTTCTCCAGAATAGATCATATGCTGGGACATAAAACAAGCCTCAATAAATTTAAAAAGATTGAAATCATTCAAAGCACATTCTCTGACCACAATGGAATACAATTAGAAGTCAATAACCATCAGAGACTTAGAAAATTCACAAATACCTGGAGATTAAACAACACACTCCTAAACAATCAGTGGGTTAAAGAAGAAATAGCAAGAGAAATTGCTAAATATATAGAGACGAATGAAAATGAGAACACAACATACCAAAACCTATGGGATGCAGCAAAAGCAGTGCTAAGGGGGAAATTTATAGCACTAAACGCATATATTAAAAAGGAAGAAAGAGCCAAAATCAAAGAACTAATGGATCAACTGAAGAAGCTAGAAAATGAACAGCAAACCAATCCTAAACCAAGTAGAAGAAAAGAAATAACAAGGATTAAAGCAGAAATAAATGACATAGAGAACAAAAAAACAATAGAAAGGATAAATATCACCAAAAGTTGGTTCTTTGAGAAGATCAACAAGATTGACAAGCCCCTAGCTAGACTGACAAAATCAAAAAGAGAGAAGACCCATATAAACAAAATAATGAATGAAAAAGGTGACATAACTGCAGATCCTGAAGAAATTAAAAAAATTATAAGAGGATATTATGAACAACTGTATGGCAACAAACTGGATAATGTAGAAGAAATGGACAATTTCCTGGAAACATATGAACAACCTAGACTGACCAGAGAAGAAATAGAAGACCTCAACCAACCCATCACAAGCAAAGAGATCCAATCAGTCATCAAAAATCTTCCCACAAATAAATGCCCAGGGCCAGATGGCTTCACAGGGGAATTCTACCAAACTTTCCAGAAAGAACTGACACCAATCTTACTCAAACTCTTTCAAAACATTGAAAAAAATGGAACACTACCTAACTCATTTTATGAAGCTAACATCAATCTAATACCAAAACCAGGCAAAGATGCTACAAAAAAGGAAAACTACCGGCCAATCTCCCTAATGAATATAGATGCAAAAATCCTCAACAAAATACTTGCAAATCGAATCCAAAGACACATTAAAAAAATCATACACCATGACCAAGTGGGGTTCATTCCAGGCATGCAAGGATGGTTCAACATCAGAAAAACAATCAATGTATTACAACACATTAAAAACTCGAAAGGGAAAAATCAATTGATCATCTCAATAGATGCTGAAAAAGCATTTGACAAAATCCAACATCCCTTTTTGATAAAAACACTTCAAAAGGTAGGAATTGAAGGAAACTTCCTCAACATGATAAAGAGCATATATGAAAAACCCACAGCCAGCATAGTACTCAATGGTGAGAGACTGAAAGCCTTCCCTCTAAGATCAGGAACAAGACAAGGATGCCCGCTGTCACCACTGTTATTCAACATTGTGCTGGAAGTGCTAGCCAGGGCAATCCGGCAAGACAAAGAAATAAAAGGCATCCAAATTGGAAAAGAAGAAGTAAAACTGTCATTGTTTGCAGATGATATGATCTTATATCTAGAAAACCCTGAGAAATCAACGATACACCTACTAGAGCTAATAAACAAATTTAGCAAAGTAGCGGGATACAAGATTAATGCACATAAGTCAGTAATGTTTCTATATGCTAGAAATGAACAAACTGAAGAGACACTCAAGAAAAAGATACCATTTTCAATAGCAACTAAAAAAATCAAGTACCTAGGAATCAACTTAACCAAAGATGTAAAAGACCTATACAAAGAAAACTACATAACTCTACTAAAAGAAATAGAAGGGGACCTTAAAAGATGGAAAAATATTCCATGTTCATGGATAGGAAGGCTAAATGTCATTAAGATGTCAATTCTACCCAAACTCATCTACAGATTCAATGCAATCCCAATCAAAATTCCAACAACCTACTTTGCAGACTTGGAAAAGCTAGTTATCAAATTTATTTGGAAAGGGAAGATGCCTCGAATTGCTAAAGACACTCTAAAAAAGAAAAACGAAGTGGGAGGACTTACACTCCCTGACTTTGAAGCTTATTATAAAGCCACAGTTGCCAAGACAGCATGGTACTGGCACAAAGATAGACATATAGATCAATGGAATCGAATTGAGAATTCAGAGATAGACCCTCAGATCTATGGCCGACTGATCTTTGATAAGGCCCCCAAAGTCACCGAACTGAGCCATAATGGTCTTTTCAACAAATGGGGCTGGGAGAGTTGGATATCCATATCCAAAAGAATGAAAGAGGACCCCTACCTCACCCCCTACACAAAAATTAACTCAAAATGGACCAAAGATCTCAATATAAAAGAAAGTACCATAAAACTCCTAGAAGATAATGTAGGAAAACATCTTCAAGAGCTTGTATTAGGAGGCCACTTCCTAGACTTTACACCCAAAGCACAAGCAACAAAAGAGAAAATAGATAAATGGGAACTCCTCAAGCTTAGAAGTTTCTGCACCTCAAAGGAATTTCTCAAAAAGGTAAAGAGGCAGCCAACTCAATGGGAAAAAATTTTTGGAAACCATGTATCTGACAAAAGACTGATATCTTGCATATACAAAGAAATCCTACAACTCAATGACAATAGTACAGACAGCCCAATTATAAAATGGGCAAAAGATATGAAAAGACAGTTCTCTGAAGAGGAAATACAAATGACCAAGAAACACATGAAAAAATGTTCAGCTTCACTAGCTATTAGAGAGATGCAAATTAAGACCACAATGAGATACCATCTAACACCGGTTAGAATGGCTGCCATTAAACAAACAGGAAACTACAAATGCTGGAGGGGATGTGGAGAAATTGGAACTCTTATTCATTGTTGGTGGGACTGTATAATGGTTCAGCCACTCTGGAAGTCAGTCTGGCAGTTCCTTAGAAAACTAGATATAGAGCTACCGTTCGATCCAGCGATTGCACTCCTCGGTATATACCCGGAAGATCGGAAAGCAGTGACACGAACAGATATCTGCACGCCAATGTTCATAGCAGCATTATTCACAATTGCCAAGAGATGGAAACAACCCAAATGTCCTTCAACAGATGAATGGATAAATAAAATGTGGTATATACACACGATGGAATACTACGCGGCAGTAAGAAGGAACGATCTGGTGAAACATATGACAACATGGATGAACCTTGAAGACATAATGCTGAGCGAAATAAGCCAGGCACAAAAAGAGAAATATTATATGCTACCACTAATGTGAACTTTGAAAAATGTAAAACAAATGGTTTATAATGTAGAATGTAGGGGAACTAGCAGTAGAGAGCAATTAAGGAAGGGGGAACAATAATCCAGGAAGAACAGATAAGCTATTTAACGTTCTGGGGATGCCCAGAAATGACTATGGTCTGTTAATTTCTGATGGTTGTAGTAGGAACAAGTTCACTGAAATGTTGCTATATTATGTAACTTTCTTGGGGTAAAGTAGAAACATGTTGGAAGTTAAGCAGTTATCTTAGGTTAGTTGTCTTTTTCTTACTCCCTTGCTATGGTCTCTTTGAAATGCTCTTTTATTGTATGTTTGTTTTCTTTTTAACTTTTTTTTTCATACAGGTGATTTGAAAAAAGAAGGGAAAGTTAAAAAAAAAAAAAAAAAAAAGAAAAAAGAAAAAAGACAAACAAGGGGAAAAAAAAAAAAAAAAAAAAAAAGATGTAGTGCCCCCTTGAGGAGCCTGTGGAGAATGCAGGGGTATTCGCCTACCCCACCTCCATGGTTGCTAACATGACCACAGACATAGGGGACTGGTGGTTTGATGGGTTGAGCCCTCTACCATAAGTTTTACCCTTGGGAAGACGGTTGCTGCAAAGGAGAGGCTAGGCCTCCCTGTATTTGTGCCTAAGAGTCTCCTCCTGAATGCCTCTTTGTTGCTCAGATGTGGCCCTCTCTCTCTGGCTAAGCCAACTTGAAAGGTGAAATCACTGCCCTCCCCCCTACGTGGGATCAGACACCCAGGGAAGTGAATCTCCCTGGCAACGTGGAATATGACTCCCAGGGAGGAATGTAGACCTGGCACCGTGGGACGGAGAACATCTTCTTGACCAAAAGGGGGATGTGAAAGGAAATGAAATAAGCTTCAGTGGCAGAGAGATTCCAAAAGGAGCCGAGAGGTCACTCTGGTGGGCACTCTTATGCACACTTTAGACAACCCTTTTTAGGTTCTAAAGAATGGGGGTAGCTGGTGGTGGATACCTGAAACTATCAAACTACAACCCAGAACCCATGAATCTCGAAGACAGTTGTATAAAAATGTAGCTTATGAGGGGTGACAATGGGATTGGGAAAGCCATAAGGACCAAACACCACTTTGTCTAGTTTATGGATGGATGTGTAGAAAAGTAGGGGAGGGAAACAGACAGACAAAGGTACCCAGTGTTCTTTTTTACTTCAATTGCTCTTTTTCACTCTAATTATTATTCTTGTTATTTTTGTGTGTGTGCTAATGAAGGTGTCAGGGATTGATTTAGGTGATGAATGTACAACTATGTAATGGTACTGTAAACAATCGAAAGTACAATTTGTTTTGTATGACTGCGTGGTATGTGAATATATCTCAATAAAATGATGATTTAAAAAAAAAAAATAAAAAAAAAAAAAATAAAATGGATGGATCATGTACCTACTTGTATGAGCTAAAACTATAAAACACTTAGAAGAAAACATAGAAGTAAATCTTGTGATATTGAATTAGGCAACGCCCTCTTTGATTTATGAAACCAAAAGCACAAGCCTCAAAGAAGAAATAGATAAACTGGACTTTATCAATATTTAAAAGTTTTCTGCTTCAAAGAATACCATCAAAAAAGTGAAAAGACAACCACAAAATGGTAGAAAATATTTGCAAATCATGTAATGAAGAAGGGACTTTTATCAGGAACATATAGAAAACTCTTACAACTCATTAATAAAAGTACCAATGACTCAAAAAATGTGTATAAAATATGAATAGGTATTTCTCTAAAATAAATATACAAGTGGCCAATATGCATATGAAAAGAATTTCAACATCAATAGCCATTAGGGAAATGCAATACAATACCACAGTGAGATATGACTTCACACCCAGTGAGATGGCTAAAAGAATAAGACAAGTGTTGGTGAGGATGTGGTGAAATTGGAACCCTCATACATATTTTGTGGGAATGTAAAACGGTATAGTCAGTTTTGAAAACAGTCTAGAAGTTGCTTAAAAGGTTAAACATAAAGTTACTATATGACCCAGCAATTCCACTCCTAGGTATATACCCAAGAGAAATGAAAATATATGTTCACACAAAAACTTGTACAACTTATAAACTTGAAGCATTATTCATAATATCCAAAAGGTAGAAACAACCCAAATATCCATCAGTGGACAGATGGATAAAGAAAATGTGTATCTGTACAATGGAATATTTTTCAGCCATTAAAAAGAATTACGCACTAATACATGCTACAGATTTGATGATCCTTAAAAACACTATGCTGAGTGAAAGAAGTCAACAAAAGTCCACATGTTATTATTCCGTTCATATGAAAGTCCAGAATACAGAAATCTGCAGAGACAGAATGTAGATTTGTGGTAGGTTAGGGATGGGAGGATTTGGGTCATGGTGAGATAAGGGGAGATAATTAATGGGTACAGGTTTTTTTTTTTCATGACGTATTATTGAGATATATTCACACATCATACAAACCATCCGAAGTATGCAATTACTGGCTCACAGTATCATCACATAGTTGTGCATACAACCCCATGTTCAATTTTAGAACATTTTCAATACTCCAGAAAAGAAATAAAAATAAAAAAGAGAACCCAAATCCTCCCATACCCTTTATCCCCCTCTATTATTGACCTATGGTATTGGTGTGATACATTTGTTACTGTTGATGAAAGAGTATTAAAATACTGCTGTTAACTGTAGTCCATAGCAGCGTTTCTTTCTGTGGTGAATGTTCTTAAATTGTGCTGATGGTTACAAACATTTGTAAATATACCATCAACCGTTGAGTTGTACACTTTAAATAGGTGAATTGTATGTTATGTGAATTATATCTCAAAGCTGTTTAAAAGCAACTACAAAAAAACTTTTAGCAGAATAAAATAAATAAATAAATAAAGGAAATCTTTGGGATCTAGGGCTAGACAGAGAATTTAGACCTAACTCCAAAAGTGCTGTCCATACAAGGAAAAACTGATAAATTGGACTTCATCAAAATTAAAAACTGTTGCTCTGAGAAATACCCTGTTGAGAGATGAGAAAACAAGCTACAGAGTGGAAGAACATACTTGCAAACCACATATCCAACAAGGAACTAGTATATGGAATATATAAAGAATTATCAAAACTCAACAGTAAAAGAATACTCCAATTACAAAATAAGTAAAATACATACAAAGAAATATTTCATTGAAGAGGATATACGGATGACAAGCACATGAAAAGATGCTCAGCATTGTTAGCCTTTAGGGAATTGCGGTTGAAAACCATAATAAAATTATCATTACACACTTAGCAGAATAGCTAAAATAAAAAGTACGGACAAAAGTTCTCAATGCTGGCGAGAACGTGGAGAAAGGAGATCACGCAAACATTGCTGATGAGAATATAAAATGTTACAGCCATTCTGGAAAACAGTTCACAGTTTCTTAAAAAAAGGAAACATGCAACTTCCATATTACCCAGCAATTTCACTCCTAAGCACTTATCCTGGAGAAATGAAGATTGGTTCTCACAAAAACCTGTGCATAAACTTTTATAGCAGTTTTTTTTTTAATAGCCGAGAACTGGAAACACCCCAGATATCTTTCAATGGGTGAATGTTAAACTGTGATACATCTATAGCTGGGAATATTATTTAACCAAACCAGAACAAAAAAGGAGCAAACTGTTGATACAATTGAAGTGGATGAATCTCCAGAGAATTATGCTAAGTAAAAATAAGCCAATCCTAAAAACTTATGTACTGTTTGATTCCATTCTTATATCACTGTTAAAAATCACAGAATTGTAGGAATGGAGAAGAGATTCTTGGTTGCCAGGGGTTGAGGAGGTAGTAGGGGGCAAGATGGAAAGTGAGTGTGGCTATATGAGGGCAACATGAGGGATACTTGTGATGGAAATGTTCCATATCTTGACTATCAATGTCAGTATCCCATTTATGATAATGTATCATTAGTTTTGCAAGATGTTACTATTGGGGGACTGGGTAAAGGATAGATACATGGGTTCTCCTGGTATCATTTCTTACAAATGCATGTAAATCTACAATTATCTCAAAAAAAAATTAATTATTAGCAAGAATAACGTTAAAAAAGGAATGTTAAGTGAATTGGAAAGATAGTCTCTCCACATCAATACAGCGTATTGAGAATGAAGAGCAGGTTATAAGAAAGTATGTATTAAAATAGCCATACAATATTATTTACCACAAATTATTTCTTCAGTGGCTATTTTTACTCTTTACATTTATGTAACTTCTGCTACACAGTCTTGTATCCTTCCGTATAACTTTCTTTTTTCAGTTTGTAAGAAGGCATCATAGAGCAGAAAAAAAAGAAATGAACATTGATGACCCAGAAGGCAGTAATGCCTTCCTAATCATATTTCCTAGTCATAGTTTTTAACTTGACTAATGAACAGATTTCCATCATCTACTAGGCTTTTATGTGTTAGCTTTGATAGATAATGTTTATACCTAAATTTTAAGAAATAAATCCAAGCTACTCTTTTCCCATGTTTCTAAATAAAACTTTTTGGTTTGTTTGATGTAGGAAAGCCATGGCAGAAAAATACATCATGACAGCTGCAAAACTCATTGCTCCTGTAATTGAAACATCTTTTGCTGTAGGTTATGACTGGTAAGAGAGAGAGTCACTATAATTGAATATGGCATTTTCTTTTCATAATGTCTACTTTTATTGATTTAAAATTATTATTGTTGGAAAAGTGAATAAAATAATTATGAATATTGATTTGGACTTATGAAACAGATAATATATGTTAGGATTAATATAGGCAATTCTAAAAATTCAAGTAAGATATGTTTCTTATTGTTCATGTCATTTCTTAAACTAAGTACTTAGGGCAATTGTGTTATTTGATAGGAGATTATGTGTTAACTCTGTAGATACCAGTTTCCCTTGATGGAATTTGTTAATTTTTCAATAAAGTTGTCCGATTGCAGGTAACATGGAAAGCCCAGTGCAAATTTAATTTTTAGTAACTTTGAAGAAAGATTGTGCATTCATGAAACTTTCTTACACAATTTTTTTCAGGAATTGCAATATGTGTATGTGAATATGAATGCATGTGTATGTGTATATATATGTATTATGTACAGTATATATCTATGTATATATGCATGTGAGTATATACATAGATATACATTAAAAACCACACAAATGTCTATATCTATATGGATTTTTTTATTTTTTATTAGAGAAGTTATAGGTTTACAGAAAAATCATGCATAAAACGGAGTTCCCATATTCTATCCTATTATTAACATTAATTGGTAGATTTGCTACAGTTGATGAAAGTACATTTTTATAATTGTACCATTAACTATTCTCTGTGGTTTACTCTAGGGTTCGCTGTGTTGTATGGTTCTGTGGATAATTTTTTAAAATAGTTATTCTAGTAACATTTGTACAACCTAAAATTTCCCCTTTTAACCACATATTCAAATATATATTTCAGTGCTGATAATTAGAGTCACAATGTTGTACTACCATCACCATCATCCATTACCAAAACTTTTCCGTCATCCCAAATAGAAACTCTGTACCATTTAAGCATTAACTCCCCATTCCCTACCCCCACCCTGGCCCCTGATAACCTATATTCTAGTTTCTGGCTCTGAATTTGCTTAGTCTAATTATTTCATATCAATGAGATCATATAATATTTGTCCTCTTGTTTCTGGCTTGTTTCAGTCAACATGATGTCTTCAAGTTTCATCCGTTTGTTGCATATGTCATTCATTCAGTTTTATGACCAAATAATACTCTGTTGTGTGTATACACCACATTTTGTTTATCCATTCATCAGTTGATGGACACTTGCGTTGTTTCCATCTTTTGGCAATTGTGAATAATGTCACTATGAACATCTTTTGTGTATATATGTAGAAGAGGGGTTACTGAGTCATATGATAATTCTATATTTAACTTTGTGAGGAACCTCCAAACTGTCTTCCACAGCAGCTGCACCATTTTACATTCTCACCAACAATGAATTAGTGTTCCTGTTTCTCTCCATCCTCGCCAACACTTGTAATTTTCCATTTTTTTTAAATAAGTGGGTTTGAAATGGTATCTCATTGTTTTGATGTACATTTCTCTAATCACTAGTGATGTTGACCATCTTTTTGTGTGCTTTTTGGCTATCTGTATATCTTCTTTGGAGAATGTCTATTCAAGTCTTTTGCCCATTTTTAAATTCAGTTTGCCTTTTTGCTGCTGAGTTGTAGGATTTCTTTATATATTCTAGCTATTAAACCCTTATTGGATATGCAGTTTCCAAATATTTTCTCCCATTGTGTAGGTTGTCATTTAGTTTCATGATAAAGTCCTTTGAGTAACAAAAGTTTTAAATTTTGGTAAGGTCCCATTTATCTATTTTTTCTTTTGTTACTTGTGCTTTGGGTGTAAAGTCTAACAAACTGTTGCCTAACACAAGGTACTGAAGATGCTTCTTCATGTTTTCTTCTAGGAGTGTTATAGTTCTGCCTCTTATATTTAGGTCTTTGATCCATTCTGAGTTGGTTTTTGTATATGGTGTGAAGTAGAGGTCCACCTTCATTATTTTGCATATGGACATCCAGTTTTCCCAGCACCATTTGTTAAAAAGACTGTTCTTTCCCAATCAAATGGACTTGCATCCTTGTAAAAAATCAGTTGACCATAAATGTGAAGGTGGTTTTCTGAGCTCTCAATTTGGTTCCATGGTTTATATATCTGTCCTTGTGCCAGTATCATGTTATTTTGATTACTATGGCTTTATAATAAGTTTTAAGATCAAGAAGTGTGAGTCTTCCAACTCCAAATCCATATGGATTTGATGATTGGTTTTTACATTTCTGCAAAGGCCATTAGAATTTGATTCTGTTGTGTTGAATCTGTAAATCACTTTGGGTAGAACTGACATCTTAACATTTAGTCTTCTGATCCATGAATACGGAATATCCTTCCATTTATTTAGGTGTTCCTTTAGTTCTTTTAGCAGTGTTTTATAGTTTATGTATATATATATATATATATATATATATATATATATATATATATATTTTTTTTTTTTTTTTTTTAAATACAGGACAATGCTATTTAGATTCAACAACAGAGCTTCTGATTGGGGTTTAAAAAATACTTTATAAAAGTATTTCTGATGAGAAATTGGCATTTAATCTTATTGAGGCTCCTTTGTACATGACATGTTGATTCTCTCTTACAGCTTTCAGAATTCTCTCTTTATCTTTGGCTTTTGACAGTTTGATCATAATATGCCATGGCATGGCTTTATTTGATTTATCCTAAATAGAATCTGTTGAACATATTGAAGGTGTATAATTCATACCTTTTACTGACTTTGGGAAGTTTTCAGTTATTATTTCTTTGAATATTCTCTCTGCCCCTTTCTCTCTTTTTTCTCCTTCTGGAACTCTCACAATGCATATGTTGGTCCTCTTAATGGTGTCCCACGTGTTCCTCAGGCTCTGTTCACTTTTCTTCATTCTTTCTTCTACTCTTCAGACTGGGTGGGCTCAGTGGGCTGCCTTGTCTATGCAGGGCAAGTTCTGGGACAACTAGTCCCTCAGGCTACCACCGGACAGATTGGGGCAGACATATCTGTTCCCAGTATATGCACAAGGCTTATACTGCTCTGTCCGGGACCAGATTCAGGGATCTGCACTGGGAGTATGGTCTGGTTCTGCTCCGAGCTGGTGAGGGATGAGGAAGCAGCCAGCCAGGGGGCCACAAAATCCTACCGTTTTTAAATAGCCTTTTTCTTGATCTGTCCTTTGCCTTGCAGTCACTTTAACTGTTTCCTGAAACTTTGTAACAATTTTACCTGTTATGCATTGAAATTATTTTAGAAGTCAATTAAAGAGAATATAGATAGCAATCCAATTTTTATTTAAAATCCCATAAATTATTAAAAGTGAAAATAGTATAATGAAAAATTGGGTAACTGAATTAGTTTAGAACTGAAGAATTCATTAAATGAATGCCTTGATAGGAGGAAATCGGGTGCTTAGCTTTTACATAGCACTAGAAGCATTTTAATAAATCTTTGAAAAGTTACTATTTAAGAAAACCAGCAAAAACATCAGTATACTAAAACAAAATAAAGTAACCATTTTTATTATTTGCATTATAGGTGTGTTGAAGTTGTGAAAGCTTCTCAATATGTAGAGCTAGCAAATGATCTGGAAATAAATAAAGCAATTACATACTTGAGACAAAAGGACTTTAACCAAGTAAGTTTTTAAAACATGTTTTAGATGCAATTTGTATGTCAGTTGGTCAAAGCAATACAATCAGGAAACTCCTTTCTAGAATAATGTTATCTTTGAAGTTACGTGAAGTTGAATAACCATTTTTATCTCCATCTTACCAGTTTAATTTCCATTAATATAGTATTACTTTATTCTAATTTCTGTTTTTCCTCTTTCTTAAAATGTGAATAATTTCCATTTGAAGCATGGTTGCTAAATTACTAAACTATATTCTTTCCAAGAGTAACTTTCCTCTAGAGACTTTGAAACTGTTAACTGAAGTCCTAGGATTCTCCAGAGCCAAGATTCTGCATAGCGAGCATGGAGATGAGGCCGGAATATACCCTGATGCTTCTATTCCCCCTTGTCACCGAGCACCTTTCCTCATATTGTCATACATATCTGGTATATCCCATTGCATTAGGAATAAAAGGGTCTCATTACAAGCCCTGAGGGATCTCTCCCTAGTAGCACTGCTCCCACACTAACCTAGGCAGAAGTGTTCATGTGCTGCCCCTTCAGTTGTCTGCCTTACATGACCCTCTCTATAACCTGAGACGTAGTGAGACAAGGCCAGAAGGCTTCAACAAATTACAATGGAAGAGGGAATGACAAGAAAATACACATAGAATGAAACCAATATTCTAGTTTATAAAACTAATGGTACCACATGTGCCTGCAACTAAAAACTTAGCTCCTTCAGGTTTAAACCCAGAGAGCAAGGGACAGAGAAAGCCACAAAGTCTTCCCTACATTGTATTCCAAGCCTGTGTTGTCAGTTTTTCCTCTTAGTTAAGGACCTTCCTCTTGTCTGGGAGATGACAGAAATGACCAACCCCTTTTAAGAAGAGTGAAGGAAAATACCATCTACTCATAGAATATGACAGTAGAATAGAGCAACCCAGCATTCATGTCATAATTACATGATAATTAATGTAGTACCATAGGGTGGTTCCAGTACATATATGAATACTTGCTTAGTAAACTTTCTTGGCATTTACAAAGCACTGAAATCACTTTTAAAATGTTTTAATATCTGCTGTATCATTTGCTCTTCACCCTTTGTCATTAAAAATGCCACCGATAACTCTAACACTGTTGTAATGCTTTTTCAAGGAAGTGAAGCAAGAAATTGGTTTTTATTACCTTGCACAAGTGGTCCATGGACCAAAACAAATTATTTTTGTTTGTGAGAAATACTATTATAGAGTGTATAGAAAACCATGTTTGCCAATTTTCTTTTGACATTTTATTTTTAAATTGTCCTTTTAGAAAGATTTAACAATGAATTACCATAGGTTTTGTTTTAAAATTGTGCCCATTTCTGATTTTTTCATATTAAAGCTCCTTTAAACCAAGTCTTATTGTGTGCTGCTTTCCTAGTTGTCATTCAAAATATCTTTTCATTTGCATTTTCAAGTTTTTAATATCAGAAATGCCATTTCTGCTTTCTTTTCCACATTGTTGCTTTCGCTTTATATTTCTTTTGTTTGTATATTGTAAGTATGAAGAGGTAGGTATAATAAAATCTTAGTTCAAAAGGAACACCATTAGGTTAAAAAGGATTGGGTTGATCATTTGATAAAGACTGTTCACCGTCCAAGGTAAAAGATTCTGTAGCTGACTCTAAATACTTTTATTCAGATGCTGAAGTCTGGTTCTTTGTGAAGATGATGTCATTTGTAGTCATCTTTGTAATATAGAGAACTCTGCCTAAAAGGCAGAAGGTGGAGAAAGTGAAGGAGTTTGCTCCAGGGCCGGTGTTGGCTTCGGAACAGACTTGGCCGAGGAGCCAGTAGCCAGATGGCATCAGCCAGAGAAGAAAACCAAACAGAGGGTGTATCTGTTTTTTGAGGGGAAAAAAAAACTAACCATGTTTATTTCCATTATTTGTTTTTCCATTTACAACTAAATTTAATATTGACGTTAAGTGCACTTTTGTCGGTTTCATTTACAAATTGATTTATAATCTTTTAAAAATATTGGATATACATTCATTGAAATGTAAAGAACAATTATAAAAGGACCTATTTCATAAACAAAAATCTGAACAAAAAATACCTGAGTGTTCCTTTTATTAGAAGAGTTATTCATATAGCCTTTTTAGAATAGTTTATAGTTTAGAAACTTAAAATATGAAATGTTTTAATTCTATTAAATGTTTTTAAATGGATATTTAATTTCTGAATACCTTTGTTAATTCTTTTAAGTGTTTCTTTATTACTGCTGTTGTTTGTGTTTTGTATTTTGCTTTTAGGATATCATAAATATTGGAGAACAGCTTTCTTTCCCTCCATACTTGACCTCAGAGTATTTAATGGCTAGGTGTTATACCTATTCAAGTGCTTTATATTTTTAAGGAACATATGTATTTTTTTTTTTCATTTTTATTGAGATTGTTCAGATACCATACAATTATCCAAAGATCCAAAGTGTACAATCACTTGCCCCTGGGTACCCTCATACAGCTGTGCATCCATCACACTTAATTTTTGTTCAATTTTTAGAAACTTTTCATTACTCCAGACAAGAAATTAGGTGAAAGATGAAAAAAGAAAAAAAGAAAAGGAAACTCTAAACCTCCCCTATCCCTAACCAACCCCCTCAATTGTTGACTCCTAGTATTGATATAGTACGTTTTTTACTGTTTATGAAAAAATGTTGAAATACTACTAACTGTAGTATATAGTTTGTAATAGGTATATAGTTCTTCCCTATATGCCCCTCTATTATTAACTTCTAATTGTATTGTCATACATTTATTCTGGTTCATGAAGTGATTTCTAGTATTTGTACAGTTGATCATGGACATTGCCCACCATAGGATTCAGTTTTATACATTTCCATCTTTTGACCTCCAGCTTTCCTTCTGGTGATGTATATGACTCTGAGCTTCCCCTTTCCACCTCATTCACACACCATTCGGCGCTGTTAGTTATTCTCACATCTTGCTACCAACACCCCTGTTCATTTCCAAACATTTAAGTTCATCCTAATTGAACATTCTGCTCATACTAAACAAGAGCATCTACATTTCTTCCACAAGGCAGGAGGGAGAGTCAAGGTAGAGAGGCAAAAGAAAGAGGAAACAAAAAAAATGACAGCTAGGAAGCAGCAAAAGGAAAAATAACCTTAAATCAAAGTAGAATAAAGAATCAGACAATACCACCAATGTCAGGTGTCTAATATGCCTCCCCTATCCTCCCCTCTTATCTGCATTCACCTTGGTATATCACCTTTGTTACATTAAAGGAAGCATAATACAATGATTCTATTAGTTACAGTCTCTAGTTTATGCTGATTGCATCCCTCCCCCAATGCCTCCCCATTTTTAACACCTTGCAAGGTTGACATTTGCTTGTTCTCCCTCGTAAAAGAACGTATTTGTACATTTTATCACAATTGTTGAATACTCTAGATTTCACCAAGTTACACAGTCCCAGTCGTTATCTTTTCCTCCTCTCTTGTGGTGTCTTACACGCTCCCCATCTTTCTTTCTCAACCATATTCATAGTTACCTTTGTTCAGTGTACTTACATTGTTGTGCTACCATCTCCCAAAATTGTGTTCCAAACCACACACTCCTGTCTTCTATCACCCTGTAGTGCTCCCTTTAGTATTTCCTGTAGGGCAGGTGTCTTGTTCACAAAGTCTCTCATTGTCTGTTTGTCAGGAAATATTTTGAGCTCTCCCTTATATTTGAAGGACAGCTTTGCTGGATACAGGATTCTTGGTTTGTGGTTTTTATCTTTCAGTATCTTAAATATATCACACCACTTCCTTCTTACCTCCATGGTTTCTGCTGAGAGATCCGCACATAGTCTTATTAAGCTTCCTTTGTGTGTAATGGATCACTTTTCTCTTGCTGCTTTCAGGATTCTCTCTTTGTCTTTGACATTTGATAATCTGATTATTAAGTGTCTTGGCGTAGGCCTATTCATATCTCTTCTGTTTGGAGTACGCTGCGCTTCTTGGATCTGTAATTTTATGTCTTTCATAAGAGATGGGAAATTTTCATTAATTATTTCCTCTATTATTGCTTCTGCCCCCTTTCCCTTCTCTTCTCCTTCTGGGACACCAATGATATGTACATTACTGTACTTTGTTTCATCCTTGAGTTCCTGGAGACGTTGTTCATATTTTTTCATTCTTTTCTCCATCTGCTCCTTTGCGTGTAGGCTTTCAGGTGTTTTGTTCTCCAGTTCCTGAGTGTTTTCTTCTGCCTCTTGAGATCTGCTGTTGTATGTTTCCATTGTGTCTTTCATCTCTTGTGTTGTGCCTTTCATTTCCATAGATTCTACTAGTAGGTTTTTTGAACTTTTGATTTCTGCCGTATACATGTCCAGTGCTTCCTTTACAGCCTCTATCTCTTTTGCAATATCTTCTCTAAACTTTTTGAATTGATTTAGCATTAGTTGTTTAAATTCCTGTATCTCAGTTGAAGTGTACGTTTGTTCCTTTGACTGGGCCATAACTTTGTTTTTCTTAGTGTAGGCTGTAATTTTCTGTTGTCTAGGCATGGTTTCCTTGTTTATCCAAATCAGGTTTTCCCAGACCAGAACAGGCTTAGGTCCCAGAGGGAAGAAATATTCATTATCTGGTTTCCCTGTGGGTGTGTCTTAGAAAATTGCTCCACCCTTTGATGCCTCAGGTCACTGTGCTTTTCTGCCCAGCAGGTGACGCCTGTTAGCCTATAATTCTTGACTGGTGTGAGGAGGTGTGGCCGTGTTCCCCCAGGCTCTGGGGTCTGGTTCTGAATGGAAAGGGCCCCACCCCTTTCCTCCTAGAGAAGACAGACCCCCCAGGTGTAGGTCATTAGGATTTCAATGGTCTTGCTCTCTGCTTGTGGTGTCTCCACCCTTCCCAGTGTCACAGCCCTGGAAACTGAATATGACTGGGGCTTTCTCCACTGAGCCAAAAAAGAAACAGATAGTCCCCTTCAGACCCAGTCCAAGGCAACCCTCCGGCTCTCCCAGGTCAGTCGCCACCCAAAGCCTCTGTCTGTTTTTTGGGGCTGCGTATCTGTAGTGAGCAGTTCACACTCACTACTTAAAACCCCAGTTGGAGCTCAGCTGAGCTGTATTTGCTTGCTGGGAGAGAGCTTCTCTCTGGCACCACGAGGCTCCACAGCTTGGGCTATGGGGGAGGGGGTCTCCAGACCTGGTTCCGCAGGTTTTACTTACAGATTTTATGCTGTGTTCTCGGGCATTCCTCCCAATTCAGGTTGGTGTATGATGAATGGATGGTCTCGTTTGTCCCCCCCGCAGTTATTCTGGATTATTTACTAGTTGTTTCTGGTTTTTTGTAGTTGTTCCAGGGGGACTACTTAGCTTCCACTCCTCTCTATGCCGCCATCTTGCCCAAGTCCAGGAACATATGTATTTTTATCGTGATGCAATCTAAAAGTGAAGATTAAAATATTTAAATTTTTATTCAAAGTGAAATGATCTTATAAAACTTAGAGATTCAAAACAGCAATGGCTTTTAACAGCAATTGCTGTTATTAATTGCTATGGAGGTTGTATGAAGAATTAATGAGATAGCTTCTACAGAATAACCAATATTATCAGCAGTCAATTTTGAGGTAGGTTGAAGGAACTTCTTGGCAGTTTTATAGAAGATCCTTCCAAAAAATTAAGAGAGAAAAAGAATCTCAATAGTGAGAGTATAATTTTGGGTTTTTCTCTTCCTGAGTTTACTTTGTGGAATTAGAAACTACTGGCCTAGAAATATCCAATGGTTTTCTTTAAAGTCATTAAAAATCCTTTAAAAACCCTTTGAGACAACTTATTCATGTTTCAGCCGGGGCATATAGAATCCAGTATTTTAGAAACTTCTGTCGTTATTAAAAATTGGGTCAATATGCTTAATGGTATAAATATTGCTTTGTCTTTTGTACTCTTCCGCTTTTGGGAACTCTAATTACATTTATTTTAGATCTTTTCACTGTGTTCCCATATTTCTTTTAATACTGTTTTCTGTGTTTTCATCCTTTTCTCTTGCTTTATTTTATTTAGTCTGAAAATTTTCTGGGATCTTAGCTGTCAACATCTGCTTGCCTTTGTAGCAGTGCCTTCAAAAAATATTTTTGTATTTTATCTTCATTTTCTAGATGTTGTATTTGAGAAAATGGTCTTCTATAAGCTAGTCTATTATTATCAGAAGAAAAGTCCCAGGGTTATTATATAAAAAGCAAATTTGATTCTCTCTCTTAGGTAAAACTTTTCAAGCCCCTTCCCCCATCCCATAGTGCAGGATAAGCACCAACATGATAAAACTTAACGTGACTCACAAGGCTTGACATTTACTACTGACCTTTGTTCCAGGCTCCAATCCTTTCTTCAGCTTTATCTAGTCTACTGTTAAACCCATCTATTATGTTCATAATTTCAGTTATTATATACTTTAGTTCTAGAATTTCCATTTTATTCTTTTTCATAATTTCTAATTCTCAAATGAAGTTCTCATGATGTCATCTGTTTTCTTAAGCATTTTAACCTACCACTCTTGTGCCTTTTCCCCATTCATACACTCCAGACACACTGAAATTTTCCCGACCATATGCTTGCCTGTGAACATCATGCATGTTCTACCTAGCCCTTCCTCTATTACTCTTGACTCACAAACTCCTCATCTTTCAAGACACAGTTTGAATGTCATCTTCTCAGTGAAGCATTCCTTGAGTTTCTCAGTAATTACTTACTTTCTCATAAGTTTTATAGCACTTTTTAAACACTCTACATATTTCAATTTTTGTAACCTCCAGAATATTGAACTATTGTTAGGATAGGCACCATATTTTTCTTTTTAACATTTTTTACTGTGATATATAACATATATACAGAAAAGTGATAACTTTCAAAGTACAATTTAGTAAGTAGTTATAGAGCAAATTTCAAAGAATGTTATGGGTTACATTTCTACCATTTCATTTATTTCCTTTGAGGTGATCTAATACTCTAGAGAATAAAAAATATATATATTTATATAAAGCATTCGTAATCCTTTGTTAAATTCTATCTTGTCTGTTGCTGCTCCTCCTTCTTGTTTGATCACTGTATCAGTCTTCAGGGATATCTGGGCAGTGACCCCCTAACTTGTTCATATTGGAAAAGGGTGTCAGCATTATGGGGAAGTGTGATGCATCTGGTTGATGTTCTTGGAGGCACCATGTTTTATTTATCATTATTTTAGTATCTGTAGTAGTAACAGTAATAATAATAACAAATAACTAAATTTATTGAGTGCTTTTACTGTGTGCCAGGTACTTTTTAAGACTTCAGTACGTTATTTTATTACTGCAATAGACACTGTTTCTGAACCCATAGAATCACCCGGAGGGCTTGTTAAAACACAGATTGCTGCACCTCACCTCCAGAGTTTCTGAGTCTAGGACTGGGCAAGAGCCTGAGAGTTTGCATTTCTAGCAAGTTCCTAAGTGCTGCTGCTGCTGCTGCTGGTCCAGGCACCCAGCTTTGAAACCACTGCACTTTACTCCCTCCCTGTAAAGAGCAGCTCCTCCAGTAAATGATGGTTATTAAGCATAAGTTTTATTTCTTCTTACTTTTTAATTTTTTCCTGTCTGCCTATACTGCATGTATTTGGAACAACTGTATTCATAACTTTAAAATAAGTTCAATATCTAAAATAAACATTTTTATTTTGTTATGAAAGACCTTTAAGGTATTAATGAACATTTAGAATGACAAATCATTTTAAGATACTTTGAAACTTTACAGAAGTTGAAATGACGCAATAGATAGGGGGATATTAGGAAGGGAAAGTTTTTAAACTGTGGACTTTTTCTATGAAAGGAAAATGCTCCTTTGGAAAACTTATTGAGTACATTGTGTCAGGTACTTTTCTTAGACACTAGGGCTGTATCAGTGAGGAAAACAGAAAATATCTCTGCCCTCATTGAACTTACAGTCTAATGCAGACATTGAATTTCTGAATGGATCTTTCAATAAGATTGCTGGTGACTATTTTAGAAATGAAATAGTAAGAATTTGATAAAAATGGTATTGTGTGAATGAAATAGCTTTATTTTAGAATATTCTAACATACCTTTAAGCTTGGTAACTTCAATGCATTTAAAGATTAACTCCATAGAAAAGAGTTTTAAGTTTCAAGTCTCCAAATCATAGCATTTCTTCTTCAGTTGATTCTTTTTCTTCAGTTGACTCTTTACAGCATTCCATAGAACTGAAAAAATGATACAGTTGTAGCTATAAACTGTAGTTTCATAGACGAATTCTAGTAAATTTAGCATGTACTTAAAGACTCATAACATACTATTCATTTAACAAATATTTTATGAGAGCATCCATTCAAAGAACTCTCCTATTGGGAGAAGGAGGAAAAGAGAGATACAGAAAATAAATGAGCCATTTATGTTACCTTCAATGAGTTTGTTTATTGGGGATTCAGTTGTTCAGTTGATTAGGATCAGCCAGCTTAGAGTTAAAATTCAGTATTGGCATTGCAGTAAAATTTTGCTTTATTTTAGGTACTTCTACTACTTAATAGCAGAGAAAGTAGATATTTGAAACTAGGTTTCCTGATTCTCATACTTATTCCCCTCCTCCCTGTACCATACAATAGTGTTCCTCTAAAACACGGGATAAATTGGGGCCAGTTTTTGTAATAGCTTGCCTTTTATATCACCAAAATGTATTTTATGGCAATTTATATTTTCAAATTAGTGTATTGCAAGTGAAAAAAGCTCTTGCTTCTTAGAAATAAAACAATGCATATTCTTTATAATAGCTGTTTTCAATCAATATGTAAATTTAGTACATGTATTATAAATGAATGCTAACATTTTTCTTATTTGATTTTTTTATTTAAATAATTTTTACTGATCTGCCCACTCTATATAAAGGCTTGGGATGTTAGCCCTAAAAGGGACCTTAGAGATGATTATATGCAACTCTTCTCTTTTGTAGAGAAAATGTCATGGAAGTTTAGTGTTTAGTATTAATTCATTATGACTTTGAAACAAGAAACATAACTTCTGGTCCCATGTTCTTCTACTATACTATATCAAGCTGCTTTCCCTGCCATTTTAACTTTTTATACATAGTTCTAATTTGTAGAATTATGATAACTGATGGAACTATTGACTTGTTTCAGTCAGTATAGAAAAAGCCAAGATCATTTGTTGTTTACTGTTGTCTACATAAATGTTAAAATAGTGAGTTTTAATGTTGGTACTTGGGTTGTGATGTCAAATAGCATTTTGAGAAACAAATACGGAGCTCAGAGGAGAGGTGGGGCTATAGATTAAAATGTTGGGATGTTTTTCAGCATATATAAGACCACCCAGGTAATATATGGAGAGAAAAGAAGGCCTGGAATCAAATTCTCCCAGATTCCATAGATGAGAAATAGGCTAAAGAGACTGAAAAGCAAGCCAAAGAGGAAGAAAACCTTGAGATGTAGTGCCACAAAAGTCCAGAGAGGAGAGTATTTCAAGGGGGGGAATATTAGAATTTGTTCATTGTCACTAAGAGATTGAATAATATGCAAACAGATAAGTATCTAATGGCATTAGCAACCTGGAGGCCCTTGGTGACCTTGACAAGAGCAGTGTTAGTGCAGTATCGGGAGAGAAATCAAACTGAAGTGATTTGAGGAGTGTCTGGCAGGTAAGATAGTAGAAACTAATGGCCTAGATAGATAACCCTTGAGAAGCCTGGCTGTGAAAGAGAGAAGAAAGATGAAGCGGTGGTGGAAGGGGATGGGCAGGTAAAGCGAAGAGTTTGCTTATAAAGAATAAGGAATGCAAGGACATGTTTTTATTCTTAGAAGGAGAGCCTGTCTTAGAGGGAGTGTGCTGATATAGAAAAGGGGGACGTGACTGGGAGAAAGCAAAAAAGGAAGGGATGCAGAGCAAACAAGAAAGGATTGGTCTTTGATCAGGGGAGAGCACCTTCACTGAATGAGAGAGAAGTTGGAGAGGGTGGGTGCAGATGAGGTGGATTTTTTAATCCCCTAAGTGTCAGGCTATATGTATTTTTTTTTCATTTTGTCCTCAATGCAGTTTTGCAAAGAAGCTATTAACATCTTCATTTTTCCAGGTGAGGAATCTTGAGATTCAGAGAGAGCAAATAATTTGTTCCAATTCTATCATTAAAGCTCAGTCTTTTGACTGAATCACATTGCCTTCTCAATGTGTTAATTGTGGGTATATACATTTAGATTTTATATTTACAAAATCTAATTAGCATTTATTGTTACTTGGAAGAATTTATAATCAAGCACTTTCTTGTGAAAGCATAAGTCAGCGTAGGTAGAGTCTAAAGTATGTAAGCATTGTTACTGTATGCATAAGTAAAATGTTTACTATGTTGTCTGTATTTTCTCAAAGGAATAATTTGATTACTGTCATATTACAATGTTAGTAATTTTCAAATATTTTATTTCTAGGCTGTAGAGACCTTAAAAATGTTTGAAAAAAAGGACAGTAGAGTGAAAAGTGCAGCTGCAACCAACCTTTCATTCCTGTATTATTTAGTAAGTATTGTTTTTTACAACTAATAGTTGATTGTGGAGTATATTTTTTGTTATTGAGGTGAAGTACCATTTTAAGGTAAACAATTCAGTGACATTTAATATATTCACAAGGTTGTACAACTACCATTTCTATCTAGTTCCAGAAATTTTCATCATCCCAAATGAATCCCCATACCCATTAAGCAGTTCCTGCCACTTCTCCCTCCCTTCAACCTCTGGCAACAGCACAGTCTGCTTTCTGTTTCTATGAGTTTACCTAATCTGGATATTTCATATAAATGGAATCATGTATTATGTGACTTTTTTTGTCTGACTTCTTATATTTAGCATAATGTTTTCAAGGTTCATCCAATTGGTAGCATGTATCAGTACGTCATTCCTTTTTATAGCTGAATAATAGTCTCTTTTATGTTTATGCCACAGTTTGATTTTGGACACTTGGGTTACTTCCACCTTTTGGCTATTGTGAATAGTGCTGCTGTGAACATTGGTGTTCAAATATCTGAGTCCCTGCTTTCAGTTCTTTTGGGTTATATACCTAGAAGTGGAATTGCTGGGTCATAATGGTAATTCTGTTAAAATTTTTGAGGAACCACTGATGTGTTTTCCATAAACAGCTGAACCATTTTACATTCCCACCAGCAATGTACTGGGTTCCAGTTTTTCCACATTCTCACCAACACTTGCTAGTTTCCTATTTTTTTTTTTTTAATTATACTATCCTAGTGGGCAAGAAGTGGTATCTCATTGTTGCTTTGATTTGCATTTTCCTGCTGACTAATGATGTTGAGCACATCTTCATGTGCTTGTTGGCTGTTTGTTTATCTTCTTTGGGAGAAATGTCTATTCAAGCCCTTTGCCCATTTTTTTTTTTTTTAGTTGTTTGGGACTCTTTGTCAAGTTTTGAGAGTTCTTCATATATTCTTGATACTAAACCCTTATCAGATTTATGATTTGCAACTATTTTCTCCCATTATGTGGGTTGTCTTTTCACTTTATTGATAACGTCCCTTTAATGCCCAAAATGTTTTAATTTTGATTAAGTCCAATTTATATGTTGTTCCTTTTGTTCATGCTTTTGGTGTCAAAACTGAGACTCTACTGGAAAATCCGGGGTTCACCTCCTATCTTTTCTTCTAAGAGTTTTATGATTTTAGCTCTTATATTTAGATCAGTGGTCCATTTTGAGAAAATTTGTGTATATGGTATGAGGTAGAGGTTCAACTTCATTTTTTTACATCAAACAATTGTGATTAAGAGTGTTCTGAGACAAGGTGATAAGTTTGGTATTTATTTGTGTATACTTGAATGTATACTGTTGGTATCCAGTATTCGGTATCCTTCCCATGAGACTGTCAGAGCCTCATCCTCTTTTAGCATCAGGCTCAAAGGCCAAGATCTGCATCAGGTCTCGATAAAGATGAGGCTCTCTCAGGTATATTTCTACTGAGATTTCTGATTTTAAAAGACAAGTTCTCTGACTCCTATACACTTATCCTGTGGTGGTATAAGAACAGAATAACTATAATGGGGAGGAATGGGTGGCACAGAGCAGTTACTTGTCTTTAGCAATTCTTAAATCCAGCTAGGCACATGTGATTAGGGACACCTAATCTGGGAATGTTCCTTGATGAGGACCCAGTTCTGCTTGCTGGGGGTACTCTTCCATTCCTTTGTTCTCTGGGGCTCCTGGGTCTGCCTCTGAGTGGGCCTTCCTTTTATACAAGATACAGCCAATATATACAGCTGAGTAAATTTCTCAGCCTGCTTCCTGCTTCCATACAAATTTGTGAGGTCCCAGAGAACTTTTTCACTTTGGGCTATCTGTCTCTTTTAATCCAAGCTGTCAATACTTTCATTAGTGCAACTCTCTTAAAAACTGTGACCGGTTTCTGTGAACTTCATTGAGATTTCCTTCATGACACCAAAAGCCACATCCATGATTCTTTTCAAGACAGAACCCTTTCTACTTGGATGTGTGAGGCTGCTGTGGAACAGAGCCCTTAAGATTCTTAGGATCAAGATGGCGGAATGAGAAGCTTCAGGTCTCCATCTACTCACAGAAGCTTTTAACAACTAGCAAGAACTGGCAGATACAGCTTTCTCAAAACTCCAGAAAACAGTTAAAGGATTGCAGTAACAGTGTGTGTGCTGAATCAAGAAAAGGGCAATTTAAAAGTCATAGCATCTTGTGGTGCCTGGCGGGCCTCTTCCCCATCCCCTCACTGGCTTGGTGTGGAGCTGACCAACACTCCCAGTGCGGTTCCCTGGTCCCAGTCTGGAGGAAGTGGAGTAACCCTTATGCACATACTGGGATCATGTAAGTTTGGCTCAGTCTGTCTGGCGGTGGCATGAGGAACTAAACCAGGACACTTGTCACAGGCTTGGTATCCCAGAACTCTGCAGTCTTGCTTTGTAGCAGGAAGCTCATGGCGCTCTCCTGTAGAACACTATGGTTGAGCAGTCAAGTCATGGCTGCCTGGAGCAAGGGATTTTTGGGCATAGAACATACGGTGCAGTACCTGGGATCCTTAGGAAATTGTTTCCTAGGGAAGAGGGGACATTTGTATGTAGGTAAACAGGGGAATTCCTGAGGCCATAGGTGCATGCATGCCCAAGACATGTGCAGAATCACATGTGCAGAATCACATGTGCAGAATCACATGAGAATCAGTGAAGCCTCTAGGCATTGGCCTGGAGCTATTATCTAAATCCATTGTGTGCATAGCTCTGAAGGAGAGCACTTGCACAGGTCAATCTGCAAAAACTGGAAAAGGTGTTTTCTTTTTTTCCTTTGTTTTGTTTTGTTTTATTTGTTTGCTTCCAGCATTCAAAGAAAGCTCTGTCTTAACATTAGCTGATACAAGCTTAGGAACAGATGCTTCAGAGTCAAAATTCCAGAAGTAACACATTAAAATATCAAAATGTCCATCTTTCAACAAAAGATTGCAAAACATACAAAGAAACAAAGTACCAGCCCAGACAGAGGAGAAGATTAAAGCATTAGAAACTATCAGTGAGGAGGACTTGATCTGAGATCTACCAAACAAAGACTTTTAAAAAATGGTTCTGAATATACTCAAAAGACTAAAGGAAAATATGGACAAAGAACTTAAGGAAACCAGGCAAATTCTATATGAACACAAAAAGAATTTCACTAGAGAGATGGAAATTATGAAAAAAGAACCAGAGTAACAGAAATTAAAAATTCCCTAGAGCGGTTCAGCAGCGTATTTACACTGGAAGATGAAAGAATTAGTGAACCTGAAGACAAGGCAATTGAAACCATCCAGTCTGAGCATCAGAAGAATGGAAGAAAGAATGAAGAAAAGTGACCAGAGCCTGAGGAATGTGTGGGACACCATCAAGTAGACCAGCATATGCATTGTGAGAGTCCCAGAAGGAGAGAAGAAAGAGAAGAAGTGGCAAAGACAATATTCAAAGAAATAGTAGCTGGAAACCTCCCAAATTTAGTGAAAGACATGGATATACACATCCAAAATGCTCAACAAACTCCAAACAGGAAAAACCCAAATTGAATCATGCCATGGCATATTATAACCAAACTGTGAAAAGATAAAAAGAGAATTCTGAAAGTTGCAAGAGAGAAGCAATGTATCATATACAAGGGAGCCTCAATAAGATCAAGTTCTGATTTCTCATCAGAAACCATGGAAACAAGAAGGCACATTTAAAGGGTTGAAAGCAAAAAATTGCCAACCAAGAATTCCATGTCCACCAAAACTGTCTTTCAAAAAGGAGGGAGAGATTAACACATTCCCACTAAACTGGCTCTACAGGAAATGCTTAAGAGAGTTTAGTAGGTTGAAAGGAAAGAACAATAGATAATCAATCAAAGGTGCATGGAGAAATAAAAATCTTGGTAAGGGTAGCAACATGGAAAAATATAAATGCCAGTACTATTGTATTTTTATAACTCCACTTTTTACTTCCTGCAGGATCTAAAAGGCAAATGCATAAAATGTAATGATAAATCAGTGTTTTTGGACTCCTAATGTATAAACATGCAATTTGTGACAAGAACTACATAAAGGTGAGGGTATGGAGAATTGTAGGAAAATAGTTTGTATTTAATATTGAAGTTAAGTTAGTATCAAAGCAAATGAGATTATTATAGATTTAGGATTCTAAATGTAAGCCCCTTGGTGACCACAAAGAAAATATTGGAGAATATAGAGACAAAATGTAGAGTGTAGACTGCCAGGGGCTTGATAGCTGCACTTGGGGTGGTTGCATATGTGAATATCCTTGTTCTTATGAAATGTGCATGAGAGTGTTGTGTTCAAGGAGAATAGTGTGTACAACCTACACCCAAGTGTTCAGAAAATGGATTTACAGGCAGATGGATGGATGGACGGATGGATGGATAGATAGATAGACAGACAGACAGCACAGCATATATTATATATTCTGTAGATAGAATGATATGGCAATGTGGCAAAATGTTAAAATTGATAGATCTGGGTACCTGAGGGATAGGGATGTGTTGGTATTCTCTGTATGGAGTTTTTATTATTTTTGTAGCTGTCCTGTAAGTCTGAAAGTATTTCAGAATAAAAAGTAGAGAAAAAAAGAAAAAGATTCTAAGAAACTTTTGTTTTCTGAGTCGAGTCTGGTAGACACTACCTTAAATCTGTGAGATGTTTATAAAGAGTGTTACAGCGATACTCTTGAATTAATCGTCACCCTGCAACCATGTCTTATTTTGAGAATCTTGTGCTGCCAGGAGAGACTGGAAATATGAAATAGTTTTATGTTCCAACCCAACAAGTCCTGGTTCTTCTATTTTTCCTCTAAATTTTATTTGCAAACTGAGCACTTCTCTTTTTAACTCATCTGTTTCTTCCTCTACCTTATCATACACAGTTAAAATAAGCTAATTGGTATGTTCAGCATCTTGCCTAGACATCTCCTTACCAGATCCAGAAGTTCATTTATACATTTTCTATTTTCCAAGTTACTGTAGATGCCAGTTTTGCCAATCATTTCACTACTACTGAATCCACATTGCCCTTTTCCAGCCCCTGTTAACAATCCACTTCAGCCTTTTCAGCCTCCACTATTAGTTCACATCTCTCCAGTCTCCACCAATAACTCCTTGCTACTTTTCTAACTTCTGCCTCCTGCCTGCTTAAAAAGACAGTGATATATGTTTTAGTTTTTTATATAGAAGCATCCCACTTCTAGGTATTAAAGTTCAATCGAGGGTCCACACAAAAACTTGCACATGAATGTTCATAGCAGCATTAGTCACAATAGCCAAAAGGTGGCAACAACCCAAGTGTCTATCAACAGCTGAATAGATAAGCAAGTTGTGGTTTTTTCACACAATGGAATGTTATTCAGCCATAAAAAGAATGAAGTTCTGATACATGCTACCACATGGATGAAGCTTGAGAACATTATGCTAAGTGAATGAAGCCAGACACAAAAGGAGAAATATTATGAGATTCCATTTCTATGATCTATCTAGAGTAAGCAAATTCGTTGAGACAGAAAGTAGATTAGTGGTTGGCAGAGCTTGGGAAGGGGGTAATGGGAAGTGACTGCTAATGAGTATTTCTTTTTTTTTTTTTTTTAAATTCAGTTTTATTGAGAAATATTCACATACCATACATTCATCCATGGTGTACAATCAACTGTTCACAATACCATCTTATAGTTGTGCATTCATCACCCCAATCTATTTTTTTTTATCATCATTTTATTGAGATATATTCACATACCATGCAGTCATACAAAACAAATTGTACTTTCGATTGTTTACAGTACCATTACATAGTTGTACATTCATCACCTAAATCAATCCCTGACACCTTCATTAGCACACACACAAAAATAACAAGAATAATAATTAGAGTGAAAAAGAGCAATTGAAGTAAAAAAGAACACTAGGTACCTTTGTCTGTTTGTTTGCTTCCCCTACTTTTCTACACATCCATCCATAAACTAGACAAAGTGGAGTTTGGTCCTTATGGCATTCCCAATCCCACTGTCACCCCCTCATAAGCTACATTTTTATACAACTGTCTTCGAGATTCATGGGTTCTGGGTTGTAGTTTAATAGTTTCAGGTATCCACCACCAGCTACCCCAATTCTTTAGAACCTAAAAAAGGTTGTCTAAAGTGTGCGTAAGAGTGCCCACCAGAGTGATCTCTTGGCTCGTTTTGGAATCTCTCTGCCACTGAAGCTTATTTCATTTCCTTTCACATCCCCCTTTTGGTCAAGAAGATGTTCTCCATCCCACGATGCCGGGTCTACATTCCTCCCCGGGAGTCATATTCCACGTTGCCAGGGAGATTCACTTCCCTGGGTGTCTGATCCCACGTAGGGGGGAGGGCAGTGATTTCACCTTTCAAGTTGGCTTAGCCAGAGAGAGAGGGCCACATCTGAGCAACAAAGAGGCATTCAGGAGGAGACTCTTAGGCACAAATACAGGGAGGCCTAGCCTCTCCTTTGCAGCAGCCGTCTTCCCAAGGGTAAAACTTATGGTAGAGGGCTCAACCCATCAAACCACCAGTCCCCTATGTCTGTGGTCATGTTAGCAACCATGGAGGTGGGGTAGGCGAATACCCCTGCATTCTCCACAGGCTTCTCAAGGGGGCACTACATCTTTTTTTTTTTTTTTTTTTCCTTGTTTGTCTTTTTTCTTTTCTTTTTTTTTTTTTTTTAACTTTCCCTTCTTTTTTCAAATCAACTGTATGAAAAAAAAAGTTAAAAAGAAAACAAACATACAATAAAAAAACATTTCAAAGAGACCATAGCAAGGGAGTAAGAAAAAGACAACTAACCTAAGATAACTGCTTAACTTCCAACATGTTCCTACTTTACCCCAAGAAAGTTACATAATATAGCAACATTTCAGTGAACTTGTTCCTACTACATCCATCAGAAATTAACAGACCATAGTCATTTCTGGGCATCCCCAGAACGTTAAATAGCTTATCTGTTCTTCTTGGATTATTGTTCCCCCTTCCTTAATTGCTCTCTACTGCTAGTTCCCCTACATTCTACATTATAAACCATTTGTTTTACATTTTTCAAAGTTCACATTAGTGGTAGCATATAATATTTCTCTTTTTGTGCCTGGCTTATTTCGCTCAGCATTATGTCTTCAAGGTTCATCCATGTTGTCATATGTTTCACGAGATCGTTCCTTCTTACTGCCGCGTAGTATTCCATCGTGTGTATATACCACATTTTATTTATCCACTCATCTGTTGAAGGACATTTGGGTTGTTTCCATCTCTTGGCAATTGTGAATAATGCTGCTGTGAACATTGGCGTGCAGATATCTGTTCGTGTCACTGCTTTCCGATCTTCCGGGTATATACCGAGAAGTGCAATCGCTGGATCGAATGGTAGCTCTATATCTAGTTTTCTAAGGAACTGCCAGACTGACTTCCAGAGTGGCTGAACCATTATACAGTCCCACCAACAATGAATAAGAGTTCCAATTTCTCCACATCCCCTCCAGCATTTGTAGTTTCCTGTTTGTTTAATGGCAGCCATTCTAACCGGTGTTAGATGGTATCTCATTGTGGTCTTAATTTGCATCTCTCTAATAGCTAGTGAAGCTGAACATTTTTTCATGTGTTTCTTGGCCATTTGTATTTCCTCTTCAGAGAACTGTCTTTTCATATCTTTTGCCCATTTTATAATTGGGCTGTCTGTACTATTGTCATTGAATTGTAGGATTTCTTTGTATATGCAAGATATCAGTCTTTTGTCAGATACATGGTTTCCAAAAATTTTTTCCCATTGAGTTGGCTGCCTCTTTACCTTTTTGAGAAATTCCTTTGAGGTGCAGAAACTTCTAAGCTTGAGGAGTTCCCATTTATCTATTTTCTCTTTTGTTGCTTGTGCTTTGGGTGTAAAGTCTAGGAAGTGGCCTCCTAATACAAGCTCTTGAAGATGTTTTCCTACATTATCTTCTAGGAGTTTTATGGTACTTTCTTTTATATTGAGATCTTTGGTCCATTTTGAGTTAATTTTTGTGTAGGGGGTGAGGTAGGGGTCCTCTTTCATTCTTTTGGATATGGATATCCAACTCTCCCAGCCCCATTTGTTGAAAAGACCATTATGGCTCAGTTCGGTGACTTTAGGGGCCTTATCAAAGATCAGTCGGCCATAGATCTGAGGGTCTATCTCTGAATTCTCAATTCGATTCCATTGATCTATATGTCTATCTTTGTGCCAGTACCATGCTATTTGGCAACTGTGGCTTTATAATAAGCTTCAAAGTCAGGGAGTGTAAGTCCTCCCACTTCGTTTTTCTTTTTTAGAGTGTCTTTAGCAATTCGAGGCATCTTCCCTTTCCAAATAAATTTGATAACTAGCTTTTCCAAGTCTGCAAAGTAGGTTGTTGGAATTTTGATTGGGATTGCATTGAATCTGTAGATGAGTTTGGGTAGAATTGACATCTTAATGACATTTAGCCTTCCTATCCATGAACATGGAATATTTTTCCATCTTTTAAGGTCCCCTTCTATTTCTTTTAGTAGAGTTATGTAGTTTTCTTTGTATAGGTCTTTTACATCTTTGGTTAAGTTGATTCCTAGGTACTTGATTTTTTTAGTTGCTATTGAAAATGGTATCTTTTTCTTGAGTGTCTCTTCAGTTTGTTCATTTCTAGCATATAGAAACATTACTGACTTATGTGCATTAATCTTGTATCCCGCTACTTTGCTAAATTTGTTTATTAGCTCTAGTAGGTGTATCATTGATTTCTCAGGGTTTTCTAGATATAAGATCATATCATCTGCAAACAATGACAGTTTTACTTCTTCTTTTCCAATTTGGATGCCTTTTATTTCTTTGTCTTGCCGGATTGCCCTGGCTAGCACTTCCAGCACAATGTTGAATAACAGTGGTGACAGCGGGCATCCTTGTCTTGTTCCTGATCTTAGAGGGAAGGCTTTCAGTCTCTCACCATTGAGTACTATGCTGGCTGTGGGTTTTTCATATATGCTCTTTATCATGTTGAGGAAGTTTCCTTCAATTCCTACCTTTTGAAGTGTTTTTATCAAAAAGGGATGTTGGATTTTGTCAAATGCTTTTTCAGCATCTATTGAGATGATCAATTGATTTTTCCCTTTCGAGTTTTTAATGTGTTGTAATACATTGATTGTTTTTCTTATGTTGAACCATCCTTGCATGCCTGGAATGAACCCCACTTGGTCATGGTGTATGATTTTTTTAATGTGTCTTTGGATTCGATTTGCAAGTATTTTGTTAAGGATTTTTGCATCTATATTCATTAGGGAGATTGGCCGGTAGTTTTCCTTTTTTGTAGCATCTTTGCCTGGTTTTGGTATTAGATTGATGTTAGCTTCATAAAATGAGTTAGGTAGTGTTCCATTTTTTTCAATGTTTTGAAAGAGTTTGAGTAAGATTGGTGTCAGTTCTTTCTGGAAAGTTTGGTAGAATTCCCCTGTGAAGCCATCTGGCCCTGGGCATTTATTTGTGGGAAGATTTTTGATGACTGATTGGATCTCTTTGCTTGTGATGGGTTGGTTGAGGTCTTCTATTTCTTCTCTGGTCAGTCTAGGTTGTTCATATGTTTCCAGGAAATTGTCCATTTCTTCTGCATTATCCAGTTTGTTGCCATACAGTTGTTCATAATATCCTCTTATAATTTTTTTAATTTCTTCAGGATCTGCAGTTATGTCACCTTTTTCATTCATTATTTTGTTTATATGGGTCTTCTCTCTTTTTGATTTTGTCAGTCTAGCTAGGGGCTTGTCAATCTTGTTGATCTTCTCAAAGAACCAACTTTTGGTGATATTTATCCTTTCTATTGTTTTTTTGTTCTCTATGTCATTTATTTCTGCTTTAATCCTTGTTATTTCTTTTCTTGTACTTGGTTTAGGATTGGTTTGCTGTTCATTTTCTAGCTTCTTCAGTTGATCCATTAGTTCTTTGATTTTGGCTCTTTCTTCCTTTTTAATATATGCGTTTAGTGCTATAAATTTCCCCCCTTAGCACTGCTTTTGCTGCATCCCATAGGTTTTGGTATGTTGTGTTCTCATTTTCATTCGTCTCTATATATTTAGCAATTTCTCTTGCTATTTCTTCTTTAACCCACTGATTGTTTAGGAGTGTGTTGGTTAACCTCCAGGTATTTGTGAATTTTCTAAGTCTCTGATGGTTATTGACTTCTAATTGTATTCCATTGTGGTCAGAGAATGTGCTTTGAATAATTTCAATCTTTTTAAATTTATTGAGGCTTGTTTTATGTCCCAGCATATGATCTATTCTGGAGAAAGTTCCGTGAGCACTAGAAAAGTATGTGTATCCTGTTGATTTGGGATGTAATGTCCTGTAGATGTCTGTTAAATCTAATTCATTTATCAGATTGTTTAGGTTTTCAATTTCCTTATTGGTCTTCTGTCTGGTTGATCTATCTATAGGAGAGAGTGATGTGTTGAAGTCTCCCACAATTATTGTGGAAACATCAATTGCTTCCTTTAGTTTTGCCAATGTTTCTCTCATGTATTTTGTGGCACCTTGATTGGGTGCATAGACATTTACGATTGTTATTTCTTCTTGCTGAATTGCCCCTTTTATTAGTATGTAGTGGCCTTCTTTGTCTCTCAAAACATCCCTGCATTTGAAGTCTATTTTATCTGAGATTAATATTGCTACACCTGCTTTCTTTTGGCTGTAGCTTGCATGAAATATTTTTTTCCATCCTTTCACTTTCAGTTTCTTTGTGTCCCTGTGTCTAAGATGAGTCTCTTGTATGCAACATATTGATGGTTCATTTTTTTTGATCCATTCTGCGAATCTATATCTTTTAATTGGGGAGTTTAATCCATTTACATTCAACGTTAAAACCGTGAAGGCATTTCTTGAATCGGCCATCTTATCCTTTGGATTATGTTTGCCATATTTTTCCCTCTCTCTATTAATATCCTTTATTGTACCCATACCGAATCTCTTTAGTACTGAACCTTTCTCCAAGTCTCTCTGTCCTGTCTTTGTTTCTCTGTCTGTAGGGCTCCCTTTAGTATCTCCAGTAGGGCAGGTCTCTTGTTAGCAAATTCTCTCAGCATTTCTTTGTCTGTGAAAAATTTAAGCTCTCCCTCAAATTTGAAGGAGAGCTTTGCTGGATAAAGTATTCTTGGCTGGAAATTCCTCTCACTCAGAATTTTAAATATATCGTGCCACTGCCTTCTCGCCTCCATGGTGGCTGCTGAGTAGTCACTACTTAGTCTTATGCTGTTTCCTTTGTATGTGGTGAATTGCTTTTCTCTTGCTGCTTTCAGAACTTGCTCCTTCTCTTCTATGTTTGACAATGTGATCAGTATATGTCTCGGAGTGGGTTTATTTGGATTTATTCTATTTGGAGTTCGCTGAGCATTTATGATTTGTGTATTTATGTTGTTTAGAAGATTTGGGAAGTTTTCCCCAACAATTTCTTTGAATACTCTTCCTAGACCTTTACCCTTTTCTTCCCCTTCTGGGACACCAATGAGTCTTATATTCGGACGCTTCATATTATCTATCATATCCCTGAGGTCCATTTCGAGTTTTTCAATTTTTTTCCCCATTCTTTCTTTTATGCTTTCATTTTCCATTCTGTCATCTTCCAGGTCACTGATTCGTTGTTCAACTTCCTCTAGTCTTGTACTATGAGTGTCCAGAATCTTTTTAATTTGGTCAACAGTTTCTTTAATTTCCATAAGATCATCCATTTTTTTATTTAGTCTTGCAATGTCTTCTTTATGCTCTTCTAGGGTCTTCTTGATTTCCTTCATATCCCGTACTATGGTCTCATTGTTCATCTTTAGTTCTTTGAGTAGCTGCTCTAGGTGTGTCTCTTCTGGTCTTTTGATTTGGGTGCTTGGGCTTGGGTTATCCATATCGTCTGGTTTTTTCATATGCTTTATAATTTTCTGTTGTTTTTGGCCTCGTGGCATTTGCTGACCTTGATAGGGTTCTTTTAGGGTTTGTAGACCAGTTGAAGTCCTTATCTCTAATTTATCAGACTACAGCTTCGTGGAGTACACTTTCTCTAACTAACCAGCAGGTGGCGTCCACGAGCCACCTGTTCTCCACAAGCCAGATCTCCCCTGCTTAGCCGTTTTGGTGAGTGGGGGAGTGAGTCTTGTGGGGCCCAATTGGTGTACCAAGCTTGCGTGTGTAGTTGGTGTTGCCTGCCCTGTATGTGGGGCGTGTTTCTGGGCAGTCGGGGAGGGGGGGTGGCCCTAACAGTCAAATCTCCCTGATGATCCTAGAGTTTTAAAGCTACTGCAATAGTCTAATCCTTCAGTTCAGTCCTGCCACAGTTTGTCTCTGCCACTGACCCACAAGTCTTTGGTATTGGCGTATGGCTCCTGAGACTTGCAAGTGGGCCCCTCTTCCAGGCTGTACACCCCGGGTCCTCTGTTGAGGGATGACTGTGCTATGTCACAGGTGAGTGCCGTCCCCCCAGGGCAGTTCTGGGCTGCTGGGCTGTGTTGGGAGGCTCCCAGTCTGCTCAAATGATGGCTGAATGGGGCTCTGTTAATTCACACTGCTCCCCCTTCCCAGCTCTGGGACATTCAGCTGAGGTTGCAGGGAAGGCTAATGTCCACGCCCAGTTTTGTGGTGTGTGCCTGTTATTTGAAGCACTTCCGTCACACTGGGTTGTCTGGGGCAGCTCTGGGCTATGGGGCTGGCGATGGGCAGGAGTGTTTCCTGTCCACCAGGATGGTGGCTGTGAGCGGACACCCCCCTTTTCTTGGGAAGTTGTGTTGTTTAGTGAATTTTCTCAGCCACTGGATTATTGCCTTTTGTCTCAGAGCTCTCTTAGTTCTGCTCTTGACTTGACGTGCCCAAATTTCAATTCTTTGAAGCTTTCTGTATTGAGCTTCTTAGAGTAATTGTTTTAGAAAAAGCAAAAAGGATTTAAAAAAAAAAAAAAAAAACAAAAAAAAACGGCCCTCCTCAGAGATCTAATGGGTTATTGAAATGCTAATAGACAAAGCAACCAGGGCCATTAAGGAAAGGTGCACAGGGCAGAGAGATCAGCCTTGCTTCGGGATTTGCATATGCGCCTCAAGGCCTGATCTCCGCCCTTCCCCTTTCTGTGTTCACCAGAACTCCAAAAATCCTCTGCTTTTATTTTGGAGTTTTTCGTGTTGTTTTTTTTCTATGCCTGTCTCCTCTCTGCTGGGCTGGCTGCTCTCAGAGTCTCTGGTGTCTGGTCTCAGTCTATCTATGGTTGGAGTTTGAATCAGTAGAATGAGTTTCCGATAAGAGCAGCCACTGCAATTCTCCCTTCTCCTTCCTGGAGCTGACAGCCCCTCCTCCCCCGGGACTGAGCCTGGCAGGGAGGGGCGCGGGTCCCCTGGCCGCAAAAACTTACAGATTTCGCTGATCTCAGCAGTTCCACGTTTTCATGAGTGTTGTATGAAGTATGCCCAAAGACAGATTGCTCTGTGGTGTCCAGTCCACGCAGTTCCTGGCTTTTTACCTACTTTCCTGGAGGAGTAACTAAAACATACAGCTCACCAGTCTGCCATCTTGCCCCGCCTCTCCGAGTATTTCTTTTTGAATTGATGAAATGTTCTGTAATTAGATACTGGTGATGATTGCATACTAAAAACCACTGAAGGTTGAATTTTATGATATGTGAATTATATCTCAACTTAAAAAAAGCTCAATTAGGCCAACAGTCATCGTGAATGTTATGGGAGAAGAGATACAGGAATTCAATCTTATATACTTATGGGATGAGCTATGGAAGTTAAAGTTTGAGTATCTGAGGAGTCACCAATCAGCCAATCTGAGAGGCCAAGTGTGTTTGGCTGTCAAAGTGGGACCAGAAGCGGGTCTCTGTGGAGAGGTCTGTGGGAAGCTGTTGCCTCTGCATAGCTACCTCCTCCATGGGTCCACAGCCACTGGTCAGGGGTCTGGGTTGCCCAAATTGGGAAGAAGATCTGGAAGAGGAGTGGAGGTGAGTGTAGGCAATGTGGAACCCTTGGGGCACTTCTGCATCATTTTCTGCCTCCGCTTTTGAGAAAAGACCTTCCCAGAGACAAAGCTCCGGCTTCACTACTGCTCTCCATATTGTGCAGAAGCCCCTCTTTTGGTCAGCTGTGAACACTAGCCACCAGGGAAGGGGATTCTAGGAAATGTCGCTCTAGCTTACCCAAGTTGACATGGCACAAACCACTACGAACTTGAGGGAGGAGAGGATATGTGTGGCTCCCGTGAATCATGGCAAGGTCTTGAGTCAAGAGTTTGGCAGTGGAGAGGAAGAGAAATAGAAAGAATGCCAGAAATAGAAATAGGTGACTCAACCTGTTTGCTAGGGGGCATAAAGGTTAGTGATGCCTTTATGGATATTTCAGTGTTTTAGGCTTTGGAAGGATAGTGCTTTGGTAAATAGTATCATGGAATTTGGAACCACCTACATATAAATACAGTTGTACAAGCCATGAGATAGTAGAGAAGTCAGTCATAAGAAAGCTGGATAGTTGAGTTTGAGTATTAAAAAAATTTTTGTAAGATAGATATTAAGACCAAGGTATGTAAAATATTTTCTTTCTGTTTATCATGTCTGTAATCTCAGACCAGTCAGAAAAGACTAAATTTAGATATTTGATATTCAAATAATTTGCATGTATTTTGTACTTTATTTAAGGAGAATGAATTTGCCCAAGCCAGCAGCTATGCAGATTTAGCTGTGAACTCTGATAGGTATAATCCATCAGCTCTTACTAATAAAGGGAATACAGTTTTTGCAAATGGCGATTACGAGAAGGCAGCTGAATTCTATAAGGAGGCTCTGAGAAATGATTCTTCTTGTACTGAAGCACTTTATAATATTGGTAAGTGAAACATGGTGAAAATTGATTTTTTGCTGATTACCAGTGGTATCTAAAAGAACTTCAACTCCTTAGGAGAAGGAGTTGACTTCCTTCTAACAAAATGTTGTAAAGGCCTCTCAGATAATGGAATATTTTAAATGGAATTAATGATTCTGAGATGTTGCCATATTGCCCTCCAAAAAGGCTTTGTCAATTGCTGTTTCCACCACAGAGTATGACACTGATAGAGTTCCCAAATTCTGCTAATACTGGATATTATAATTCTTTTCAGTTTATGCCAAACTGATAGGTAAAAATAAATCTCATTTTCTTTCTTTTTAATTATGAGCAATAATTGTGAACAAACATACAGAAAAGTACACTGAAAAAATAAATACCCATGTACCTACCAACCAGATTTAACACTTTTTAACATTTTGCTTTATGAACTTCAGACTGTGTGTTTAATAAACAAAATGTTACAAGAGTTGAAGGCTCACCCCATCCCATTCCCTTCCTGTCTCCTGAAAGTTAACTTGAAATTGGTGTTATTTCTTTGTATTCATGTTTGTACAATATTGCAAATGCATATTGATGGAATATTGTTTCTTATTTCTTAAGTTATTAATGAAGCCTCTTTTGAAGCTTTTTTTCCTCTCCCTATATGGTCTTTTTCTCTTTTTGTTTATTTGTTTGCTTGTTTTCTTTTCTTCTCTATTATTCATGTTATGATCTTTCCTTCAATGTGTGATGACCTTTGCTTGTCTCCTCATATTTAAGAGTTTATAGCTAAAAGGCTGATTGGATTCTTTGAGTAGAAGTGAAATTTATGGGCTGGCCCCTCACTGTAAGGAGATCTATCTGGTCTATTTAGTTGGACAACTAGTGGTCATCAATTTGATCTTTCCTCCCAATTTCCTACCTGAAGGATAAAAGCAGACCCTCCTGCCAGCCTTGGGGAATAGGGGAGAGTAGGGAGGAGAATAGGCAGGGTGGAATTAGCAATTTTACAGAGTCAGGGAAAGCCTCACTGAGAGGGTGAAGAGTAGGGGAATTTTTGAAGTCAGTGAGGGAATGACCCTTGGATATCTGGGCAAGAGCATTACTGGATAGCAGAGGCCTGAAAACAGAGGCTTACCTGCTTAACTGTAGAGTTATTTACTTATACTGTATATAACTTGTAAATATTTTTTCCTAGTCTATTGCTCAACTCTTAACCTTGTTCATAATTTATTTTGTCAAGCAGAATTTTTATATTTATGTAGTCACAGTTGTCTTTTTTTTTCTTTTGCAGCTTCATTTGTTTGTTGCTTTAGAAACCTCTTCCCTAACCCAAGATTATAAAATAATTTTCCTATATTTTCTTTTCATAATCTTTTAAAAAATATTTTTTTACAAACACTCCCTCTTCCCCAGTTTCTTACTCTTTGTTTTTTCTATTTAGTTTTAAAATAAATTTTGAATTTGCTTTACAAAATAGGAATCTAATTGCTTTTATTCTTGTACAGTCAGTTTTCCTGGCATGAATCCCTTCCTCCTCATGATTTTAAATGCCCATTAACTGAATTCCATAACTGAATCAAATTCTGAACTGTTTGTTCTGTTCTATTGAGCTGTTTTTCCTTTCTTGCCTCCCTACCAAACTTTAAAAATTGCTGAAGCATTACAGCATGTTTTAGTAGCTGCCGAGGAACTCCCCCATCCCCCCATCCCCACAATGTTCTTAAAAAAATTCTCAGTTCCTCTCCATTTTTCTCTTTTAGATCAATATTTACATATATTTAAAGATTTATTCTGTTACTTTGAGTAAATTAGTTACTGCCAATAATAATGCTTATGGGTTTTCTTTTTCTTTAAGGCCTCACCTATAAGAAGCTAAACCGACTAGATGAAGCTTTGGATTGTTTCCTGAAACTTCATGCAATCCTACGAAACAGTGCCCAAGTTCTTTACCAAATAGCAAATGTGTATCTTATTTGAAACACTTAAGGACAGTTATTAATTTGGTGATCAAGTACCGATTATTAAGTAGACTTAATGAAGTAATTGGTGAGGATAATATTTTAGAACCCAATAGCAGATTAATATGTGATAAAGTGTTATTTGAGTGATTGTTTCCAAAGATCATTCACGTTATAAAGGAGTTGGTTAAAGGTAAAACCTATTATTCATTAATTTTTGGAAATAATAGTCCAAGTAATTGCATATGACATTTTGAGTACATAAATTATTCCTTGAGTTATTCCTTGAAAGTAAATTAGATACTTTGGAACACTGCACTAATTCTGAAGCTTTTAAGATATCTCTGAAACAGTAAGTTACTCATTAATTAGAAGAAAAATTTTGTTCATTAACCAGTAACTGATTAGTACTGGTTATTGAGTTTGGATAATTTTGCTGTTTTAGCTGACGTGTGAGTATAATGAATATAACTCTTCAAAGATCTTTACCCTCCAAAATTATGTAACAGTTGATATGAATTCACTCATTCATTCCATTCATTCAGCAGACATTTATTAAATCTCTCTGCTATGTGCTAGTAATATGTGCCAGTATTATGAGTAGGACTCTGGGGAATGTAGAAATACAAAGCTTTGCTCTCATGTCTCAGTTGAGTCTGCAACTTTTAGCTTTCCTTAATTTTTAGTTTTTTCCCTACCCTTGGTTAGAAAAGAAGGCATTTATTATTGTTTTTAATACCTGTCACACTACTTGAAAAACACTTTGATTTCTCTCCTTATTTTAATGAGCTTTGACAGTTAAATCTTATGTTGATTTTTAAGTTACCATTTTGTTGATATTATTTTATACAAATATGTTTAGACAAAGTATATTGTGAAATGTACCATTAGTAGTTTTAAATACTTTTGGTAGAGTAGATGTTTTAAAATTTTAGTTTTAGAGCATATGGCCTCATAATTCCTTCTTTTAGCATTTTGTTTTGTCTATTTAGTTTCTCTGAAACTGCTGGTATCATGATCTGATACTGCCCAGTTCATGATCAGTTTGGATCCAGTCAAGCAATTCATGTGTTCAAGACTATTTGAATACTTTTCTTTATTCTTTCTTGTGGTATCAACCCAACAGATTGGAAGCAAAGTAGTTATTTTAGATTGTTTTTCTTATTCATTTGCTTTGTTTTGTTTGAAATGTTGTGGCGTTTTTTTTTTGTTGTTTGTTTTAATTTTTCAATAAATAAAGTTAAAAAAGATTAAAAAAAACACAAATGTTAAAAACAAAACAAAAAAAAAGTAGAAGACCCTCCTTTTTCAATAAAGCTTTGGATTGGAATATTTTAATTTCATTCAGATAGCAAATATAAAAATAATAGTAAGTGATCAGTAAATACTGGTGTGAATAAATTACTTGAGAGTGTGCAGAGGTCTTACTAGGCACTAAGGCATGCTACCAAAAGAGAACTCCCTACCTCAGGCTTATAATCTAATTAGGTAAAACTCACAGGAAAAATACATGGAAACCATTTCCTTGATATACTGAACATGTTAAGAGAGATGGAATAATTGAAGACAACATTCAGGAATTTTTATTAAGGGCAAACTTTGGATGATGATTTGAATAAAATGACAAACTGAATTTTACTAGAAATTTGGGAGGTGTTTTTAGTGAATGATAGTAATGAAGCAAAAGGAAAAGCAAGGTGTATATGTAAGGAACAATAGTGTTACTTAGATTTCTACTCCATTTTCTATCCCCACCTCTTAGAGAAATCTAGAGTAAACAGTGTTAAGTACCACCTTACTGTAGGCTAAGAAATATTTTTATTGTGATATTTTTAGGTTTTCTTATTGAATAATTAATTTAGGAAACTTTTGTTATCCTTAACTGGCATGACCCAAGATACGAATTAATGGAAGATCCCAATCAAGCTATTGAATGGCTAATGCAGCTGATCAGTGTTGTTCCAACTGATTCTAGAGCTTTATCTAAACTAGGAGAATTATATGATGGTGAGGGAGATAAATCCCAAGCTTTTCAATATTACTATGAGGTAGGTGTATAATCTTACTTTCCTCCCACTTTTTAGCATTTTGTGAATTACTATAGAGAAGGGAGCAGGTTTTTAATTTTTAAATATAAAAATGCTAACACATTTTAAATTGAATGATTTATTGAAAATAAAATAAAGCATTCTTGGAATATTAAGTTAGCTTTTAATTTAAATTTAAAAAATGAAGTTTGAAGTACAAATCCGTTTTTCTCTTGAAGCACCTTTTACTTCTTTTCTTTATTTTATTAAATATTTAATTTGCCTCCAGGTTATTAGTATATCAAAAAGATATTTTCAGATAATTTTTTTAAATGTATCAAACCAATTTTAAGTTTTTAATATCTTGTACAGTTTCAAAACTTGTACCTACAATATTTCATACTTTATTAAGAAATTTTATATTGGTTAAATTAAAACATTCAATAAATGAAGTATTTAAGAAGTAAAATGTACATTGCCACTGAAGCTGTATTGTCACTTTCCATATTTTTTCCAGTCATATAGGTATTTCCCTTCAAACATTGAAGTTATTGAGTGGCTGGGAGCCTATTACATTGACACCCAGTTTTGTGAAAAAGCCATTCAGTACTTTGAAAGAGCTTCTCTTATACAGTAAGTAATTATTGTTATTTTATGTTAATTTAAATGTTTTGTGTTGAGATTTTTATCCCTAAATTAATATCTAATAGACATGCTAAGTTCAAGAGCAGATATTAATGAACACATATGCATTACTTCTTTTTCTCATATTATCTTTCTTTTTACTTGGCCTTTATTTTGATAAATATATTTCCCTTTGCAGTAGAATCTTAAAAATATTTTCTTTAAGGTACTTTTCTGTATTTTTTTAACATTTTTAATTGTGAGATACAACATATATGCAGAGAAGTGATAAATTTCAAAGTACAATTTAACAAGTAGTTATAGAGCAAATTTCAAAATCTAGTATGGTTTACAGTTCAGCAGTTTCAGATATTTCCTTCTGGCTGTTCTAATACTACAAAGAAATATCTATATAATGATTCAGTAGTCATAATCATTTGTGGAATCCTAAGTTCTCGGTTACAACTCCTCTGTCTCATTTGATCATTCTCTCAGTCTTCAGGGATGTTTGGGCAATGACCCTTCTAACTTTTTCGTGTTGAAAAGTGATGTCGACGTTACGGGGTAGGGGAATGAAACTGGTTGATGTTCTGGGAGAGACTGGTACCTCTGAGTTTCAGGACTTATCTAGCAGAGGAACTATCTGGAGGTTTTAAGTTTCTGAAAAAATAAACGTAATAAGTAAAACTTTTATAGAGTCTTAGGTAGAGCCCTAGGTATTCTTTAGTGTTTTCAGGAATACTGTTGGTTGGAGCTTGGCATACTGTGGTGATTTGCAATATCTGGGTGAAGCTTCTGTAAGAGTAGCCTCCAGAATGACCTCTTGTCTCTATTTGAAGTCTCTTAGCCACTGAAATCTTATTTTCTTTCATTTCTTTTCCCCCTTTTGGTGAAGAAGGCATTGTCAATCCCACAATGTCAGGGCCAGGCTTATCCCTGGAAGTCATGTCCATGTTGCTAGGGAGACTTAAATCCCTAGGAGTCATGCCCCACATAGTGGGGAGGGTAATGAGTTTAGTTGCAGAGTTTGGCTTAGAGAGAGGGGCCACATCTGAGCAGGAAAAGAGGTTCTCTGGGGGTGATTATTAGGCACAATTATAAGTAGACTTAGCTTCACCATTACAGAAATCAGTTTCATATGGGTAAGCCTCAAGATCGAGGGCTTGGTTTATTAAATTGGGAGTCCCTTGTGCTTGAGAGAATATCAGGAATTTCCCAGGTGGGGAAGTTTAATAGTCCCATATTTATTTTCCAGTCCCTCAAAGGACTTTGCAAATATTTTTTTTATTTTCCACACAGAATACTCTGGAATGTGTCAGGGTATTACATTAAGCAATACAGAATAACAAGATCTCATTCCCTCCATGTAATTAGGTTGTTTAAATAAACTGGCCAGATGGATTAAGTTAGATATCATACTACAGAAAATTTAAATTTTGGACAAAATAAACATCTCTTCCTTTGGTCTCACACAGAAGTTGAAGTTTTAAAATACAGACAATACCATCTTCTACCTTGTATTCTGAGTTATCTTATTTCCGACCAGATCAGCTTCATTCATATATATAATTAAAGTCTGATCTCCTTTACAGCTTCTTTAACAGTTGCCAAATGGAATAATGCTGACTTTCAGAGCTGTATAACTCCAATTCTGAGTCTCAGGTGACACACTGGTACCCAAAGTTTCAGTTAACTACCAGGTTATACACAAAGAGCACAGCATCTCAGAATTTAGAAGTAACAGTTAAAACTCGGAAATAAATGTGATTGCTGTAAGAGCTTACAGTCTAGGCCTTAATTTTCTTTTAAGCATTTTCTAAATAAGACCATACAATATTTGTACTTTTGTTTCTGGCTTATTTTGATTAACGTAATGTCCTCAGGTTCATTCACCTTGTTGCGAGCTTCAGAACTTCATTCCTTTCTGTAGCTGCACAGTATTCCATCAGATTTATACACCACAGTTTGCCCTTTCACTTATCAGTTGATGGACCTTTTGGCCACCTCCATCCATTGGCAGTTGTGAATAATGTTGCCGTAACCATCAGTGTGCACATATCTGTTCGTGACCCTGCTTTCAGTTCTTCCGAGTATATTCCTAGTAACAGGGTTGCTTGATCATGTGGCAACCCTATGTTTAGTCCCCTGTGGATGCATCACACTACCCTCCAGAAGGACTGCACCATTCTCCTTCCCTACCAACATTAAATAGATATACCTATCTCTCCACCTCTTCTCCAGCACTTGTTTCTTTGTTTATTTTTAATTTGCAGATTTTATTATGCTATTTGTGCAATTATCACTCTCAGTTTTCATTGCTCCAAAGAGAAAAATAAGATAGACATACACACACACACACACAAAGTATGTATTTTTGTTATGATTCAGCAAAAAGTATTACTTCTTTCCCAATCAAAAAATAAGACTATCTCAGTCCTAAGACAGAGTTTCATTTCTGAAAGAGTCCTGTTAGAAAAAAGTTGGATTCGACTGACAATTGATATACATTGTATATTAAAAATTAAAATTCTCAAATGTTTTTAAGTTCATATCAGAATATTTGGTATGTGTTTGATTACAAAATAATTTGAATACATCATGTTCTTCATATTTGGCCAGATTGAATTTTAAGCTCAAATGTGACTTAGAATCATTTGAACTGTAAAGGAATGCTTAATGATAAGTCATTTCTGCAAGGAATTTGTATTAGGCAATTAAAAAATGTATGACACTTGTTTCACATAAATGTTTTGAGAATTATAAAACCAATTACCAAGGATGGGAATAGTTTTAGTTTAATTATATCTTTAAACTCAAAGCTGTGTAGGTAATATACCATAACTTTTTTCTTAGACTTAATACTAGCCCTAACTTTAACTGTCAGTTCATGTAAACCCTTTCTCCTTTGAGGCTTGGTCCATCAGCTGGTCCATTGCTGACTCCTATCTTTTGCCATATACAGACTTGCCTAGTCTAGCTCAGTCTTTTCTCCATCCCATCAGTATTCTAGCCTCACAAGTCTTGCCCTCTCTAATTCCAGTACAATCTTATGTTACATATTCATGTATCTGAACATAACCTCCTCTCTTTCAGCTGTCTTACTCCCTATTTTCCTGTGTGCCTTTCTCTGGTGACATTGAGGCCTGCATCTCTTGACCCTTCCTTCTCTTGCAGTCTCAGCCCCCTCCTAACTTTCTCTCTGAGCCCCTCCTCAGAGACTGCTTAATTGTTCAGGTCTGTTCCCTTTCTTGCTAACATGCTCAGTTCCTTTGTCTCTCTTGCTTTGCTAATACATCCATCCCAAAAGATTTGAGCTCTTGTTCAATCCAGCCATTCATTTCCATTCCTATAAACAGCCTGTGAATAACAGATAAATAATGTGACCATGTGAATTGATGCTATACAAATTTGTGTTATTTGAACACTGCCCGTTGATTTTAAGTGTTTCTAATTAACTCCCTCTCTCATTTCCCTCAGGTCTCAACTCCTTTCCCAATTTCCCACTTCAGTTTCCCAGAATATAGACAGAAGCCTTTTCTAGGAACTCCCCTAATATTTCTCTCTCCCTACCTTCCTCTAAATTTACTTGCTTGCATATGTTCTTATCTCTTCCTGTCTCAGTGACAGAGACATTTAATATGCATTAATCACTCCTCCTCCTGACCATACATCTTAAGTACCACTTTTTTGGGTTTTTTTATTTGCTAAATATTTATTTTTTATGTAAGTTGCCTCTACAATAAAAATATATGCTCTTTGTGTATATTTGATGATGGTACACTGACATGATTTGCATGATCATTAAAAGATTTTATCGATTTTAACAGTTAATAAGCTTCCATATGTAATAAATGTAACAAAGGAATAATTTAGGATGTGAAATAACTGTATTTTATTAATCTTCAGAATTAAGCTGCCATGTTCCTACTGTTTCTTGTGATAATCAGAGAGAGCCTAGGGCAGGCAAGTTAATACAGGACATGAAGGTTTGCACAAAAGCAGGGGAGGGGAGGGTCTTGTGTCACATAGTTCTTTGCCTATTCCACGGTGGCTGGCATAGAGTCAAATTAAGTTAAATGTCCTATCATGATATTTCTTTGTTATAGAGACTCCTCACCTTGCTACAGCACTTAGATTTTTATGGTTTTTAGTAATTGTTTAATTGGTTTACGCTTGCACTACTGTTTTCTGTGTTCTTTATCCCTAAGTCATTGTTCTAGTTTGCTAATGCTGCTGGAATGCAAAACACCAGAGATGGATTGGCTTTTATAAAAGGGGGTTTATTTGGTTACACAGTTATGGTCTTAAGGCCATAAAGTGTCCGAGGTAACACATCAGCAATGGGGTACCTTCACTGGAGGATGGCCAATGGTGTCTGGAAAACCTCTGTTAGCTGGGAAGGCACGTAGCTGGCGTCAGCTCCAAGTTCTGGTTTCAAAATGGCTTTCTTCCAGGACGTTCCTCTCTAGGCTGCAGTTCCTCAAAAATGTCACTCTTAGTTGCACCTGGCGTGTTTGTCTTCTCTCAGCTTCTCCAGAGCAAGAGTGCTTTCAACAGCCATCTTCAAACTGTCTCTCATCTTCAGCTCCTGTGCTTTCTTCAAAGTGTCCCTCTTGGCTCCTCTTCAAAACATCACTCACAGCTGCACTGAGTTCCCTCTGCCCCTCAGCTCATTTATATGGCTCCACTGTTCAAGGCCCACCCTAAATGGGTGGGGCCACGCCTCCATGGAAGTAGCCAATCAGAGTCATCACCCACAGCTGGGTAGGGCGCATCTCCAAAGAAACACTCAAAGAAATCTACTCAAAACTGATAACGTCTGCCCACAGAAGATTACATCAAAGATAATGGCTTTTGAGGGACACAGTACATTCAAACTGGCCCAGTCATGTCTCACAACTTCAAGAAATCCTAGTCTTAAATGGTTCATTTACTGTAATTCCATTATTGGGCTGCATTAGAGAATGTTCTTTAAGATTTATCATGATTGTTATGTCTGTAGTAGAATTTTGATTGTTAAGAAAAGGAAAATGATTAGTTTTTCAAACAATTTTAACTCCTTTAGCTAGTAATTTGAAGCAATAAAGAGTTCCTTTAGCGTGGATAAAATGGTATCATCCAGTGAGAATGCTTTTTGCACTATTTGTAATATTGTTATCTAATACTGTTTTTTATAATGAATGAAATTTAATTTCAACACAAACTACAGTCAAATTTTTTAGTTTTATAATTACATAAAGATTTAAAAATTATGCTTTTTAATCTCTTACCCTCTAGTTAAGTTTAAAATAGTATAGTAAACATGATTAGTATCTTTCTCTATTAGAAATATTGCTGATTTGCTGTTGTGCAAAACTTTCATGTCGTGTATGAACTTGCCTGCCCTTGACTCTCTCTGAAGAAACAGAAGGAACATGGCAGCTTAATTCTGAAGGTTAATAAAATACATTTATTTCACATCCTGAATTATTCCTTTGTTTATTGTTTACATGCATTATATTATTTAATCCTTACAATAACCCTCTGAAGTAGGTATTATTATCCCAGTTTTACATATGAAAAAACTGAGACATAAAGAATTATATCACTTCCCCAAGTTCACACAATTAATAGGTTGCCAGGGTAAAACTTAGAATCCCAACCTTGAAGACAACTATCAAGGTATTTATTTGAATTTGCAAAGGAGAGGGAAAAGTGATTAATGAGCATCCAGTGTATATCAGGCACCATGCTGGTCCTGAGGATACAAGGATTTGTGATTGCTGTCCTCAAGGAATTTACCAGATAGTAAAGGATTCAGAAACATAAACAAATAATAATGCTGTCTTGTAAGTGCAGTGAGTGCCAGAGAGATTCAAGCGTGTTATGGGAGCATGTCAAACAGGCCGTCTAATCCAGCCTGGAGTAGATGAGGTGAAGAGATTGGAAGGAGTCCCCAGATAGTGTGAGTGTGTGAGCAGAGGGAATGCCAGGTGTGCAGGGAATGGTAGGAGACAAGCTGGAGGGGGAGTAAAAGGCTGGAACATGGGTGGTCTGGGTGCAGATCTTAGATTTATCATGTAGGTGGAGGGAGATGACAGGCTTTAAGCAGGGAAGTAATATGGTTAGGTAGGTATTTTGTTTTGATCACAGTGGGTTGCTGTGTAGGCAGTGGATTTGAGGTTAAGTAACTTGCCCCGGGGCACCTAGCAGAGCTGTGATTTGAACCCAGATATGATTCCAAAGCTGGTAGGTTTTACCATCAAACTGAGTAGGAAACAAGGCTTTGAAGCCATCAGGGAAATAGAAAGGAGATTCTGAAAAGAAGTGAGAAGAGCATTAAATTGTTCCTAGGATTTTATTTCTTCAAATCTTGCTTTCCTTAGATATTTTTACAGTAATCTTTAGAAATCTTGGTTATGAGTAGTTACTTTAGAAAGGAATTTTATTTGTTTTTAATGTGAATAAAAGGATGTATGAAATTCTTCTGTCACTGTCTCTGTAGTTGAAGTCTGATTGTTCAGACACAAAAGTCAGAAATAGCCTCTCGAGTATTAAATTGACAAACCCAAGTAATATTATGACAAAAGGCATTATAATAGTTAAAATAGAATACAGTGGTCTTTAACCAAGCAAGTTAAGTGGTTCTTAAAAGAATATCTAAAGCATGAGTTAGGTAAATTTTGAAGCATCCTCAGTTTTAATGTTCTAATATAATTATGACTGGTGATAATGAAGGGAAATGGTCAGAACATAATTGAAAGACAGTGCTTTACAAAACCTTTTGAATATCACAGATTAATTTTGTTTTATCTCTAATGCCATGTAATTTATTTCTTTTATAGGCCTACACAAGTGAAATGGCAGCTGATGGTAGCTAGTTGTTTTAGAAGAAGTGGTAAATGCTTTAATTTTATTCATTTTTAATATATTTAGCTGCTTTCCTTTTTTAAGTAATGCATAAAAATGTTTCCAACTGTAATTTCTTTTGGTAGCTTTTGATTACACATATTTAAAGCATTATATGGAAAACATAATAATCACTATGTACAGAAACAGTTATGATTCCAAAGTGGATATTAATCATGTTTTCGATACCACTGTTAAAAACATATTTCTGAAAGTTAACATGTAATCATTTTCACAAGTTAGCCATAGAAAAATAGGAATTCTGTATAAAGTAATTTTTGTTTCTATTTTCTACTCTCCTAATTAAAAAATGCCCTTGTATGCTCTGCCAAACGTACTAGACATCTGAAGCCTCCACTGTCAATCCTAAGGAAAAGTCCAGAACCAAATATTACTAGGTACCTTGGTTGGTTTGCTCTATAACTGCTTTTATTACATACTGTACTGATGACACATCATGAAGTATACAGGTGCTAATTGTTTTGGACTATCTGTGAAGTGAATGATAGGATAAAATATCAGAGATTAAGCTGGGAGACAAACATTAACAAATTTGTAATCCCCTTGCAGATCATAAAAATAACCCAGCATTAAAAAAAAAAAAAACCAGGATAAAAAATTCTTCAGTACAAAGGAAGTGCAAATTATGAAAAATTGAGTGTGTTCTCCAGAGGTTTTGTAGGAGGTCTCTTTCTTTATGTCTGTGAACTTCTTCAAAATGGCATCAGAAGTATTTTCATATATTCTTGGCATAGTCCTCAAATTATTAAGGGATTGATCTTTAACTTTACTGTATTTCCTGTTGGATGTACCACATGACAATACTATATACATTTTATTTATATCACTGTGAGTTCTGAATTGCCTGTGTTCCTTTCAACATCAGTTACATGTAAAGTATACATATATATGAAATATTCTGAATGCTTTAAAGACATTAACCTGCTTGAGTTATTGAAGTGCAGGTTAGAAGAAGAAGGAAGTTACCATTTATTGAAAACCTGCTGTATGCAAAATGCTTCATATCTTAATTTCATTTGATTCCCACAGCAACTTTGAAGTGTTAGTATAGCCATCCCCATTTTACAGTAAGGTCCAAAGAGGTTCATAACTTGTTTACTGAGATTTTAACAAAGACCTTTAACCTAGAAATTGTTTTTTCCTATTCTTTGCTGCTATGTGAAACTAATTTATTATAAAACAAATCACTTTCTATCAAATTTTTAGTAGTTCAAAACAAAAGCTTATAAGAAACCATTTTTTTTTCATCTTTTCCATCTAAATGGATGATATTGAAATTAATGTTAGTCTGTTACCTAAATCACTTCATTTTTAAATTTGTCCATTGGTCATCTAGAAAAATTTTTACTTTAATATTTAGGAAATTGAATGGATCTTAACTTTTTGCCAATAAATATTTATTTTAAGAAGTGTAACTAAGTTTCAACATCATCCATTTACTTCTGCTATGGCCCTTTTTATAATTATTGTTTTATCTGTACATTTTTCTTCCAGAAGTTATAAGAATGATATACATATATATTGTATGTGTATATATGCTGGTGACAAACATGAAGCCCTTCTACTAAACTGATAAAGTGTGTCAGTACACTGGATTAAAATTAATGGTTTTCTGAATCCTATTAATTTCTATAATCTGCTAGTGTGTTATATTTTTGTCCTTTTTATTTACAGGTAACTACCAAAAAGCATTGGATACTTACAAAGATATTCATAGAAAATTTCCAGAAAATGTTGAATGTAAGTGAGATTGTATTTTTTAACTCAAGTTAAAAGTGATGATAGTGCAAAACAATAAAGGAAGCATGCCATAAATTATCAGATTAGAATGTAATTACCTTGAATGTTTTCTTTCATATTGATTTTGGCTGACTACTGAATTTTAAAAGTTTATAAACTATGGTGTTTTGTAGAAAAGGCATTTTAAACTATCCCTTATAATACAACTTCATTGAAGTTGAAAAAATACTTTTAGTTTATGAAAATAGAACACTAATAATCTTGCTGATACTGGTAGCAAATGAATTTTTTGCTTTTTAGTTATTTCCCTTCTAAAAAGTTAGCTTTAGAGAAAATATTCATTAATTCCCACCATGTTAAACAATGGATTTGATGCAACTTACAGTAATAGAGTGAAGTATTACAACAACAACAATATAATGAGGATCAAGGAAAATACAAAACATAGCACATTTATATGCCACATATTCCCATTAATCTGTAAATTTGTCCCTAAATAACCAGGTAGTCAAAGGAAAGAAGGAGAATTACAGTCAGTTGTATAATTTTTATTCTTCGGGAATAAATAAAACACAATTCTTCAGGGAGAAGAAAAAATTTTTCAACTCTTCATTCATTCATGTAGAAACAGAGATATGGTTGAGATTATTGAAAGGTGTAGTATATACTTTCTTTCATAACATCCCTATGAAAAATAAAATAACATGTCTGAAAACACTATTTTAAAAAATTTTTTTCTTCAATGAAAATGGATAGCAAAACAACAAAATAGGATTCAGTAAAAATAGATCTTTTCTGAGCTAAATTTTATATTGACCCAGCCTGATCCAGTGATTAGATGTACTACATGTTTCTTAAATGATTTCCCATTAATATTTCTCTCAATTAGGCTTTTGATGAAAGTCCAACAGGAGATGGCTCACTGTTCTGGCAGGTGCTTTGTAATATCTAGAAGATTCATTAACAATGGTACGGTGGTTCCCAAATGCCTGTCAGGAAACAGGCAAAATGAGAATTATTTATAGAACTTTTTAAAAGTACAAATTTTTGGTGGGACCCAGGTATCTATTTTTTCCTATATTTTTGTTAGAAGCTTTCTATGTGATTCTTAAGCTGGGTCATGTTAAGGAACTAATGCTTTTCAAGATCGAATGAGAAGTAGCAGCAATGCTTTTTGTGTATGTGTGAAAAGTAAGCAACCCAACTCAGTCACAGTCTGTGAGGCAAAAGGGTTTCTCAACTGTGGAGCTATTGATATTTGGAACTGGATAATTCTGTGTTGTGGGAGGTTATCTTGTACATTGTAGGATGTTTAGCAACATCCCTGGCCTCTGTCCCTCCGATGCCAGTAGCACCTCCCCAGTATGACAACTAGAAATGTCTCCAGACATTGTCCAGTGTCCCCTGTGGAGGTTGGGAATGGAGGGGCAAAATCACCCCCTATTGAGAACAACTGAAGTAGCCATAGCACCTAGGCCCTGGGCCAGTAAGAGGATATCTTCAAGTAAGATCAGATTTTTTCTTTGTAAAGAGCTTAAGATTCACTTTTTAAAAATAAATAAATGGCGATTTAGGCCCCTCGCTGATGAAGATGGGAGACTGAGATGCTTCAGGTCTCCAAACCCCCACAGAAGTTTTGAAGAACTGAAGAAACATTTTTCTCAAAGCTCCAAAACACAGTTAAAGCACTGCAGTAACAGGGCAAGTGCTTCAAGCACTGCAGTAACAGGGCAAGTGCCAAACCAGGGAAAAGGCTACTTAAAAGCAATAGGATCATGTGATGCCCTGGCATGTTCCCTGTGTGGGTCCATGGTACCAGTTCTGGATGGAACAGAGTAACCTTCAGTTCTGGATGGAACAGAGTAACCTTCATGCACATACTAGAAGCATATGTGTCTAGCCCAGTCTTTCTGGTGATGGCTGAGGACTTTCTGTCCAAGAACTTGCCCTGCATGTAGAAGATAGCTCACCAAGCCCTCCACCAAACACCATGGGAGAGCAGTCAAGATGTGCTGCTTGAAGCAATGGATTACTGGCTGTGGTACATATATTGTAGTGACTATAACTGTGAGGAAACTTTTCCCTGTAGAAGAGAGGACATTCAAAACTGTGTAAATGAGGGAATTTCCCAGGGTCAAACATGCATGTGCAGAAAGGACTATGCTTCAGCATAGAGCTATTCTCTAAACTTGGCTGTATAGATAAGCCCCCAAAGAGAGAACTTTCACTGGTTTCCAAGAAAGACTTGAAAGGGTGTTTTCTTTTTTCCTTTGTTTGTTTGTTTGCTTGTTAGCTCCTGGCATTTAAGGAAAGCTCTGTCATAACACTAGCTGGATATGTGCTTAAGGAAAAGATGCCTTAGAGTCTAAATCCCAGTGACAACACATTAAAGTAATTTCCAGGTTTCAACAAAAGGTTATAAAACATATGAAGAAACAGGAAATGATGGCCCAGGCAAAGGAGAAGTTTAAAGCATTAGAAACCATCAGCGAGGAGGACCAGACGCTGGGACATACCTGACAAAGACTTTTTTAAAAATTGTCCTAAATGTGTTCAGAGAGCTAAAGGAAAACATGGACAAAGAACTAAAGGAAATCAGGAAAATGATAGATGAAAACAAAGAGAATAATAATAGAGCAATGGGAATTATGAAAAGAAAGTATGTACAACTATGTAATGGCACTGTAAACAATCGAAAGTACGATTTGTTTTGTATGACTGCGTGGTATGTGAATATATCTCAATAAAATGATGATAAAAAAAAAAAAAAAAAGAAAAGAAAGTAAATAGAACTGAAGACCACAGTAAAAGAAGTTAAAAATTCCCTAGAGGGTTCAGTAGCAGATTGGAACTGGCAGAAGAAAGAATCAGTGAACTTGAAGATAAGACAATTCAAGTCATCCAGTCTGAGAAACAGAAAGAAGAAAGGTTGAAGAAAAGTGAACAGAGCCTGGGGCGTCTATGAAACACCATCAAGTGTACCAATATTGTGGGAATTCCAGAAGGAGAGGGAAAAGAGAAAAAGGCAGAACAGTCAAAGAAATAATGGCTTAAAATTCCCCAAATTTAACAAAAGACATGGAGGTATACATCCAGTATGCACAACAAATTCCAAACAAAATAAACCCAAATAGACCCATGCCACAACATATAGTCAACTGTTGAATGCCAAAAGATAAAGAGGGAATTCTGAAAGCCACAAGAGAGAGCAATGAGTCACATATAAGGGAGCCCCAATAAGATTAAGTGTTGGTTTCCCATTGGAAACCATGGAGACAGGAAGGCAGTGGGATGGCATATTTAAAGTGCTGAAAGCAAAAAATTGCCAACCAAGAATTCTGTTTTCAGCAAGTGAGAGCGCAATTAACACATTCCCAGATAAACAAAAACTGAGGGAGTTTGTCACCACTAGACTGGCCCTATAAGATATGCTAAAAAGAGTCCTGAAGGTTGAAAGGAAAGGACAGTAGATAATAGACCAAAGCCACAAGAAGAAATAAAAATCTTTAGTAAGGGTAACAACATGGGAAAATATAAATGCCAGTACTATTGTATTTTTGATTTGTAACTCTACTTTTTACTTCCTGCAGGATCTAAAAGGCAAATGCATAAAATATAATGATAATTCAGTGGTTGGGACTCATAATGGATAAACATGTAATCTGTGACAAGAATTACATAGAGGTGGGGGTAGGGACAGAGAGGTATAGGTGTATAGTTTGTGTATACTATTATAGCTAAGCTGGTATCAAAGCAAACAAGGTTGTTATAGATTAGAATGTTAAATTTAAACCCCATGGTAACTACAAAGGAAATAACAAGAATATGCAAGCTCATAGAAACAGAAATTAGAGTACAGGTTGCTGGGGGGCAGGTGGCAGGAGAATGGGGAGTTAATGTATAATGGGTATAGGATTTCTGTTTGGGTTGATGGGAAAGTTTTAGTAATGGAAGGTGGAGAGGGTACCTCAACATAGTAAATATGGTTACTCCTACTGAATGGTATGCTTGGGAGTGGTTGAGATGGGAAAGTTTGTGTTGTATATATGTCCCAACAATTAAAAAAAAAATGAGAACACAACTAAAGAGACAAGGCCAATTAAAGCAATACGTGATCTGGGATCTAAAAAGGGAAGAGATAAGGCTCAAAAGAACATTTTTGGGACCTATGTAAAGATTGGAATATAGACTGTAAGCTTTATATCAATATTAAATTTCTTGCACTTGATAAATGCTCATAAGGGAATTACATAAGTGAATATCCTTGTTCTTAGGAAATGTACATGGCATTAAGTGTTGAGGGAGCATGATATATATAACCTAATACTCAAGTGTTCAGAAAATGGTTAGATAGACAGACAGAAAGAATGATATGGCAGATGTAGCAACATGTTAATGTTGGTGGATCTGGATATCTGGGGGGATAGGGGTATGTTGGAGTTCTCTATATGGGGTTTTTATTATTTCTGAAACTGTTCTGTAAGATTCAAAGTATTTCAAAATGAAAAGTTAATCAGTCAATCAATCAATCATTGATTGTCTGTGCCACAACTCCTATTTTCTGATGCCTCTAATTCCTAGGATTCAGAGAAAGCCACTGGCTTGGGAAGGTCATCAGTGACCTCTGGGACAGCAGTTGTGTTAAAGTGGTAGAAGCAGAAACAAAATCACAACGGGTTTGCAATGTGAATGACAGGTGAAGAAATGGGTAACATTTCCCTAGAATTTGCTGTTAAAGGAAGGAGGAGGGACAGTGATATCTTAAAAATGTAGCAGAGTCTGGGAGAACTTTTTCTTTTAAGGAGGAGAACAGTTGAACATTTCTGTTGACTAAGAGGATCCAGTAGAAAAGAGAAATTGAAAATACACCCAAGAAGGAATATCGATGGAGCAAAGAGGTGTGAGGCAATGGAATGAACAGTAGAGGGTAGAGAGGTTAAAACTGAAAAGTTCTAGATACTCCTCATACCACAGAGAAGTTAAAACTCAGCTTACCTCAGCAGGAGAAGGACATTTGACCAGCAAGCAGCCTTGAAGACCAAGAACAGGGCCATGAGCAAGCCAAGCCACACAACACAAGGTCTGGTAGATCTCACCTCATTTCAGCCTGCGGAAGCAGGAAAAAGTCAGCATGGAGCTTTGAAAAAATGCTGTTTAACAAAAGGAGTTATAAATAATTGTGATAACTCAGAGAAATAGAAAAGCTCAAAAAAAATCCAGGTACCACAAGAAAATGTATAGAAAAATTTGACATCTTCTGTTAAAATTCAAGAGCACATGATTGCTAAGAAAGTCACACAGAGAAAACAGACTGAGGTGAAAGATAATATGAACATCGTTAGTCATTAGGGAAATGCAAATCAAAACCACAATGAGATACCACTTCCCACCCCATTAGGATGGCTATTATTAAAAAAAATGAAAAATAGCAGCTATTGGCAAACATGCAGAGAAATAGGAACCCCTTGAGCATTGCTGGTGGGAATGTAAAATGGTGTCGATACTGTGGAAAATAGTTTGGCAGATCCTCAGAAAATTAAACATAGAATTACCATATGACCCAGAAATCCCACTCCTGTATACCCAAAAGAATTGAAAGCAGGGACTTGAACAAATATTTGCACACTAGTGTTCATATCAGCATTCTTCATAATAGCCAAAATGTGGACGCATCAACAGACGATGGTTAAACAAAACGTGGTCTATACATACAATGGAATATTACTTAGCTGTAAAGAGAAATGAAGTTCTGATACATGCTACAGCATGCAACATAAAAGAACCTTAAAAACATCATGTGAGTGACATAAGCCAGGCACAAAAGGCAAATATTGTATTATTCCACATAAATGAAATATCTAGAATAAGCACATTCATAGAGACAAAAAGTAGATCAGAGGTTACCTGAGGCTGGGTGGAATGGGTGGTTATTGCTTATTAGGTACAGAGTTTCTGTTTGGAGTGATAAAAAAGTTTTGGAAATAGATAACAATGATGATGGCACAATATTGTGAATGTAATTAATGCCACTAAATTGTACACTTAAAAATGGATACAATGGCAAGTTTTATGAAAAAATATAATAGGGTGATAAAAAGAAAGAGGGATGATAATAGGATGGTACATAAGACAAGATTGTAGGGAAACTATAAATGTATAACAATTAAAATCCACTTGAAGACAGTAAAGAGTAGAAGCAAGACTAGAAAATCTTAGTAGTTGGAAACTTGGTAAGTTTTCTCAGCATGCAGAGAAAACAAAGATTAGAGAAGATGAGAGTTTGATAGATAAAGAAGACAAGAGAAATACAATCTAAGAATTATAAGAAATAAAAGCAATAACCAAAAACAGAAGAAAACATTGTAAAATGGAAAAATTAAAAAAAAAAGATCTGGTATCTGCAAAGGAAGAAAAATTGGATTGTTTTCATACTTTTTAACAACATTAACTACCAAAGGCAGTGGAACATGATCTCTAGAGTTTTGAGAATTTCTATATATCCACATGTAAAAGCAAGAGAAAGATATTCTTCAATATATAAGGGCTTATATACTCATCTCTGCTTGGGGAAACAAAAAGTTTACTTGAAAACTTATTTTGGAAAATTGAAATAAAATTTAGAACTCTAAAAGGGATATTATGTTATGTCCAAACAGTGATAGTAGTAATTAATTTAACATAGAATTAAATCTGAAGTCTTATAAAGCATAATTTAAATGGTTGTGGTAGTGGTTGTAAGCAAGGGAGCCATGAGAAGTATGCTACATTCCTCATTTATGAGAGTATCAAAAAATACTGTTTAATTTTGATATTGATAAGAAAATATAATACCAAGCTACCTATTGTGTGGCCTTCTTTAGCTCTGTTTTATTCTTTTTTTTTTTTTTTTAATCATCATTTTATTGAGATATATTCACATACCACGCAGTCATACAAAACAAATTGTACTTTCGATTGTTTACAGTACCATTACATAGTTGTACATTCATCACCTAAATCAATCCCTGACACCTTCATTAGCACACACACAAAAATAACAAGAATAATAATTAGAGTGAAAAAGAGCAATTGAAGTAAAAAAGAACACTAGGTACCTTTGTCTGTTTGTTTGCTTCCCCTACTTTTCTACACATCGATCCATAAACTAGACAAAGTGGAGTTTGGTCCTTATGGCATTCCCAATCCCACTGTCACCCCTCATAAGCTACATTTTTATACAACTGTCTTCGAGATTCATGGGTTCTGGGTTGTAGTTTAATAGTTTCAGGTATCCACCACCAGCTACCCCAATTCTTTAGAACCTAAAAAAGGTTGTCTAAAGTGTGCGTAAGAGTGCCCACCAGAGTGATCTCTCGGCTCGTTTTGGAATCTCTCTGCCACTGAAGCTTATTTCATTTCCTTTCACATCCCCCTTTTGGTCAAGAAGATGTTCTCCATCCCACGATGCCGGGTCTACATTCCTCCCCGGGAGTCATATTCCACGTTGCCAGGGAGATTCACTTCCCTGGGTGTCTGATCCCACGTAGGGGGGAGGGCAGTGATTTCACCTTTCAAGTTGGCTTAGCCAGAGAGAGAGGGCCACATCTGAGCAACAAAGAGGCATTCAGGAGGAGACTCTTAGGCACAAATACAGGGAGGCCTAGCCTCTCCTTTGCAGCAACCGTCTTCCCAAGGGTAAAACTTATGGTAGAGGGCTCAACCCATCAAACCACCAGTCCCCTATGTCTGTGGTCATGTTAGCAACCATGGAGGTGGGGTAGGCGAATACCCCTGCATTCTCCACAGGCTCCTCAAGGGGGCACTACATCGTTTTTTTTTTTTTTTTTTTTTTTTTTTCCTTGTTTGTCTTTTTTCTTTCTTTTTTTTTTTTTTAACTTTCCCTTCTTTTTTCAAATCAACTGTATGAAAAAAAAAGTTAAAAAGAAAACAAACATACAATAAAAGAACATTTCAAAGAGACCATAGCAAGGGAGTAAGAAAAAGACAGCTAACCTAAGATAACTGCTTAACTTCCAACATGTTCCTACTTTACCCCAAGAAAGTTACATACTATAGCAACATTTCAGTGAACTTGTTCCTACTACATCCATCAGAAATTAACAGACCATAGTCATTTCTGGGCATCCCCAGAACGTTAAATAGCTTATCTGTTCTTCTTGGATTATTGTTCCCCCTTCCTTAATTGCTCTCTACTGCTAGTTCCCCTACATTCTACATTATAAACCATTTGTTTTACATTTTTCAAAGTTCACATTAGTGGTAGCATATAATATTTCTCTTTTTGTGCCTGGCTTATTTCGCTCAGCATTATGTCTTCAAGGTTCATCCATGTTGTCATATGTTTCACCAGATCGTTCCTTCTTACTGCCGCGTAGTATTCCATCGTGTGTATATACCACATTTTATTTATCCACTCATCTGTTGATGGACATTTGGGTTGTTTCCATCTCTTGGCAATTGTGAATAATGCTGCTATGAACATTGGCGTGCAGATATCTGTTCGTGTCACTGCTTTCCGATCTTCCGGGTATATACCGAGAAGTGCAATCGCTGGATCGAATGGTAGCTCTATATCTAGTTTTCTAAGGAACTGCCAGACTGACTTCCAGAGTGGCTGAACCATTATACAGTCCCACCAACAATGAATAAGACTTCCAATTTCTCCACATCCCCTCCAGCATTTGTAGTTTCCTGTTTGTTTAATGGCAGCCATTCTAACCGGTGTTAGATGGTATCTCATTGTGGTCTTAATTTGCATCTCTCTAATAGCTAGTGAAGCTGAACATTTTTTCATGTGTTTCTTGGCCATTTGTATTTCCTCTTCAGAGAACTGTCTTTTCATATCTTTTGCCCATTTTATAATTGGGCTGTCTGTACTATTGTCATTGAGTTGTAGGATTTCTTTGTATATGCAAGATATCAGTCTTTTGTCAGATACATGGTTTCCAAAAATTTTTTCCCATTGAGTTGGCTGCCTCTTTACCTTTTTGAGAAATTCCTTTGAGGTGCAGAAACTTCTAAGCTTGAGGAGTTCCCATTTATCTATTTTCTCTTTTGTTGCTTGTGCTTTGGGTGTAAAGTCTAGGAAGTGGCCTCCTAATACAAGGTCTTGAAGATGTTTTCCTACATTATCTTCTAGGAGTTTAATGGTACTTTCTTTTATATTGAGATCTTTGGTCCATTTTGAGTTAATTTTTGTGTAGGGGGTGAGGTAGGGGTCCTCTTTCATTCTTTTGGATATGGATATCCAACTCTCCCAGCCCCATTTGTTGAAAAGACCATTATGGCTCAGTTCGGTGACTTTGGGGGCCTTATCAAAGATCAGTCGGCCATAGATCTGAGGGTCTATCTCTGAATTCTCAATTCGATTCCATTGATCTATATGTCTATCTTTGTGCCAGTACCATGCTGTTTTGGCAACTGTGGCTTTATAATAAGCTTCAAAGTCAGGGAGTGTAAGTCCTCCCACTTCGTTTTTCTTTTTTAAAGTGTCTTTAGCAATTCGAGGCATCTTCCCTTTCCAAATAAATTTGATAACTAGCTTTTCCAAGTCTGCAAAGTAGGTTGTTGGAATTTTGATTGGGATTGCATTGAATCTGTAGATGAGTTTGGGTAGAATTGACATCTTAATGACATTTAGCCTTCCTATCCATGAACATGGAATATTTTTCCATCTTTTAAGGTCCCCTTCTATTTCTTTTAGTAGAGTTATGTAGTTTTCTTTGTATAGGTCTTTTACATCTTTGGTTAAGTTGATTCCTAGGTACTTGATTTTTTTAGTTGCTATTGAAAATGGTATCTTTTTCTTGAGTGTCTCTTCAGTTTGTTCATTTCTAGCATATAGAAACATTACTGACTTATGTGCATTAATCTTGTATCCCGCTACTTTGCTAAATTTGTTTATTAGCTCTAGTAGGTGTATCGTTGATTTCTCAGGGTTTTCTAGATATAAGATCATATCATCTGCAAACAATGACAGTTTTACTTCTTCTTTTCCAATTTGGATACCTTTTATTTCTTTGTCTTGCCGGATTGCCCTGGCTAGCACTTCCAGCACAATGTTGAATAACAGTGGTGACAGCGGGCATCCTTGTCTTGTTCCTGATCTTAGAGGGAAGGCTTTCAGTCTCTCACCATTGAGTACTATGCTGGCTGTGGGTTTTTCATATATGCTCTTTATCATGTTGAGGAAGTTTCCTTCAATTCCTACCTTTTGAAGTGTTTTTATCAAAAAGGGATGTTGGAGAGCAATTGAAGTAAAAAAAAAAAAAAAAAAAAAAAAAGGGATGTTGGATTTTGTCAAATGCTTTTTCAGCATCTATTGAGATGATCAATTGATTTTTCCCTTTCGAGTTTTTAATGTGTTGTAATACATTGATTGTTTTTCTTATGTTGAACCATCCTTGCATGCCTGGAATGAACCCCACTTGGTCATGGTGTATGATTTTTTTAATGTGTCTTTGGATTCGATTTGCAAGTATTTTGTTGAGGATTTTTGCATCTATATTCATTAGGGAGATTGGCCGGTAGTTTTCCTTTTTTGTAGCATCTTTGCCTGGTTTTGGTATTCGATTGATGTTAGCTTCATAAAATGAGTTAGGTAGTGTTCCATTTTTTTCAATGTTTTGAAAGAGTTTGAGTAAGATTGGTGTCAGTTCTTTCTGGAAAGTTTGGTAGAATTCCCCTGTGAAGCCATCTGGCCCTGGGCATTTATTTGTGGGAAGATTTTTGATGACTGATTGGATCTCTTTGCTTGTGATGGGTTGGTTGAGGTCTTCTATTTCTTCTCTGGTCAGTCTAGGTTGTTCATATGTTTCCAGGAAATTGTCCATTTCTTCTACATTATCCAGTTTGTTGCCATACAGTTGTTCATAATATCCTCTTATAATTTTTTTAATTTCTTCAGGATCTGCAGTTATGTCACCTTTTTCATTCATTATTTTGTTTATATGGGTCTTCTCTCTTTTTATTTTGTCAGTCTAGCTAGGGGCTTGTCAATCTTGTTGATCTTCTCAAAGAACCAACTTTTGGTGATATTTATCCTTTCTATTGTTTTTTTGTTCTCTATGTCATTTATTTCTGCTTTAATCCTTGTTATTTCTTTTCTTGTACTTGGTTTAGGATTGGTTTGCTGTTCATTTTCTAGCTTCTTCAGTTGATCCATTAGTTCTTTGATTTTGGCTCTTTCTTCCTTTTTAATATATGCGTTTAGTGCTATAAATTTCCCCCTTAGCACTGCTTTTGCTGCATCCCATAGGTTTTGGTATGTTGTGTTCTCATTTTCATTCGTCTCTATATATTTAGCAATTTCTCTTGCTATTTCTTCTTTAACCCACTGATTGTTTAGGAGTGTGTTGGTTAACCTCCAGGTATTTGTGAATTTTCTAAGTCTCTGATGGTTATTGACTTCTAATTGTATTCCATTGTGGTCAGAGAATGTGCTTTGAATAATTTCAATCTTTTTAAATTTATTGAGGCTTGTTTTATGTCCCAGCATATGATCTATTCTGGAGAAAGTTCCGTGAGCACTAGAAAAGTATGTGTATCCTGTTGATTTGGGATGTAATGTCCTGTAGATGTCTGTTAAATCTAATTCATTTATCAGATTGTTTAGGTTTTCAATTTCCTTATTGGTCTTCTGTCTGGTTGATCTATCTATAGGAGAGAGTGATGTGTTGAAGTCTCCCACAATTATTGTGGAAACATCAATTGCTTCCTTTAGTTTTGCCAATGTTTCTCTCATGTATTTTGTGGCACCTTGATTGGGTGCATAGACATTTACGATTGTTATTTCTTCTTGCTGAATTGCCCCTTTTATTAGTATGTAGTGGCCTTCTTTGTCTCTCAAAACATCCCTGCATTTGAAGTCTATTTTATCTGAGATTAATATTGCTACACCCGCTTTCTTTTGGCTGTAGCTTGCATGAAATATTTTTTTCCATCCTTTCACTTTCAGTTTCTTTGTGTCCCTGTGTCTAAGATGAGTCTCTTGTATGCAACATATTGATGGTTCATTTTTTTTGATCCATTCTGCGAATCTATATCTTTTAATTGGGGAGTTTAATCCATTTACATTCAACGTTAAAACCGTGAAGGCATTTCTTGAATCGGCCATCTTATCCTTTGGATTATGTTTGCCATATTTTTCCCTCTCTCTATTAATATCCTTTATTGTACCCATACCGAATCTTTTTAGTACTGAACCTTTCTCCAAGTCTCTCTGTCCTGTCTTTGTTTCTCTGTCTGTAGGGCTCCCTTTAGTATCTCCAGTAGGGCAGGTCTCTTGTTAGCAAATTCTCTCAGCATTTCTTTGTCTGTGAAAAATTTAAGCTCTCCCTCAAATTTGAAGGAGAGCTTTGCTGGATAAAGTATTCTTGGCTGGAAATTCCTCTCACTCAGAATTTTAAATATATCGTGCCACTGCCTTCTCGCCTCCATGGTGGCTGCTGAGTAGTCACTACTTAGTCTTATGCTGTTTCCTTTGTATGTGGTGAATTGCTTTTCTCTTGCTGCTTTCAGAACTTGCTCCTTCTCTTCTATGTTTGACAGTGTGATCAGTATATGTCTCGGAGTGGGTTTTTTTGGATTTATTCTATTTGGAGTTCGCTGAGCATTTATGATTTGTGTATTTATGTTGTTTAGAAGATTTGGGAAGTTTTCCCCAACAATTTCTTTGAATACTCTTCCTAGACCTTTACCCTTTTCTTCCCCTTCTGGGACACCAATGAGTCTTATATTCGGACGTTTCATATTATCTATCATATCCCTGAGGTCCATTTCGAGTTTTTCAATTTTTTTCCCCATTCTTTCTTTTATGTTTTCATTTTCCATTCTGTCATCTTCCAGGTCACTGATTCGTTGTTCAACTTCCTCTAGTCTTGTACTATGAGTGTCCAGAATCTTTTTAATTTGGTCAACAGTTTCTTTAATTTCCATAAGATCATCCATTTTTTTATTTAGTCTTGCAATGTCTTCTTTATGCTCTTCTAGGGTCTTCTTGATTTCCTTCATATCCCGTACTAGGGTCTCATTGTTCATCTTTAGTTCTTTGAGTAGCTGCTCTAGGTGTGTCTCTTCTGGTCTTTTGATTTGGGTGCTTGGGCTTGGGTTATCCATATCGTCTGGTTTTTTCATATGCTTTATAATTTTCTGTTGTTTTTGGCCTCGTGGCATTTGCTGACCTTGATAGGGTTCTTTTAGGGTTTGTAGACCAGTTGAAGTCCTTATCTCTAATTTATCAGATCTACAGCTTCGTGGAGTACACTTTCTCTAACTAACCAGCAGGTGGCGTCCACGAGCCACCTGTTCTCCACAAGCCAGATCTCCCCTGCTTAGCCTTTTTGGTGAGTGGGGGAGTGAGTCTTGTGGGGCCCAATTGGTGTCCCAAGCTTGCGTGTGTAGTTGGTGTTGCCTGCCCTGTATGTGGGGCATGTTTCTGGGCAGTCGGGGAGGGGGGATGGCCCTAACAATCAAATCTCCCTGATGATCCTAGAGTTTTAAAGCTACTGCAATAGTCTAATCCTTCAGTTCAGTCCTGCCACAGTTTGTCTCTGCCACTGACCCACAAGTCTTTGGTATTGGCGTATGGCTCCTGAGACTTGCAAGTGGGCCCCTCTTCCAGGCTGTGCACCCCGGGTCCTCTGTTGAGGGATGACTGTGCTATGTCGCAGGTGAGTGCCGTCCCCCCAGGGCAGTTCTGGGCTGCTGGGCTGTGTTGGGAGGCTCCCAGTCTGCTCAAATGATGGCTGAATGGGGCTCTGTTAATTCACACTGCTCCCCCTTCCCAGCTCTGGGACATTCAGCTGAGGTTGCAGGGAAGGCTAATGTCCACGCCCAGTTTTGTGGTGTGTGCCTGTTATTTGAAGCACTTCCGTCACACTGGGTTGTCTGGGGCAGCTCTGGGCTATGGGGCTGGCGATGGGCAGGAGTGTTTCCTGTCCACCAGGATGGTGGCTGTGAGCGGACACCCCCCTTTTCTTGGGAAGTTGTGTTGTTTAGTGAATTTTCTCAGCCACTGGATTATTGCCTTTTGTCTCAGAGCTCTCTTAGTTCTGCTCTTGACTTGACGTGCCCAAATTTCAATTCTTTGAAGCTTTCTGTATTGAGCTTCTTAGAGTAATTGTTTTAGAAAAAGCAAAAAGGATTTAAAAAAAAAAAAACAAAAAAAAAAAACAAAAAACGGCCCTCCTCAGAGATCTAATGGGTTATTGAAATGCTAATAGACAAAGCAACCAGGGCCATTAAGGAAAGGTGCCCAGGGCAGAGAGATCAGCCTTGCTTCGGGATTTGCATATGCGCCTCAAGGCCTGATCTCCGCCCTTCCCCTTTCTGTGTTCACCAGAACTCCAAAAATCCTCTGCTTTTATTTTGGAGTTTTTCGTGTTGTTTTTTTTCTATGCCTGTCTCCTCTCTGCTGGGCTGGCTGCTCACAGAGTCTCTGGTGTCTGGCCTCAGTCTATCTATGGTTGGAGTTTGAATCAGTAGAATGAGTTTCCAGTAAGAGCAGCCACTGCAATTCTCCCTTCTCCTTCCTGGAGCTGACAGCCCCTCCTCCCCTGGGACTGAGCCTGGCAGGGAGGGGCGCGGGTCCCCTGGCCGCAAAAACTTACAGATTTCGCTGATCTCAGCAGTTCCACGTTTTCATGAGTGTTGTATGAAGTATGCCCAAAGACAGATTGCTCTGTGGTGTCCAGTCCACGCAGTTCCTGGCTTTTTACCTACTTTCCTGGAGGAGTAACTAAAACATACAGCTCACCAGTCTGCCATCTTGCCCCGCCTCCTGTTTTATTCTTATGGAAAAGGAAGTAGTGGAGGTTCTCATAAACTTTTCATGGGAGTATAAACAGATACAGTATTTCTGGAGGGCAGATTTGCAGTATTATCCAGATCTTCAAAATGATCATAATGTTTGGATCCAGTAATTCCTTATTAGTAATTTTATCACAAGGAAATAGAGAGGCACACAAAAATTTAGAAACAACTTTAATGCTCAGTGCTAGAGGCTAATTATGGCATATGATAAAATATTTTGGAGCCATTAGAAACTATTTTTGAGCTTAATAACCTGGAATTATTCTCTTGATAACCAAGCAAAGCCTAGAAAGAAAGAAAGAAAAATGTTTAGTTTTGTCTTTGGGTGGAGGAGTAGTGGGTAACTTATTTTCTTCTTTGTACCTTAATGTTTTTACAAATTCTCCACAATATCATGTATTGCTGTTGTATTGAGGAAAGCAGAGTATTTTAAAATGAGATAATAAAAATATTTGAAGTAATTTAGACCATAAATGGCAGAGTCCATTCTTATAAAAGTAGAAACAAAATATGAAAAGTTTTTAACATCTCCTGCCTGTCTTTAAATTGTTGCTAATTTTAGAAACACAATATTGAGTAAAAAGCAAATCCTAGAAGACTGCATGCAGAATAATGCCATTTTTATAAAACTCAGTAGCAGGCAAAATTAAACAATATGTCATTTTGGAATATGTATATAAGCAATAAAAGGTTTTTTGTTGGGTTTTTTTTTTTAAGGAAAGAAATGGTAATACAGGGGTGGAGATACAGGAACGGGATGGGGAGGAGCATGTAGGCAGAGGCAAGGTGGGTAATGTTCTAGGCCTTCATTTGGATGGTGAATTCAAGGTGTGCATTTCCACCAATTATTGTAGTTATTTTGCATATATTTAATATCAACTGTAAGTGCAATAACTGTAAACTAGATCTCTTTTACATAACCAGTGCTTTGCATATAGTGTGAATATTTATTAAAACAATGAATCTAATGACAATAAAAAACAAAAGAACATTTATTAGTAATTTTTATTATGATAGTAAGTCCAGACTGCCTATTTTTTAGCTTCGCCTTCCCCTTAGAACTCCTAATACATGTTTATGAAACTGCCAGTCCAGATAAAGCGTAAATTCAGTAGCGTATTTAAGTTCCAAACTAGAACATAAATACGTGTCACATGTGCCTTTTAAAATTCTCTTCTGGCGATGTCTTTGTGCTAGCGTTCCTTCTAGGATCTAGCACGGTGAGGCAGGCCAGGTGGAGAGAGTACCTGTAAACCCCCTTTCAGGGAAGACCATTCTCCCAGGTTAGACAAGAGAAAGTGTCATTATTTCTTCAGAGAGAAAGAAACACTATTTGTGAACATCATTTCTATGTCCCAAAAGTTTGAGTTTATTGATTTGCTGTGCTTTCAACATTGTGCATAAATACTTGCCTAAAGATGTTTTTCACAATTTAGGTCTGCGTTTCTTGGTTCGTCTCTGCACAGATATTGGATTAAAAGAAGTTCAAGAATATGCAACAAAACTCAAGAGATTGGAAAAAATGAAAGAAATAAGGGAACAGGTATCTATCTCCCATACCGGCCCAAAACTGCTATCTGTTAATTTTCAAAAGGTCAAACTTCTGTAGCTCAAAAGAGTGATCTTGGGAACCTCTATCTGAAAAGCAGTTGGAATATTTGTTTCTGTTTGGGTATAATAGGAGGAATAACTAAAATTCTAGTTTTAGTATAAAATTCTGTCACAAGCAGGTTCCCAATAGGAGTAGGTATGATGCATTTAAAATAGTCTCTGGTAGATAGCTCCTAACAGACAAATAATTGTAATTTTCCACAATACAAAATAACTTTCAGGTTAATTTGCAGTCTTTATTTTAATTGGAGAGTACCATGGTCTAGGGAGAATAAAAGGCAATTACTTGTATATGACAATAGTACTTTTTTCTTTAAACTGTGTCATTATATGTGTAGAGCATAGCTTTAAGAAAATTAATATACATGGAAGCACTTTAAGTATATTTTTATTTTTCATGCAGTATATGAAATAACAATCCTCTTATTTTTACTTCTTTAAAAAAAAACTCTCTTAATGTTGAACCTAGAATATTTAAAAATTTAATATGATTTTTGAGTGTCTGCCATCATAAAAAGAAAATATATTCTTGAGGCTTACGTTGCCATATTGGAAATAAAGTTCTGAGAGAGGAATTAAATTAACTCTTTTTAAAATGGCATTGTTAAGTATTGTGATGAAGGACTTTTTCAATAATTTAATTATCTTGGATAGACAAATTCTAAATTCTATATTTTCCTTTAAAATGTGGTTATATTTTTGCTTTTAAGATGTAATCTAGTTGTTTTATTCTCTTTTAAAGTATCAATTGTAAAATCATTATGAGCCCTACCTAGATTTTCACTTTAAAAATTTTGCAAAATATCAAGTTGTTATTAAAATGCCATGCTAGGGTATATAGTTAAAACCTGTGAAGACCAGTTTAACACATAAATTAGATAGCCTGTGTAAAAACTTTATAAAATGTAAACTAATACAAATTGAAGCTCTGGTTGTCATAATCATCGTAATCACAATTAAATTTATTTCATTAAAAATAATAAAAAGAACATTCTTTAGAACTTGCAATTCATTGTTATATAAAGCTACCTAGCATGAAACCATGGATGTCTGTTGACAGAGTAAGCATCAGTAGTTTAATTACACTGAATGATGAACGCAAAATAATGTAAAATTATAGGTCATATGTAATACACTTCTTGCTACTTATAATCTTAAATAGAAAAATAATTGTATATGTATTACTCTCTCTGATTTAGTAGACTTCCAACTGTTGGCTCCTTTTAAGACACTAAGTAGCTTTCTAACTCCCTTGCATCCAGATCGCAAGAAATCATAACCCAAACTTTAGGAAGCATTGATTCCAAGGAGTTCCTAAGAAATGAACTTGAGAGGTAAAGACCAAAACATTCCCCTTTAAAGAGATTCAGAACTACTTTACACAATTTTTGTTGGTGCTTACCATTTAATTTTCTCAGTTGTATCTTGTTCAATCATTATAGATATCCTTCTCTTTTTAATCCGTACAGTACTTGTGACTCCCCTTTACATTTGCTTCCTCTCTCCCTTTCTTCTTTTGTCTTTACTTACTCTTTTTCATTGATTATATTCTTTCCATACATTGTTAAACTCTTTTCTTTCATCTTGCTAACTAATATAGACTAATACTCATATGGATTAATGAATTTTACTATTATTAGTGAACATAGGGATGAAATTAAAAGTATTTTTCTTTTCTAATTAATACCCAGCTTCTCAATTCCTTTTCCATCAAAATATTTGTATATTCTTTGAATATAGGACACTTTCTTCTGTTTCTCTCATAGACCTGACCTCTTCATATCCATTTATGCTTTGAAAAAACAAAACTACCTTTTTATGATGAAACATAAGGGTTTCTACTGCATATGTTCAGAAAGGGATTAGACCTTTGGTTAGCAAGCCTTATTTTCATAGAAATGGTACAAATTAATCGTGTCATCTGTATTTCTGGGAGAATATTTTAAAACTCATGGGAACAAACCATTTGTTGTTGCTCTGCAGGAATTTTAGAAATAATTTTTTGTACAAGTACTTGATTTATTTATTGCAAATAATCCATGTATTGTACTCACTAAAATATGTCTCTAATGGCTTAATTAAGAACACTTTATTAAAATCCTATGGTTTTTACCGTTAATGCATTTAAGTCATTCAGTGTTTATATTAGTCCAAGTTATTAGCATCTCACAGTGCCTTAGGAGTGCCTCTTTTGTTAATGTCTTATCTCTGCTCTCCTTGTAATCTATATAAAACCCAATGCCATTTAGATATCTTCTCACAGAATAGTTTTTCCTTAATATTTTTGTCTTCAAATTTTGTTATACCTTAATCTTCCTTTAGAATTAAAGTCACAGTCCTCATCTACAAAGTCCTGCAACAAATATTTAATCTCTCATTTCTGTTTCGCTGAAATCTGTCTGGTTTCTCTAGGCTTCATACTTAGTGGCTTCTTTCCTTCCCTTCCACAGTTCTCCCTATTTCTCAAATTGTTCTATGTGCAATAAGAGTTTATTCTACTATTCTTAGTTGCTTCTCATTAAATCATACATCAAAGAAAGATTTTCTTCTTGTTTTCTCACTTAAGCATTGCCTATGAACACAAAGTAAAAGAAAGAGGTCAGTGGAAAAGAAAGGTCCTGTGAGCAAGGAAAGAGGCTTAAAAAGAAAGAATTCTTATATATCTGAGATCAAACTTCTCTGTTCGATCTTACTTCACATTTCACTATTGTGCATCTCATCTCAATTTGTCTTTCTTAGATTGCAAGCCCATAGGGCGGGGCATTCTATTTCCTGGCTTCTGTAGCACATAAAACACTGTTAGCTATGAAACAAAATATAATAAACTGAATTAAGAATGCTCTCCTTTTATAAACTTGAACTTAAAACTTCTTGTTGCTTTTTCTGTGTGTTTCTCATTTAGAATCTGTCCCAATGCAAAAATACTGTACTATCAGCACAGTATTACAATACAGTATTAAAATGTCTTTATAATTATTGTTATGCATAATACTCTATTATACAGATATATCTTGATTTACTTAAAACATTTTCACATTGTTAAGACAGGTATTATTATAGTCAGTAACTTTCTGTGATTAGTCTAATTTTCAGGTGTATCTTGCTATAGCTGGCAAGTCTATGGTTTTTGCTTTAGATGGCATCCGTAATAATTTACATAAGAGCTATTCCATATTGTTGACCTGAGACAAACCATGTAATTGAATTAGCCAAGTAATTGGAGCCAGGGACATCCTAGATAACCACATTTAACCTTTAGCTGGAGCTGCTAAAAAAGTACACGCCTGACCCTCAGTCTTCATTTCTTTCCTCTGGAAATGCCAATGATGGCAGAAGTTTGACAGCAGGAATGTGAAGGAGAAGTAAGGAGCCTGGTAACCTTTTCCTGAATAACATTAACAGTCTTCATGTTTCTAGTTGCAGTTTCCCTCTAATTTCACCTTATTACATCTGCTTAATTGGACATTAATACTAATAACAACAGTTAACATTTATTGTATGGGTAAGTGCAGGAACTGTTATACATGTTTTATATTACTTAACTGATTTAATCATCTCATTAATCTTATTAAGTAGGCATTTTTATCACTATTTTTTTACAGATGAGAAAACCGAGACCCATAGTGGTTTAGTAACTCGCTCCCGGTCACATAGCTATTAGGGGGCAGACCTTGGGTTCATATCCAGATAGGCAGGCTCCAAAGTCCAGGCTCTCAACTGCTGGGCCTTTCTGACTTTGAATGGTAGCTAAGTATGATGAGTGAAGGAATTATTTTCGGTTTATTACATATATATTCCTTATTTATTCTTATTCTGCTTATAAACATTATAAACATCCCCAAATTTAACTCATGTCTTGCTTATGTTAAATTGTTCTTTGCTATCAGCCCACCATATTTGATTAGGAGTTGGGGTCTTAGAATAATGCTATACAGAGTGTGGTCTATAGATCTGTAGCATCAGAATCACCTGGGAGCTTATTAGAATTGCAAAACCCAAGGCCTCACCCCAGACCTCTAGGTGTAGGGCCCAGGAATCAAACTCTCCAGGTGATTTTTAGACACACTGATCTGAAGTTTATGCTTTACCCAAAAGGTCATCTTGCAAATGATCAAATACTGGCTCAGGACATGGAATCTGATTTAAGAAAAGAATATTAAAGTGAACATAAAATTATTCAGGCTGTGGATTTTTTAAAAAGGAAATGAATTTTGTGTGGACCTGAGCAAGGAAGATGACCTGATTCTGTGTCAGGACAATTTATCTCCCTGAGACCCTAACTCCTATTTTAAGATGTTAAAACTAGAAGGGTTATATATATAACTTTTCAAGGAAAATTGACGTCTTCCTGGAACTGTCATGGAAAGGAAGTCTGTTTTCCCCTTGTGCTTGGGGGACCCACATTCCTGAGCGAGAAAAATTGCCTTCTCTGTTTCAGTAACTTCCACACAAAATCATTGCTATAGCCCCAAAGGGATAATGTACTGGCTGATACACAAGACTCATACTGTTGCTGGAGAAATTCATTGATTTTCAACTGCAAACAGGTATTCATTTGGAAGGGAGGATAAAAAACACATTCTCTGCCCACGAGGAAAAAGGCAAGGGGGAAAGTTAAACAGGTAGAATTGCCATAGTGTGGTGGGTGCTACCGTGCTGAGCACCAAATGAGCGTCCACCTGGGATTCAGGAAGATGAGATGGAGCCGAACGTTAAAGGTGAGCAGGAGTTGGTGAAGAAGATACGGAAGGGCATTCCAGAAGCCTGAACAAACCCTTGGAGGGAGGGGGGCCTGCAGAGTCAGGGAAATGTAGGTGGTTGAGTAAGACGCCTGCAGCTTTATTTTTGCAGTAGGCTATACAGTAATTTGCCCAAAGTGAAGAGGACAGGGTGTGGTTGAAGGTACAGGTGTGAGATGTTCACCTGGGACCTGGGAAGGAATCTGGCAAGCAGTGGGGAGGGCCTGCCTGAGGCTGGCGCTCGGCTGCCTGGCTGTGTGATCCTTCTCTAGCAGGGCTCAGTGTCCTGGAGTAGGAGAGGAAAAGCCAAAGTCGTTGAATCAGTCTGGGTTTCTCTTGGTGAAAAAAACAGAAAGAGTGGAAGGCAAGCAAGGGGCTTAAGGGTGCTGATGTGATTGTATTTAAAGTGAGGACTTAAAGGGACCAGTTAGGAGGAGGTGGATGGAGAGCCAAGGGATTGGAAAGTTCTAGATAAAAAACAAAGAACAGATCTATTGGGGATAAGCATATAGTGATCATGAAAAGTGCTCACGTTCCTAAATTGTCCTATTCTAAATTTGTGCTTGCTTAGGCAGGTTGTGAGATCTTTTTTCACATTTGATTTGAAAGCGTTTCAAGTTACATGGACATTTGTCTTTATTAGTTTTAATTATTTTAGCATTACATATGTCTCTCATATATGTTGGAGATTGCCAATCTATGGATAGATGAAAATTGAGGAGCTTTGAAATAAAATGAGATTGTAGATGTTTAGATTTTATTTTATTGCATCTTTTTTAGATTTTATTTTGTCTATGAAGGCAAAGGGAAGGATGAGATTATAGCAGGACAGGGTTTCAAGGGAGATTTCTCTTTTTAGAAGTTTTATTGTGGTAAAAAATATGTATAATATAAAACCTGCTATTTTAACCATTTTAAGCATACAGTTCCATGACATTAATTACATCCCTAATGTTGTACAACCATCACCACCATCCATTTCCAAAATTTTCATCACTCCAAACAGAAACTCTGTACTCCCATTAAGCAATAAGCCCCCATTCCTCCCCACCCGCAGCCCCTGGTGACCTCTAATCTGCTTTCTGTCTCTATCAATTTGCTTATTCTGGGAAGTCATGAAAGTGGATACATACAATATTTGTTCTTTTGTGTCTGGTGTATTTCACTTAGCATGTTTTCAAGATTCATCCATGTTGAAGCATGTATCAGAACTTTGTTCCTTTTTGTAGCCAATTATCCATTGTATGACTATACCACATTTTGTTTATCCATTCATTAGTTAAGTGACACTTGGGTTACTTGGATCTTTTCATGATTGTGAATAATGTTTCTCTGGTCATCAGTGTACAGATATCTATTCGAGTCCCTGCTTTCAGTTTTTTTGGATATATATCTAGGAATAGAATTGCCAGGTCATAGGGTAATTCTATGTTTAGCTTTCTGAGAAACCACCAAACTGCTTCCCACAGAGGCTCCATCATTTTACATTCTCACCAGTAAAGCCAACACATACACGCTAAGTGATTTGCAACTATTTTCTCACTCTGTAAATTGTCTTTTCACTTTCTTAATAATGCCCTCTGATGTACAGAAGTTTTTAATTTTGATGGTCTAATTTATCTATTTTTTTGTTATTGTTCATGCTTTTTGGACTCATATCTAAGAATCCATTGCCAAATCCAAGGTGGAAATTTCTTTTTTAATAGGAAAAATTATGTGTACATATATTTGAAAGCCCTACATTTAGGAAAGACACTGAGTCTTGAAATATTGAAAGGAATTTTTTTTTTTCTTTTTAGCAGACTAAATGTCAATAATCTCATCCATGACTTGATAATTTATGAATATGTAGGAGTCATCAAGGTTCAGAGGGTAATAATTTGTCCTTTGAATTGAATGTGACATTAGGTCTTTATTATTGAAAATCTAAACAAGATACCAACCTCTGTTAAGGAGTTTTAATCCAATTATAGAGTAAATACTTATCAAAAGATGTCTGTCTCTGTTCACTGACTACCTTGTCTCTGTAACCAAATCATTTTTCATATGAAAATTTGGAAGTGTGACTTCATGCAGATTCAGTGTTAATAACAACAATTTCTAACACTTAGATAACCATAAAATGTAAAAAGAAACCTAAAACTATCACAGTTTGGGGATATTTCTTATGTTTTAAGAGGGGATTTGGAACTAAGAAAGTAGATTAACAAATTTGAGGTATTTTGTGAGATTTTACAAGTGCCTTTATTTTAGAAGTGGAATTTCAAAAGCCAGTTTACCTTTTTTTTCCGCTTCAAAATATATCCAACCATTGTGGATTTGGAACAGTGCAGGAAATATCCCTTTTGTAGATTTTCTTCCTTTCTTCTTCCCCCATCCTTAAACTATTATGTTTATGCCTTGAACCTTCACATCGAGAAAACACTATTGGATTTTTAAGTTGTTTGTATAAGCAAAGGTTATATTGCACTTTAAAGTTAAAGTGACATTTTGAGTATTCTGTGAGGACTATCCAAAGTCTTGCAGGGCATGCTTTGAACCATTTTCTTGCAAAGCAACTCAGTTCTTCTTTGAATGAACTCTCAAGCAATGATAAATTTTAACCCAGCTTTTAAAAAAGTAGTGATAAGAACAGTAAATCTTAAGTTAATCATTACACAGTATTACTAATTTTAAAAATTTACCTTTGACTAAATCCAACTTAGAAGTAATATTACTTGTTCTTTTAAACTTGTCTCCTCATTGCTGTAGCGCATAAAGTCTGGAAGAGATGGCAGTGGTGGTTCTCGTAGCAAAAGAGAGGGAAGTGCTGTCAGTGGTAAGTATTTCCTGCTACTTTGAAATGCTACATTTGACAGATTTTTAGTACATGGGCTTTAAAAAAATCTTGAAATAATGCAGAAGCTTCTCTTATCTGTTTGTTCACAGTAAAACCTCACTTACTCTGATTAATTTGGCAGCCTGATATGTAAATGAGTGTTTGTAAATGTTGGGGGTTTTAGTTCTTAAGTAACCAACCTTGTTTAATAACATTACCTGATTAAGAAACAAGCTCTTTGGGACGGATTCTCATAGATGCCATATTCGTGAGGTTTCACTGTTACATTTTTAAAATTTCCCTTTCAAGGAAGTACCATGAGAAGTAGGATGGTCTTGCATAATGCTGACAGTCAAGGCCCTCAGTGCCCCCTTGCCGTGTGGAAACAGTGCCTTCTGGGAATCAGGAGATGTGGTTCTGGTCCCAGTCTTGGGACCATTACTAACCATATGTCTTTAGACCAACCACTTAAATGCTGTAGATTTCAGATGGTTTCTACAGTTCTTTTCATCTCTAAGACTCCTGGACCCTATGACTACTTTTGACCTCATTGTTTTCCAATGAGGTTTTAACTTCCCAAGAAGTTTTATTTTCCTTTTTCCCCATCAATAAAATCTACTTTTTTCCCTTCTTCAGGGGAGTACTATAAGTTAAACTTTGTAGAAATATGGTGGTTTTCAATAAGTTCATTGAAAATCAATGCTTAGTTGGGATCTCTAGATCTACCTGCCTTCTCTCATCTTCATACTCAGCACTGTTGTGCACATATGACCCAGGCCCATGCAACCAGCCTTTTGCCTTCTGTTATTTGAAAAATGCAACTCTGAGTTTAGTTAGGCCTTTCATTTATTCACAAACATTTATTGGATGCATATGATGTGCCAGGCACTGTGCTAAGTGCCAAAGACCAGGGATGAATAAGACATGGTCCCTGTGCTTAAGGAACTTAGAACCTAGCTGGAAAGACAGACAGGTTTCTAATGCTGACAGTACTGCCACGATAGAGAAATATACATGTTTTTCTGACTTTCCTAGGGACAGAAACTGAATCTGGGACAGAGACTCGTTCTTGAATTCAGAGGTCCACTTTACTGAATGTGTTTAGGTAGTTACAGTCACCCATGACATCTAATTCTAGCTAGACCACTTGACTCTCCAGGGGTCAGTCCAGCTTCTCCAACTAAACCTCACAGTCTTGACCTGTTTACCCTAAAGCCATAGGAGCCCTTACCCAGAACCTGAGAAATTAGAAGCAGCATTGGACCTCAGCCCAAGAATGTCAAGTGTAGTCTGCTACCTCAGTGAGTAGCACTTTACTATCTCCTCAGCCTTCTGTGATCATGATGGACCCTGCTGTCTCCTTGCTGTCACCCATGCTGTCCCACAGTCCCAACACACACACACACACAAAACTCCTGCTTTAGTCTATTCACCTGACCATGTAGGGTTGGATTTAGCTGAGTCCTGAGCCTGAGAGAAAGCTATACAGGTCTACAATCTCTTTTCCAAAACTTCTGGGACCAGATGTGTTTTGGAATTCAGAATTTTTTGGAGTTTAGATAAGTGGTAATGTACATTAGTTACTTGTTGTGTAACAACTCCATAGGGAGCTCTTTGTGGTCAAATGTATTATTTCTTATTAACTCAGTGAAGTATATGAATATTCACACTAAGGATAAATAAAGACTATAAATAGCACGTAATCAGGTCAAATTCTGTGCCACCAAATGAGTTACAGCAAAACTTGGTTTTTGGAGCTTTTTGGAATTTGGAATTGTAGATGAGGGATCATGGACCTGTACCAAAATTTATGTTCTTGACAGCCAGGAGATCAGCAAACAAGGCATTGCATTAGCCCACTCTAGTATATCCCTAGCCTCACCACTTGGTTCCTCCCCATCCACCACCCTCATCAGTCATCCTTGAGGGTAGTGTTCACTTGGCCATTTGTAATATCCCCTTTTAGAAATTGCCGGTGCAAATGTACATGTTAAAGGTAGCCCCGATCTCATCCATCTTCTACCTCTAACCTGAAAAACCTAGAGATTGGCATTTCCATTTTAACATGTAACTACTTGGCCCTTCTGTCCAGATTAGATCCAAAGTTCTGAGTAGATAGAGGAAAGGGGCAATTTATTTTATATGAATCCAAAGGAGGCCTAACTTAGGGTAATTTAAGTGTAATATGTTAAAAGAAGTGTAGTTTAATTACTCTCACTTTCATAGAGTACCTGTGACTAGATTTTTTAAGAATTGCCTAGGAGATGACCATAGGAAACTTTAACTGATACATAAGAGTTGTAGTTAAATTAAATTAAATTATAATTAAATAAGTAATTTATGTAAAATAGCTCTTTCTGAAATGCCTGAGGGCTCTTGAAACTCACCCTATTTGGAGGGTCAGTCTCCTTATATTCACTGTTACTTAGTGTGCCTTTCCATGCTGATCCCCGGCTCCCTCCTCTTCTGCGTCTTGTTGCTGATCAGAACCCCCTGGAAGCTTGCTAAAGCAGACTGCTGAACACAACCCCAGAGTGTCCGAATCAGTGAAGCTGTGAGGGGCCCAAGAATGTGTGCTGATGCTGCAGGTTCTGGGACCACACGCCAGGAACCCTGCTTTATATTAAATGAGGCAATGTAGAGATTAAATTTGATGCAGTCTGTAAAATAGTTAGCGACTACTGTTTACACCATATCCAGATTCACATATAGAAGCAACTGGCACCAGGTCTGGGCTGGCACTACTCTGCATAGTTTCTTTGGAAAGTGGCCCGGAGCCTTCCTCAGCCTCAGTGAGGTCCTGCAAGTATTCAGTGAAACAGTCTGTGGACGTGCCTAGCACAATGCCTGGCATATGCTGGATGCTGAATAAATGTTAGCTATTATTATTATTATTATTATTATTATTGTTATTATTATTATTATTATTTAATACAAATTACATTGAAGATCAGTGGTGCTTTGTTTAGAATTTTCAGTATCTGTTCTAGTATTTGTTTTTACAGAATTAGCCTAAAATGAAATGAGCTTCTTTTAACTAATTGAAGTGAAAATGCATTATTCTTTTAACTGCAAATTCTAGGGTAAAGAATTTTGGCAACTCAGGCCAAAACATCAGTCAATTCAGAAAAAAAATTAAATTGTCACATTGAACACTGGCTTCCAAAAGTACAGCTGTATTCTATGATTTTGAAGTCTTGACAGTCAACAATATTTATAGTCTGATGGATAAAATGGATGAGAGGAATGACCACATCCCTGCCTGCTCTGCTGGCTACATTGCAAAGGCCAGGCAGCCCCCAGAACACAACGGCTTCTCTTGTGTCCTCACGAGAATGCAGTTCCTTGTACAGCATTTTCTGTTTAGCATGATAGCTGTATTTTGTGACTTATTTTAAGTATGATGTTACTTTCATTCTTCAATTATTTTTCCTTTGTGTGATTTTCAGAAGTTTACTGCATTTTTCAGTTTGATTTTTATTATGTCTGGGGTATGAACTTTTCCTTTGAGAATGTATCTCTTAATTTTACATTGAAAATTATGTTAAATGAAAATCATAGGATAACATGACTCAGTGAACAGAAATTTACTTTATGGTCAACTTTTTTTTGAGGAACATCTATTTTATAAAGGATATTGTAACCATGTTTTTTTTTTTAACTATAGTTTTATCGTAAGATGATAGACCAAGGGTGAGCAAGTTCTTCTGCTAGAACACCTTGTCACATCTTTACTGTGTCTTGATAATGTCTCAAACAGAGAGAACAATCATGCTTGGTGTCTACCAAAGGTATTGGCCTTTCTTTCAAGGAACAGAGAGTCTGAGGAGGAGAGATAGAAAAAACACACACAAATACAGTGAAATATAAAGCACCAAATAGGCAAAGTGCAGCACATACAGAGTATAGTAAAAGCCAGGAGGGATGGGGGGAAGAGAGGGACGAGGCTCTGCCATGTCTCATGAACATCACCGCGTCAGCTTCAGCCCGTTATGAGCACCCCATTCTCCCAGAAATTTAGAACAGTAATTTTGCTAGACACCCTAGTATCTCACCCCTTTTAAGTATGTATTTGCTACAAAGGAAGCTTTGTTAATAGATGGAAATTGGAAGACCATTAGCAGCCCTGTCAGCAGACCCTGCCTGACCAATCTGCCAGTCGGGACCTGTTTTCTGATCCAGTGATTCTCTAAGCCAGGGGTCGGCAAGTATTTTGTGTCAAAGGCCAGACAGTAAATAACTTAGCTTTGCGGGCCATATCTTCTTTGCTGCAGTGACTCAACTCTGCTACTGTAGCGCCAGGGCAACCACAGACAATAAGTGAATGAATGTTCTATCGGTTCTTTTCTCCCCCTCTTTCGCTTCCTTTCTGTCTTTCTGTCAACAAATGAGCATTACCAAGTTCCCAACCATAGTAGGCGCTCAATAAAGTCTTCTAGCTTCTCATCTTCCCCTGCTCTCTTTATATGCCAGGAACTGAGTTAAGCATTTGGGATGCAAAATGGTCTTGCACTTGAGAAATCAAGCCTAGCCTTCCATATCCACTTTGACTTCATGATAAGTAATTCTTCTAGACTGACTTTCTTGTCGTTTTGATATTTTTTTATACATCACTACATACCCACAAGCTCTGTGGTTCATGCTAGAGTTCTCAAAGGTGTTGTCTGATGCTCTTCAGTATTTCTAGTTGTGAACAAAAGTTCCTGCTTATTTATTGAATGAGCATAGATCTTTCTGAGAGAATGTATCTTAATAGGTGGTAAATTGAATATCACCTTGGGGATAGAAGAAAGCGAATCCAAAAATAACTCTCTTTAAAGTTTCTAATGGATAGTGCTATCAGTTTATAAAGAGAATCATTTAAGAAAAGATTTGAAAGAGGGGCACTGTGTAACAAATTCAGAGGAGTGGGAAGAATTTGTTAGAAGGTATCATTTTGGATAGTGTTCTCAAAAATAAGTAAGAGTTGATAGGCTTCTGTGCTTAAAAGAAGAGGGATTTTGAAGAGTTTTAGACATGCATTGATTATTGGGCCTTCAAGACTAAATTTTTCAACTGAGATAGTGCTGGTAGCCCTAAAGAAAGCTGACTCCGTACCCTGCTCAGATTCCAATAATTTAAGAAGTAAGAGGTTTGCAGGGAGATGGAGAAGAGGATATAAACTGTTCTTGCATATATGGTGGTGAAAATTTTCAGTCTCACCAATAATTAAAGGAATGCAAAGGAAATGCAAACTAAACTATTAAATTAGCAAAGTTGTTTTTTTAATTCATTTTTATTGAGATATATTCACATACCATGCAGTCGTACAAAATGAGGTGTACATTCAATTGTTTACAGTACCATTATATAGTTGTGCATTCATCACCAAAATTAATTTTTGACATTTTCATTACCACACATACAAAAAATAATAAGAAAAATTAAAGTGAAAAAGAACAATTAAAGTAAAAAAGAACACTGGGTGCCTTTTTTTTTCTTCCCCCATTTTTCTACTCATCCATCCATAAACTAGACAAAGGGGAGTGTGGTCCATATGGCTTTCCCAATCACATTGTCATCCCTCATAAGCTACATTTTAATACAGTCGTCTTCAAGATTCATGGGTTCTAGATTGTAGTTTGATAGTTTCAGGTATCTACCACCAGCTACCCCAATTCATTAGAACCTAAAAAGAGTTGTCTATATTGTGCATAAGAGTGCCCACCAGAGTGACCTCTCGGCTCCTTTTGGAATCTCTCTGCCACTGAAGCTTATTTCATTTCCTTTCACATCCCCCTTTTGGTTAAGAAGATGTGCTCCATCCCACGATGCTGGATCTAGATTCCTCCTCGGGAGTCATATTCCACATTGCCAGGGAGATTCACTCTCCTAGTTGTCAGATCCCACGTAAGAGGGAGGGCAGTGATTTCACCTGCCAAGTTGGCTTAGCTGGAGAGAGAGGGCCACATCTGAGCAACAAAGAGGCATTCGGGAGGAGGCTCTTAGGCACAATTATAAGCAGGCCTAGCCTCTCCTTTGCAGCAACAGTCTTCCCAAGGGCAAGTCCCATGGTAGAGGGCTCAGCCCATCAAACCACCAGTCCCCTATGTCTGTGAGCACATCAACAACCATCAAGGTGGGGAAGCCCAACACCCTTACATCCTCCACCAGCTCCTTAAGGGGGCTCTGCATATTTCTTTCATTGATTTTTTTTTAATTGACTCTTTTTTTTTTAAATCAACTATATAAAAATTTTTTTTTAAAAACATACAATTAAAAAAAAAAGATTTCAAACAAACCATAATAAGGGAGTAAGAAAAAGACAACTAACCTAAGACAACTACTTTACTTGCAACATGTTCCTACTCTACCCCAAGAAAATAACCTAATATAGCAACATTTCTGTGAATTTATTCCTATCATACCCATCAGAAATTAACAAACCATAGTCATTCCTGGGCATCCCCAGAACATTAAATTTACCCACAATAGCTTATCTGTTCTTATTGAGTTATCATTCCCCCTTCCTTAATTGCTCTCTATCACTAGTTCCCCTACATTCTACATTATAAACCATGTCTTCAAGGTTCATCCATGTTTCATGACATTGTTCCTTCTTATAAGCCGCGTGGTAGTCCATCGTGTGTGTATACCAAATTTTATTTATCCACTCATCTGTTAAAGGACATTTGGGTTGTTTCCATCTCTTGGCAATTGTGAATAATGCTGCCATGAACATTGGCATGCAGATATCTGTTCATGTCACCACTTTCAGATCTTCTGGGTATATACCAAGAAGTGCAATCGCTGGATCGAAGGCTAACTCTATATCTAGTTTTCTAAGGAAGTGCCAGACTGACTTCCAGAGTGGCTGAACCATTATACAGTCCCACCAACAATGAATAAGAGTTCCAATTTCTTCACATCCTCTCTAGCATTTGTAGTTTCCTGTATGTTTAATGGCAGCCATTCTAATCGGTGTGAGATGGTATCTCATTGTGGTTTTAATTTGCATCTCTCTAATAGCTAGTGAAGCTGAACATTTTTTCATGTGTTTCTTGGCCATTTGTATTTCCTCTTCAGAGAACTGTCTTTTCATATCTTTTGCCCATTTTATAATTGGGCTGTCTGTACTACTGTCATTGAGTTGTAGGATTTCTTTATATATGCAAGATATCAGTCTTTTGTCAGATACATGGTTTTCAAAAATTTTTCACATTGAGTTGGCTGCCTCTTCACCTTTTTGACAAATTCCTTTGAGATACAGAAACTTCTAAGCTTGAGGAGTTCCCATTTATCTATTTTTTCTTTTGTTGCTTGTGCTTTGGGTGTAAAGTCTAGGAAGTGGCCGCCTAATACAAGGTCTTGAAGATGTTTTCTTATGTTATCTTCTAGGAGTTTTATGGTACTGTCTTTTTTTTTTTTTTTTTTTTTAAGTGTGTGTTTGTATAATTCATTTCTTCACCGTGTTAACATTGTTTCACATTCCTTGTGTCAAAAGGTTGCCTTTAAGAACTGGACATTTGTCAGGAAAAGGATGTCAATTTCTTTAGTTATTCTTGTTGTATTTCCCTTCACAGCACGGATGTTGTCTTAGGTGTTCGCTGGAACATTACCACAATCTTTAAATTCACCTGCTCGTAGTACAAATATGTCGCCTAGGGACCTGGTCCACACCTCAACAATTAGCCACTCATGACCTATAGACCAAGCAAAATGTTAATGGCAGTAATAATGTGAGAAATATAGAAAGGAAAAAAACAAGACAGAGTGTTAGGTCTCATGAGAAACATTCTGTTTTCTTCAGGTGTATTTATTCTCTTTCCCGTGAATATACATCAATTATTTCCTTCACCTGTATAAATTAGAAAACTGCTGAACCATCTTTAAAAACTATTCCCCAAATTCTGTTTTATTCAGAGATTCTTCCTGCTGATATTGACTTTATGAGCTTGAGGTGAGATAGGCCGATAATTATTTTGCCCGCACTGCGGTTATTTATTTTTTTTTATCATCATTTTATTGAGATATATTCACATACCATGCAGTCATACAAAACAAATCGTACTTTCGATTGTTTACAGTACCGTTACATAGTTGTACATTCATCACCTAAATCAATCCCTGACACCTTCATTAGCACACACACAAAAATAACAAGAATAATAATTAGAGTGAAAAAGAGCAATGAAGTAAAAAAGAACACTGCGTGCCTTTGTCTGTTTGTTTCCTTCCTCTATTTTTCTACTCATCCATCCATAAACTAGACAAAGTGGAGTGTGGTCCTTATGGCTTTCCCAATCCCATTGTCACCCCTCATAAGCTACATTTTTATACAACTGTCTTCGAGATTCATGGGTTCTGGGTTGTAGTTTGATAGTTTCAGGTATCCACCACCAGCTACCCCAATTCTTTAGAACCTAAAAAGCGTTGTCTAAAGTGTGCGTAAGAGTGCCCACCAGAGTGACCTCTCGGCTCATTTGGAATCTCTCTGCCACTGAAGCTTATTTCATTTCCTTTCACATCCCCCTTTTGGTCAAGAAGATGTTCTCCGTCCCACGATGCCGGGTCTACATTCCTCCCCGGGAGTCATATTCCACGTTGCCAGGGAGATTCACTCCCCTGGGTGTCTGATCCCACGTAGGGGGGAGGGCAGTGATTTCACCTTTCAAGTTGGCTTAGCCAGAGAGAGAGGGCCACATCTGAGAAACAAAGAGGCATTCAGGAGGAGACTCTTAGGCACAACCATAGGGAGGCCTAGCCTCTCATTTGCAGCAACCGTCTTCCCAAGGGTAAAACCTATGGTAGAGGGCTCAACCCATCCAACCACCAGTCCCCTATGTCTGTGGTCATGTTAGCAACCATGGAGGTGGGGTAGGCAAATACCCCTGCATTCTCCACAGGCTCCTCAAGGGGGCACTACATCTTTTTTTTTTCCTTGTTTTTCTTTTTTTTTTTTTTTTTTTTAACTTTCCCTTCTTTTTTAAATCAACTGTATGAAAAAAAAAGTTAAAAAGAAAACAAACATGCAATAAAAGAACATTTCAAAGAGACCATAACAAGGGAGTAAGAAACAGACAACTAACCTAAGATAACTGCTTAACTTCCAACATGTTCCTACTTTACCCCAAGAAAGTTACATAATATAGCAACATTTCTGTGAACTTCTTCCTACTATATCCATCAGAAATTAACAGACCATAGTCATTTCTGGGCATCCCCAGAACGTTAAATAGCTTATCTGTTCTTCTTGGATTATTGTTCCCCCTTCCTTAATTGCTCTCTACTGCTAGTTCCCCTACATTCTACATTATAAACCATTTGTTTTACATTTTTCAAAGTTCACATTAGTGGTAGCATATAATATTTCTCTTTTTGTGCCTGGCTTATTTCGCTCAGCATTATGTCTTCAAGGTTCATCCATGTTGTCATATGTTTCACCAGATCGTTCCTTCTTACTGCCGCTTAGTATTCCATCGTGTGTATATACCACATTTTATTTATCCACTCATCTGTTGAAGGACATTTGGGTTGTTTCCATCTCTTGGCAATTGTGAATAATGCTGCTATGAACATTGGCGTGCAGATATCTGTTCGTGTCACTGCTTTCCGATCTTCCGGGTATATACCGAGAAGTGCAATCGCTGGATCGAATGGTAGCTCTATATCTAGTTTTCTAAGGAACTGCCAGACTGACTTCCAGAGTGGCTGAACCATTATACAGTCCCACCAACAATGAATAAGAGTTCCAATTTCTCCACATCCCCTCCAGCATTTGTAGTTTCCTGTTTGTTTAATGGCAGCCATTCTAACCGGTGTTAGATGGTATCTCATTGTGGTCTTAATTTGCATCTCTCTAATAGCTAGTGAAGCTGAACATTTTTTCATGTGTTTCTTGGCCATTTGTATTTCCTCTTCAGAGAACTGTCTTTTCATATCTTTTGCCCATTTTATAATTGGGCTGTCTGTACTATTGTCATTGAGTTGTAGGATTTCTTTGTATATGCAAGATATCAGTCTTTTGTCAGATACATGGTTTCCAAAAATTTTTTCCCATTGAGTTGGCTGCCTCTTTACCTTTTTGAGAAATTCCTTTGAGGTGCAGAAACTTCTAAGCTTGAGGAGTTCCCATTTATCTGTTTTCTCTTTTGTTGCTTGTGCTTTGGGTGTAAAGTCTAGGAAGTGGCCTCCTAATACAAGGTCTTGAAGATGTTTTCCTACATTATCTTCTAGGAGTTTTATGGTACTTTCTTTTATATTGAGATCTTTGGTCCATTTTGAGTTAATTTTTGTGTAGGGGGTGAGGTAGGGGTCCTCTTTCATTCTTTTGGATATGGATATCCAACTCTCCCAGTCCCATTTGTTGAAAAGACCATTATGGCTCAGTTCAGTGACTTTGGGGGCCTTATCAAAGATCAGTCGGCCATAGATCTGAGGGTCTATCTCTGAATTCTCAATTCGATTCCATTGATCTATATGTCTATCTTTGTGCCAGTACCATGCTGTTTTGGCAACTGTGGCTTTATAATAAGCTTCAAAGTCAGGGAGTGTAAGTCCTCCCACTTCGTTTTTCTTTTTTAGAGTGTCTTTAGCAATTCGAGGCATCTTCCCTTTCCAAATAAATTTGATAACTAGCTTTTCCAAGTCTGCAAAGTAGGTTGTTGGAATTTTGATTGGGATTGCATTGAATCTGTAGATGAGTTTGGGTAGAATTGACATCTTAATGACATTTAGCCTTCCTATCCATGAACATGGAATATTTTTCCATCTTTTAAGGTCCCCTTCTATTTCTTTTAGTAGAGTTATGTAGTTTTCTTTGTATAGGTCTTTTACATCTTTGGTTAAGTTTATTCCTAGGTACTTGATTTTTTTAGTTGCTATGGAAAATGGTATCTTTTTCTTGAGTGTCTCTTCAGTTTGTTCATTTCTAGCATATAGAAACATTACTGACTTATGTGCATTAATCTTGTATCCTGCTACTTTGCTAAATTTGTTTATTAGCTCTAGTAGCTGTATCGTCGATTTCTCAGGGTTTTCTAGATATAAGATCATATCATCTGCAAACAATGACAGTTTTACTTCTTCTTTTCCAATTTGGATGCCTTTTATTTCTTTGTCTTGCCGGATTGCCCTGGCTAGCACTTCCAGCACAATGCTGAATAACAGTGGTGACAGCGGGCATCCTTGTCTTGTTCCTGATCTTAGAGGGAAGGCTTTCAGTCTCTCACCATTGAGTACTATGCTGGCTGTGGGTTTTTCATATATGCTCTTTATCATGTTGAGGAAGTTTCCTTCAATTCCTACCTTTTGAAGTGTTTTTATCAAAAAGGGATGTTGGATTTTGTCAAATGCTTTTTCAGCATCTATTGAGATGATCAATTGATTTTTCCCTTTCGAGTTTTTAATGTGTTGTAATACATTGATTGTTTTTCTTATGTTGAACCATCCTTGCATGCCTGGAATGAACCCCACTTGGTCATGGTGTATGATTTTTTTAATGTGTCTTTGGATTCGATTTGCAAGTATTTTGTTGAGGATTTTTGCATCTATATTCATTAGGGAGATTGGCCGGTAGTTTTCCTTTTTTGTAGCATCTTTGCCTGGTTTTGGTATTAGATTGATGTTAGCTTCATAAAATGAGTTAGGTAGTGTTCCATTTTCTTCAATGTTTTGAAAGAGTTTGAGTAAGATTGGTGTCAGTTCTTTCTGGAAAGTTTGGTAGAATTCCCCTGTGAAGCCATCTGGCCCTGGGCATTTATTTGTGGGAAGATTTTTGATGACTGATTGGATCTCTTTGCTTGTGATGGGTTGGTTGAGGTCTTCTGTTTCTTCTCTGGTCAGTCTAGGTTGTTCATATGTTTCCAGGAAATTGTCCATTTCTTCTACATTATCCAGTTTGTTGCCATACAGTTGTTCATAATATCCTCTTATAATTTTTTTTAATTTCTTCAGGATCTGCAGTTATGTCACCTTTTTCATTCATTATTTTGTTTATATGGGTCTTCTCTCTTTGATTTTGTCAGTCTAGCTAGGGGCTTGTCAATCTTGTTGATCTTCTCAAAGAACCAACTTTTGGTGATATTTATCCTCTCTATTGTTTTTTTGTTCTCTATGTCATTTATTTCTGCTTTAATCCTTGTTATTTCTTTTTGTGTACTTGGTTTAGGATTGGTTTGCTGTTCATTTTCTAGCTTCTTCAGTTGATCCATTAGTTCTTTGATTTTGGCTCTTTCTTCCTTTTTAATATATGCGTTTAGTGCTATAAATTTCCCCCTTAGCACTGCTTTTGCTGCATCCCATAGGTTTTGGTATGTTGTGTTCTCATTTTCATTCGTCTCTATATATTTAGCAACTTCTCTTGCTATTTCTTCTTTAACCCACTGATTGTTTAGGAGTGTGTTGTTTAACCTCCAGGTATTTGTGAATTTTCTAAGTCTCTGATGGTTATTGACTTCTAATTGTATTCCATTGTGGTCAGAGAATGTGCTTTGAATAATTTCAATCTTTTTAAATTTATTGAGGCTTGTTTTATGTCCCAGCATATGATCTATTCTGGAGAAAGTTCCGTGAGCACTAGAAAAGTATGTGTATCCTGGTGATTTGGGATGTAATGTCCTGTATATGTCTGTTAAATCTAATTCATTTATCAGATTGTTTAGGTTTTCAGTTTCCTTATTGGTCTTCTGTCTGGTTGATCTATCTATAGGAGAGAGTGATGTGTTGAAGTCTCCCACAATTATTGTGGAAACATCAATTGCTTCCTTTAGTTTTGCCAGTGTTTCTCTCATGTATTTTGTGGCACCTTGATTGGGTGCATAGACATTTACGATTGTTATTTCTTCTTGCTGAATTGCCCCTTTTATTAGTATGTAGGGGCCTTCTTTGTCTCTCAAAACATCCCTGCATTAGAAGTCTATTTTATCTGAGATTAATATTGCTACACCTGCTTTCTTTTGGCTGTAGCTTGCATGAAATATTTTTTTCCATCCTTTCACTTTCATTTTCTTTGTGTCCCTGTGTCTAAGATGAGTCTCTTGTATGCAACATATTGATGGTTCATTTTTTTTGATCCATTCTGTGAATCTATATCTTTTAATTGGGGAGTTTAATCCATTTACATTCAACGTTATAACCGTGAAGGCATTTCTTGAATCGGCCATCTTATCCTTTGTTTTATGTTTGCCATATTTTTCCCTCTCTCTATTAATATCCTTTAGTGTACCCATACCGAATCTCCTTAGTACTGAACCTTTCTCCAAGTCTCTCTGTCATGTCTTTGTTTCTCTGTCTGTAGGGCTCCCTTTAGTATTTCCAGTAGGGCAGGTCTCTTGTTAGCAAATTCTCTCAGCATTTGTTTGTCTGTGCAAAATTTAAGCTCTCCCTCAAATTTGAAGGAGAGCTTTGCTGGATAAAGTATTCTTGGCTGGAAATTTTTCTCACTCAGAATTTTAAATATATCGTGCCACCTTTTCTTGCCTCCATGGTGGCTGCTGAGTAGTCACTACTTAGTCTTATGCTGTTTCCTTTCTTTGTGGTGAATTGCTTTTCTCTTGCTGCTTTCAGAACTTGCTCCTTCTCTTCTGTGTTTGACAGTGTGATCAGTATATGTCTCGGAGTGGGTTTATTTGGATTTATTCTATTTGGAGTTCGCTCAGCATTTATGATTTGTGTATTTATGTTGTTTAGAAGATTTGGGAAGTTTTCCCCAACAATTTCTTTGAATACTCTTCCTAGACCTTTACCCTTTTCTTCCCCTTCTGGGACACCAATGAGTCTTATATTTGGACGTTTCCTATTATCTATCATATCCCTGAGGTCCATTTCGATTTTTTCAATTTTTTTCCCCATTCTTTCTTTTATGCTTTCATTTTCCATTCTGTCATCTTCCAGGTCACTGATTCGTTGTTCAACTTCCTCTAGTCTTGTACTATGAGTGTCCAGAATCTTTTTAATTTGGTCAACAGTTTCTTTAATTTCCATAAGATCATCCATTTTTTTATTTAGTCTTGCAATGTCTTCTTTAAGCTCTTCTAGAGTCTTCTTTATTTCCTTTATATCCTGTGCTATGGTCTCATTGTTCATCTTTAGTTCTTTGAGTAGCTGCTCTAGGTGCTGTGTCTCTTCTGGTCTTTTGATTTGGGTGCTTGGGCTTGGGTTATCCATATCGTCTGGTTTTTTCATATGCTTTATAATTTTCTGTTGTTTTTGGCCTCGTGGCATTTGCTGAACTTGATAGGGTTCTTTTAGGGTTTGTAGGCCTATTGAAGTCCTTATCTCTAATTTATCAGATCTACAGCTTCGTGGAGTACACTTTCTCTAACTAACCAGCAGGTGGCGTCCACGAGCCACCTGTTCTCCACAAGCCAGTTCTCCCCTGCTTAGCCTTTTTGGTGAGTGGGGGAGTGAGTCTTGTGGGGCCCAATTGGTGTACCAAGCTTGCGTGTGTAGTTGGTGTTGCCTGCCCTGTATGTGGGGCGTGTTTCTGGGCAGTCGGGGAGGGGGGTGGCCCTAACAATCAAATCTCCCTGGTGATCCTAGAGTTTTAAAGCTGCTGCAATAGTCTAATCCTTCAGTTCAGTCCTGCCACAGTTTGTCTCTGCCACTGACCCACAAGTCCTTGGTATTGGCGTATGGCTCCTGAGACTTGCAAGTGGGCCCCTCTTCCAGGCTGTGCACCCCGGGTCCTCTGTTGAGGGATGACTGTGCTATGTCACAGGTGAGTGCCATCCCCCCAGGGCAGTTCTGGGCTGCTGGGCTGTGTAGGGAGGCTCCCAGTCTGCTGAAATGATGGCTGAATGGGGCTTTGTTAATTCACACTGCTCCACCTTCCCAACTCTGGGACAATCAGCTGAGGTTGCAGGGAAGGCTAATGTCCACGCCCAGTTTTGTGGTGTGTGCCTGTTATTTGAAGCACTTCCGTCACACTGGGTTGTCTGGGGCAGCTCTGGGCTATGGGGCTGGCGATGGGCAGGAGTGTTTCCTGTCCACCAGGATGGTGGCTGTGAGCGGACACCCCCCTTTTCTTGGGAAGTTGTGGTGTTTAGTGAATTTTCTCAGCCACTGGATTATTGCCTTTTGTCTCAGAGCTCTCTTAGTTCTGCTCTTGACTTGACGTGCCCAAATTGCAATTCTTTGAAGCTTTCTGTATTGGGCTTCTTAGAGTAATTGTTTTAGAAAAAGAAAAAAGGGTTAAAAAAAAAAAAAAAAAAAAGGCCCTCCTGAGAGATCTAATGGATTATTGAAATGCTAATGGACAAAACAACCAGGGCCATCAAGGAAAGGTCCACAGGGCAGAGAGATCAGCTTTTCTTCGGGATTTGCATATGCGCCTCAAGGCCTGAGCTCCGCCCTTCCCCTTTCTGTGTTCACCAGAACTCCAAAAATCCTCTGCTTTTATTTTGGAGTTTTTCGTGTTGTTTTTTTTTTCTATGCCTGTCTCCTCTCTGCTGGGCTGGCTGCTCTCAGATTCTCTGGTGTCTGGTCTCAGTCTATCTATGGTTGGAGTTTGGATCAGTAGAATGAGTTTCCAATAAGGGCTGCCACTGCAGTTCTCCCTTCTCCTTGCCGGAGCTGACAGCCCCTCCTCCCAAGGGACTGAGCCTGGCAGGGAGGGGCGCGGGTCCCCTGGCCGCAAAAACTTACAGATTTCGCTGATCTCAGCAGTTCGACATTTTCATGAGTGTTGTATGAAGTATGCCCAAAGACAAATTGGTGTATGGTGTCCAGTCCACGCAGTTCCTGGCTTTCTACCTACTTTCCTGGAGGAGTAACTAAAACATACAGCTCACCAGTCTGCCATCTTGCCCCGCCTCCCGGTACTGTCTTTTATATTGAGATCTTTGATCCACTTTGAGTTAATTTTTGTGTAGGGTGTGAGGTAGGGGTCCTCTTTCATTCTTTTGGATATGGATATCCAACTCTCCAAAGCCCCATTTGTTAAAAAACTGTTATGTCCCAGTTCAGTGGCTTTGGGGGCCTTATTAAAGATCAGTCAGCCATACATCTTGGGGTCTATCTCTCAATTCTCAATTCGATTCCGTTGATCAGTATGTCTATCTTTGTGCCACTACCATGCTGTTTTGACAACTGTGGCTTTATAATAAGCTTCAAAGTCAGGGAGTGTAAGTCCTCCCACTTTGTTTTTCTTTTTTAGGGTGTTTTTAGCAATTCAAGGCATCTTCTCTTTCCAAATAAATTTGATAACTAGCTTTTCTAAGTTCACAAATCCACAGGTAGAGTGGAATTATGCCTTAGGACTGACCACACCTAAATTGATTTTGATGGGATTTTGTACTTAACTATTGTTACTGAAATGATGTAAGTTTTTTGTGATATTGTGATGGAATGAATGTATTTTGTATTTGGAAAGATGATGTCATTTTGATGTCCAGGGGGTGGAATGTGCCGGTTTGAATGTATTGTGTCCGCCAAATGCCATTATCTTTGCAGTCTTGTGGGGCAGACATTTTGGTGCTGGTTAGATTTGCTTGGAATGTGCCCCACCCAGCTATGGGTGATGATTTTGATGAGATGTTCCCATGGAGGCGTGGCCCTGCCCATTCGGGGTGGGCCTTGATCAGTGGAGCCATATGAATGAGCTGACTCAGAGATAGGGAACTCAGTGCAGCTGTGAGTAACGTTTTGAAGAGGAGCAAGCTTGCTAGAGATGAATGTCCTGCGAGAAAGCCATTCTGAAACCAGAACTTTGGAGCAGACGCCAGCCACGTGCCTTCCCAGCTAATAGAGGTTTTCCAGACGCCATTTGCCATCCTCCAGTGAAGGTACCCGATTACTGATGTGTTACCTTGAACACTTTATGGCCTTAAGACTGTAACTGTGTAGCCAAATAAACCCCCTTTTTATAAAAGCCAATCCATCTCTGGTGTTTTGCATCCTGCAGCATTAGCAAACTAGAACACTAGCTTTTCCAAGTCTGCAAAGTAGGTTGTTGGAATTTTGATTGGGATTCCATTGAATCTGTAGATGAGTTTGGGTAGAATTGACATCTTCTTGACATTTAGCCTTCCTATCCATTAACATGGAATATTTTTCCATCTTTTAAGGTCCCCTTCTATTTCTTTTAGTAGAGTTATGTAGTTTTCTTTGTATAGATCTTTTATATCTTTGCTTAAGTTTATTTCTAGGTACTTGATTTTTTTAGTTGCTACTGAAAATGGTATCTTTTTCTTGAGTGTCTCTTCAGTTTGTTCATTTTTAGCAAATAGAAACATTACTGACTTCTGTGCATTCATCTTGTATCCCACTACTTTGCTAAATTTGTTTATTAGCTCTAGTAGGTGTATCGTCTTTCTCAGGGTTTTCCAGATATAAGATCATATCATCTGCAAACAGTAACAGTTTTACTACTTCTTTTCCAATTTGGATGCCTTTTATTTCTTTGTCTTGCCGGATTGCCCTGGCTAGCACTTCCAGCACAATGTTGAATAACAGTGGTGACAGAGGGCATCCTTGTCTCGTTCCTGATCTTAGATGGAAGGCTTTCAGTCTCTCACCATTGAGTACTATGCTGGATGTGGGTTTTTCATATATGCTCTTTGTCATATTGAGGTAGTTTCCTTCAATTCCTACCTTTTGAAGTGTTTTAATCAAAAAGGGCCGTTGGATTTTGTCAAATGTTTTTTCAGCATCTATTGAGATGATTATTTAATTTTTCTCTTTTGATTTGTTAATGTGTTGTAATACATTGATTTTCTTATGTTGACCCATCCTTGCATGCTTGGAATGAACCCCACTTGGTCATGGTGTATGATTTTTTTAATGTGTCTTTGGATTCAATTTGTTTGTAAGTATTTTGTTGGGAATTTTTGCATCTATATTCATTAAGGAGATAGACCTGTACTTTTCCTTTTTTGTAGTATCTTTGCCTGGTTTTGGTATTAAATTGATGTTAGCTTCATAAAATAAGTTAGGTAGTGTTCCATTTTCTTTGATGTTTTGAAAGAGTTTAGGTAAGATTACTGTCAGTTCTTTTTGGAAAGTTTGGTAGAATTCCCTTGTGAAGCCATCTGGCCCTGGGCATTTATTTGTGGGAAGATTTTTGATGACTGATTGGATCTCTTTGCTTGTGATGGGTTGGTTGAGGTCTTCTGTTTCTTCTCTGGTGGTCTAGGTTGTTCATATGTTTCCAGGGCATTGTCCATTTCCTCTACATTATCCAGTTTGTTGGCATACAGTTGTTCATAGTATCCTCTTATAATTTTTTTAATTTCTTCAGGATCCACAGTAATGTCAACTTTCTCATTCATTATTTTGTTTATATGGGTCTTCTCTCTTTTTTATTTTGTCTGTCTATCTAGGAGCTTGTCAATCTTGTTGACCTTCTGAAAGAACCAACTATTGTTTTTTGTTCTCTGTGTCATTTATTTCTGCTTTAATCCTTGTTATTTCTTTTCTTCTACTTGGTTTCGGATTGGTTTGCTGTTCATTTTCTAGCTTCTTCGGTTGATCCATTAGTTCTTTGATTTTAGCTCTTCCTTCCTTTTTAATGTATGCCTTGAGTGCTATAAATTTCCCCCTCAGTACCACTTTTGCTGCACCCCATAGGTTTCGATATGTTGTGTTCTTTTTCATTCATCTTCATATATTTAGCAATTTCTCTTGCTATTTCTTCTTTAACCCATTGATTGTTTAGGAGCATGTTGTTTAACCTCCAGGTATTTGTAAATTTTCTAGGTCTCAGATATTATTGACTTCTAATTGTATTCCATTGTGGTCAGAGAATGTGCTTTGAATAATTTCAATTTTTTCAAAATTTACTGAGGCTTGTTTTATGTCCCAGCATATGGACTATTCTGGAGAAAGTTCCGTGAACACTAGAGAAGAATGTGTATTCTGGTGTTTTGGGATGTAATGTTCTATATATGTCTGTAAAATCCAATTCATTTATCAGATTGTTTATGTTTTCAATTTCCTTATTGGTCTTCTGTCTGGTTGATCTGTCTGTAGGAGAGAATGATGTGTTGAAGTCTCCAACAATTATTGTGGAAACATCCCTTGCTTCCTTTAGTTTTGCCAGTGTTTGTCTCATGTATTTTGTGGCACCTTGATTGGGTGCATTAACATTTATGATTGTTATTTCTTCTTGTTGAATTGCCCTTTTTTTTAGTATGTAGTGGCCTTTGTCTCTCATAACATCCGTGCATTTAAAGTCTATTTTATCTGAGATTAATATTGCTACACTTGCTTTCTTTTGGCTGTAGCTTGCATGACATATTTTTTTTCCATCCTTTCACTTTCAATTTCTTTGTGTCCCTGTGTCTAAGATGAGTCTCTTGTATGCAACATATTGATGGTTTGTATTTTTGATCCATTCTGCCAATCTGTATTTTTTGATTGGGGAGTTTAATCCATTTACATTTAACGTTATTACTGTGAAGGCATTTCTTGAATCAGCCATCTTATCCTTTGGTTTATGTTTGTCAGATATATTTTTTTCCTCTCTCTCTTAATGTCCTTTAATGTACCCATACGGAATCTCTTTAGTACCAAACCTTTCTCCATCACTCTCTCTCCTTGTTTCTCTGTCAGTAGGGCTCCCTTTAGTATCTCAAGTAGGGCAGGTCTCTTGTTACCAAATTCTCTCAGCATTTGTTTGTCTGTGAAAAATTTAAGCTGTCCCTCAAATCTGAAGGAGAGCTTTCCTGGATAAAGAATTCTTCATTGGCAATTTTTCTCTCTCAGAATTTTAAATATGTCATGCCACTGCCTTCTCGCCTCCATGGTGGCTGCTGAGTAGTCACTACTTAATCTTATGCTGTTTCCTTTGTATGTGGTGAATTGCTTTTCTCTTGCTGCTTTCAGAACTTGCTCCTTCTCTTCCATGTTTGACAGTGTGATCAGAATATGTCTCGGAGTGGGTTTATTTGGATTTATTCTATTTGGAGTTCGCTGGGCATTTATGATTTGTGAATTTATGGTATTTAGAAGATTTGGGAAGTTTTTCCCAACAGTTTCTTTGAATACTCTTCCTAGACGTTTACCCTTCTCTTCCCCTTGTGGAACACCAATAAGTCTTATATTTGGAAATTTTATTTTATCTATCATATCCCTGAGGTCCATTTCAATTTTTTTTATTTTTTTCCCCATTCTTTCTTTTGTTCTTTCATTTTCCGCTCTGTCGTCCTCTAGGTCACTGATTCACTGTTCACCTTCCTCTAGTGTTGTACTATGGGTATCCAGAATCTTTTTAATTTGGTCAGCAGTTTCTTTTATTTCCATAAGCTCGTCTATTTTTTTTATTTACTCTTGCAATTTCTTCTTTATGCTCCTCTAGGCTCTTCTTCATGTCCTTTATATCCTATGCCATGGTCTCATTGTTTGTCTTTATTTCTTTGATTAATTGCTCCAAGTACTGCATCTCCTTTGATCTTCTGATTTGGGTATTTGGGCTTGGGTTATCCATATTGTCTGGCTTTTTCATATGCCTTAAAATTTTCTGTTGTTTTTGGTCTCTTGGCATTTCCCTAACTTGATAGGGTTCTTTTAGGATATGTAGACTGATTCAAACCCTTATCTCTAATTTGTCAGATCTACAGGTTTGTGGAGTACACTTTCTCTAACTAACCAGCAGGTGGCGTCCACCAGCCACCTATTCCCCTCAAACCAGTTCTCCACAACTTTGTCTTTGTGGTGAGAGGCGGTGTGAGTCTTGTGGGGTCCAACTGGTGCACCAAGCTTGCGTATGTAGTTGGTGTTGCCCGCCCTGCATGTGGGGCGTGTATCTGAGTGGTTAGGGATGGGGGGCTGCTTTAATAATCAGATCTCCCAGGTGTTCCTGGAGATTTAAAGCTGTTGCTTCAGTTCAGTCTTCCACAGTTTGTCTCTGCTCCTGACCCACAAGTCCTTGGTATTGGTGTATGGTCCCTGGGAGTTACGAGTGGGTCCCTCTTCCAAGCCGTGCACTCCTAGGTCCTCTGCTGAGGGACAACTGTGCTACATCAAAGGTGAGTGCCGTCCACCAAGGGAGGTTCTGGGCTGAAGGGCTGTGTAGGGGCGTTCCCAGTCTGCTGAAAGGATGGCTGAATGGGGTGTGTTAATTTCCCCCTTTTTACACAGCTCTGCATTCCCAGCTCCAGGACAGTTAGCTGAGGGTGCAGGAAAGGCCATTGTCCATGTCTGATATTGTGGTGTGTGCATGTGTTGTTGGAAACACTTTTTGTCACACTGGGTTGTTTGGGGCAGCTCTGGGCTGTGGCGCTGGCTCTGGGCAGGAGTGTTCCCAGCCCACTGGGAAGATGGCTGTAAGGGGATGCCCCCCTTTTCTTGGGAAGTTGTGGTCTTTAGCGAATTTTCTCAGCCCCTGGACTTATTGCTTTGTGTCTCAGAGCTCTCTTAGCTCTGCTCTTGTCTGGGCCAAAATTGCAAGTCTTTTGAGGCTTTCTGTAATGGGCTTCTTAGAGTAATTGTTTTACAAAACAAGAAAAAGATTAAAAAAAAGAAGGGCCCTCCTGGCAGAGCTAATGGGCTATTGAAATGCTAAGAAACAAGGAGATTAGGGCCATTAAGGAACAATCAAGAAAGCAGAGAAACCAGCCCTTTAGACAAGGAAACTCACCCTCTGGATTTGCATATGAGCCTGACTCTGTTTGAGCCCTGCCTTTCTCTGTTGTACGTTCACCAGAACTCCAAAAAGTCTCTGTTTTTATTTTTGGGTTTTTTTTTTTTTTTTTTTTTTTTTTTTTTGCTGTTTTTGCTATCCCTATCTCCTCTCTGCAGGGCTGACTGCTCCCGGATTCTCCAGTGTCTGGTCTCAGTCTATCTGTGTTTGGAGTTTGGTTCAGTAGAATGAGTTTTCAGTAAGAGCCGCAACTGCAGTTCTCCCTCCTCGTTCCCAGCACCGACGGCCCCTCCTCCCACGGGACTGAGCCTGGCAGGAGGGGCATGGGTTCCCTGGCCACAAGAATTTACAGATTTTGCTGATCTCAGCTGTTCCACACATTCGTGAGTGTTGTATGAAGTATGCCCAAAGTCAAATTGCTCTCCGGTGTCCAGTCCATACAGTTCCTGGCTTTCTACCTACTGCCCTGGAGGAATAACTAAAGCCTACACCTCACCACTCCACCATCTTGCCTTGCCTCCAGTTGTTGTTTTTTTTTTAAAGGGATACTTCTCAGGGATCACAAGGGTAAGACTGAGATGGCATTCTTGATGAGCTAAACATGGCTATGGAAATTGAAAGTAGCACAACTTTCTGGGAGTATGCCCTGAGATGGGAACTTATTTTAAAGAAATGGATTCAGACAAAGAATGATATGCAAGCATATTGATCACATTATTTATATTAGAAAACGTTAGGAAGAAACTGTTCAACTGGAAATAATTCCAAGTGTCAGGATGTTCTTGAATGTCGTATCCCCTGTGGCAGCTATCAGGGTCCCTTTCCACCCACCTCCCTGCCCCTCCCACCCCCGTGGAGAGATCCTGATACCTTACTTCCTTGTCTGACTTTTTAGGAGGATTATAGTGCTGTTGGATCATTTAACATAACAGCTTCCAGAGATAATATAATTCTGAGAAACAATCTTATTTGTAACTAGAGTATAATGAAAAATAGCAATCACACAGTGTGGTTTCCTTTTTGCTTTTCTCTAAACAATATAATGTTCATTTAAAAGCAATGAGAAATCAATAAAATGAGAAAAATTCTGGAAAAGCAGATTTTTTATTGGATTTTTAAAATGTAATATAGATATGACATCATGGAAATTCTTTATGGTAAATGTTTACAGTAAAAGTCACCCAGACAGACTGGAAAGTACCTAAAGGTAGTGGCCCTGTCTTCTTTTGCCTCCAACATGTGGAACAGCTTAAGGTACACAGGAGAAGCACAGATAATACTTATCTAAATTTTAAAATATCATTAATGGTATTAAAAATAAATCTATATTTTTTTCTTATTTTCATTATGCATATAAATGTTTCATGTACTTAATTTTATAAAATCCATCTGATTTAAATCTGATATAATCTTTGCCATAATTTAATTCTTTAAAGAATTAACAAAAATGAAATTCATTGCTTTTCATCTTTTGTTTGCAGTTTTTAAAGTTCTGCCTTCAGTTTATCTACCATTGTAAATAGTTTTCATGTTATTACATACATTCTTTCTAAATGAGCCAAGACTGTCTTTCATTGGAAGCTGAATTCATTTTTATTTCAAGAGAACATATGGTGAAAGTTTATGTGGTCAGCCTCTTAACCTTGCTTAATTTGTTCCTTGAATAAAGCCTGTGTTATAAAACTCACTTTCTCATGAAAAAAAAAAAAAAAAAAAAAAATCTCATATTTAAAAACTGTAGCATTCTAAGATATTACATGCAGGTCACCTTCCTAATGTGAGTTGCCTTGTGAAAACATTGGTGTTTTAGTTTCCTAGGCTGCTTAAGGCAAATAACATGAAATTTTTGACTCTAAGCTTGGGAATCTATTAGCTTACAGTTTGAGGCTGAGAAAATGTCCCCAAATAAAGACATCATCAAGGTGATGCTATGTTCCTGAAGATTGGCTACTGGTGATCTTTGGTTTCTCTGCCACGTGTCAAGGCACATGGCAGTGTCTCCTGGTCTCTCCCTTCTCTTTAAGGTTTCGTTGATTTCAGCTTCTTGCTCCTGTGGCATGCTCTCTCTCTCTCTCTTGCATGTGCGCGCTCTCTCTCTTCATTCCATTTGTAAAGGAATACAGTAATAGAATTAAGACCCATCCTGAATGAGGTGGGTGACACCTTAACTGAAGTAGTCCCATCAAAAGGTCCTAATTACAGTGGTTGCACATCCACAGGAATGAAGTAGATTTAACAACATGTTTTTCTGGGTACATACAGCTTCAAACCACAACAATTGGTCAGGGCAGGATGCATTCTCCCACAAAGTACACATTTTTGAGATTTTCCCCAAGTCTCAAGATTGCAGACTTGGCAATATGTTAAGAAGAAGGTTTAGGCTGTTTTAGAGATAGAAGGGTCTAAAACATGGGCTATGAAAATAGGTGGTGAGTTTACTTAATCTGGATGTTTACCTGTCATTATTAAGACAGCCACTTCATGGAGTCAGCCAAGCATTTGTGATTGGAATAACTTATGATAGAATGTATATATGAATAAGACCAATGTGCCGCAGCTTTACACAGATCCTTTTCCAAAGAGGCGTTATTGTGTAACAGAAGGATACCGAGCTGGGTATCGGGAAACCTGCAATTTGGTGCTGGCCTTCCCACTAACGAACTGTGAACTCTTGAGCAAGTGACTTTACCTCCCTAGGCCTGTTTGCTCATCTGAAAAATAAAGGGGTTAGAATTAATAACTGTTTTAATTATATATTTGTGCGGCTGATTATAAAATTCTCACTGAATAGTCAGAGAAACTTTATAGTACTTTTGGTGGATGGAATATTTTTTTAAAAGGGGGGATGGGTAAAGAAAGTTAAAGAAAAAAACACAAAACTTTAAATGCATGGTTGACTTGGCAAGAAAAGAAGGAAATTCTTTGGAGGTCAAAGACATCTATAAATTTTTAATCCAATGGAGTAGACAAGTGCTGGAACTGGCATTTGCCCCAGCTAACCCCTAGTGACCTAGAGCCTGGGTTTTATGGGCCACTCAGGGGGAACAGAAATAAAGCCTGGGGCCTCTAATAGGTGAGAGGTCAGATCAAAGAATCCCCTTGTAAAGCCAGGACCACCAAAAGAGCAGTACCCTCAGTAGGCCAGCTAGAAAAGAGCCCACCCCCACAATGGTTGGGTGTCCACCTGGGCTCTAGATGAAGTGTAAACAATAGAAAAAATACTTCCTTGAGGATTCCTAACCATAAGTCCTCTTTCACATATTTTATAGCTGTAATACGTATTACCTGTGTATCTTGAAGAACCCCAGGCTTTGGTTTAAAGTGGACTTGAGTTGTTGGACACTCCGGGGGCCTAGAAGAAACAAATATAAATTCTCCCTGGAGGAATGCACTTTAAATCCAAGTATCAAATAATTCCTTCAGGTGAAGTTCCAAAGAACAATAATCAATTTTTAAAAAGTTCTAACATAATAAGGAAACAAACTACTGTGAATGAGCAACAGCAGAAACTATAAAAGCTGTTCTTCAAAGATTACACTTAACATTATTTATCAGAAAACTAATATATTTTCACAGTAAGAATACAGTTATATGTTGTTATCTGAACACTAGAACTGGGTAGATTCAGATAATTTTTTTTTTTATGACACTGGTATACTCTGTTATCTGAACTTTATAAACACTTGCTATCTAAAATTTAGGGCTCAGATAACTCAGAATTCCTCACTGTCCAGACTCTCACTGTCAAAACTCAGGGATCAGATTCAGAATGGGGTATACTTCAAATTCTAAGTATGAAAGAGAAATAAAAGATTACAGAAGTGACTAGGCAGACTTGAAAAAAACCAAACGGGACTTCCAGAAATGAAAAAATCTAATTGAAATTAGAAATCAAATAATAGATTATTTAGAGTAGGGAACAGCAAACTATAGCTTGCAGACCAAATCCAGCTCATGCTACCACATGTTTTTGTCAATAAAGTTTTGTTGGAGCACGGCTATGCTCATTGGTTTATTGTCTATGGCTGCTTTTGTGCTGCAGTGGCAGAGTTGAGTAGTTGCAGCAGAGACTCTATGGCATGCAAAACTTAAAATATTTACTGTCAGGCCCTTTATAGGAAAGGTTTACCGACCCTGAAGATCAGATTAGATGAGATAGAGAATTCATGAACTGGGAGATAGAGCTGAAGAAATTACCCATAATGCAGCACAGAGAATCAAAGTGATGGAAAATACGAGCTGTTAAGAGACTTGAAGGATATGTGAAAAGATATAACATTTAATTGGATTAGAAAGAGGATGGGGGAAAGTCAATAGTCAAAGAGATAATGGCTGAGAGTTTTCTAGAATCAATGAAATCCTCAGATTTACAAAGCCAAATAAACTTTAAGCGGAATAAATAAAAAGAAATGTCTGCTTACATTGTAGTCACATTATAATGTATGAAAGACAGAAATTCTTGTTGACTTCCCAGCATCTACAGTGAAAACCAGAAGATATTGCAGTATCTTCAATGTGCACAGAGAAAATATCTATTACCTTGGAATAGTACAGTTGAGCCTATGTTTTCAAATGAAGGCATTGTAAAGTCCTTTTTTACAGCATTTTTAAACAACAGGTCCTAATTAAAAGAAATTGTAAAGGAGGTACTTCAGGCAGAAGAAGAATGACCCCAAAAAGAAAAAAGTCTGAAATAAAAAAAAAGAAGAAAGAAAAAATAGTGGGCAAACAAAATGGTATATCTATTAAATCTGAGCATACATTGATGTTTAAAATAATGTCAATAATCTCAGTTGCTTATTTTTTTAAAACAAGATAAAACTAAAATTCTAGCCCACAGTAAGATATAAGGGGAGGATGTGGTGGCTCTGATAAGAATTAAAGATTCAAAGGTCCTGGTTTTGTTTGGAAGAATCATAAGAATACCAATTAATTTCAGCCTTTAAGTTAAATGTACATATTTAAATGTCTAAAATGTTTAGTAAATGTAAAAATAAAGAAATGGGATGTATAACTTCCAAACTAGTAGAGGGGAAAAAATAGAATAAGCAAGGAAAACAGAGGTTTATATATATATATCTGATTGCAGAAATGATGGGCATCAAAAGTTTCCCTATTGATCAATGGAACATAATATAGTGTCTAGAAATAGACCCAAACATATATGATCAACTAGTTTTTTACAAAAATGCAAAAAGAAATTTGATGGAAAGAGGATATAGTCTTTTCAACAAATGGTGCTTGAGCAAGTAGACATCCATATGCAAAAAATATATAACCTTGACCCATACCTTGAACTGTATACAAAAATTAATTAAAAATGGGATTATAGACCTAAATGTAAAACTAGAAACTATAAACTTGTAGAAGAAAACATAGAACATCTTTGTGACCTAGGATTAGTCAAAGATTTCATAGCTGTGATACCAAAAACATGATCCATAAAAGAAAAATAAAAGGGTAAATTGAATTTCATCAATATGGAAAACCCTTGCTCTTCAGAAAACAGTTACGAAAATAAAAAGGCAAGCCAAAATAGGAGATTATATTTTCAAAACACATATCTAACAAAGGATTCCTATCTAGAATATAAAGAATTCTTACAACTCAGTAGTAAGAAGGAGATCCGCCCCCCCTTTTTTTAATGGGCAGAAGACTTGAACAGGTACTTCACTATAGAAGATATACAATGGCAAATAAGCACTTGAAAAGATGCTCAACCATCATTAGTCATTAGGGAATTACAAATTAAAACTACATTGAGAGGGACTCGGGCAAGATGGCGGCATAGAGAGGAGTGGAAGCTAAGTATTCCCCCTGGAACAACTACAAAAAACCAGAAACAACTAGTAAATAATCCAGAATAACTGGGGGGGGGACAAACGAGACCATCCACTCATCATACACCAACCTGAATTGGGAGAATGCCCGAGAACACAGCATAAAATCTGTAAGTAAAACCTGCGGAGCCAAGTCGTGAGACCCCCTCCCCCATAGCCCAAGCTGCAAAGCCTCGTGGTGCCAGAGAGAAGCTCTCTCCCACCAAGCGAATATAGCTCAGCTGAGCTCCAACTGGGGTTTTAAGTAGCGAGTGAACTGCTCACTACAGGTACGCATCCCCAAAAAACAGAGGCTTTGGGTGACGACTGACCTTGGAGAGCTGGAGGGTCGCCTTGGACTGAGTCTGAAGGGGACTATCTGTTTCTTTTTTGGCTCAATGGAGAAAGCCCCAGTCATATTCAGTTTCCAGGGCTGTGACTTGGGGAAGGGTGGAGACAGCACAAGTAGAGAGTGAGACCATTGAGATGCTAATGACCTCCACCTGGGGGGTCTGTCTTCTCTAGGAGGAAAGGGGTGGGGCCCTATCCATTCAGAACCAGACCCCAGAGCCTGGGGGAACATAGCCATACCTCCTCACACCAGTCAAGAATTATAGGCTAACAGGTATCACCTGCTGGGCGGAAAAGCACAGTGACCTGAGGCATCAAAGGCTGGAGCAATTTTCTAAGACACACCCACAGGGAAACCAGATAATGAATATTTCTTCCCTCTGGGACCTGAGCCTGTTCTGGTCTGGGAAAACCTGATTTGGATAACCAAGGAAACCATGCCTAGACAACAGAAAATTACAACCTACACAAAGAAAAACAAAGTTATGGCCCAGTCAAAGGAACAAATGTACACTTCAACTGAGATACAGGAATTTAAACTAATGCTAAATCAAATCAAGAAGTTTAGAGAAGATATTGCAATAGAGATAGAGGCTGTAAAGGAAGCACTGGGCATGTATACGGCAGAAATCAAAAGTTCAAAAAAACAACCAGTAGAATATATAGAAATAAAAGGCACAACACAAGAGATGAAAGACACAATGGAAACATACAACAGCAGATCTCAAGAGGCAGAAGAAAACACTCAGGAACTGGAGAACAAAACACCTGAAAGCCTACACGCAAAGGAGCAGATGGAGAAAAGAGTGAAAAAACATGAGCAACATCTCCAGGAACTCAAGAATGAAACAAAGTACAATAATGTACCTATCATTGGTGTCCCAGAAGGAGAAGAGAAGGGGAAGGGGGCAGAAGCAATAATAGAGGAAATAATTAATGAAAATTTCCCATCTCTTATGAAAGACATAAAATTACAGATCCAAGAAGCGCAGTGTACTCCAAACAGAAGCGATATGAATAGGCCTACGCCAAGACACTTAATAATCAGATTATCAAATGTCAAAGACAAAGAGAGAATCCTGAAAGCAGCAAGAGAAAAGCGATCCATTACATACAAAGGAAGCTTAATAAGACTATGTGCAGATCTCTCAGCAGAAACCATGGAGGCAAGAAGGAAGTGGTGTGATATATTTAAGGTACTGAAAGAGAAAAACCGCCAACCAAGAATCCTATATCCAGCGAAGCTGTCCTTCAAATATGAGGGAGAGCTCAAAATATTTTCTGACAAACAGACAAGGAGAGACTTTGTGAACAAGACACCTGCCCTACAGGAAATACTAAAGGGAGCACTACAGAGTGATAGAAGACAGGAGTGCATGGTTTGGAACACAGTTTTGGGAGATGGTAGCACAACAATGTAAGTACACTGAACAAAGATAACTATGAGTATGGATGAGAGAGGAAGGTGGGGAGCATGTGAGACACCACAAGAAAGGAGGAAGGATAAAGACTGGGACTGTGTAACTTGGTGAAATCTAGAGTATTTAACAATTGTGATAAAATGTACAAATATGTTCTTTTACGAGGGAGAACAAGCAAATGTCAACCTTGCAAGGTGTTAAAAATGGGGAGGCATTGGGGGAGGGATGCAATCAGCATAAACTAGAGACTAACTAATAGAATCATTGTATTATGCTTCCTTTAATGTAACAAAGGCAATATACCAAGGTGAATGCAGATAAGAGGGGGGGATAGGGGAGGCATGTTAGACACTTGACATTGGTGGTATTGTCTGATTCTTTATTCTACTTTGATTTAAGGTTATTTTTCCTTCTGCTGCTTCCTAGTTGTCATTTTTTATTTTCCTCTTTCTTTTGCCTCTCTACCTTCTTTGACTCTCCTTCCTGCCTTGTGGCAGAAATGTAGATGCTCTTATATAGATAGTGGTGAAGGTGGTGAATATATAAGTGTATGATCATGCAGAAAACCATCGATTATTTACTTGGGATGGAATGTATGGCGAGTGAACAAAACCATATTAAAAAAAAAAAAATGGGTTGATGACAAAACCTCAAGGGCAATATACTGAGTGAAATAAGCCAGACACATTAGGACAGTTATTACAGGGTTCACTGACAGGAACTAATTATAATATGTAAACTCATAGACATGAAATATAAGGTACCAAGATATAGGACGAGGCTTAAGAATGGGGAGTGGTTGCTTAATATGAGGAGAATGTTGAATTAGGATGAACTCCAATGTTTGGAAATGAACAGGGGTGTTGGTAGCAAGATGTGAGAGTAACTAACAGCACCGAGTGGTGTGTGAATGAGGTGGAAAGGGGAAGCTCAGAGTCATATATGTCACCAGAAGGAAAGTTGGAGGTCAAAAGATGGGAATGTATAAAACTGAATCCTATGGTGGGCAATGTCCATGATCAACTGTACAAATACTAGAAATCACTTCCATGAACCAGAACAAATGTATGACAATACAATTAGAAGTTAATAATAGAGGGGCATATAGGGAAGAACTATATACCTATTACAAACTATATACTACAATTAGTAGTATTTCAACATTTTTTCATAAACAGTAACAAATGTACTATATCAATACTATGAGTCAACAATTGAGGGGGGTTGGTTAGGGATAGTGGAGGATTAGAGTTTCCTTTTCTTTTTTTCTTTGTTCATCTTTCACTTAATTTATTGTCTGCAGTAATGAAAAGTTTCTAAAAATTGAACAAAAATTAAGTGTGATGGATGCACAGCTGTATGAGGGTACCCAGGGGCAAGTGATTATACACTTTGGATCTTTGGATAATTGTATGGTATCTGAACAATCTCAATAAAAATGAAAAAAAAAAACAAAACACTACATTGAGATACTGCTAAATACCCAATAGAATGGCTAAAATTTGAAAGACTGACCATAACCAAGTGTCTATGAGAGTATGGAAGAACTGAAACTCATTCATTGCTGGTATGAATGTAAAATGTACAAACATTTTAGAGATTAGATTGGCAGTTTCTTAAAGTTTTTCATATACCCTTCAGATAACCTAGCCATTCCACTCCAAGAGAAATGAAAGCATATACCCACACAAAGACTTGTACACAAACATTCATAGCAGCTTTATTTGAAATAACCCAAGCTGAAACAACCTAAATGTCATCGACAGGGGAATGGATAAACAAATTATGGCACATCAATAAAATGGACTAAAGATATAAAATGAGGAACTATTGATACATCAGCAACATGACTGAATCTCTGCTGAGTGAAAGAAGCCAAATTAAAGAAAAAAGTAGGGGAAAGAGTACAAACTAATTACAGTGATGGAAAGCAGATCAGCTGCTACCTGGAGGCAGGGGTGGATGAGTGGAGGTGGAGGGGAGGTGGGTGAGGGATAAATTTCAAAGAGACAGGTGAAAACTTTTGGGGGTGATGGATTATCCAGACTGTGATAGTTTCACAAAACTCATCAGACTTTGCACATTAAATATGTGCTGTTTTTTGAATGTGGATTATGACTCAATAAAGGTAGGGGAAAAAGTCTTCTCTCTTGCACTACCCACTCTAATGAAGAGGCTTCTGTGAGAGAAACTGGGGTCAAAATCTGTTCTTTGATACGGGCTTCAAACATTACATGGCTCTTTCCAGTGAAGTCTCTTGACTTCATAAAGATAATCAAATTTCCCAAAATACTACCAAAAGTTTAATGCTCTCTATTATAGAAAATGCAGAATGTTCAGACAAAAATAAAGAGAAAACAAAAGTTACTCAAAATTTTATACCGAAAATGAAGGTGTATATATATATATTTTAAAAATGTGGCTCATACTTGTTCTGGTTTGCTAATGCTGCCAGAATACAAAACACCATAAATGGATTGGCTTTTATAAAAGGGAGGTTGTTTGGTTACACAGTTAACAGTCTTAAGGTCATAAAGTGTCCAAGGTAGCATATCAACAATCAGGTACCTTCACTGGAGGATGGCCAATGGCATCCGAAAACCTCTGTTAGCTGGAAAGGCACGTGGCTGGTGTCTGCTCCAGAGTTCTGGTTTCAAAATGGCTTTCTCCCAGGACGTTCCTCCCTGGGCTTCAGCTAGTCAAAAATGTCACTTCCAGTTGCTCTTGGGGCATTTGTCCTCTCTTAGCTTCTCTGGAGCAAAAGTCTGCTTTCAAAAGCTGTCTCCAAAATGTCTCTGTAAGCTGAAGCTCCTCTCTCAGCTCCTGTGCGTTCTTCAAAGTGTCCCTCTTGGCTATAGCAAGCTCGCTCCTTGTGTCTGAGCTTATATAGTGCTCCAGTAAACTGATCAATGCCCGCGCTGAATGGGCGGGGCCACACCTCTATGGAAATTATCCAATCAGAGTTATCACCCAGTTACGTAGGGTACATCTCCATGGAAACACTCAATCAAAGAATTACAATCTAATCAACACTGATACGTCTGCCCACACAATATTGCATCAAAGATAATGGCATTTTGGGAGACATAATACATTCAAACTGGCACAATACTGCTGTACAGATTTATACACTGCTTTCTTCATTGCCATTGTGTATGCACATTTTCCTCTGTCATCAAATAGTTTTACGAGTTTTTAGGAAAAATTTCTAGAAATGAAATTACTGAGTAAAGTATTAAGTCTTTTGATATAAACAGTTGATCCTCATTATTTGTGGATTCTGTATTTCTGAATTCACCTACTTGCTAAAATTTATTTTTAACCCTGTGATAGCGTATAGTTATGTAATTCAGAAAAATGTGTTCTTAATCCAATCCTGTGGGTTAAAATCCATTGTAAATAGTACTTTATGATAAGGATTACTTTAGTTAAGGTTGTCCCAATTGAATCAGGATGGGTCTTAATGCTATTACTGGAGGCCTAATAGAGAAAACCACAGAGAGAAGCCAGCGGGAGCAGTCAGAAGCTGAAAGTCTATAGAACCCAGATGAGAAGGGAGGTGATGACTCCATGTGCATGGCTGTGTGATGGAAAAGCCAAGAAACACTAAAGATTGCCAGCCAGCCAGAAGATACTGATCCTGGGAGGAAGCAGGCCTGTAGCCAATAAATTTCTGTTGGTAAGCCAACCCATTGAATAGTATTTGTTTTAGCAGCCAGGAAACTAAGACAAACCCCAAATCATTATGTGCAGCTCTGTCACACTGTTCACGGACATGTGCAGAGCAGCAAAAACTCTGAGTCATCTGAAACACGTGTTCCGAGGTGAGGTCTAACAAGGTGACATTCTGCCTTCTTGTTTCACCTCTTATACTGTAAAAAAGTATCCTTTTCACAATATATTTAGGGCCACATTTTCCACATTTTTGTGTTTTTTGTTGGTGATTTCACTGTTTAAAATGACCAAGTATAGTACTGATGTGCTTTACAGAGAAAATGTATATGTTAGATAAACTTTACTGTTTTCTGGGGCATGGACTCAATTTTTTTTAAATTTTTTTATTTATTGAGATTGTTCACATACCATACAATTATCCAAATATCCGAAGTATACAATCAGTTGCCCCTGTACCATCATACAGCTGTGTATCCATCACCACAATTAATTTTTCTTTCAATTTTTAAAACATTTTCATTACTCCAGAAAAGAAATACAGACAAAAAAAAGGAAACTCAAATCCTCCCTTACCCCTAACTACCTTCCCTTCATTGATGACTCATAGTATTGGTGTAGTACATTTGTTACTATTGATGAAAGAATGTTAAAATACTACTAACTGTAGTTAATTTGCAATAGGTATATTTTTTCCCTATATGCCCCTCTATTATTTTTTTTTAAAGTTTCAGAATAGTATTTAATTTTCAGATATTTATAGCCATCTTATTTGATATCACAAAACAGTGGCTGTGTTATAAATTTTACAGATGAGGATATTGTTGCACTATTCTCACCATACATAGGTTGCAGAATAAATCTGAAATACAGATCAATACTTCCCCTTCTTCCTCCTTTGTATATTTACAAACATGCCAACACATAACCCTTGCTATTCAAATTATTTTTATCTGAACCAAGGAACTAAATGCATTGAGGTAATTTTGTTTTGTTTATAGGAATTCTCACTGTGTAAACTATACAAGCTTAGGGATCAGAGAGTAAATAGATTTATTTATTTATTTATTTATTTATTTATTTATTTATTTATTTTGCCAAACCCTATATCTGAACTCAGAAGCTAAAATGGTTCAGTATTTTCCATTATCTTGGGTCCATAATAAATGTTCTTTTGTTTCAGTTTATGAAATGTAAGTTAATTGCCACTTAAATTTAGTGGTTCAATGACTACCATAACAAATGACTCTCCATATATAAATAGACATTTTCACCAACACTGCTCCCTATGTGACTTTGCTCTATATATCCCATGCCTATCTCTAGACAATGGCATCTAATCTACACCAACCAATAAAACATAATTGAGAATACACATTTTTCAATGCTCTCAAAAAAGTGTAAGAGTATTCCTTTGGATTTTCAAAAGAAGTCCATATTTTCAGACTTAAATTTAATAGTTTTTAATTATTCTTAGTCTAATTCCTGTTTTATTGATCAGGAAACTAAGAGTCATTTTACAAGTTAAGTGAGATGACCACATTTACAATTAGCAAGTCAGAAAAGTGAGGCAAGTGTCTTCATCTTCTGACTTCTGGTGTTTCAGAAAGAATGCCATGCCATAAACCTGAGTTATCCATTTGAAATAGAGTGAAAGAAATGGTAGCATGGAATAGGATGTGATACCAAGTATATTTTCTCCTTCATGTCACCATTCTGCAATGTCTGTTTATTCCTGTCTGAAATATGAAATTAAAAATAATTTAATATAGGGTTGTGTCTATGATAACTATGGTGATAAGAAAGCTGAACTTATATTCAGTGGACACTATATGGCTTAAAAAATGCATCTTCATATAATATTACAGAACCTTTCTCCGTATCTCTCACTACTTTCTTTGTTTCTCCGTCAGTAGGGCTTCCTTTAGTGTCTCAAGTAGGGCAGGTCTTTTATTAGCAAAATCTCTCAGCATTTGTTTATGAAAAATTTAAGCTCTCCATCAAATTTGAAGGAGAGCTTTGCTGGATAAAGAATTCTCGGTTGGCAATTTTTCTCTCTCAGAATTTTAAATATGTCATGCCACTGCCTTTTCGCCTCCATGGTGGCTACTGAGTAGTCACTACTTAGTCTTATGCTGTTTCCTTTGTATGTGGTGAATTGCTTTTCTCTTGCTGCTTTTAGAACTTGTTCCTTCTTTTCAGTATTTGAGAGTCTGATCAGAATATGTCTTAGAGTGGGTTTATTTGGATTTATTCTATTTGGAGTTCACTGGGCAATTATGCTTTGTGTATTTATGTTGTGTAGAAGGTTTGGGAAATTTTCCCCAACAGTTTCTTTGAATACTCTTTCTAGACCTTTACCCTTTTCTTCCCCTTCTGGAACACCAATGAGTCTTATATTTGGACATTTTATATTATCTATCATATCCCTGAGGTCCATTTCAATTTTTTCAATTTTTTCTCCATTCTTTCGTTACTTCATTTCTGTTTTGTCGCTGATTTGTTGTTCAGCTTCCTCTAGTCTTGTACTATGAGTATCCAGAATCTTTTTAATTTGGTCAACAATTTCTTTTATTTCCATAAGATCATCTATTTTTTTATTTACTCTTGCAATTTCTTCTTTATGCTCTTCTAGGCTCTTCTTCATGTCTTTTATATCCTGTGCCATGCTCTTCTTCATGTCCTTTATATCCTGTGCCATGGTCTCATTGTTTGTCTTTAGTTTTTTGATTAATTGCTCCAAATACTGCATCTCCTCTGATCTTTTGATTTGGGTGTTTGGGTTTGGGTTATCCATATCATCTGTTTTTTTCATATGCTTTAAACTTTTCTGTTGTTTTGGCCTCTTGGCATTTGCTTTACTTGATAGGGTTCTTTTAGGATATGTATGCTAATTCAAAGACTTCTCTCTAATTTGTCAGATCTACAGCTTGGTGGCGTACACTTTCTCTAACTAACCAGCAGGTAGCATGGGCGAGCCACCTATACCCCTCAAGCCGGTTCTCCCCAACTTTGTTTTTGTGGTGTCTGGGGGTCTGATTCTTGTGGGGTCCAATTGGTGCACCAGTTTTGCATGTGTAGTTGGTGCTGTCCGCCCTCAATGTGGGGTGTGTGTCTGAGTGGTTAGGGAGCAAGGGCGGCTTTAACAATCAAACCTCCCAGGTGTTCCTGGAGATTTAAGGCTGTTCCAAGAGTCTAAACCTTCAGTTTGGTCTCACCACAGTTTGTCTCTGCTGCTGATCCACAAATCCTTGGTATTGACGTATGGTCTCTGGGATTTCTGAGTGGGTCCCTCTTCCAAACCATACCCTTCTAGGGCCTCTGCTGAGGGAAGGCTGTGCCACATCACAAGTGCATGCTGACCCTCAAGGGAAGTTCTGGGCCACTGGGCCATGTAAGGGCATTCCCAGCCTGCTGAAAGGATGGCTGAATGGAGCGTGTTAATTTCCCCCTTTTCACACCGCTCTGCCTTCCTAGCTCTGGGACAGTTAGCTGGGGGTGTGTGAAAGGCTATTGTCCACACCAGATATTGCAGCATATGCATGTGTTGCTAGAAACACCTGCCGTTGCACTGGGTTTTTTGGCACAGCTCTGGGCTGTGGTGCTGGCACCGGACAGAAGCATTCCCAGCCCGCCAGGAAGACAGCTGTAAGGGGTGTGGTTTTTTCCCCTTTTGGCTAACCTCTGCCTTCCTAGCTCTGAGACAATTAGCAGAGGTGCAGAAAGGCTATCGTCCACATCAGATATTGAGGCATACTCACAGGTTGTGGAGACACTGTTCCTGCTGTGCTCCCCTGTACAGTTCTCCCTGCCATATCCGAAGTCCCTTCTGGGTTTTTAAAAAAGAACTAGTCCTACTCCAAATGCCAACCCATGGTTCCCCCACACCGCAGTGTGGCTGCCAGATATTCAGCAGGCTTACTTACTCATTTCAGAACGCAGACTCCCGGTTTCACCAAGGGCACGGTCCCTGTGGATTTAGCAGACCTTGTCCAGCTGGTGCATCGCTGGAACTGGTGTTCTGGGTCACTTTCTGGCTTTTATCTAGTATTTTTCACAGAGGTGTTTTTTTGCCCTGTCTCTCCTAACTGCCATCTTCCGGAAGTCTGGATTCAATTTTAATGAATCGGCACCTGATTCTCCATTTACCTGCTCCTCACCATGATTTATGATTAAACTTGCTCTAATTTGTTTACAGAGGCTTTGTTTAAAAACTACTCTAAAATGTTCTAAAGGCAATGAATGATATGAAACTGTTTCTAGATGGGGTTAAATGGGGGCAGTCTCCAAAAGGCTGGTGAAACAGTGAACTTCCCAGGGAGTCACTCTAAGTAAATTTAAGGAGGAAGTAAGAGATATTTGGTGTCCTTAAACAGAAGCACACATAAAACAAGGTTATGTATTGATCAATTGAGGAAATATAGTGACCAGAGGCCGACAGGAACCTAACCCTGCATCTCCCTTCAGGCAGTGGTTCAGTATTTGCTAATTCAGTGTTTATGGAGACTTTGTAGAACATAATTACTACAAATAACAAGAATCAGGTGAACCAAATTACTCTCAGAAAGCTTGTTCATTTCACTTACTACTCTGTTATTTTTATTTTCTAAACTTTGGCCACGTTAACAGGCAAAAAGGAGCCTTATATACAACCTTATCTTTAGAATTATTTGAATGTTTACATAATATTTGATACATGCGAAAGAATATATATAGCACAGTAAGTTATGAAGCATATCAATAAAAATTAATGAAACTGCCATAAAACATTACACCAGGACACCACCATCACCTTTGCAGCACAACTTCATGCTCCTGCCCCTTGCATCCCCCACTGTCCCACCACAAATAACCACTGTTGGGATTTTATATTTTTCAGTGCCTTATTTTTTCATATAATTTTATCATGTATGTAAACAATACATTTAACTTTGCTTGTTTTTGAGCTTCATGAAAATTATATCACTCAATATGTAGTATTCAGACCTGCTTTTTTCATGTAACGTTATGTTTCTAAGGTTAAGTAAGGTTGGACATTTTTTTTTTTTTTTTTTGGCCGTTTGTATTGTTTACTTTAGGAATTATCTCTTTGTATTTGTTCTGGTTTGCTTATGCTGCTGTTATGCAAAATACCAGAAATTGATTGGCTTTTATAAAGGGGGTTTATTTGGTTCCAATTTACAGTCTGAAGGCCATGAAAATGTTCAAATTAAGGCATCAACACAAGTATACCTTCACTGAAAGAAGGCCAATGGCATCTGGAAAACCTCTGTTAGCTGGGAATGCACGTGGCTGGCATCTGCTGATCCCGGCTTGTGTTCCACTCCTCTCTCAGCTCCTGTGCTTTCTTCAAAATGTTGCTCTTGGGGCGTTTTGTCCTCTCTTAACTTCCCTAGAGCAAACACTGGGCTAGCATCTCCAGAATGTCAGCAAAAGTCTGCTTTCAGCAGCTGTCTCCAAAATGTTACTCTCAGCTGCTCTTAGCTCCTTCTATTTGTGAGTTCTTTTATAGGACCCCAGTGATAAAATCAAGACCCACCCTGAATGGGCAAGGTCCATATCTCCTTTGAAATAATTTCATCAAACATTTCACCCACAGTTGATTGAGTCACTTCTTCATGGAAACAATCAAAGGATTCCAACATAATCAACACTAATACATCTGCCCCCACAAGATTGCATTCAAGATTATGGCTTTTGGAGGGACATAAGATATCTAAACTAGCACAATATTCTTGGTCTGATTTTTAATAGTGGTATTCACTTTTTTCCCCCTGGAATCAGTAAGTTTCAAGATTCCTTCTTACTCAGTTCTATGACTCTTAATGTTTTTCTCTTATAAAATAAAGAAAAGTATCATTTGGAAGTTTTAGTGTTACTTGATAAAGCAGCTATTCAGATAAATTGATATCCAAAATCCTATTTTCAGAATCTGTTTATTATTTAACTTCCCTCTAAGTTTGTTGCTATATTAAAATGAGTATGATAACTTGTTTTATTAGTTAGGCATAACACCCACCCGGGCTTAAAATGTTTTATTGATCCATTCATGTCTACCCATGCATGGTTGCATTACTCAATGAAAGTTGATGGAAAATGATGAAATGAGTGTTCATAATATACCCCAACTGGTCTTTATAGTAGAAACTGTTTAAAAACTCTACTCATACTGTAAACAATCGAAAGTACGATTTGTTTTGTATGACTGCGTGGTATGTGAATATATCTCAATAAAATGAAGATTTAAAAAAAAAAAAAAACTCGTGTTTTTTTCAGTTAGACAGTTGAAGTTTTTAAAGAGAGGTTGGTTTCCATTTTTTAAAAAGTTTTTCTCTTTTCTTGAGATTTGAATCCTTCAGACTGGGAACTATACATTAGCATTCAGAGGACATTGGGTCCCTGAGGCAGAGGTCAGAGTTCTTGTTGCTAATGTATCTGTGTGAAAAGTGAAATAAAAGAAATATTGCCTTGAGCAACAATGCTCAAAACTTTCTTGAACTGACCTCACTTAGGCAGTTTGAAAGACACTGATTTACACTTCTGGATGGAAAAAAAATAACTTCATAATAACAAAAAAATGAGACGAACAAAGTAATAATATAAAAAACATACCAAAACATAGACACATTCAATACATTAAATTAAGGGGGGTTATTTTCCAAAAACATAAATGATGTGGGGAAATGGTAATGATTATTTACAAGAACATGGACAGGGCTTAAAATTTTGATTCAGTTAACCAACCATAAAATATGGGGATTTTGAAGACTGTCCATTTTAATCATTCCCAGAGACATTATCAATAAACTAAAATCTGCAGTACACTTAGAAAAGAAATGATCAGTGTAATGAGTGGGCTTTATCTCATTAAAGGTGAAGTTTCCATAATAGAAAAAAAAATACCATTGCAGGAATTTTAAGGGGAAGAAATAAAGTCTGTGAGTCCAGAGGAGTGGTTCTTTTAGAGAATATAATAATAGAAATTTAGGGTTAATAAGTACCACTAATGTTTCCTATTTATGTTAGTGTTCAGCCTTCTTTGAAATGTTCAGGGATTTGGATTGCACTCTTTTCTAAGGCAGCCCAGACCATTGCATATTTGGACAGCTGTAATTCTTTTGATTTTTCCTTACATTTAACTGAAATATGTCCTCTTCTATATGAACATTCTTCAAATGTTTGAAGAAAGTGATGTGTGATCTAGGTTCTCTCCTCCCTGAGTTATGCTTACCCAGCCTTTCCCACTGTTTTTCATAGGATGTGCTTTTAGGGCCTCTCACTAGTCTTGATTGGAGGTTGGTGACACAGCTTATACTGTTCATATTGCTCTAAGAACTTCCTATTTTGTTCTTCGTTCAGTTTCCATTTGTTCTTTGTTAGGTAATACTAGTCAGGGCCTCTGACTTCTTACAAGTGAATCAATAAAATTGAAACCTATAACTAAGCACACATTTGAAAGAATACATATAAAGACAACTCCTAAGTGATATTTTGTCTATATTATAGAATCCCAAGGAGAGATTTCTTTTAAATTTCAGAAAACAAGAATTATGTCCATAAGAAGTTGGTTTCCAAGTGAAACAACCTGCCTGTTACTGGCAAATAAGGGTGCTTTAAGATACATAACATAGTGCATATTTTCTCAGCATATTAAACAAATGCATTTTTATTTTTGTGTTTTCAGATAGTGGCCAGAACTGTAGTGCCAGTAGTAGAGATGAACGACTCAGTGCCAAACTCAGAGCTTTACCTGGGACAAATGAACCTTATGAAAGTAGCTGTAACAAAGAAATAGGCAAGTGCTGGCCCCTTACCCCCCAGTTCCTAAAGGCATAGCAGGTCTGAAGAAGGCTGGTGAGATGGCAAAATGTGTAATCGGGCAGTATTAAGAATTTGATATATATAGACAAAATGTAAATGACTTGGAAGAGCATTTCTGTTCACTCTGAGTTGTTCAGTTTTGATTATGAGATGTAATTGGTTTCACGTTTTGTTTTTCTGTATTACTCTAATGTAACCAAATCTGTTTTGAAATCTAGATGCCTCCTATGTGGATCCACTTGGCCCTCAACTAGAAAGACCAAAAACTGCAGCCAAAAAAAGAATTGACGAGGATGATTTTGCTGATGAAGAGTTAGGAGATGATTTGCTTCCAGAATAATATACACTTTCATTTTATTTATTAAGGGAAAGACCTTGATTTGTTAAATTTTTAATTAGATATCCATAGTTTAATTTTATACAGTCAAAATTTAAAATGAATGTATTCTGTTCTGTGTATATGGGTTTAAGTTTTGTTTTGTTTTATTATTTGTTAATGTAATAAAACCATATGAAACTAATACTTTAGGCCAGTGACTTCCTTACCTTTTTGAAAACATTGACCACAGTAAGAAATAAATTTGTAGCACAACCCAGTGCATAACCATACGTAAATAAGTGTGCCTATGCATTTGCAAAATATTTACCCTTACTAATGTAGTACCTGCTGACACTTTCTACAGTTTCATTCAGACAAGCAAAATGCTGGTATTAAAATCACTACATTGATTTTGTGGCTTGCAGCTTGAAAAATACTGCACTAGGATATATGTATGATGAATCTTTATTCAAGCTAAATTGCTTGGAGATTAGAAATGGTAAGTCTCCGGAAATTTTGCCTTGTGGGGATTATAATGCTATTAAAACAATTATGTTTTGGAGGTAGTAACAAAGTATAATGAGAGAAAATACCAAGCCACAGCCTATTGCTCTTTTCTGTAGTTCCTGTCCCTACCTTTATCTTAGTGACATGTACCAAAACACCGAGCAGTAACAACTCTAAGAATGTTTTTCCCATTTGTGATTTAAGGTGTGGGATGCAGGACTGCTTTCATTTTTCTTTAGCAATGTGTTTGGCTGGCCAAGACTATCCAGAAGAATTTCAGTGATGGAAAGATGTGGCTCATCTTTAGCAATATACCACATTATAGAAAATGGTCCTCTCCAGCTTACTAATGTTGTCTCTACAATGTGTATACTACTGTTAGTTGCAGTAGGAGGAAAATGAAAATTAGAGCACATTCCCTGCTCCCAAGAAAAGTTGTGAAGTAATAGAGGAGCCAGTTCACACATACACTAAACATCTACCATGTGCAGAGCAATATTAATGATTCTGAGGACACAGTAGTGAACAAGACCCTGTCCTCAAAGAGCTTAAGTTCTGTGAGACTTCTGGTCAACCAAGATGGTGGCATAAGATGCTCTAGGGTGCCATTCCCCCACAGTATCTTTTTTTTTTTTTAATCTTCATTTTATTGAGATATATTCACATACCACGCAGTCATACAAAACAAACCGTATATTCGATTGTTCACAGTACCATTACATAGTTGTACATCCATCACCTAAATCAATCCCTGACACCTTCATTAGCACACACACAAAAATAACAAGAATAATAATTAAAGTGAAAAAGAGCAATTGAAGTAAAAAAGAACACTGGGTACCTTTGTCTGTTTGTTTGTTTCCTTCCCCTATTTTTCTACTCATCCATCCATAAACTAGACAAAGTGGAGTGTGGTCCTTATGGCTTTCCCAATCCCATTGTCACCCCTCATAAGCTACATTTTTATACAACTGTCTTCGAGATTCATGGGTTCTGGGTTGTAGTTTGATAGTTTCAGGTATCCACCACCAGCTACCCCAATTCTTTAGAACCTAAAAAGGGTTGTCTAAAGTGTGCATAAGAGTGCCCACCAGAGTGACCTCTCGGCTCCTTTTGGAATCTGCCACTGAAGCTTATTTCATTTCCTTTCACATCCCCCTTTTGGTCAAGAAGATGTTCTCCGTCCCACGATGCCAGGTCTACATTCCTCCCCGGGAGTCATATTCCACGTTGCCAGGGAGATTCACTCCCCTGGGTGTCTGATCCCATGTAGCGGGGAGGGCAGTGATTTCACCTTTCAAGTCCCCACAGTATCTTTGAACAACTAGCAAAAACTGGCAGAGCCATCTTCCTCAAAACTCTGGAAAAACGGTTAAATGGTTGTAGTAACTGGGAAAATGCCAAATCAAGGAAATGCAGCTTTAAAAACAGAAGAAGCTCATGGCACCCTTGCTGCCCCCTATTATCTCCTCTCCCCAGTACAATCTGAAGCCAGACTGCATTCCCATTGTGGGTCCCTGGCTCAGTTCTGGAGGAACAGTCACCCCTATGTACATTCTTCGATGCTTGTATGTCAGTGCCCATCTATTTGGTGCAACCCAAAAGAGTGAACCAGGATGGTGGATACCTGAAACTATCAAACTACAACCCAGAACCCATGAATCTCGAAGACAGTTGTATAAAAATGTAGCTTATGAGGGGTGACAAGGGGATTGGGAAAGCCATAAGGACCACACTCCACTTTTGTCTAGTTTATGGATGGATGAGTAGAAAAATAGGGGAGGGAAACAAACAGACAAGGGTACCCAGTGTTCTTTTTTACTTCGGTTGCTCTTTTTCACTCTAATTTTTATTCTTGTTATTCTTGTGTGTGTGCTAATGAAGGTGTCAAGGATTGATTTGGGTGAGGAATGTACAACTATGTAATGGTACTGTGAACAATCGAAATTACGATTTGTTTTGTATGACTGCGTGGTATGTGAATATATCTCAATGAAATGAAGATTAAAAAAAAAAAAAAAAGAGTGAACCAGGAAACTTGTCTCTGGCTGACCCTCTTACTTACCCTGTAGGCAGCAGCAATAAGTCTTAGTGGCCTGGGGTAATGGATTACTGGACTTAAGACATGCAACAGAACACTTCAGAGGGGGGAAAGTCTATTTCATAGGGAGTAGAGGGGACAATCTGATTTCTGAAATAGTGAAACTACTAAGGCCAGGAGTGAGCTCAAGCTAAGGACAAGGACTCAAGCTCAGAAATGATTAAGAGGACCCCGCACTTCACTTTCACTTTGGGCTGATTTTCATTATAGTAGGGCTAACTTCTGAAGGAGAGCATCAGCCAATGCAGAACCAATTTGCAAAGACTGTGGAAGGTGTTTTGTTTGTTGATTTGTTCAGTCCTGCTACTCAAAACTCTGTCACAATCACTAACTGGATAGAAACGTAAGGAAGAGACAGCTCAGGATCTAAATCCCAGAGTTAACACATTAAAATATTAAAATGTACAGTGTGCAACAAAAGATTATAAGGCAAGAAAGAAAATAATGGCCCATCTAAAGGTACAAGTTAAAGCTCAGAAACTATCAATGAAGAAGACCCAGACATTGGACATACTAGAAAAAGACTTTTAAAAAATGATCTTCAGTATGCTCAAGGAGATAAAGGAAAACATGGAGAAAGAATGAAGGAATATCAAGAAAAAGATGAATGAACAATATGAGAATCTCAATAAAGAGACAGAAATTTTTATAAAGAACCAAATGGAAATACTAGAGTTCAAAACCATAATAACAGATGAAAAATTACTCTAGAGGGCTTCAACAGCAGATTGGAGCTTGCAGAAGAATCAGTGACCCTCTAAGACAAAATAATTGAAGTGATTCAGGCTGAGGAATAGAAAGAACAAAGAATGATAAATACTAAACAGAGCCTATGTGATCTGTGGAACACCATCCAGCCCACCAATATATTCGTTACAAGCATCCCAGTAGGAAAAGAGAGAGAGAAAGGGGCAGAAAGTGGTGGAGGAAGAGCTCATTAAATAGCATAGTCAGGGAAAATCTCTCTAGGAAGTGGCATTTATCTTAACACCAGAATGATGCAAAGGAGACCCCAATGTTTTAAGCACAAGGAACAGCATTTGCAAACACACTAAAAGGAATGATTTGGACATGTTAGAGGGTTAATGAGTTAGAGCAATTTAGTTAGAATCAAGATTTGGACCCAGCAGTGTGTATGATGTACTGTATACATGGGAAAGTGAAAGGAAATGAGGTCCATGAGGTAAGTAGAGGCCAGATCATGTAAAACCTTATAAAACTTCACAGAATTAGGGTCTTATTCTTGTTATAATGGAGAATACTTGGAAGATTTTATGCATGGGAAGTGAGTCACATGATTTGATTTAGCTTTTAGAAGCCAGTTATCACGAAACTTGTTGCCATGAATATGAATGGGAGTTGATAGACTGTAATAAGGCAAGTATACATAATGAAATCCCTAGGGTAACTGCTTTTTTAGTCTTATTAAGCTTCCTTTGTATGTAATGGATTGCTTTTCTCTTGCTGCTTTCAGGATTCTCTTTGTCTTTGACATTTGATAATCTGATTATTAAGTGTCTTGGAGTAGGCCTCTTCATATCTCTTCTGTTTGGAGTACGCTGCGCTTCTTGGATCTGTAATTTTATGTCTTTCATAAGAGATGGGAAATTTTCATTAATTATTTCCTCTATTATTGCTTCTGCCCCCTTTCCCTTCTCTTCTCCTTCTGGGACACCAATGATACGTACATTACTGTACTTTGTTTCATCCTTGAGTTCCTGGAGACGTTGTTCATATTTTTTCATTCTTTTCTCCATCTGCTCCTTTGCGTGTAGGCTTTCAGGTGTTTTGTTCTCCAGTTCCTGAGTGTTTTCTTCTGCCTCTTGAGATCTGCTGTTGTATGTTTCCATTGTGTCTTTCATCTCTTGTGTTGTGCCTTTCATTTCCATAGATTCTACTAGTAGGTTTTTTGAACTTTTGATTTCTGCCATATACATGTCCAGTGCTTCCTTTACAGCCTCTATCTCTTTTGCAATATCTTCTCTAAACTTTTTGAATTGATTTAGCATTAGTTGTTTAAATTCCTGTATCTCAGTTGAAGTGTACGTTTGTTCCTTTGACTGGGCCATAACTTTGTTTTTCTTAGTGTAGGTTGTAATTTTCTGTTGTCTAGGCATGGTTTCCTTGGTTATCCAAATCAGGTTTTCCCAGACCAGAACAGGCTCAGGTCCCAGAGGGAAGAAATATTCAGTATCTGGTTTCCCTGAGGGGGTGTCTTAGAAAATTGCTCCACTCTTTGATGCCTCAGGTCACTGTGCTTTTCTGCCCAGCAGGTGGCGCCTGTCAGCCTATAATTCTTGACTGGTGTGAGGAGGTATGGCCATGTTCCCCCAGGCTCTGGGGTCTGGTTCTGAATGGAAAGGGCCCCACCCCTTTCCTCCTAGAGAAGACAGACCCCCCAGGTGGAGGTAATTAGCATTTCAATGGTCTTGCTCTCTGCTTGTCCTGTCTCAGCCCTTCCCCGAGTCACAGCCCTGGAAACTTAAAATGACTGGGGCTTTCTCCACTGAGCCGAAAAAGAAACAGATAGTCCCCTTCAGACCCAGTCAAGGTGACCCTCCGGCTCTCCCAGGTCAGTCGTCACCCAAAGCCTCTGTCTGGTTTTGGGGGCTGCGTACCTGTAGTGAGCAGTTCACACTCGCTACTTAAAACCCCAGTTGGAGCTCAGCTGAGCTATATTCGCTTGCTGGGAGAGAGCTTCTCTCTGGCACCACGCGGCTCCGCAGCTCGGGCTATGGGGGAGGGGGTCTCCAGACCTGGTTCCGCAGGTTTTACTTACAGATTTTATGCTATGTTCTCAGGCATTCCTCCCAATTCAGGTTGGTGTATGCTGAGTGGATGGTCTCGTTTGTCCCCCCGCAGTTATTCTGGATTATTTACTAGTTGTTTCTGGTTTTTTGTAGTTGTTCCAGGGGGACTGCTTAGCTTCCACTCCTCTCTATGCCGCCATCTTGCCCCTCCCCCCAACAATAATCAACTGCTTTTTTAAAAGGTAGAAAAATGTATAATTAAAACACTAGTAAAATAATACAGAAAGAATGATGGAGTTAGAAAATCACCATTTTGCAAACCACCATGATAGTAATTGATTCAGGCACAAATCATCAATGGATGCTAAAGCCAGTGGGAAAACATTTGACAAGAACAGTATACAGTATATTTCCATAACCTCAAAGTATTTACCCACAAGTTACTTATTAATTACAAAAGGAAAACATAGTAATTTTATATTGGAGAAAATTGAGTGACACCCCCTTAACCAAGTGATTCAAGTTAACATCACCAATGATGGGACAAATCAAAATCATGTGCCTCCTGATGTGATGTACTGAGAAGGACACAAGATTACTTAGTTAATATTTCTGCCAAAAATAAATAACCTAAACTTAAGCATGAGGAAGCATCTCAAATTGAGAATATTCTACAAAACAACTGGACTGAACTTTTCAAAAATATCAAGTTCATGAAAGACATAAAAACTGCCTCCAGAGCCATTCCAGATTAAAGGAGACTAAAGAGATATGTCACCAATGCCTTCTTGACCAAAAGGGAGAAAATAAATGTAAAAAAATAAGGTTTCAGTGGCTAAGAGATTTCAAGTAGAAGTTGAGAGGTCATTCTGGAGGTTACTCTTATGAAAGCTTCAGCCAGATATTATAAATTGTCATGGAATGTTAAACCCCAACCAACAGTATTTCTGAAAACCCTAAAGAATATTCAAGGCTCTATCTAAGACTCTATAAAAATTTTACTTACTAAGTTATTTTCCAGAAACTTAATACCTCCAGTTGTTCCTGTGCCAGATAAGCCCTGAACTTAGAGGTAGCAGTCTCTCCCAGAACATCAACCAGTTGCATTCCCCTACCCCATAATGTCATCATCTCTTTAAACACAAAGAAGTTTGAATGATCAGCATCCAAATATCCCTGAAGACAGAGAATGATCAAATGAGAGGAAGGAGTTGTAACAGAGAAGTTGGGATTTAACAAATAATTATGACTGCTGAATCATTATATAGATATTTCTTTTTAGTTTCTAGTGTATTAGAACAGCCAGAAGGAAAACCTGAAATTGTTGGACTGTAACTACAATAATAGTGGGAGACTTCAATACACCACTCTCTTCTTCAGATAGAACAACTAGACAGAGAACTAATAAGGAAATTGAGAACCTAAACAATATGACAATATAACAATAGGACCTGGCAGACATATATAGATTTTGCACCCCAATGTACCAGGATATTCATTCTTCTCTAGAGCTCATAGAACATTCTTCATGATAGATCATAAGCTGGGGCACAAAACAAGTATTAATAAATTTTTAAAAATTGAAAATATTCAAAGCACATTCTCTGACCATAATGGAATGCAACTAGAAATCAACAACCACCGAAGAACCAGATCTTTCACAAATATATGGAGTTTAAACAACACACTCCTCAACAGCTGGTCAAACTCTTTCAAAAAATGGAAGAAAAATGAACACTATCTAACTCATTTTATGTAGCTAATATCGCTCTAATACCAAAACCAAATAAAGATACTACAAAAAAGGAAAACTATAGATGAATCTCCCTCATGAATATAGATGCAAAAATTCTCAACAAAATACTTGCAGATCGAATCCAAAGGCACATTAAAAGAATTATACACCATGACCAATGGGGGTCATTCCTGACACGCAAGGGTGGTTCAATGTAAGAAAAATCAATTAATGTAATACAACACATTAACAAATTGAAAGGGAAAAATCAAATAATCATCTTGATTGATGCTGAAAAAGCATTTGACAAGGTTCAACATCCCTTTTGGATAAAAATACTTCAAAAGGTAGGATTTGAAGGAACCTTCCTCAATAGCGTAAAGAACGTATATGAAAAACCCACAGCCAGCATAATACTCAATGGTGAGAGACCAGAGCCTTGCCCCTAAGTTCAGGAATGAAACAATTATTCAACATTGTCCTAGAGGTTCTAGCAAAAAAAATAAATAAATAAAAATAAAAAATAAATTAAAAAAAATCCATTCACAGTAACAACTAAATAATGAAATACATAGGAATAAATTTAAAGAAGGATGTAAAGATCTCTACACAGAAAATAACTAATTGGTACTAAAAGAAATTAAAGGGGACTTAAAGAGGTGGAAAGATATTCCATGTTCATAGGATAGGAAGGCTAAATATTGTTAAGATGTCAATTCTACCCAAACTAATCTACAGATTCAATGCATTTCCAATCAAAATTCCAACAACCTACTTTGCAGACTTGGAAAAGCTAGTTATCAAATTTATTTGGAAAGGGAAGATGCCTCAAATTGCTAAAGACACTCTAAAAAAGAAAAACGAAGTGGGAGGACTTACACTCCCTGACTTTGAAGCTTATTATAAAGCCACAGTTGCCAAAACAGCATGGTACTGGCACAAAGATAGACATATAGATCAATGGAATCGAATTGAGAATTCAGAGATAGACCCTCAGATCTATGGCCGACTGATCTTTGATAAGGCCCCCAAATAGGCTGAACAGGGACAGAACAGTCTCCTCAAGAAATGGGGCGGGGAGGACTAGATATCCATATCCAAAAGAATGAAAGAGGACCCCTACCTCACACCTATGCAAAAATTAACTCAAAGTGGATCAAAGACCTCAATATAAAAACACAATAAAACTCTTGGAAGATAACATAGGGAAACATCTTCAAGACCTAGTAATAGGAGGTAGCTTCTTAGACCTAATACCCAAAGCACAAGCAAAAAAGAAAAAATAGATAAATGGGAACTCCTCAAAAGCAAAAGCTTCTGTGCTTCAAGAGATTTTGCCAAAGAGGTGAAGAAGCAACCAACTCAATGGGAGAAAATACTTGGAAACCATATATCTGATAAGAGACTGATGTCCTGCATATATAAAGAAATCCTACAACTCAACAACAATAGTACAAACAACCCAATTAGAAAATGGGCAAAGATATGAAAAGGCATTTTTCCAAAGAGAAAATACAAAAGGCTAAAAAATACATGAACAAATGTGTATCTTCACTAGCTATTAGGGAAATGCAAATCAAAACCACAATGAGATACCATTTCACATCAGTAAGATGGCTGCCACTAAACAGGAAACAACAAGCTGGAGAGGGTGTGGAGAAATTGGAACTCTTATTCATTGCTGGTGGGAATGTATAATCGTACAGCTGCTGTGGTAGTCAGTTTGGTGATTTCTCAGAAAACTACATATTGAATTACCCTATGATCCAGCAATTTCTTGGTATACTTCTTGGTATATACCCAGATCTGAAAGCAGTGACATGAACAGACATTTGTATGCTGATGTTCATAATGAGATTGTTCACAATTGCAAAGAGATGGAAACAATCCAAGTATCCTTCAATAGATGAGTGGATAAACAAAACGTGGTATATACACACTATGGAATACTATGCAGCAGTAAGAAGGAAAAAGATCCTGAAACATATTGCAACATGGATGAACTTTGAAGATATAAGGCTGAGTGAAATAAGTCAGACACAACAGGAGAGATATCATATCTTACCATTACTATGAATTCCCTGAACAATGTAAAATCAATGTCATATAATGTAGACTATTGGGGACCTAAAGATAGACTGAAGATAGTGAAGGGGGAATGATAACATAATATGTTCAGATATGTTAATGAGGGTGAATTTAAAGGTATGGGAACGGATAGGGTTGATTTTTAATAGGATTATAAGTATCAGAGCTGCATTGAAGGTGAACAGGATTGAAAGGGGTTGTTTAAAGTCAAGTATCCCACAGATCAGCGCTACAAATATATATAGGTGCTTGCATGATATATTTCTAAGGTATGACACTGGTACAGGGAGTTGACAACAGAGTAGTATGTGGGAAAAATCTACGTATTGCATACTAGGGACTACAATTAATAGGAAGACCTTACTAGCATTTCACAAATACTAGGGACAAATAATTAAGGGCTGAAAAGAACTATGGAGTGTTTTGGGTCATAAGAATAGTTTAAAATGGAGAGTGATGAGAATTGTACAACTAAGAGATGATAATGTGAGATACTGATTGATTATCATGGACAGAACATACACTATGTGAAATTAGGAACTCCCTACTTTATAATTCAAGTCCTCTATCTTGAGACTTGCTCTTGTAAAACTTATGGTTGTAAAGAGGAGGCTAAGCTCACCTATAATTATGCCTAGGAGTCACCTCCAGAGAACCTCTTTTGTTGCTCAAATGTGCACTTTCTCTTTCTAAGCCCAACTCTGCAAATAAATTCATCACCTTCCTCCCAACATGGCACAGGACCCCCCAGGTGAGTGAGTCTCCCTGGTGATGTGGGATATGGATTCCAGATATGAGCCTGACCTTGACTTCAAGGGGCTGAGAATGCCTTTTTTTACTAAAAGGGGGAAAAGGAAGGCAACAAAATAAGGTTTCAGCAGCTAAGAGATTTCAAATAGAGTTGAGAGGCTGTCATGGAGGTTACTCCCATGCAAGGTTCAATTAGATATCCTAAGTGGCCACAGTATGATAAGCCCAAATCAACAGCAGTCCTGAAAACCCTAAAGAATACCCAGTCCCCTCTCTGAGACTCTATAAAAGTTTCATTCACTAAGTTTATTGTTCAGAATCTTAAATCCTCCAGAGAACTCTTATGCCAGCTAAGTCCCAAAACCCAGAGGCAACAGCTTCTTCAAGAACATCAACCAGTTACATCCTCCTTTTCCATAATGTCACAACCCTTTTCAACATGAACAAGTTGGGTTGATCACTGCCTAGACATCCCTGAAAACAGAGAAATTGATTAAACTAAAGAAAAGGGTAGCAACAGACAAGATAGAATTTATCAAAGGATTATTAATACTGAATATATAATTTTCTTTTTCTTAGTTTCTAGGGTATTAGAATAGCTAGAAGGAAAGACCTAAAATGGTGGAACTGTACCCCATAACATTCTTTGAAATTTGCTATATAGCTACTTGTTATATTTTAATTTGAATGTTATCACCTTTCTGTATCTATGTTATATTTTACAATAAGGAAATAACTGAAACTATGGTACTGTAACCCATAACATTCTTGGAAATTTCCTATATAACTACTTGTTAAATTGTAATCTGAAAGTTATCACCTTTTTGCATATATATATTATATTTTACAATAAGAAATAACTGAGACTGTGGAACTGTAACCCATAACATTTTTTGAAATTTGCTCCCTCCACTTGTTAAATTGCACTTGGAAAGTTATTTTAAAAATTAGAATTGAGTGTAGTCAGAACAAGTGTATGATTTTTTTCTCTAAGTATCTTCTGCTGCTCAGGAAAAGGTGTAAAGTAAAGGGAAGTTTAATTTAATAGTGTTGGGATTATTCTGGGCAAGTACAACAGAGGGAAAAAGAACAATGGGGTTAAGAGTGTTTGCAAGGATGTGGAAATCGTGTTAAACCATGAAACCTAAACATTGCAAGAAAGGAAATAAGAACACAAGAGTTGGGTGATGAGTTCAAAAAGTAGTAGTATTAGAAGATTGATCAGGTTAAAGAATTTCAGGTTTGGTTAAGGAAAGAAAATGATTGTGTCAGGAGATAGTACATTTGAAATCAGATGTGTGATGGTTAGGTTCATGTGTCAACTTGGCCAGGTGATGGTGCCCAGTTGTCTGGTAAAGCAATCACTGGCCTATCTGTTGCTGCAGGGACATTTTGTGGACTTAAATAATCAGTATGTTGATTGCATCTGTGGCTAATTACATCTGCAGTCTGACAAAGGGAGTGTCTAATCATTTAAAGGCTTTTAAAGGGGAGGTGATAGCTTCAGTGGTCAGAAGAGATCACTTTCATTTCTGCTTTGGCCAACCAGCCTCTCCTGGGAATTAATCAAAGACCTTCACTGGAGTGCCAGCTGACAGCCTGGCCTACAGAATTTGGACTTGTGCATCCCCACAGTTACATGAGACACTTTTATAAAATCTCATAATATTTACAGACATCTCCTGTTGGTTCTGTTTCCCTAGAGAACCCTAATACAAGATGTTTGTATATGATGCAGCTATTGGTGTTGCAATATCTGGGGTATGACTATGAGATTTGATAATTGAGACATGATGGAAGAGAGAGAATATGATAGGAGATCAGTGTGGAGTGAGAACACTGGGGAAGTGGGGAGAACATGCTTTCTAGAGTTAACATATTTGAATATCCAAATTTCAACAAAAAATCATAAGACATAGAAACAGAAAAGACAACACATGGAAAGAAACAAAATAAAGTGATAGAAACCATCCATGAGGAAGCTCAGACATTGAAATTAAGAATGAAAGATAAGTTAACTCTCCAAAATAAGTTTAATGAGCAAAGGGAAAATATGGCCAAAGAGCAAAAGGAAATCAGGAAAATAATATATGAACAAACTAAAAATTTCAATAAGAGATAGAAATTTTACAAAGAAACCAAACAGAAATTCTGGAGCTAAAAAGTACAATGACTGAAGTAAAAAATTCCCTCAAGGGCTCAACAGCAGATGTGAACTGGCAGAAGAAAGAATCAGAGAACTTAAAGACAGGACACTTGTAATTATTCATTCTGAGGAACAGAAAGAAAAAGAGAATGAAGAAAGTGGGCAGAGCATAAGGACCTGTAGGACACCATGAAGCATATTAACATTCACATTATGGGGTTCCCTAAAGGAGAAGAGAAAGACAAAGGGGCAGAAATAATTCTTGGGAAATAATGGTTGAAAACTTCCCAAATTTAATGAAAGGCATGAATATACATATCCAAGAAGTTCAATGAACTCCAAGCAGGGCAGATTCAAAGAGATCCACATCAAAGCACATCATAATCAAACTGTCAAATATCAAAGACAAAGAGAGAATACTAAAAGCAGCAAGAGAGAAGTGACTTGTCACTTCCAAAGAATTCTCAATAAGACTAAGTGCCAATTTCTCATCAGAAGCATGGAAACAAGAAGGCAGGGGTCATCATAGAGAGCCAAAAGAAGAAAACTGTCAACCAAGAATTCTATATCCAGCAAAATTTTCCTTCAAATATGAGAGAGAAATTGAGACATTCTCAGATAAAAATATCTGAGGGAATTCAGTACCACTAGATCTGCCCTACAGAAATGCTTTCAGGATGAAAGAAGTGGAAACTAGACTTGAAGCCATATGAAGAAATAAAGATCTATGACAAAGGGATCTACACAGGTAAATATAGGATTATAACTCCACATTTTAATTTTTGCATGATCTAAAATACAAGTGCATACAAAGAATCATAAATCTATGTTATTGGGCACACAGAGTGTAAAGATGTAATTTGTGACAAGAACAACAAAGGGGGGTGAAGGGGCATAAAAGCAGAGATTGTGTATGTTATTAAAGTTAATTTGGTATCAATTCAAGCTAGATTGTTATAGATTTAGGATGTTAAATGTATATACCATGATAGTCACAAAATATCTTTTAAAAATACAGAAAAGGAAATGAGAATAAAATGAAAATGATTCACTATAAAGGATCAACTAAACACAAAAAGAAATGCAATAATTGAGGAAATGAGGGACAAAAGGGTGTAAGGCATACAGAAAGCAAATAGCAAAATGACTGAAGTAAGTCCTACTGCATTAGGTAATTACCTAATGAAAGTGGGTTAATACCTCCAGTCAAAAGGCAGATATTCACAGAATGGATAACAAACCATAATCCAACTACATGCTGTTTACAGGCGACAGGATCCAAAGATGCAAATAGGCTGCAAGTGAAACAATAGAATATTCCAAGCAAACAGTAATCAAAAGAGAGCTGGAGTAGTTTTATTGACATAAGCCAAAATAGACTTTAAGTCAAAAACTGTTACAAGAGGCAAAACAAAACAAAACAAAACAAAACAAAACATTACATAATGATGAAAGGGTCATTTCAACCATGAAGATATAATAATTATAAATATATATGCACCTAATACAACAGAGCTCCAAAGTATATGAAACTAACATTGACAAAATTAAAAGAAGAAACAGACAGTTTTACAGTAATAATTGGAGACTTCAATCTACCACTTTCAACAATGGATAGAATATCCAGACAGAAGATCAAGAAGGAAATAAAAGATTTAAACAGCACTGTTGGAAAGTATTTTCTTCACTCCAAGGTAATCAAAGGAGAAGAAGAAAGACAGTAGAAAAGATTTTTGTTATCAGACAGTGGAAAAGATTTTGTTGAGTAATTCTCAGAATTAAAAGTCTGGCACCGTATCACCTTACTGATGAAAAGATGCTGTAAGAATATCAAGTATTTTTGTGAAACCACTGTAATGATAGCCTCTTCCACAGGACTCCCATATATATATATATATCTTTTTATTGAGATATCCATATATATATATATATCTTTTTATTGAGATGGTTCACATACCATACAACTATCCAAAGACCCAAAGTGTACAATCAATTGCCCCTGGTACCATCATACAGCTGTACATCCATCACCACAATTAAATTTTTAATTTTTAGAACATTTTCATTATTCCAGAGGAGAAATAAAGACAAAAAAAAAAAAGGAAACTCAAATCCTCCCATACCCCTAACTACCCCTCCTCCATTATTGATTCATAGTTTTGGTATAGTACATTTGTTACTGTTGATGAAACTACCAACTGTAGTATATAGTTTGCAATAGGTATATATTTTCCTATATGCCTCTCTGTTATTAACTTCCAGTTATAATGTCATACATTTGTTCTAGTTCATGAGAGAGATTTCTAATATTTGTACAGTTAATCACAGACATTGTCTACCACAAGATTCACTGTTTTATACATTCCCATCTTTTAACCTCCAACTTTCCATCTGGTGACATATGTGACTCTGAGCTTACCCTTTCCACCAGTTTCACACACCTTTCAGAACTGTTAGTTATTCTCACAACCTGCTACCATCACCTCTGTCCATTTCCAAACATTTAAGTTCACCCTAGTTGAACATTCTGCTCAGCATAAGCAACCATTTCCCATTCTTTAGCCTCATTCTATATCCTGGTAACTTATATTTCATGTCTATGAGTTTACACATTATAATTAGTTCGTATCAGTGAGACCCTGCAATATTTGTCTTTATGTGTCTGTCTTATTTCACTCAATATAGTACTCTCAAGGTTTCTTCATCAACCCATTTTTTTTAAGACAGTTTTGTTCACACACCATACATTCCATCCTAAGTAAACAATCATTGATTCCCTGTATGGTCACATATTTAGGTATTCAGCACCATTGCCACTATCTATATAAGGACATCTCCATTTCTTCCACAAAGAAGGAGGAAGAGTCAAAGAAGGCAGAGAGACAAAAGAAAAAGAAAAGAGAAAGAGAGAGAGAGGAAAAAAATAAAACAAAACATGATAGCTAGAAAGCAACAAAAGGAAAGATAGCATTAACCTAAAGTAGAATAAAGAGTCAGACAACATCACCAATGCCAGGAGTCCCAGACTCTTCCCCTATCTGCCCCCCACCACCATATGCATTTAGCTTTGGAATATTGCCTTTGTGATATTAAAGGAAGCATAATACAATGTTTCTGTTAACTATAGTCTCTGGTTTGCATTGATTGTATTTTCCCCCCAGTCCTACCCGATTTTTAACACCTTGCAATGTTGACATTCATTTGTTCTACCTCATGTAAAAACATATCTTTCTTCTTTCATTCTGGTATCCCACATGGTCCTAACTTTCCTCTTTCAACCACACCACAGTCATCTTTGTTCAGTGTACTTACATTGCTGTGCTACTATCTCCCAAATTTGTTTTCCAAACCTCTCACTTCTGTCTTTTCCTTTCTGTCTGCAGTGTTTCCTTTAGTGTTTCCTGTGGAGCAGGTATCTTGTTCACAAACTCTGTCGTTGACTGTTTGTCAGAGAATATTTTAAGCTCTCCCTCATATTTGAAGGACAGTTTTGCCGGATATAGGATTCTTGGTTGGTGGTTTTTCTTTTTCAGTATCTTAAATATATCCCACCACTTCCTTCTTGCCTCCATGGTTTCTATTGAGAAATCCACACATAGTCTCATCAAGCTTCCTTTGTATGTGATGGATCGCTTTTCTCTTGCTGTTTTCAGGATTCTCTCTTTGCCTTTGACATTTGATAATCTGATTATTAAGTGTCTTGGCATAGGCCTATTCAGATCTATTCTGTTTGGGGTACACTGTGGTTCTTGGATCCATAATTTTATGTCTTTCATAAGAGATGGGAAATTTTCATTGATTATTTCCTCTAGAAATAATCAATCTGCCCCCTTTACCTTCTCTTCTCCTTCTGGGTCACCCATGACACATACATTCTTGCCTTTTGTTTTGTCCATAAGTTCCTGGAGACGTTGCCCATATTTTTCCATTCTTTTCTCTATCTGTTCTTTTGTGTGTAGGCTTTCAGTTGCCTTGTTCTCCAGTTCCTGAGTGTTTTCTTCTTCCTCTTGAGATCTACTGTTGTATGTTTCCATTGTGTCTTTCATCTCTTGTGTTGTGCCTTTCATTTCCATAGATTCTGCCAGTTGGTATTTCAAACTTTCGATTTCTACCTCATGTACGCCCAGTGTTTCCATTTATACGCTTCATCTCTTTTGCCATATCTTCCCTAAACTTTTTGAATTGATTTAGTATTAGTTGTTTAAATTCCTGTATCTCAGTTGAAGTGTAAGTTTGTTCCTCTGTCTGAGCCATAACTTCATTTTTCTTTGTATAGGTTGTAGTTTTCCATTGTCTAGGCATCTGGTTTCCTTGGTTACCCCAATCTGGTTTTCCCAGACCAAACAGGCTCAGGTCACAGAAGGGAGAACTATTCAATATCTTGTTTCCCTGGGGGTGTGTCTTAGAAAATTGGTACACCCTTTGAGGCCTCAGCTCACTGCACTTTTCTGCCCAGCAGGTGACACCTGTCAGCCTGTAGCTCCAGACTGGTGTAAGGAGGTGTAGCCTGTGACTGTTTTTCCCCAGGCTCTGGGGTCTGGTTCTGAATGGAGGGTGGGTAGTAGAGCTGGGGCCCACCTCTTTCCTCTTAGGGAAGATAGACCCCCTAGGGAGAAGTCATTAGCATTTGAATGGTCTCTCTCTGCCTGTGCTATCTCCACCCTTGTCTGGGTCAGAGCACTGGGGACTGAAAATGGCTGAGGCTTTCTCCACTGAGCCAAAAAAGGGACAGAAAGCCTCTTCAGGGCTAGTCTGCGGCTACCCTCTGGCTTTCCAAGGTCAGTCATCACCCAAAGCCTCTGTCTGCTTGTTGGGGATTCGTAGCTTATATCGAGCAATCCACATTTGTTAACTAAAATTCCAGTGGGAGTTTAGCTGAGCTGTATTCATTTGCTCAGAGAGAGCTGCTCTCTAGCACCACAAGGCTTTGCAGCTCGGGCCATGGGGGGAGGGAGCTCCCGGCTTGGATCCACAGTTTTTACTTACAAATTTTATGCTGTGATCTCAGGCATTTCTCCCAATTCATGTTGGTGTATGATGAGTGGATGGTCATGTTTGTCCCCCTGCCATTATTCCAGATTATTTACTAGTTATTCCGGGTTGTTTATTAGTTGTTCCAGGGGGACTAACTAGCTTCCACTCCTTTCTATGCCATCTTAGAGCCCCTCTCCCACACTTATTTTTTGAATGAAAATAAGCAGTATTTGAGTATTGATGTCTTTATTCTTATTTTACTAAAAAGGAAACAAAGCACATGACAAGTTAACCTACTAGTCAGCAAAAAAGTGTTTTATGACGCCAGACAAATGTTTACTCTGGAGCTGTAAAATTCATTTGTTCTTACTGTTCAAGGTTTGTATTCCTTGAGCCAACCATGTGGAATACCCACCCTTTGATTTCTATTCAGACTTTGTTTCTTTGCAGACATCATCTTTGAAGTCTACAGTGCTGCTCCATTATGAGCCAGTGTTAACTTCCTGTATTCATTTTTTTAAATTCAGTTTTATTGAGATACATTCACATACCATACAATCATCCACAGTGTACAATCAACTGTTCACAGTACCATCATATAGTTGTGCATTCATGACCACAATCAATTTTTGTACATTTTCCTTACTCCAAAAAAAAAAAAAGAAAATTAAAGGAAAAATACACAAAGCAATTCCATTCCCCCATTCCAGCCTATTTTTCATTTAGTTTTTGTCCCCATTTTTCTACTCAACTGTCCATTCACTGGACAGAGGGAGGATGAGCCACAAGGTTTTCACAGCCACACAGTCACACCATGTAAGCTCCACAGTTCCTTCTTACTGCTGTGTAGTATTCCATCATGCGTATATACCGCATTTTGTTTATCCACTCATCTGATGAAGGACATTCAGGTTGTTTCCATCTCTTGGCAATTGTGAACAATGCCACTGTGAACAACAGTGTACAAATACCGGTTCATGTCACTGCTTTCAGATCTTCCGGGTATATACCAAGAAGTGCAATTGCTGGATCGAAGGATAACTCAATATCTAGTTTTCTGAGGAACCACCAAACTGTCTTCCAGAAGTGGCTGTACCATTATACAGTCCCACCAGCAATGAATAAGAGTTCTGATTTTTAACAGATAAGAACTAGGCTTAGTTTTTACCTCATATAAGTTGGAGATTTCAGTGAGTTTTTCTGGCAGTAAATGAATTCCTAAACTCTTCAATTACAGAATATCAAACGCATGTAAAAGTGTCTTTTTCTATACAGTCTAACTGAAGTGTAATTTAACCAATGGTTTACATTTTAGTCAGATTCCCAAATTGCAAATCATTCAGGGAGCCATAAAGTGCATATTTTGTATACTTTCAGATAACAGAATGCTCTTCAGCCGGTACCAATCTCTTGTTTTCAGTTCCAAAGTATGAGTCCCTTAACACGACCACATCTATCCCTGCCCCTAGTGGGCAATTAGTATTTAATTGCAGAGACGTGAACAAATGCGCAAGTTTTCTTTTGTTCTTAAAATATAATAAAGTTCCTCCATTTCAGTATATTTCCTTCAATCAGTGTACAGAATATTAGGCTCATTTGACATGACCTGTGAATTTACAATGTAGTTCTCATGGAACAGGAATTCTCCAACACTGTGACAAAGAAGCAAGTGCTGCCCATTTACAGTCATAAAAGTGACAGTTGGGGGAAGTTTATGGTTTAGAGTTGTTTGGTAGAGAGGCACAGAGGATCATTTTATGGATATTTAGGGGAAAGGAGAGATGGCCTACTCTCATCTTGTAAAAAACAGAGGTAAATTCTTATGTCCAATATTTTTCAAACTATGGAGCCTCAGAAGTGGAAGTAGCTCCAGGGAGGAGATTCCCTCTGGGTTTTGAGCGCACCCTTTCCCCGGGTGACTTGTTCTATTCTCGGATAGCTTTAGTTAAGTAGGAAAATCCTTTTGCTCTGAGCCCATATGTGCCTCCCATTAGCTTCACTCTGTTGGCCTCACTATTATCCTCTGGAGCCTTGAAGCCAGTTACCGCCTCCTTCTGGGCCGTTGGGAGCGCCCCATCCGCGGGGAGCCCGCCCAGTTTCTGCTCAGCCTCGGCGCCGAGCACGAGGCGAAGCTCTGCACGTCTGGACCCCGGCAACGCGGCTCTGGAGCGCTCAGTTTGCGTTGCCCTTTTTAAAAACATCTTATGACAAATCTGGAAATATTTCCGGAGAGAGGGGATGTCGGGGACACTGGTGAGTACAATTTCATAAATGCCAGAATATTTTAAACTCCCAGAGGGAAGAGGGCGCAGACTGAATTCTTTCCTGGAAACCTAGGGCAACAACCTCGTGCAGCCCGGTCATTACTCAACGTTCTTTGGCAGCGAGGAGGAAATGCCGAAATGAATTGAACGACAGACGCTACCCACGGAACGTGCAGGCGCCCGAGACCCGAGTCGCTGGTCCCACGCCCGCCCTCCTCCCGACCCCGCGGCCAGCGTGGCGCAGAGCGAGTCCGGGCGCCGGGCTGCGAGTGGAGACGCCCCCGGGTGGGCGCGGCCGGGTAGACGAGCGCCCGGACCCCCGCCCGGGCCCGCCCCTGGGCAGCCCGCCGGAGTTGCGGGAACGCGGGCTCCAGCGGTGCACTGGAGTGGAGTCTGCACGAGCAGCCGCCAGCGGCGTTCGAGGCGTCGAGGCCCGGGCCCGGGAGCAGCGGCGAGCGGTGCCGGCTCCGGTCGTGGGCATGGCGCGGCCCGAGGTGAGCGAGCGGGGGCGGGCGCGGACTTCCCCAGCCCCGGGCCCGGGTTCGGCAGCGGGGTAAGCGTACGGCCCCGGGGCACGGCGAGCGGGGAGCCGGGGCGGGGAGACCCCTCGGGGCCCGTGGGGTCCACCCTCTGCTGGGGCGCGGGGTGGGCGCAGGCCAGGGGCGACTTCCCGGCGCAGCGGGCGGGCACGGCGGGCACCGACAGGACGCGCGGAGTTGGCGCCGCGCTGGCTCAGAGCCCCGGCTCTGGGAGGGACCCCGGGCTGCCGACGGAGGCTGCCGGGTGCCGGCACGCTGAGCGCGGCCTGTCCCCACAGGTCTGGATGCTGCTGGCCGGCCTCCTGCTGGCGCTGCCGGCGGGCGCCCCGAGGGCCAGCAGGCGCCCAGCACGGCCCCGAAGCTGCGCGGAGCGGCCGGAGGAGCTCCTGGAGCAGCTGTACGGGAGGCTGGTGGCCGGCGTGCTCAGCGCCTTCCACCACGCGCTGCAGCTGGGCCCGCGCGAGCAGGCGCGCAACGCGAGCTGCCCGGCCGGGGCCCGCTCCTCCGACCGCCGCCTGCGGCCGCCGGCCAACCTGCGCAGCGTGTCGCCCTGGGCCTACAGGTGAGCGGGGGGGCGGGGCCGGAGGGCGGGGCAGGTGGAGCGACTGAACTGGCGACAGTTCAGCCCCACCCTTCACCTCCCTTGCAGGAAACCAGCTTCCCTATTTTTTTACATTATTTGCTATGCCAGGTGCCTGGTTAAATAGGCTTCTCAAGGGACCAACCCGAGTGATTCTTTCAAATGTCAGTTTTTTGTCGAGTTGGGGGCAGGAGGCCTGTGGCCGTCCTGGCGTTGAGCCATCCACAGCACAGCCTCTGGGCCCTTTTCACTTGTCGCCCAAGGGAGGAGTGGGGATCACTAGAAAGAAACTAGAGTCTGAGGCAGAACGTGACGTAGCATGCAAATGGCATTTGAAATGCACTTTGAAGAATGGGCAAAATTCGGAAGTTGGCCTGGTAAAGAAGTCCTTTGGAAGAGAAGGAAAGGGCCGGTGCAAAGGGGAGATTGGGGGGTGCTGGCGGGTGCGGGGAGCAGTGTGGCCGGAGTGTGTCTTCAGCAGACACTGGCCCTCCCCTTCAGGCCCTCACCAGTGAGCCTCCGGCCCAGACCCAGTGCGTGAAGGAGGCTGGAGCCGCCCCAAGGAGGAAGCTGAGCCCTGATGCATGAACATAAGTTGCCAGTCAAGGACAAGGGGAGGCCAGAGAGAAGGAACCGTCCATGGCAGGGAAGGAGAACTGGGTGCTGTCAGAGCCGTAAGTGCAGGGAGTGGGTTTGCTGCTGGGAGAAGGTGGTAAATGGAGAGACAACAGGGCTAGAGAGGGAGCTGGAGCTGGGCTTGGGCTTCATAAACAGGGTAAGCATTTCTAAATTTATCCTGCAGAATGTTTGGGGTTAAGGAAACCATATGCTGCTTTGTGTTTGGGGAAGGTGTCCCTGGTGAGGGGTGGGTTGGAGGGAAGGTACTAACAAAATTCCTGGCAGTGCTTCCGGCCAAAGGCAGTTAGGTTCTGAACTTCACATTGGCTGCCGAGGTGAGTTGAGGATCCATTTGACAGATGAGCAATTAAAGAAGTACAAGTGACAGGATGTAAGGGGCCATAAAGTGTATTGGGTCAAAGCTTTAGCCTGCACCACAACTAAGATGTGCAGAGAAGTGTAATGATTTTGTCTGAAATGAATCGGGGCTTCCCCATGAGCCCCCGACTCGCTGGGTCATGGGACGGGAGACCCAGGTGGCCCTGAGAAGCTGAATCTTAGGGCCTCTCCCCGCCTGGCCACTATGCAGAGGATGACGTCCACTCTGTGGCTGCACCTCTCTCCGAGCCCACCACCCCACATGGCAAGTGGAACACCCTCCTGCCCCCCTGCTTCCGTGGTTCCCCCGATCCCTTCACTCATCCGTTCTTTCTGACAGCTCCATCCTCTTGGTTTTTTTTCTTCTTCCTGCCATTCCCATGGGTAGGGGCCGCTATCATATTATTCTTTCTCTCTCCAACCTCATATAATGCCCTTGATTTGCTAAGTAGGATTAAAGAAACTTGGAAATTCTCTCAAGGCAACAGCCTGACTTCTTCCGTCTGAAGCTGCTCACGCCTGCATCTTTTCTTAACAAACCTGCATCTCTCCAGGCCAGTGAACACCTACCCCAGATAGGGACCTGTGTGCAGACAGGCGTCAGAGAAACATCCAGCAGGGGTTTTTCAAATCCTTCTGTCAGTGACAGCTCCCATACTTCTGCCTTGGGTTGTGGATGGGATTTAAGCAAAATAGGGGATGCAGAAGGAGGAGCAAGGTTTGCAGAAGGATCTGATGCATTCAGTCTTGGACCCGCCGAGTTCCATGCTGCTGAGAAGTACGTCAGTGCAAATGACCAGGATGCCTTCTAAGTAAAAAATTGGTGCTTTGAAAATGAGGTCCGGGAGCTCAGGGGAGAGAGCAGCCTTGGAGGTCTGCACTTCGTAGTTAAACTGAACTGCACTTGCTACAGTGGACACTTGCGTCTCCGTGGTCTGGGTGCACTGGGAGTAGTCCGGAGGTTGGGGTGAGAGCAGCACCCTGGGCATGGTGGGCCTGGGCTGGGCAGCCTGCTTCCCCCCCGAAGCCTTTGTGCTATGCGAGCACCCAGGAGCAGGAATGGTGTCTGTCTTGGGTGGGAGAGGGCAGCATATGCATCGTCTTTCCAGTCACTTAGCAGCAACAATTAAATGCAGCACTGCCCTCCTCCTCTCCAGGGAGCAGTGGAGGTTTGAATGGACCTGCCCGCTCGGAAGGCAGCGCAGTCTTCTCCCAGGCCTGGGCACGGACTGGGCAGAGTCTGGGGAGCAGGGTGCTATCGCCAGCCCTGCATCTTCCCACCAGGAGGCTTTGCCCTCCTGTCTCTGGTTTGTTAGGGTTAGAAACAGTGGTAGCCATGGGAGCTCAGAGCGTCCTCTAGAGGAGGGGTTTGGTAGGATGGGCTTGGTTTCTCCATGGGGTTTCTGAGGCCTGTCAGCTGGCATCCAGTGGTGGTATTTCTTAAGGTGAAAAACAGAAGAGAAACTCCTAAGAAAGATGGATGGGAATGGACTGCAAGTCAGAAATACTGTAAAGCACTAAAAGGGTTCCTTTAGGGGAATAAGATAGGTTTTAAAATAGAAAAGAATGTAGAACATACGGTGGCTTTCCATGTGCCTGGGGCAGAGACGGATCATTCAGTAAATGGGTAGCCAGCTGGAAAAAAGCACAATGGGCTTTCCCTCCTATATCAAATCAAATTCCAGATGATTCACAGATTTTTTAATGTAATTTCATTGAGACATATTCAGACACCATACAATCCATCCAAAGCATACAATCAGTGTTTCACAGTATCATCATATATTTGTATATTCATCACCATGATTGGTTTTTGAACATTTGCATTACTCCAGAAAAAGAAATGAAAGAAATAAGAAGACCCCAAACATCCCATACTCCTTACCCCTCCCTCTTATTGGTATTGCACTTTACCCAATTTTTTTTTTTTTTTTTTTAATCATTTTATTGAGATATATTCACATACCACGCAGTCATACACAACAAATCATACTTTCGATTGTTTACAGTACCATTACATAGTTGTACATTCATCACCTAAATCAATCCCTGACACCTTCATTAGCACACACACAAAAATAACAAGAATAATAATTAGAGTGAAAAAGAGCAATTGAAGTAAAAAAGAACACTGGGTACCTTTGTCTGTTTGTTTCCTTCCCCTATTTTTCTACTCATCCATCCATAAACTAGACAAAGTGGAGTGTGGTCCTTATGGCTTTCCCAATCCCATTCAGACATGCATTTTTAGAGAGAAAGCATATGTCTATATGACAAATGGCACCATGAGCAAAGTTAAAATACTAGAGAAACACTGGAAAAAAAAATATTTGCAGCACATGTAATAAAGAATTAAAGTCCAGAATCTATAAAGATCTACAAATCAATAAAGAAAAGATAAAAGTAGTGGGAAAATGGGCAAAGGATATAAACAGACTCTTCACAGAAGAGGAAATAAAAACAAACACGAAATAAGAAAAGACAAGCAAATTCATGAGTAATGAGGGAAATTTACATTGAAGGGAGATATTTTGGAGATAATTTGGCAACATGTTAGTGCAAAACGTGGCCTCATGCTGGGGGTGAGCACAGGCTTTTCAGAGGGTGATTTAGCACCTACGCCTCAGCTCAGCAATTCCAATTCTCACAGACTCTGCCAGAAGCACCCTAGAAGTAGGGTCTGGAAGAGGGGATCTGACTGCCAGACAGGGAGGTGGGCACTCCCTGCCCTGCCTGGATGTCAGCTTTCCCCACCTCCCTGCTTGTCCGACCCCAATCCAAACCTAACTGCAGTTCGGGGGAAAAAGGAGAAATTAAACTCTGAAAAGAGTTTGAGATACTTTACCCAATTTTAAGACTTGCAATACAGGTAGGTTAACTAAGATCCAGAAGTCCACACAAACTCAGGAAACTGGCTTTTTTTTTTTTTTTTTTGCTGTATAGTTATACAGTCATTATCAAAGATCAAGGCTACTGGGTTACAGTTCAACAACTTGAGGTATTTCCTTCTGGCTATTCTAAAACACTAAACACTAAAAAGAAATATCTATATGATGAGTCAGTATTCGCAGTCATTTGTTAAGTCCAAATTTCTCAGTTACACCTCCTCCCTCTCATTTGTTCTTTCTCTCAATCTTCAGGGATATTTGGCAATGACCATTTTAACTTCTTTGTGTTGGAAACTGGTGTTGACTTTATGGGGTGGAGGCATGAAACTGGCTGATGTTCTTGGAGAGACTGGTGCCTCTGGATTTCAGGGCTTATCTGACATAGGAACAATCTGGAGGCCTTAAGTTTCTGAAAAAAATAAATTTACTAAGAAAAACTTATAGAGACTTAGAGCCCAGTGCACTCCCTAGGGTTTTGGGGAATACTGTTGGTTGGGGCTTGGCATACTGCGGCAGTTTGCAATATATGGCTGAAGGTTGCATAACAAAACTTCCAGAATGATCTCGCAACTCTATCTGAAATCACTTAGCCACTGAAACTTTATGTTGTTCCACTTCTTTTCCCCCTTTTGGTTCAGAAGGCATTTTCAATCCCATGATGCCAGGGCCAGGCTCACCCTAGGAGTCCTGTCCCACATTGCCAGGGAGACTTACACCCCCAGGATTCATGTCCCACGTAGAGGGGGAGGGTAGTGAGTTTATTTGCAGAGTTGGCATAAAGAGAGAGGCCACACCTGAGCAACAAAAGAGGCTCTCTGGAGTGACTCTTAAGTATAAGTGTATGCAGGCCCAGCTTCGCCATTGCAGAAATAAGTTTCATAAAGGCAAGCCTCAAGATTGAGGGCTTGGTTAAATTGATTGTGAGTCCCTAGTGACTGAGAGAATATCAGGGATTCCCCAGGTGTTCCACATTTTTCTCCAGTCCCTCATGATTCACAGATTTTTATGTAGGGGGGAAAAAAAACAGAAGAGAATAAAGCATGGGCAATTGTATTTATAATCTCGGAGTGGAGTAAGCCTATTTAGTAGCTCCCAGACCCCAGAACTCATGATAGACAAGACTGATAAATTCAGTCACTTAATTATATACAATTTCTTGGCAAAATCAAAGAATAAAAATGCAAGGGCAAGAAGATGGAAGAAGATGGTGGCATAGAGAGGAGTGGAAGCTAGTTTGTCCCCCTGGAACAACTAATAAACAATCAGGATCAACAAGTAAATAATCTGGAATAACTGCAGGGGGACAACCGTGACCGTCCACTCATCATACACCAACCTGAATTGGGAGGAATGCCTGAGAACACAGCATAAAATCTGTAAGTAAAAACTACAGATCTGAGCTGGAGCCCTCTTCCCCCACGGCCCGAACTGCAAAGCCTCATGATTCTAGAGAGCAGCACTCTCCCAGCAAGCCAATATAGCTCAGCTGAGCTCCAGCTGAGGGTTTAATTAACAAGCATGGACTGCTGAGTACAAGCTATGAATCCGCAACAAGCAGACAGAGGCTTTTGGTGATGACTGACCTTGGAGAGCCAGAGGGTGGCCATGGACTGGCCCTGAAGGGGGCTTTCTGTCCCTTTTTCAGCTCAGTGGAGAAAGCCTCAGCCATTTTCAGTTCCCAGCACTCTGACCCAGACAAGGCTGGAGACAGCACAGGCAGAGAGTCAATTCAAATGCTAATGAACTCTCCCTAGGGGGGATATCTTCCCTAAGATGAAAGAGGCGGGGCCCAGCTCTACTACCTGCCCTCCTTTCAGAACCAGACTCCAGAGCCTGGGGGAAAACAGCCACGGGCCACACCTCCTTACACCAGTCTGGAGCTACAGGCTGACAGGTGCCACCAGCTGGGTGGAAAAGCACAGTGACGAAGCCTCACAGGGTGTACCAATCTTCTAAGACACACCCTCAAGGAGACGTGATACTATTGCCTTCTGTGCTGGTTTGGATGTATTATGTGCCCCAAAACGCCATTATCTTTGATGCAGTCTTGTATTGGCAGGAAACATAATTGGTGTTGACTGGGTTGGAGACTTTTGATTGGATGTTTCTGTGGAGATGTGATCACTCAGCTGTGAGCAAGATCTTTCACTGGATAACTTCCATGGAGGTGTGGCCCCGCCCATTCAGCATGGGCCTTGATTAGTTTACTGGAGCACTATATAAGCTCAGACAGAAGGAGCAGGCTGGCTACAGCCAAGAGGGACACTGAAGAATGCACAGAAGCTGAGAGAGTAGCTGCAGATGAGAGACAGTTTGAAGATGGCTGTTGAAAGCAGACTCTTGCTCCAGAGAAGCTAAGAGAGGACAAACGCCCCAAGAACAACTAAGAGTGACATTTTTGAGGAATTGCAGCCTAGAGAGGAACATCCTGGGAGAAAGCCATTTTGAAACTAGAACTTTGGAGCAGATGCCAGCCACGTGCCTCCCCAGCTAACAGGTTTTCCAGACACCATTGTCCATCCTCCAGTGAAGGTACCCGATTGCTGATGTGTTACCTTGGACACTTTATGGCCTTAAGACTGTACTGTGTAATCAAATAAATCCTCTTTTATAAAAGCCAATCCATTTCTGGTGTTTTGCATTCTGGCAGCATTAGTAAACTAGAACATCTTCTTCTAAGACCTGAGCCCGTTCTGGTCTGGGAAAACCTGATTGGGGTAACCAAGGAAACCAGGTGCCTAGACAACAGAAAACTACAACCTACACTAAGAAAAATGAAGTTATGGCTTATGGCCCAGTCAAAGGAACAAACTTACACTTCAACTGAGATACAGAATTTAAACAACTAATACTAAATCAATTAAAAAAGTTTAGGGAAGATATGGCAAAAGAGATGAAGTGTATAATGGAAACACTGGGAGTACATAAGGTAGAAATCAAAAGTTCAAAAAACCAACTGGCAGAATCTATGGAAATGAAAGGCACAACACAAGAGATGAAAGACACAATGGAAACATACAATAGCAGATCTCAAGAGGTGGAAGAAAACACTCAGGAACTGGAGAACAAGGCACCTGAAAGCCTACACACAAAAGAACAGATAGAGAAAAGAATGGTGTCGCAGCCCAAGAGGGCCATGCCCATCCAGAGGCCAAAGAAGACAGTGAGCATTTTCTAATACATGAACTTTTATTCAGGGCTTACTTACAGGGTGAGAAATCATGGAGAGATCATGACAGCTCTCTCAAGCTGGGCAGGCATTGCTTTCGCAGGGAAGACAACCAAGCAATGCAGAGAGGACAGAAAGCCTTTTATAAGGGCTTAAGACAAAGGCCTTCCTAAGGGTGGGGGGAGCATAGGTGGAGAAACAGGTCACTCTGACCTGGGGGGTGGTGCAGGAAGTACTAGAATAACACTTGAACAATTACATTTTGCTCTTTTTGTGAGGCTAAGAGCCTCTCACTTCCTGCCTGCTTCCCACAAAGTTACATTTTAAGGTCAATTTACCCTTTTTCTCTTTACTGGCTTAGAAAGACAATAGGTTAAACATTTATCTGCCTAGGTCATGCAGACTGCTGTGCACCAAAGATCTGCAGGCCTGTTGCTCAGGCCACGGGTTGCCACAATCCACCCCTGCACAACGGTTTCCTTTGACCATAGGACAGACTTTACATCCATAATTCACAACAATACAATAAACAACATAGTAATAATACACTGGTACAGAGAGATAATAAACCTATTAGCAAGTGGTGCTATGGCCAGGTTACTGAGTTTTACCATTTAGCACAAGTACTGCCTGGGCTAAAATAGCTAAAGGATAACACTACCAGGCATTCTACTTTATTCTATATCTAGTTTTTACCATTTTTTCAACCTTGGTCACAGAAATAAATTTCCCTTTCCACCAACTTTCTGCAACTTTCTGTATTCATTCAGGTTTTGTTCCATAACCCCTATTTTTTTAATTCTGAGACAACCAGTCATTTAGGAAAAAATGACTTCCTTTTCCTTAAATAGTAATAATAATAATAAAAACATCCCTCATACCCTCTACATTCAAGTCATCTAAATAATTCTGGAAATTGTTCTTAAGCATTTCACAACATATTATTACCAATAACATTACACTTGTTAGAAGGGTAAATACTGAAAACCTTTTAATCATTGGATTATTGAAATAGCACATTATTTTTAAGAAGAATTAACAACACATGTAAGCATTAAATTGGACAGCTGAGTGGTTTAACAATATATATAAACGGAGTCTTCATAGTAGATAAAAGGGTTCCAGGTGAGGGGGTTTTAAATACCATGTTTCCTCCCCTTGCAGGGAGCCCTTCAATGTCAGAACTAAGTTAGTTTCCTATGTAATTCTAATACCCAGGGGCTTAGGATTCTCAACCAGCATGGCTGCATGGGCCAGAACCAGAGCCAAGTGACCTTATTTTTCCCAATTTCTAGTGTTTGTGGCACGGGCAAGAGAGAGTTATTAACATGGCCCCATTGTGGCTTGAAGGCAGCCAACCCCTTTATTTGGAGTTAATGCTGATACAGTCCTCGAGTCCATCATTTCTGTCATCCTTTAAGTGTTTAGCCGTATTTACAGTGGTGAAGGCATATTTTGTCCCTTTGGACAGAGGGAAGGGGCCAATATATTTTACTTGCCACCAGGTGACAGGAATCTGGTGTCCCTGGTGCCCAGTCTTCTGGCACAGCCATTCAGCCACTTCATGTGTCATTGGTGTTAGGCTGTGGAATTTCACTAGGGCACCCACTTCTATGTTACCTGGTAATGAATTGGTTTTGTGGACAGAGACATGAAAAACGGTTACCTTACATTTGTGGCAGGCAGTCCAGATGTCTTCCCATCAGATAGTGTCAGTACTGGGCTGGACAGGTAGCAGATTGCCCATGTGCCAATCCATGCAGAGTCAAGTGTATTTCCTTGTCCATCAGTGGTGGACATGGGAGGAGCCACCTCGGGAGGATCAACAGGAAATGGCATGCTGCTCTTTCACATAGGAGGCTGGTCCTAAAATTTCATGCATCTCTGTTTTTAAAGAGCCATTGTCAAAGATGCTATGTCGTAGGAGGTAGACTTTCCATTTTGTCAGTGTGATCATCTGAGCACTCCCATATCTGCATATCTATATGGGTATGGTCTTCTGTAAGGTCATTGGGTACCTGTTAGACCTTCAACACTTGCAACAGAGGATTACAAACTGTGTACAATTGCTCTTTATAAAGGGCTATATCTGAGTCCTGTGCCCTTCCATAGTTGGGACCAAAATCTAACAGGTACACATTTAGCTTGTTGCCTTTGCCACAAACCCCACTCAAAGCCAATATTGGCACTGGCCACATCCAAATCACAGGGTATATTGGGGTCCACCCCCCTTAAAGTCTGTGCTTGCATAATAGTTTGCTTAGTCTTTTTAAACGCAGCCTGCTGTGGAAAATCCCATTCCCACATTTTTCCTTTTCTAATTAGGGTATACAAAGGTTTTAAAATTCACGTTACATAGAGTATAAACACTTCCCAATAATTTAACAAACCAAGAAAAGCCATCAACTGTTCAGAAGTAGGCAATGTGGGATAACTTTGCATTTTAGCAACAACAGCTGAAGGAATAGCCTTAGTTTTACCCAACCAGACAACACCCAAGAACTTGATAGAGTAGTCAGGCTCTTCTGGAGGTTTTCACATTTGAAGGTATCCTTGTGGAAGCACAGCAAATGTCCGTTGTTGTTTTCCCCATGTGAAGCCTAACACAGGGTGACTGGAAAAAGTCTAAAAATATTCTAAATAACATATTAGCAAGGTTTAACACAAAATGAAACAGGAGCAGGCAGTTTGCTAATGGCTCTCTAGGTTTTTGTCAGTATTGGTTACTAATATCTCTTAATTCATCTGGGGAAAAAACTCCCAGGATAAAATGAGCACCTTCTGATTAGAAGCTGCTGCTACTGCCCCACCTTCTTCCTTCCATGGGGGATCAGGGTGCTGAACTTCCTCTGCTTTAACCCTTTGCTGGAACAGAGGTCGAGTACATCTGCTTTCCTTAGTATCAATTTCCCAGTCAGACGGGGCTCATCATCTTTTGATGAGGAATCAACAGGGTCCCACACTTTACGGTCCCAGTCAGGGGAAGCCAGGATACTAACCTAACTTGCCCTTTGGGCAGCTTATGCCCTCTTAGTCTAGTGTACTGGTATGCCAATATTTCTAGACTTTTATTCAGAGCATCTTTCATTTCTGCTTGTGTTAGCCTCATATCTTTTTCTAGCTTTAATTTACCTCTGAGGTGGCTTGCAGCCACCTTTGCTGCTAAAGCTTCCTGAGTAGCAGTGCATACAGCCTATAACAATGGCCAGCCCACTGCAGCTACAATCTGGTGGCCCTTTTTTTCTTTCTGAATCCCCAGTGGTCCTGTGGCCTGTTACAGGACAGCTATTTGTCCAGCCAGAGAGTTATAAACATTTCCATACTCCCTTAGCAGATTCCACTCATCTAGGAGGGTAGCCACCCCTCCCCACATAGACATCCATTCCACTGGGAGGGTGGGCAGCCCTTCCCACATGGATGTCGCAGGCCTCCCTGGTATCCCGCCCGGGGCCTTCTCCTTTCCCCTCCCCAAGTTCATGTCATCAGTACCTGGGATCTCCTTAGTCTCTGGCTGGTGGCTATTTAATTCTCCTGGCTGGTTTGCCAATTGTCGCAGCCCAAGAGGGCCATGCCAGTCCAGAGGCCAAAGAAGACAACGAGCATTTTCTGATACATGGACTTTTATTCAGGGCTTACTTACAGGGTGAGAAGTAGTGGAGAGAACATGACGGCTCTCTCAGGCCGGGCAGGCATTGCATTCGCAGGGAAGACAACTGAGCAATGCAGAGAGGACAGAAAGCCTTTTATAAGGGTTTAAGACAAAGGCCTTCCTAAGGGTGGGGGGAGCATAGGTGCAGGAACAGGTCACTCTGACCTGGGGGGTGGTGCAGGAAGTACTAGAATAACACTTGAACAATTACATTTTGCTCTTTTTGTGAGGCTAAGAGCCTCTCACTTCCTGCCTGCTTCCCACAAAGTTACATTTTAAGGTCAATTTACCCTTTTTCTCTTTACTGGCTTAGAAAGACAATAGGTTAAACATTTATCTGCCTAGGTCATGCAGACTGCTGTGCACCAAAGATCTGCAGGCCTGTTTTGCTCAGGCCACGGGTTGCCACAAATGGAAAAATACGAGCAACATCTCCAGGAACTTAAGGACAAAATGAAATGCAGGAATGTATGTGTCATTGGTGTCCTAGAAGGAGAAGAGAAGGGAAAAGGAGCAGAAGCAATAATAGAGGAAATAATGAATGAAAATTTTCCATGTCTTATGAAAGATAGAAAACTGCGGATCCGAGAAGCACAGTGTACCTCAAACAGAATAGATCTGAATAGGCCTATGCCATGACACTTAATAATCAGATTATCAGATGTCAGAGATAAAGAGAGAATCCTGAAAGCAGCAAGAGTAAAGTGATCCATCACATAAAAGGAGGCTTGATAAGACTATGTGCAGATTTCTCAATAGAAACCATGGAGGCAAGAAGGAAGTGAGGTGATATATTGAAGATAGTGAAAGAGAAAAACCACCAACCAAGAATCCTATATCCGGCAAAACCGTGCTTCAAATGTGAGAGAGAACTTAAAATATTCTCTGACAAACAGACAATGAGAGAGTTTGTGAACAAGATACCTGCTCTACAGGAAACACTAAAGGAAGCACTGCAGACAGAAAGGAAAAGACAGGAGTGAGAGGTTTGGAAAACAAATTTGGGAGATAGTAGCACAGCAATGTAAGTACACTGAACAAAGATGACTGTGAGTATGGTTGAAAGGGGAAGGGTAGGACCATGTGGGACACCAGAACAAAAGATGAAGGATAAAGACTGGGACTGTATAACTCAGTGAACCCTAGGGTGTAAGAAAAGATAGAAATATGTTTTTATATGAGGTAGAAAAAATGAACGTCAACTTTGCAAGGTATTAAAAATAGGTTGGGATTGGGGGGAAAATACAATCAATGCAAACTAGAGACTATAATGAACAGAAACATATTATGCTTCCTTTAATATAACAAAGGCAATATATGAAAGCTAAATTCATGGGGGTGGGAGTGGACATAAGGGAAGGGTGTGGGACTCTTGGCATTGGTGATGTTGTCTGACTCTTTATTCTACTTTAGTTTAATGCTGTCTTTCCTTTTGTTGCTTTCTAGCTGTCATGTTTATGTTTTTTTTTCTTTCTCTTTTTTTTCTTTTTCTTTTGTCCCTCTACCTTTGTTGACTTTTCCTCTTTCTTTGTTGAAGAAATGGAGATGTCCTTATATATATAGTGGTGATGGTGGTGAATACATAAATAACGTGACTATGCAGGGAATCAATGATTGTTTACTTAGGATGGAATGTATGGTGTGTGAACAAAACCATCTTAAAATGGGTTGATGAAGAAACCTTGAGGGCACTATATTGAGTGAAACATAAAGACAAATATTGCAGGGTCTCACTGATATGAACTAATTATAATATGTAAACTCATAGACATGAAATATAAGTTACCAGGATATAGAATGAGGCTAAAGAATGGGGAGTGGTTGCTTATTATAAGCAGAATGTTCAACTAGGGTGAACTTAAACATTTGGAAATGGACAAAGGTGATGGTAGCACATTATTGAGAATAACTGAAAGGTGTGTGAAAGTGGTGGGAAGGGTAAGCTCAGAGTCATGTATGTCACCAGAAGGAAAGTTGGAGGTTAAAAGATGGGCATGTATAAAACAATGAATCTTGTGGTGGACAATGTCTGTGATTAACTGTACAAATATTAGAAATTCCTCTCATGAACTAGAACAAATGTATGACACTATAACTAGAAGTTAATAAAAGAGCATATAGGAAAAAATGTATATACCTATTGCAAACTATGTACTACAGTTAGTAGTATTTTAATATTTCTTCATCAACAGTAACAAATGTACTATACCAAAACTATGACAATAATGGGTATGGGGGGATATGAGTTTCCTTTTTTTGTCTTTATTTCTTTTCTGGAATAATGAAAATGTTCCAAAAATTTTTAAAAAATTACTTGTGGTGATGGATGCAAAGCTGTATGACGATACCATGGGCAACTGATTGTGCACTTTGGATCTTTGGATAATTGTATAGTTTGTGAACAATCTCAATTTAAAAAAAAATGGAAGGGCAAGCTGGGAAAAAATATTCGCAACCCATGCTATGAAAGCCTCTTTTCCTGAAGAGCTCCTAAAAAGCAATAAGAAAAGAAAAGATCAATGACCCAGTGGATGAATGAAGGCCACGGACGGTTCCCAAGAAAGAAATTCAAATGACACAACTGCCTGAAACATAAAAACATGCATTTATAAGTAAATCAGACAGTGCCCAGTAAGTGAAATGTATATTAAAATGATGATGAGAAACTTTGTTTTTTTGCCCCCATCTGGTTATGTTGCCAAGGATGTAGGGAAAAGGTCTTCTCATCAAGTAGAAGGAGTGCAAATTGGTACAGCTTTTATGGAGGGCAGCTGGGTAGTAACTTATATTTTAGAATTCACACAGCCTTTGACTCAGCAATTCCACTTTTGGGGGGGGTATTTTTCCTACAGACACATTTGCCCGTTGGTAGGATGTTCATTGTTGTAATGGCAAGAGCTTAGCAGCAATGTGAACAGCCAACAGTAAACAAGGTGGAAAAAATACCATGCAGCCCCAAAGAAAGGAGGCAGCTCTACATGTTGAAGAGTCACCAACACAAAGGGGGAGAAAAGGCCACATAGACTATAGTGTAAAGAACATGCTACCATATTAGTGTTAAAAGGAAAGTATTACATAATGCATATGTTGATATGATATTAATAAAAGCAGACATACATTCATGGGCCTCTTTGTCTCTGGAAGGATTCCACAAAGATCTGGTTAATGTGGTGCCTCTTAGAGAAACCGAGAGGCTGGAGGACAGGGGTGTGGCGGAGACTTAACTTCTCATTCTTTTGTGTCTTTTGAATTTTCTGCCATGGGTATGTGTTAACTTATTTCAAACAATTTTAATTTTTAAATTGAGAGCAGCAAGGGAGATTAGCCAACCATGAGGGAAAAGCAAATACTGAAGAAATAAAATGGCAGCAGGTAAAACAGCCTTCCACTTAAAAGCCACAGGGCTCTGCAGAGAGGCAGTGTAGCCTTGACAGGATTTTGAGCACAGCCTTGTGTGATGTCACAGCCGGGCTCAGTGGCAGGTGACAAATCTCAGGCCCAGGGTGACAGGTGGTGAGCAGCAGAGCTGGATTTGGCTCTAGACCTCTCTGATCCATGTGGCCCTTGCTCCGGACACTGGGCTGTTAGAAAAGCATCATTCAATGCCAGAACATTATGGTTTTTTTAAGCCAAAATGGTATAGTAAGAAATATATTGTATGATCAGTTAAGTTTATTAAGGCTTAAAGATATGAGTCACTCATTTGTGTGGAAACACTAAAGATAAACACTTTCCAGTACTCTAATTTTAAATTGTTTATATTGTTGCAATTTTGGGTAGTAATCTAAAGATAACTTTTCTCTAAGATGTGAATAACCAAAATAATTTATTTTTAGGCTTTATTTGTTACTTTTCTTTGTAACTCTTTTCCTCCAGGAAATTGAAGTTCCTATACCCAAATTTATTTTGCAATTAGCAACTCCATGGATAGCAGTAACAACAAGAAAACAGAAAGAAAAACAAAGAAACACAGATAGGGAGTAAAGGAGGGGAGTGAGTGAGAAACAAGCCTATTCCTAAAAAGGAATAAACGCTCACTTGATTGTGGAGAAGAAAAGAATTTATTCAGGATCTTGCAAGAATGGGCACATAACCAAAATGTGGGGGGGGGGGGAGGTTGGCACCCAGAACAATAGACCCAGCAGTATTTATTCCCTACCCCTAACTCATAAGTCCCTCCCCTGTTTCTCCAGTGGCTGGATACTTCAGACGTTACATTCTATTCAACAGGCTTAACTAACAGGGGCAAATTTGAAACATTCAAAATAAGTCTCAGTGGGGAACTTGAAGCATTTGAAACAAGGAACATTTGAAACAAGTCTCTACCCCTGACTATAATTATTATGCCCAGGCCTTTTTCCTCTGTTCTTTAACTGCAGAGCCAGTCTGAGTTAGTTTGGTAACAAGTTATGAAGCTATTTTAGGAACCTCTACCCCCAGTCTCCACCTTGCAAGCATAGTGGGCGGATAAACAGGAGGACTGGCCACCACTTATGGCTTGGCTTCTTAACCCTCTGCCAACCGCCAAACTGCCCTCACCCTGTGTAAAAGCTAAACTTAATCTAATTCTCACAGTGAGGAAGGAGGGAAGGGAGCTTGAATAGCTTAAAAAATAGTCAAAAAGTGGAAGCAACCCAAGTGTCCATCAGCAGATGAATGGATAAACAAAATGTGGTCTGTCCATGAATGGAATATTATTTAGCCATAAAAAGGAATGAAGTTCTGATGTGCTACCATGTTGATGAATCTCCTGAAATAAACCACATACAAAAGGACAGATATTGTATGATTCCACTTAATGAAATACCGAGAAGCAGCAAATTCATAGAGAAAGAAAGTAGATTAGAGATTCCCATGGGGCAGGGGAGGGAGAATGGGGAGTTATTGCTTAATGGGTGCAGAGATTCTGTTTGGGGTGATGGCAAAGCTTTGGTAATGCTTGGTGGAGATGGTAGACCAACGTTGCGAATGCACTTAATATTACTGAATTATACATTTAAAAATGGCTAACATGGGAAAATTCTATGTTGTTATATGTTAGCACAATTAAAAAAAAAAAAAAAAAAAGAGGCAGGCCATTCTGACTGCACAGGCTGGAGCAGTGTCTGCGGGGTGAGATGTCCGGCAGCGGGGGCAGCTTCAGGCAGGGGTGCCTGCAGGGAGCGACCAGTACAGGGCTCCCGAGCTCAAGTAAATCGGGAATTTTCCCATGGAGAACCCGAGTTAGCATGATGCTCTATTACCAGAACTTTCAGCAGATGACTTTTGGGAAAAGGGACAAAGCAGAGGAAAATATATTCATCTCAAGGACACAACTTGAAAAGTATACAGCAGTGACAGCTTCTGGGTTACATTTCGGTGGGGAGGGGTCACACGTTGTGGCCCAGGTCGGTGCAGATTCATTCACTGTCCTGATAAATCAATCTAGTTAAATTTTTTTAAATTTTATTGTGATAACATATATATACCTAAGATTTACCATTGTAAGTGAACAAGTCAGTGGCATTACACATTTATGATGTAGTCTTAGCATCACCACCATCCGTTAACAAAAATTTTTCATCACCCAAACCGAAAATTTGCACTCATTATGCATTAACTATGAATTTACTTATTCCAGGTATTTGATAGAAGTGGAATCATGCAATATTTGCCCTTTTATGTCAGACTTTTTTCTCTCAACATGATGTCTTCAAGGTTCATTCATGCTGTCTCGTGGATCAGAACTTCATTCCTTCTGACGGTTAAATGATAGTCCATTGTATTTATACACCACATTTTGTTTATCCGTTGATCAGTTAATGGACTCTTGGGTTGCTTCCACCTTTTGGCAATTGTGAATGATGCTCCTATGAACACTGGTGTACAAATCCCTGTTTTGAGTCCATGTTTTCATTTCTTTTGGGTATATACCTAGGAATGGGATTGCTGGGTCATATGGTCATTCTATGTTTTAACTTTTGGAGGAACCGCAAGCCTGTCTTCCACAGCAGGACCATTTTACATTCCCACCAGCAATGTACTAGGTTTCCTGTTTCTCCACGTCTACATCCTTATCCTTGCCAACACTTGTTATTTTCCATTTTAAAAATAATAGCCATCCTATTGGGTAGGAAGTGGTACCTCATGTGGTTTTGATTTGCATTTCCCTGATGACTAATGATGTTTAACATCTTTTCATGAGCTTATTGGTCATTTGTGTATCTTCTTTGGAGAAATGTCTGTTCAAGCTCTGCCCATTTTTCATTTGGGTTGTCTTTTTGTTGTTGAATTGTTGAATTTCTTTATATATTATTTATATTTTCCATCATCAAATCTTTAATAATGCTGCATTTTAGAACTGTTTTCATCATGAAAGGTTGAATTAAAAAAGGATATTTTCCTTACCCTCCTCTAACCCTTAAATTTAGCTAGCCCCAAACTTCCTGTTTCCTGTGTGCCCTGTCAATTAATCATACTTGACCAATATAAAAATCTGAGGTTATGTTCTTTCAACAAACACCTCCTGAGGACCTGCGTGTGCCAGGCCCTTTGCTGGAAACTGACTCGCCACTTTTCTCCTAGTCACAGGGCACCCTTCACACCCATGTTTCTTTTACAGATCTTTTTTAAAATTATAAGAAGAATGTAACATTAGAGACTGAGAGAAATTAAGAATGTAACACTAGAGAAAGTTAGGGGAGTTAGGAATACAGCATTAGAGAAAATAGGCATGGAGCATTAGAAAAAGTTGTTCCCACTCTAACTATCCTTTTAAAAATACTCCCGTTGATCTCACCGCACCCCCCACCCCCCATTTATGCACTTCTGAATTTGTCTCTAGACACTCAGAACAAAGGGTTTCCCACAGATGGGGAAACCAGGCGGGTTGGGTCCTGGCCTCCCCGGGAGGGGGCTGTGGGAGCGCTGCGGGCGCCCCTGTCCCCTGGGAGCAGTGGGTGTGACAGCCCCGTCGCCGGCCGCTGGGCTCGTTTTCAAGCTTCGACTGTGGCCGATAGGGGGCAGCACGCGCTAACATTGCCTTCTGCAACCGAACATCCCATTCAGTGTTCTTTTGAGAATTTTTCTTTTCTTTTTTTGTAATTTTTTTCTTCAGGAAATTCACTTTTTCCTGGATCCCTGTGTTAAAATGGGTTTATTCTAATGTCATTAAAACGAACAAATAATACGTTTCTGCCTCCGGGGAATAGGTAACCGACAAATACTGCTAGTATATTAGCACAGGCACTCTGTCCTTTCTTTGCCTTGTCATAGTAACAATGTTCCGTTAAGAAAGAAGGGAAGGGCTGAAGAAGGGGAGGAAAAGAGAGAAAACAGAAACTGTGACCTATTGCCTGGTTCAGAAGTTTCAGTTGCAGCATGCGATACAAATAGCAGGTGGGTGATTGCAATTCGCTATTGGAAGACAGGAGACACTCAGTGTTTAAAACGGCTTATCTAAGGAATGTTGGTATTTTCACCCAGAAATATTTTTATGAATAGGTGACCTTTAATTGGCCAAAGTACCCACACAGCTTTTTGTTCCTCTTGAGCTACTCAAAATATAGCAGGCTCTACTGCTCCGATCACTGTTTCACAAAGTAAAAATAAAAGCATTGTCATAGGGTATTGTCATGGAATTAAAGTCTCTGATTCTGAAAACAGATACAGTGGTTTTGCTTTGATAGTTATTTTCTCTGACTGCCTGGGCTTTACGTTAGCATTCTGATAGTAGCCAGGGATGGTGGTAATATTTCAAACCATCATCACCCCATTCAGATTTCCTCACCTGAAAAAAATGTTTGTACCCTTAATGCCAACAGAAGGATTTGGGAAAATCCAAGAAGGAACACACATACTGTGAGGTGAAATTCCATATGGTGCCTGTTTTCCAGAAATGACACATGAACATTTTAAAAAATATTCTTGTGGTAACATATGTCACCGTAAATTTTCCATTTGAACCATTTTTCATGTACAATGCAGTGCACTAATTACATTTATAATATTGTGCTACCTTCACTTCCATTCATTATCTAACTTTTTTCAGCATCCCAAACAGAAATTGTGTATCCATTAAGCAATCATTCCCCATTTACCTTCCCCCCAGCCTCTGATAACTTCTAATCTACTCTCTGTCTCTTTGAATTTGCTTATTCTAGATATTTCATATAAGCAGAACCATAGAATATTTGTCCTTTTGTGTCTGGCTCATTTCAGTCAACATTATGTCTCCAGCGTTCATCCATATTGTCCCATGTGTCAGCGCTTCGTTCCTTTTGATAGCTGAATAGTATTCCATTGTAGACATACAGGCATTTTGAAGGAGGGAAATAAGTATACTACTCACTAAGTTACTAAGGGGTCAAAGAGAAAATAACCTGCCAAGAGCTCTTCTGGAATTAAATGATGAGTCAAGGCTACTGTTATGATTATTTAATTATTCTTAGTACTTCTTGGATGGCGCCACTGATTGCCTGGGGTCAAGACAGCCTCTGCCATTTGGACACAGCAGTGGGGCACCTCTCCTGTCTCAAGGATGGGCACTCACAGGTGGCCGTGGGCCCAAATTCTGCAGCTTCCCCTGGACGGAGAGTTAAGCCGTCTCAGGGTCAGGAGCTGTGCCTTCCCTTTGAAGTGTTGTTTCCCAGCTGCACTGAATGTGCAGCATTTGGGATGACAAAAGATTAAACCCTGTGAGAAATTCTGGCTCTTGTTCTCATTCTCTCTCTCTCTCTCTCTCTCTCTCTCTCTCTCTCTGTCTCTCTCTCTGTAAAGCTCTTTCTGAATTCATTTCCAAATTCTTTTCCAGAGCATTAGCTGCTCTTCCCTGACCTCCCAGAACAGAAGATTTCTCAGGGCCAGAATGGGCGCCCTGGTTCGTCTGGTTGACTGCGAAGTGTCCACAACTTTGAGGAGCAGGGTTTTGTTACCCTTTGCCTCCAACCCCTTGAGGGCCAGCACCCTGGCTTCAACCCAGGTGGGCAGGAGGGCTTTGGGCAGGCCCATCACCCCGCTGGTGCCTCGGTTTACCCAGGCGTCAACGAGGGGGTGGGCATCTGGGCCCCTTCTGACTCCCAGCAGCCTGAGCCATCTCCGTGGACCTGGGGGCCAGGCTAGGTCAAGGAGGCCAGGGCTGACCTCGATGCCAGGCAGCCTCGGTCCCGATGGGTGGAGCACTGACCCCTGGCTCTCCTTGGCCGGTGAGGAGGCCACACGAGGCTCCCTGGGGCCCTAGCTCCTTGGCATTTGGTTGGGGCAGACGCCCCCCTCTCCCAGCTGATTTTTCCATGTCCTCTCTCATGAGAAATGCACACTGATGTTTTCCTGCAGCAGCCAGAGGAGCAGTTTTCAGAGCTTCTTGGCAGCGTGGCCCGAGGAGCTTTGGCTCCCTCGAGCCTTAACGAATGGAGGGAGGGTGGAGCCGAGGGAACTCCTGGCCAGGCTTGCAACAGAAGAAAACGGTTTGTGGTTTTCCGTGTCCCCAGTTACTCCCAGCCAGCAAACAAGGCCTGACTTTCAGCCGTTCTTTGTGAGGTGGTCGCCCTGTCCTTGAGCCCGTGGGCTCGTAACTAGTGCCCCTCCCAGCTGCAGGGTTGGTTCCAAAGGGGAATGAAAGATGGAATGGTTAGCACAAACCCGGATCTTAGCCACTCATTCTCTCTGAAGCCTGGACACCAGGGCTGGGCACTAGAATTTTCTGGAGTGCTTTTTAAAAATGCCAATACCTGGCCCCACTCTGGACAATTAAATCAGAATCTCTGGGGTGGGGGAATAATAATCACATTTTTTTTTTTTAATTTATTGTGGTAACATAGATAATACAAAAACCCCATTTTAACCATTTTTAAGTGTACAGTTCAGTGATATTAATGACATTCACAGTGTTGTGCTACTGTCACCACCATCCATCACTAAAACCTTTTCATCACCCCAGACACTGCACCCATTAAGCAATAACTCCCCATTTTCCACCCCTACCCCCTGGCAACCTAAAATCTACTTTCTGCCTCTGAATTGGCTTATTCTGGGTATTTCACATAAGAGGAATCATACAATATTTGTCCTTTTGTGTCTGGCTTACTCCACTCAACAGACTGTCTTCAAGGCTCATCCCTGTGGTAGTAGGTCTCAAAACCTCTTTCCTTTTTACGTCTGAATAATATGCCCTCGTGTGAATGGTCCACATTCCGTTTGTCCGTTCATCTGTCGATGGGCTGCTCCCACCTTGTGGCCGTTTGAATAATGCTGCGGTGAACACTGGTGTCCAAGGATCTGTCCTAATCCCTGCTTCCTGTTCTTTGGGGTTTATACAGGAATCACGATTTTCAAAAAGCTCGTTTAGGGGCCTCCAGCCAAGAACAACGAAGATCTCAAAGTCGTCCTGTCTCAATTCTACTTGCTTGTTGGGTTAGTAATGACCTTCTGCATTAAAGAGTCGGCCGCTTCTGGAAGTGTTGGGCTGGTCAGGCTATGAAATGCAGGCCTGTTTGGGTGAATGCACCAGCCTGCCATGTGCTCGCAGCTGCGGTCAGTGTATCTGTGGGTACCCCCTGGGTACCTGTCTTTTAGTGACATCCCTGACCTTGCCATTGACTCTGTAGTGACTCCCCAGTTTAAAGGAACAGCCCAGGCAGCTTGTGGAAGTGCAGCTTCCTGACTGCCAGGGTTCCCATTTCAGGGGGGATAGCATGAAGCCCAGGAAACCTGCTTGTTTAACAAGAGCCCCAGATGGTCCTGACACGGGGTCTGGGAGCCACACTCCGGAAGTATTATTTGTGCCTTCTCATCTCCCACTTCCCTGGCCAAGGCAGGTATTTCTTAGAGGTAGGTCAGCTCTTGGACAAGGAAACTGGTTCTCTCTCCAGCTTTTCCAGAAGCCCTGGCAGGTGTATTTTTATTACCATAGTTTTATGACATCTTGATACCTGGTGAAGTGAGTCCCCTTCTTATTCTTCCTCCAGGGTTTCTTGATTACTCTCAGCCCTTTTCCCTTCATATGAATGTTAGGATCAGTTTAGGATAAGAGGAGCCTTAGTGGGATTGGGGTTGGAGTTGCCCTCACTCTATAGATTAATTCAGGGAGTTCTCCATTACCTTGGAGACCTAGTATATTGGCAGGTGTCTTTTCTAAGCAGGAAACACTGACAGAAGAACACGTTACCAGCCCTGCCGTCAAGAAGCGGGTCATCAACTCCCTCCCCTTGACTTGGGAGAGGACTGGGTGGCATGGGGGGTGATTTGCCCTATGTCACTTGTTGGTGACTAAGTTGGAAAATTTTAGGTCGAGGACTGGGGTTGGCTCCGTCTGCCTTTTTCAGAAAGTCTGTTGGGTCGACCTGGTGTACCATAACTGTTGGGAAGATTTCATCTCCGCTTATTTTCAGTTCTTGTGAGTTCCCAGTCCAGAAGAGAAGGCATTTCCTCACAGCAGGGTCCAGGGTCTGGAGTCTGGGGTCTGGGGACTGGCTCTCAGCCTCTGCTGCTTGGCAGTGAATCTGTTGCTGTGTTTTGGAAAGCGGGACAGTGAGCCATGGTGAGGAGCCCACTCCTGTAAATGTCACTGCTATACTTGGGCATCGGAGGGGAGCATATCAGGCGGCCGGGATGACTGTCAGCAGGGAATGTGCTTATTGTTCTCCCAGCGGCCCCCGCCCCCGGAACGGCTTCGAATTGTTTCCGACAGGGTTCAGGGTCCCAGGGGCAGTGGCCTTTTTCGGTCCCTGCTGTCACGGACATTCCTCCCTGAGTTCAGTTTCCATCACCTCTAATCATCCCTGGAGGACTTGTCCTTTGTTCTTGGATTAAGCAAGGCCAGCTGTCCCTCCCTCATGCCAAGCTTCACACGTGGTCCGTGGGGCATTTCTGGGACCCTGTCCGAAGGCAAAACTTGATTTGTTTCGAGTATGTTCTTGTGCCAGGTGTCCGCAGGGCAGCACGCAGAAAATGTGAAGACAAAAGAGTTATGGCTCACCACGAGGCAGGGCAGCCGCGCGGCCATCTCGCCGGAGCCGCTGTCCCTGGTGGCATTTCCATGTTTGGTGCGGTGGCAGAGTCCCTGCCGGAGGTGACTGCCGTTTCTTTCTGTGGCCACTTTCTTTAACCACAAAGCACCACTGGCTGACGATTCTTAAGACGCCTTAAAACACATCTTAAGGTTAGCGTGAGGTTGGGGGTGACAACTTTAGCTTTGTGTCTGGCCCTGGCTGCCCTGAGGTTTTCAGACCTTTTCTAAGATCTCGTTCCCAACCCCAATTAGTCGTCCTCAAAAGAGATTTGTCTTGTGCTTCCGGTGTCTGCTCACCACTGGCTGGTGTCAATGCCTAGGATTCTGGTGGCCTTCTAGCCTCTTTCTGGGTCGCATGTCTCTGCTTTAAGAGAAATCCAAAACCACAGTTTGAAACCATGAGTGCCCCCACCTCCCACAATTCAGGCAAAGACAAAAGGGCAGGCAGACGCGTTTCTGCACAGTGCCTTCACCCCGGGGTGTCCCTCTGCTGATGGAAATCCAGCCCCGGGGGCAGACTCAGGGGGAGGGTGGATAAAAATATCAGATGAGCCTTCAGCCCATCACAGCCCAAGGGATTGTCCATTTCACCTACAGAACTGACAGCAACTGTGACTGAGTGACGGTGGCCCCTGGACGATGGTACCTGAATACCATGGTGCATAGAAAGACACATGCACCGCTGTTTAGAGTGGAAAGGGATCAAATGCATATCACAGATGGGGTAACTGAGTCTAATCAGGTTGTGCCTGGCCTTCCTGTCCCTGCTTCACCCGCTCTCACCCTCTAACTTATTCCCTACACTCTGGTCCGAGTCTTCTTTCTAAATGGAAATCTGATCTGTACTCAATCAGAAAAGTAAAATCCAAACTTTTTGCCCTGGGCTTTGATGCTGCCTACCTCTGAAAGGTCTTAGTACATCTCCCCCAAGACACACGGGCACACGCACATGCACACACACATACAGATGCACATACACAGACACAGATACACACACAGAGACATACTGAGATAGACACATACAAACACACCCAGAGACACATGGACACACATGGACAAATACACAGTCATGTGTGACAGATGCACATATAGACACACACAAACACACACACACACACACACACACACCCCTCACTCCAGCTACAGTGACCTCCTTGCAGTTTTGCAGTTCCCCAGGCACCATACTGTGCTGTCTCTAGCCTGGGTGTGTGTTGCATAGCTGACCCCTTCTTGTCCTTCAAGCCCACGTCATACTCCTCCAGGGTGTCTCCGTTGACTCCTCTTGTGTGTTCACCAAAGGTTGGGCCGTCCTCCCTCTGGGCTGCAAGAGGCTGGGTCATCCTCTCTCTGGGCTGGGCGGTGATTGAGGGAAGCCCCAGTCATCATCCCCAGCCCACCACGGAGCTTTCTTTACAACATCACTGAGTTACAGCTCACTGCCAACCCTCTGTTTGCCGAATTCTGAGGGCGTTTAGCACTGTCACACATATATATGATAAGGGTCCTTTGTTTAAACAAACCCCAAGCCATTTAACACACCTAAACTTTAGTACTTCCCCTAATATCCTCAGATACTGTCAGGTTCAAATTTCCCCAGTTGTCTCAAGGAATTTTCTAAACCATTAAAAAATTTTCTCCTTATTTTTTATTTTTAAGTTTAACTCTTCATTTTGGAATTTCATGCCAACAAAAACGGTTGCAAAATCAGTACAAGGAATTCCCACATTCCTTCTGCCCAGGCTCCTCAAATGTCAACATCATAACTCAGCAAAATTGTCAAAATCTGGAAGCGAACACTGGTAGAACACTATTATCTCCTCTCTAGGAGGGTCCCGTGCAGAGCGTCCCACCGTGTCCTTCCCTGGCCCAAGATCCCACATTGCATCTAGTTGTCACGTCCCCTTAGTCTCCTCTCATCTGTGGCAGTTCTTGTGATAGTGACACTTTTGAAGAGTGCACACCAGTAGAATGCCCAATTTGGGCTTGATATGTCTTTTAATTGACCATATAATTTATCCAAATAGAGATGCTTGGGAGTAATTGGGGATGCAGTTAATTAGACTAGGCAGTAGTGCTGGCAGGCATAGGTCACCCCTCAAGGGTCTTTAAGATTTGGGTTCCCCTCCTCTCTTTTCCCCAAGTCACCTGTACTTCTGTCTCAGAGGGACAAAGTGTTGAAAGTATGGGGAAAGAAGAGGTCAAATTTGACAAAGGAAATTTGAAAACGCTTTTTAAGTTACCTGAATTGGACCTTAAACTCTGGCAAGACCCTATGGAATTGCTATGGGTCCTGTCAATTTTCTGCTTCCTAAAATGTGCCGAGCCTGTCCTCTCTGTCATTTAACATGCTCCTCCACCCCTGACTTTCTGGTAAGCTGCTTCATCAGAATCCAGCTGGAGTTTCAGAGCAGCCCTTCTCAAGCCCTGCCCTTGGCTTCCGGGGTGCCCCTCCTCCTCTGTCTCCTCAGTTTGATTTCTTCCCTTTAAAAGTTGGTCTCCCTGGGGGTTCTCTGCCTTTGTTGTTTCTGTCTTCACACACTCCCGAGTTATTTTATTTAACTACCACCTGTTTGCTAACAACTCAGAAATCTCTGTCTTCAGCCAAGATCTTGCTCTCTCCAGCCTGCCTTGCGCTCCGCAGTCTGAAAATTCCATCCCATCAGGTCACTTTCCTCTTTAGCATCCTTCCTTGGCTCCCACTGCCTTCAGGGTCAAATCCAAATTCCTCAGCGTGAGTTCAAGGTCCTTCCTGATGCAGCCTCTACCGTCGGCTCCTGCCCTATGGCTCAGTCCGTCTAAGCGCCTTCTAACTGTGACGTGGGACTGCAATCCCTGCTTCTACCCCTGCCCGAAATGCCCTTTCATCCTCTTCCCCTGAATAAATCCACCCGGGAAGCCCCCTTCCCAGGAAGCCTGTCCGGTGGCCGTGGGCTGGGCCAGGGCTGGTACTTGCCTCCCTCCAGCCGATGAGTCCTGGGTGGAGGGTCTGGGTGCCATCTGTGACCCCGGTGTCTGAAACGTCGCTAGCATTCACATTTTTGTTGAATAAACGTTGAAAAGTGGTAGGTAGGATTTCTTTTGCCTTCACAGTTTGTTAGGGCCTTCTGCTGGCTCAGGCACGAAGGAGGGGAGCCCGTGGAGCCCGGCTGAGCGGCCGCAGCCTGCGAGGCCCGGGAGGTCCGGTGGCGCCGTCTTCCCATCCCGGGCGGATGTCAAGAGGACGTGGGGCAGGAAGAGATTAAATATGGAAACTTTAAAAAAGATGGTTACTTGAAATTGGACCCTAAAACATGGCCAGATTCATGGAGCGAGGGTTCCTCCCACGGGTGTAGGTGGGGCCCAAGCCAGGAGCGCCCAGGGGTGAGCGCCCTGGGATGACGGGTGAAGGGGAAGACGGGGACGGGGCGCTGGAGAGGGATGCGGGTGAGGGCCAGGCCGGGGGGCCCTGAAGGCCCAGGCGGGGGGCCGGGGCCAGGCCGCACGCAGGAGGGCGAAGGAGGCGGAAGAGGTAAGGCCGGGCCCCGCCGTGGGCTCTTGCAGGACCCCGCAGTGGGCCGGCAGCCTCTGCCGCGGTAGCTGCGGTGCCAGAGTGAAGAAAAGTGGCGGCGGCAGGGAAGGAGGAATGGGTGACGGGCTGCAAACCGTTCCCTGCGCACCCTCCTGCGTTGGCACCTAACAGAGGTGCCAGGCTCACCTCCGGGCTCTACCCTGGCATCTCCTTTGCGTGGAGCAGCAGTGGCCAGGGTCGGGGGGCCCGTGCTTGAGCACTCAGCTCCCTGCAGGGTCACCCCGGCCTGAGAACCCCGGCTTCCCTCAGAGTCATCCGCATTTCTCCGGTCGCCCGGATTTGAAACCTGTGAATCACTTCTGACATCTCCTTTGACCTCACCCCCCACATTCAAACAGCGGCCAAATACTTCCAAACGTGCCTCAGCGGCCTTAGAATGCTCACGTTTCAGGCCTGGGCGCCATCATCTAGCTAAGGCTTCACCATCCCCGCCGGGGTGCCTTGAGCCCCTCGGTCCGGCATTGTTTCCATGGCTCTGCCCCCTCTTCTGTGACCGCCCCCCCCCCTTTCTCCTCTGTGGCCGCAGGCTCTTCCTTAGGTGCAGACAGTTGGGTTTTGGCATCCCACCAGAAAAGAGGAAGCCTCAGAGGACGACGTTAGGAAGTATGTCAAGTTTAAATTGTTGTTTACTCAAATATTCCAGGCTGGCCGGTGCTGCCTTCCCCCAGGCAACTTCAGCTCCCGTCAAGAGGAACACGCGCCCACCCAGGACCCAGAGGCACAGAACCCCCCCTGGCTCTGTGGAAAGCATGGGTATGGAGCTGCCCGTGGCCAGGCACACGCAGGCCTGTGTCGGGGCTCGGCCAGCCCTTTATGTGTGGGAGCCTAGGGGAGGCGACTCGGGGTCCTCTGGGACCTCCGCGACCTCCGCTCCCAGCTGGAGCCCCAGGCTCCTCACGTTCTGCAGTGCGTGTGGGTTGCATGTTAGTGCACGTGCTCTTTGACAACATAAAATTTCCCATTTTAACCATTTTTAAGTGTACACTTCAGTGGTATTAATTACATTCACAATGTTGTGCTACCATTACCACCATCCATTACCCAGATGTTTTCCTCACTCCCTGCAGAAGCTCTGTGTCCATTAAGCAATACCTCCCCATTTCCCCTACCCCCCGCCCCGGTAAACTATGATCTGTCCGCATGAGGTTGTTTATTCTAGATATTTCATGTAAGTGGAATTATACAATATCTTTCCCTTCATGTTTGATTTCTTTCACTCAGCATAACGTTTTCAAGGTTCATACACGATGTAGTATGAATCAGAACTTTTTCATGGCCAAATATTTCATTTTATGGACACTTGGGTTGTTTCCACCTCTTGGCTGTTGTGAATACATTTTACTTTTATAGGTGCACATGGCAGACTCTGAAAAGTGGTTTTATGGAATGGCAGAAGTGCCAGCTGTAAGTGCTGCCTCCATCACTGAACATTTCTGCCCTGGACTGTGGTCGTGCACAGACACCTCCTGTGGGAGGAAGCAGCAGGCCTGTCGCCTCTCACTGCTCCATTTAATCCAAGCTCCCAGCACTTATTTGCTCTGTATTTCTCTGGTCCCAGAGGCAAAGATCTCCCAGATGCTGCCCTTTCTCAGTATGTCACGTGTCCCAGCTGTCCCCCAAGCATGGCCTTACTGATGTTTTCTTCCCGCACAGAATTTCCTACGACCCTGCGAGGTACCCCAAGTACCTGCCCGAGGCCTACTGCCTGTGCCGGGGCTGCCTGACCGGGCTGTCCGGGGAGGAGGACTTCCACTTCCGCAGCGCGCCGGTCTACATGCCCACGGTGGTCCTGCGGCGCTCGGCGGCCTGCGCGGGGGGCCGCTACGTCTACACCGAGCACTACGTCACGGTGCCCGTGGGCTGCACCTGCGTCCCGGAGCAGGTCAAGGGGGACGAGAGCCTCAACTCCAGCATGGACAAGCAGGCCGTGAAGCTCGCGCTCGGCCCCCACGACAAGCCCGCCGCGCCCTGAGGCCGCCCGCCGTGGGGCCGAAGGAGGCACCTGCGGAGAGAGAATCAGGACACAGCGCTGCACTGGGCGTGCTCTGGGTCTGCTTTCTCAGGCAAAAGTTAGCACAGGGTTGGTGAAAGAGGCCGAGAATTAGCCGGGTTCACGGCATCTGGCGCAACTAGCTAAGGCCCTGGGCAGACTACACGGGAACTAGTAGCCTGTGTCTGGGAAAGTTTATGAATGTCCGTCCAGGCGCCAGCCCCCCACCCAAGGTGGGCGCTGTGGGTGACACCGGCTGTAAGGGGGCTCAAGGAGGGAGGCGTGAAGGTGCCGCCTCCTTACCAAGAAGTTAAATGGCGGCCTCTCTCCCGTGGTACAGCAGAGCCTCCAGCACAGACAGACAGCTAAATAGACAAATAGGTGTGCGTTTAAAAAAAAAAAAAAAAAATTTTTTTTAAACATTTAAAAATAGTATACCTGCTTTTTAGTTCAACTGTTATGAATAGGGGTAAGAAACTATACTTATATTAGTAATTAAGAGCTCATATTCAGTGTTCACTTCCTCCAGTAGTAGGAATTTTTAAAAAACCTTACTTGGAATCCTCAGATAGGTTTTTTTAGCTAGTGCTGTGGCCTCAGTCTTTGCAGTTCAGTCTGTAGCACGTTGCTGACAGTAACAAACAGAAATGTTTGAGTGTGACTTAACCTACCTTCCAGGGAAGACCTTCACAGGCTGTTAAATGAAGCAGAAGGATACCCAGGAGGCTTCTGTGACCCTGGAAGAGGCTGAGAATTCCAAATCTCAACTTAGTTTCACTCATGAGTAAATAAATAGACTCAGACAATTTTTTTTTTTAATGATTTCAGTTTTGAAACCAGTGGGGCCAATTTATAATACTGGGTTTAGCCTCATGAGCCTCGCACCTAAATAAAGAGGAGAGGTGGATCAGGATGCCTTTGCCACTTCTCAGGACGAGTCCAGGTGTTGGCTGGACTTCAAGGGCTTAGGAAAGTAGCCAAACATGAGGAGAAAGGGGGCCAGATTAGAATTTCCAGAGATCAGTATTGGAGGCCTCCACAACATGAGCTAAATCCTTACTCTTTTCTTTAGGTTGGAAGTCTGGTCCATGAACAAAATTATTTGTAAAAGGTGGAAATTCTTTTTAAATCATTGAAACAATGGTAGGTGGAAGTATGTTGGCTGTGTGCATTTCTCTCTGGATTCTGCTTTGATGGGCTTAACTGATTTTTAGAGGAGACAATTTGTTAATCAAGGTCTCCAGTTTACCTTAGCTTTATGGTTGAGGTTTAAATTAATTTTAGAATGATAAATTAGTCAGGTAAAGTCAGCATCTTTACAACATTGATCTTTTGTGACAGCCCAACCAACACCAAAAAGTATCCTTTATTTATAGATATTTCACTTCTAAGCTTCAGCTATCACAAAATAACAGAGATTTAGCTTCTCTACTTTATTCTCAGCCTCGGTTTGATCTGGATGGAAAGTTCACTGAGAGAACTTTCAACTCATTTTAAGTATTGGCAGGAATTGTGCATGAAAAACACATCACTGCAAAAAAATCCAGATTTTCCAATAAAATATTCAAAATTGAAAGTGATAGCTGTGGATAGTTCTGTACAGTTTTGGAAATTCGACTTCCCTTTTATAGCACCTAGGGGAAAAAAATGGTATCTCTTGAGGTGGCAATAAATCCTTGTCCTGAAAACAGGTTCAGAGCCAACATTTTATTGCCAGGTCAGAGCAACACAATAATTTGTAAGCCAAAAAGAAAAACTGCCCTTCAACCTAGTGATCTGGGTAATTGTTTTGATCATTGCCATGTTTCAGGCCACTCCTCATATATAAATACTGCAAACATCAGAGGAGAGAAAACTAGGAAGAATAAACTATTTGCATGGGGGGGGGGAATATCACTATTTTATAATTGTATTAATTATGAGATTAATAATTAAACTTGGCTTGTTAAAAGACTAGGTAGCACATTACCAATGGAAGAATTTAACTTGCCCTTCTAAGATTTAGAGAGGTAACCTTTGTATTTTTTTTCTCTGAAGGCAATAGTCATCCATTTAGTAAATATTTATTGAGCACCTGCTCTGTCCCAGTCACTGAGCTCTTGGGAGACACAGTAAACAAGAAACTGTGTCCCCATCTAAAATGAAGAAATTGCATAGCTGTGCAAGCAGAATTACATTTAAATGTGCCATGTTCTCTCACACAAGAAGTGTGAACCTTTGTGAGTTACTTTGCCTCACTGAGCTAAATTTCCTTCACCTATAAAATGAGATGGTGCCACCTACCTCATAGAGTTATTGTAGAATTAAATAATATTTTACAAACAAAACACCTGATCCACTTGTGGTAAAAAATACTGGCACCAGTCATAAGCTACATATGAAATAAATACCAAGTTCTTTGTTCATGTTATGTCTGCTGCTCAGTTAAACATGACAACATGTTTTTGTATAAAGGAGTTTAAAATGAAATCTACAGAACTTTTCACTAGGCAGCAGCAATTAGATATAATAAGGTGAAATTGGGTGGTGATTATGTAGGGGGAGATACAGTGTCAATAACAAGATGTTACTGGTACAGAATTTTGTTCTCTTGTTAAAACTAAAGGTTTTTATTTTGGTATTGGTGTTGTGTTCTAACAAATAAGTATGGAAAATTACTGGCTAGAGAATTATGCCAGCCAAAGTTCACTAACACACCTTTATTCTTTTCTCAACAACATGATGCTTATTATTTCATACAGTTAACATAGACTCACCTTAGTTACATTGGCACTTTAAATTCCTAGGCTTTAGGGAGTAGCAATACCTCACTATTGTAAATTCCAATTTACATGAGCTTCTTCCCCTTATCCCCAAAAAGTCCCACAGTACATGCATTCTCTTCAAATAAGTCCTACCTTGAGGATTGCACAGCATCCCTTCGAATCAAAATACCTGGCTGGTTGTTGAAGGTATTTTTTTTTTTTTCCTACTGCATGCTTGTTTACTAAAACCATTTGGGAATAGCAATCAAAGAACATTCTGCAAATGCCAACAGCTTCTAATTCAAGGGCCAATCACTCAAACGCCTCGTTTTACTGAGTCTCAATTAGGGCAAAGGGAAACAATGTCCATTTTTAGTAACTGGCATCAGCTCTAATTTTACAAAGGAATGGAAGGGGGGAAAGAGCAATAAATTTCTTGTCTGAAACAGGGTTTTAAAGTTACAGACACTGCTCATGACCCCCTGTACACAGCTGAGTAGTTGTAACAGAAGTCTTTGAATTACGTAGCAAACTGAATTTATTATCTGGGCTGGTTTGGATGTGTTTTGTTTCCCCAAATGCCATGTTCTTTAATGCAGTCTTGTGGGGGCAGAGGTATAAGTGTTGATTAGGTTGGAATCTTTGTATTAGGTTGTTTCCATAGAGATGTGGCCCACCCAGGTATGGATAATACCTTTGATTAGATTATTTCCACAGAGGTGTGGCTCCACCCATTCAGCATGGGTCTTGATTTAATCACTGGAGTCCTATAAAAGCGTGCACAAACAGAAGGACCTCAGAGAAGCCGAGAGGGATATTTTGGAGAGAAAAGGTCTGCTGGCGAAGCTAAGAGAGGAACCCAGATGTTTAAATGCTCAGGAGCTGGAGAAGCTAAGAGAGAACAAAAAACACCAAGAGCAGCATTTTGAAGAACTCATAGGAGCTGAGAGAGGAGTTGGATGCCACCCCATCTTCCCAGCTAACAGATTTTCTGGATGCCACTGGCTTTCCTTCAGTGAAGGTATACTCATGTTGATACCTCAATTTGGACATTTTCATGGCCTCCAGACTGTAAATTTGTAACCAAATAAACCCCCTTTATAAAAGCCAATCCATTTCTGGTATTTTGCATAATAGCAGCATTAGCAAACCGGAACACTATCGTTTCCTCTCCTCTTATGTTATGGGTGTTTTGTCTCTTGATGCAAATCTTTAAATCAGGAAGGACCAAGATGTCTACTAAAATATTCTTTTTAATTTCCTGAAGCTCTTTGGGAAGGTATAAGCAATTAGGGTGCTTCTTAAGAATTCATAAAGCTTATTTCAATTTGTCATTCACTTTGCACAGACATAAATACCTAGTGGCAAGCATTGCCTTCCAGCCTTCCTCACACCCTCCTCCTTGGCTGGCCATTGGGGTTTGCTTTGTTTCCAGCAACGTTACAGGCACATGGTTAAAATGAAGGCACCAAGGAACACACCAGACCTAATTAATTTTTTCAGCGGTCCCAGAAGTATAGCTACAGATCTTTTATGAAATCCAGAAGTAGATCATATATGAACAAGATTTGCTAAAATTGAAATCACATAAGGGGTCCAATGTAATAAAACATGTTGGCTGCTTATTAAACAAAAACGTAACTACCTCATCTTCTAAGGTTTGTAACTAAAAATGTGTAAATTTTTAATGAGTCTCACCAGCCCTGTCCCTCCCTTACCCCCCCCCCATGAAGAAATAAGGTTTCTTTTCCTCATCTAAATGGTAGATTTATAGGACAACTAAAATTGTTATTTCTGGGCTGCTACTCTCACAATTCCTAAGTTAAACATCACATTTTAGTAACTTGTTACTAAAATTTGTTATTGACCTAGGTAAATTTTAGCAAACCAATTCATAAGGAAATAACAAGGTGGGGGTCATTTTTTAAAAGAACATTTATTGAGTGAAACTGAACATGTGCCAGGTGCTAGTACACTGATAGTCACATAAATATCTCATAAAAATACAGGGTGATTTTTAGAGTAAATTACTTAAAAATTGTCCAAATATTTGACAGCTGAAGTCTGAAAAATAACAGTAACAGATGATAAACGGGGCAGTGTTTAACCAGTGTTTATGGAGCGCTGGCTTCCAGTTTGCACACCCCCCCTCCTCCATCTTGGTCTAGGCAAGACAGGCTGGACTTGGCTCCAGTAACCACCATCCGGCCCTCGACTGTCACCCACAAAGGCTGACTCCTCCCTCCCTCCCCCTGCCCCCGGCAGGCCGGCTCTTACTGGTCCCTGGGTCAGGGGACATCAGGCTCTGTCTAGGAGTGGCACAGCACTTCCTTTCACCTTTTGTGGGCTAGAGCAAGTCACATTGCAGGGAGAGGGAGTCAGTGTTTAGATTTTTATTTGGAAATGATTATAGATTCACAGGAAGCTGCAAAATTTCTGGAAAGAGGTCTTGTGTCCCCTTCACTTGGTTTCCCCAATGGTACCACCTTGCATAACCTCAGTACAATATCAAAGCCAGGAGAATGACACTAGAACAGTCCACAGAGCTGCTTCAGATTTCACCAGTTTTACCTGCGCTCGTTTGTGCATGTGTTTGTGTATTTCTTTGTAATGCTACCCATGGGTAGATTTGTGAAACCACCACCACAGACAAGATAGAACATTCCAGCACCACAGAGAACTAATTCCCTTATGGTCACCCAGCCCCCTCCTGATCACCTTCCCTTACCCCGTGTGCCGGTTTGAAGCTGTTATGAACCCCAGAAGACCCATGATCTTTTAATCCAATCTTGTGGCGTGGGACCTTCGGAATGAATGTTTCCATGGAGATGTGAACCACCCAAATGTGGGTGAGGCCTTTTGATTAAATTATTTCCATGGAGGTGTGAACCTGCCCATTCAGGGTGGGTCTTGATTAGTTTACTGGAGTCCTTTAAGAGAGCTCACAAAGAGAATGAGCTCAGAGAAGCTGAGAGAGACATTTTGGAGAGAACCTAAAATACGTAATACAGAGTTGGCCCCCAGGAGAAGCTAAGAGCCAACATAGACCCAGATGCTTGGAGACACTGGGAGATGCAGCTAGAAGGATGTCTGGAGATGCTAAGCTAAGAGATTAAGCCCAGAGTTTGCCCCAGAGAAGCTAAGAGAGGACCCCCAGATGCTTAAAGAGAAATGCCGAGAGAGAAAGCAAGGATGCACAGAGGCTGTGAGAGAGAAGCTAAGAAAGACAGAAGCCTAGAGACATTTTGGAGAAAGCCATTTTGAAACCAGAACCCAGAAGCAAAGGACCAGCAGACACCAGCCATGTACCTTCCTAGCTGATACAGGTGTTCCAGACACCATCAGCCTTTCTTCAGTGTAGGTATCCTCTTATTGATGCCTTAGTTTAAACACTTATGGCCTTAGAACTGTAAATTTGTAACCTAATAAATCCCCTTTATAAAAGCCAAACCTTTTCTGGTATTTTGCAGCTTTAACAAACCAGAACGCCCCCTGACAACTACTCAATTTGTTCTCCACCGCTACGATTTTGTCATTTCAAGAATGTTGCATACACGGAATCATGCAGTATGTGAACTTTCAGATACTTTTTTCACTCGGCACAATGTCCTTGGGATTCATCCAGGTTGTTGTGTGGATCAATGGTCTGTTCCTTTTAACTGCTGAGTAGTTTTCCATAGTACGGATGTATGATGACTATGTTTTGAAACAATAACAGAGTCTATCACATTCCGCAATTTCTTTTTAAAAATGGTTCCAGATGGTATTTTCATTTTCTCAGCAGTGGGGATAGAGGCTGAGCTGAGGCTCCAATCCTGTCATCACTCCCAGAACTGGGAAGAAGAGGAAAGCTCCAGGTGCTCAGATACTTGTTGCCAGGATTATCAACTTACTTCATGGAGGCAAAGTCCTGTGTCATCGAAGGGCTGCAGCCTGAGCAGGACCAGGGCCCCACACAGTCAGTCCCGATGCTACCAGAGAGCTAGAGGAAAGCATCTGCAGTCTCTGGAGCACAAGCAGAATGGGCCCATGTTAAGGGAATGCACGGCCTGGCCTAATTCAGGAGGTCTTGGCTTCACTAAGCTGTTTGCACTTCTGTTTTTTTATACATGTAATGTGAGGAGACTGGATTAAATTCTAAGGTTTCTTCCAACTAAAATTCCACGGACTGAGGTTCACAAAAGAGCCCCAAGCTCTAGAGGTACCCTCAATAAAGAAACAATAATAAGATGCTGTATTCTTTATTTTGGAAATTAGTCCAGGGATAGCCCACTGGGGGCAAGGGCCAAGGTGGATAGTCACAACTTTTTAATCTCCTAAAAAAAAAAAAAAAAAAAAAGGAGGGAATTGTCCCACAAAGTCCGTTGCTGTATTATATCACTATCTGTAGCTAGTTTTCATGGTCTAGCCCAGAATCATAATTCACATAACAGCGAAACTCATTTGCCAAATTCCGGGTATGTTTGGGAACAAACTTGCACATCCTCACTCCCAGGAGTTTTACTGCCTCTTCCTCCATGACAGCACCTGAAGAGGACAGATCAGATGAGTCCACAGATGAGAAATGCCAGTTGTGAGTTTGGTGCCCATCATGTGGAGGGGATTCTAGACTAACATCCTTGAGACACTGAGTCGACAGTGCTACTCAACAGTTAAGAGGGCAGAGGGCAGTTCTTTATAGTGCTTTTTACCTTCTCAACGTTTTTGCAAATTACCTAGGTATATCTCTTTTCCATTTCGCAATGTATTTATTTAATATTTTTTCTACCTCTGCAGAGCTAACACAATTAGAAATTTAGAAATAGATTTATATTCCACAAGTACAGAGCAAAATTAATTACTAAAAACTAGGCTTTTCCAACTTTAAGTCAAGAACTCCTTTTCATGTCCCTGCTATCACGGAGTAATTTCATACAAAGCTATGAAAGACTTTCTGGATTCACTTTATTCTGATCCTGTGATCCCGCCCTCTTAATTATTCCAACATTAGTACATTTTGAAAGTGTATGATAACTTCCCCATTGAAATTTACCAAAATTTTCTTGGATTATGCTGTGTGTTTTTGCTTTTTGATAAAATTTATGACGACAAAAAAAAATTAATTTTCAGTAATACGGAATCTTGCAGACTTGTCTGAACACACCACCACCTTCCTGCCACTATCCACAGTTCTCTCTCTGGCCCAGTCTCTCTACTGACTCTTGCAGGGCCTCTGCCTGGTGGACAAATTCTACCAAGATGCCTCAAAGCACCTCAGGCTTGACTTGTCCAAGGCAGAACTCTCATTTTCTACTTCAGACCTGTCCCTGGTAGTAGCAAATGCCTTCATCACTCCCATAGGCGTGTGGCCAGGAGCCTGGAGACTCCCTGATTCTGCTCTTTCTTCACCCTCCACATCCAAAGCAGAGCCAGTTCTTTCAGCTCTATCTCCAGAATGGATCCGGAACCCATCACTCCCCTCCTTCCTGCTGCTGCGGCCCCAGTCCAACCACTGAGGGAGGCTGCTGGCTGCCCCCATCCACGCTCCCCCAGAAATCCATGTCAGCCCAGAGTAAAAGTGATCACAGACAAACTGGATCATGCCACCTCGGGACTGAAAGCTGTGAAAGAAGACCCACACTCCCTCCCATACCTGTAGGGCCAGCCCACCTCTCACACACCTCTGCCCACGAGGCTCAGTCCTACGGGCTTTCCTTTACTCCCCCCAGGATGGGTGGTTCCTCCTCAAATGCCACCTCCACAAGAGATCACTCTCAACAGCCAAGCTGAAGCACACCTCGCATTATTCTCTGGGCCAGTCCACCCACTTTTTTTGGTTTCTTTCATTACATTTATTGGAATTAGTAATTCATTTCTTCGGCCTGTTTTCTGATATTTTTTAACCTATCCTTTAAAAACAAAAATGTATTCTCTAAGAGATCAGAGCACAAAGGGCTTTATAAACATTAAATAAAGTATATTTACATTAACAAAAGTGGCATTCTTGATTAAACAAACAAGCTCACAATACCAGAGAACCACTGCCTCCCTGTAGCCTGAGGCACTGCACCCCTGCACCCCAACCCCAGGTGAGGCCTCTGAGTGGAAAGCAGGGTTCCCGGGGGAGGAAGCAGTGGCTGGGAGAGACTGGGGACTGAGGAACTGGGGAATATCACAGAAGAATCTGTATGTGCAGGATGCCTTGAAGTAAAAAACCCAAAGTTCCTTTTTGTTGACATTTTGTTCTTGCTCAAATTTTAGTACACCCATCTTAAGAAACTTTATCAATCTTGCCAGGAAGAAAATTCTTCTACTTTAATAAACTTAATCTAATTTCTAGCTATATAACCTTAGGCAATTCACTTTAACTCTACAGATTCCCAAATTCTCCTTTATCAAGTCTAGGCTTGAGACTAGACCAGATATTTACACTGATGATGATGATGATGATGACGAAAAGGACAATGATGAGTAAAAATAACAGCTAATATTCTCTGAGCACTCTCTCTGTGCCAGACTCCATGGTAGGCACTTTTGGTATATTGTTTCATTTAATTCTCAACAACCCTGTAAAGTGGGAAGGATTACTAGTCTCAGTTTAGATATAAGGAAACTGAGGCACAGAGAGGTTAAGTAATTCATTTAAGGTTACACACACAGTAAGTGATGGATTCAAGATATGAGTTCTAAGGTCTCTTCCAACTCATCAGCTTCCACAGAATGGGAGATCAGCACCTACCTGTGCACAGCAGAATCTTGCCCTTAGTCAGATACTTGATGGTTTCTGACATTTTCCTGAGACATTCCTCAGAAAGATATGGAGGATCTGCTATTACAATGTCAAAACTATGAGCAGCAATTTTTTCAGGTAAATCCAATGGGTTATTGTAATCATAGAAGACAAATTCCTCTCCATAGATGGCAAATCTTTTGTCATACTCAAAGACGGATGTGGAAAAGTCTTCTCGATACAGCTCTCTCAGTTTCTGGTAGACACTGGGGGCACTCACACATGCTATTCTAGAATGCAAAATGGACACATTCATGATGGACCTTTCATGGATAGCCTGTGGTGTTAATAACAATTCACTTCTAAGAAAATACAGGTCCTTGTGTTCAGTTTTATGCTTTCATTTTCTTAAGGGAAAAAATAGTGGAAGTTAATGAAATAGCAGTTAGTTTTGAGAAAAGAACTTTATACTGCCTCACTTTTAAAGAATTTGGTATTTAAAAATCTCCAACTCATAATTTTGAGGGAGGGAAGCATAAATGCACTTTGTATAGTAAATAACGTAAAACATCAGGAAAACATTATGACAAAAGTTTGATATAGACAGCCCAAAGCCTAAATGCACTTATTATTTTCATATTGGTCCTTGAATATTTCAAATACCTCTAGTCCCAAACTAAATGTTTTGAATTCATTTTGTAATATTCATGATTTTGAAAGGAAAAAATCCAAGTAACTTTCTAAATAACTCCATGTTTCTGAAAACATACACTAAAAGTAGGTCACTGTTTACAGGTACCTCATTGCGGACCAGCTACTTTGAATTTCTGCTTCTTTTTTGTTTAAGGAAATAAAAGAATCTACTTTTATTATAGGCATTTCCAAGTTTATGAATGGGTAGTGTTCCAAAAGTTAACTTTTAAAATCAGCTGCTAAAAAAGCTAGAAGCAACCTAAATATTGAATTATTGAAGTATCTGTGCTACACCACAATGGAATCTATGCAGCCATTTTAAAAAGAATGAAGGAAGCAGCCTTTGATATGCTGACATGGAATGATCTCCAAGATATATTGTAAGTGAAAAAGGCAAGGAATAGAACAATATTTAATATGCTTTCATGTGTCATGTGTATAAAATTATATTCTTATAGCAGACAAAAAGGGACTATTGTATGATTCCACTTATTTGAAATACCTAGAATAAGCCAGTTCACAGAGACTGAAAATAGATCAGAGGTTACCATGGGCTGGGGGGAGGAGAAGGGGGACTCACTGCTTAATGGGTGTAGAATTTCTATTTGGGGTGATGAAAAGGTTTTAGTAATGGATGGTGGTAATGCAACACTGTAAATGTAATTTATGCCATTAAATTGCACACTGAAAGATGGTTACAATGGCTAACTTTGTTATGTATATGTTACCAACATAAATTATTTTTAAAAAGATGACAGAAAAAAATCCCCACAGAATTTTTGAACATCAAGCAAAAACTGGCAGAACCACCTTTCTCAGAGTTCTGGAACACAGTTAAAGTGTTGCAATTGTAGGGCAAATGCCAAATAAAACAAATGGCAACTTAAAACCAGTAGGAAAACCTCATGGCACGCTTGCTGGCCCCTCCCCCACCCAGGACAGTATAAGTGGACAGCCAAAGACCAACAAACACTGAAGGAAAGCATCTAATATTAGACGCCAAAACACACAAACAGAAAAAAGTGCATTGGAATAAAGAGAGACTATGTAGGGAGAGGAACACTTAAAAGGAATTCTCCTAAAAAGTAGGAGAAGAAAGATAAGAGACGGAAAAAGAAGAGAAAGAAAATTAGAAGACCAGGTCCAAAATTTAAGGAATAGGAGTTCCAGAAAAATAGTGCAGAAAAAAATCAAAGAAATAATTTAAGGTAATTTTCCCAAACCAAAGGGCATGAGTTGTAAGAATGAAAGTGCTCCCCAAATGCCAGTACAACAGATGAAAACCACATCAAAACACATCGAAACCTGGGATACAGAGAAAATTCTAAGCTTATAAAGGGCAGGGATGAGAAAAAACAGGCTTCCTACAAGAAACCCAAAAGGCATTAGATTTCTCAACAGCATCAGAAGCTTGGAGACAATGGAGCAATGCCTTCAAAATGCCATGGGTTTAGGGCAATGGAAATGTTATTTCCAGCCTAGAATTAGATATCTAACCAAATTATCACAAAGGTTAACAGCAGAATCAAGTCATCTTCAGGCATGAAAGGTTTCCAAAAATTTCCTTCCCATGCACCCTTTCTCTGGGAACTGTTTAAAGGATGTGCCCCACCAAGATAAGGTCATGAACAAAGAAAAATGAAAATCCGGGACTCAGGAATCCAAAACAAAAGAGAGGTAAATGGGAACCTCAGCATGTAGTGAAAGGAGTGAACCAACAGCAACTAGTCCAGGTGGGAACTTGTAAAGCTCTGAGAGTAATGGTTTTCAAGAAGTTGAAATATATTTGAATTTACCAACAGGAGATTTAGACAACTGAAGGAGAGATTAGAGGTTACTTAGTGGAGTGTACATAGAAATACATAAAAAATAATAATATTTACTTCAGAGAACATGAAGAGTTGTACAGGAAAGGAAAAGTAAAAGCCTCAGCTGTGAAGAACATTTACAAAGTCAAACCAACATAAATCCTGTTCTAATCAAAACGAGGCTGTAACTGTGAGAGGGCGGACAGCACGCATGTGTGTGTGGCAGTGGCGGAAGCATGAGAGAGAGCTGCAGCCTTACTCTCTGAGGTGAGATGTCAATAAACAATGTCTCAAAGTCACAAAGTCAATAAATAGCAATATAAGCCTGCTGTTCAGAAATCTGATTGTAAATACCAAAAGAATCAATTGAAAGGGAGCTGAAAATGGGGGTGTGGGGGGCTGGAGGGGGGGATAGCAATGGCTGCTTCTTTGCACAAGCCTGTTAGAACCTTGAACTCTTTACAGGCATGCAAACTTTTGATAAAAATACAACCAAATTAACGGTAACAAAAATCTATATTCTCAGAACTTCAAAAAAGTCAAATATTTAAAAAAAAACCTCAAGAGGTATAAAGGTAAGAAGCAGGTTAGAAAATGTTAACATAAAGAATAGAGCTAAGTAATCTTGCAATGAGTAAATTTCTGAGTGTGTCCCTGAACTCTATGTGGAAGCAGTTCTGAATTCCTCATTTGAAGTAAACCAAGAGCTACAATTTTTGCAAATTGTGGTGTAGACTTCTTACAAACCATCTCTCATCTGGGAAGAATATTTAAAATATTCCTTTAGATTAGAAGACAAACAAACAAAAATTATGAAGCTCACTTGCCCCCTTTTCCAGCAGCTGCAATCGCTTCTTCTGCAAGCCGTAATGCGGTTTCTTGACTGTACCAAAATTGGCTCAGTTGCTATTAACAGAGAATGGGTTGAAATTATTTTAAAGTTAGCATAGACTTTGTTCTTTTAATTTATACCTACCATACCAGTGTGTGTGTGTGTGTGGGGGGGCAGGGATGTACCTGTGTATGTTTTTCTTTTTAAAACTAATTTTTTCTTTTAAATTATTGTAAATCAGTATGAACCCCTAACGTATTAATGGAACCAAGGCTTTGAGTATCACTGGCTCCTAACATCATAAAAGGATACAACGGTCAAGATGTTTCTCCTGATGGAAAACATTCCTGCAATCTATTAGCCTTGCCAAAAAAATTGAACCTGAATCTGATTATGCTTCTAGATACAACTACCAATCAGCAGGAAGGACAGAGGTGGACATGCATGTTAAAGAACCCCCAGGGACACACTTAGCTGAACTCAGACATACCCCTTCCCCATCACTTCTTGTCTCTGCCTTATGAATGTTTCCAAATTACCTGTTTTTCCCTCAGGGGTAAAGTTCGTTTTTCATCTTGGTCTAGATCATGCTGATTGATGATTTTCTTCAAATTTCTAATGAGCCTTAGCTATCTATTCACATTTACAAATCAAGGACAATTTTACTGGAAAAGGTAGCCTGGTTTTCCTCTGCAACTGGATAGGCCTGTTTTCCCCACAGGCCTCCCCTAATGGCAGGGCTGGCTGCAGGCTCTTTGTAAGCAGGTGCATGTGCTGAAGTGGGAGCTGGCATGCGCTGGGGATTCTTGGCTTTTAAAATTTGCCCAGTGGAAGCAATCCAAGTGTGCAAGTTTGAATGTATTATGTCCCCCAAACGCCATTATCTTTGATGTAATCTTGTGTTGGCAGACCTATCAGTGTTAATTAGATTGTAATTCTTTGAGTGTTTCCATGGAGATGCGCCCCACCCACCTGTGGGTGATGACTCTGATTGGATAATTTCCATGGAGGTGTTGGCCCGCCCATTCAGGGTGGATCTGAGTTAAATTTCTGGAGCACTATATAAGATCAGATAGAAGATGCGAGCTTGCTACAGCCAAGAGGGACACTTTGAAGAAAGCATAGGAGCTGCAGATGAGAGACAGTTTGAAAACAGCCGTTGAAAGCAGACTCTTGCCCTGGAGAAGCTGAGGACAAATATCCCAAGTGCAACTAACAGTGACATTTTTGAGGAACTGTGGCCTACAGAGGAACGTCCTGGGAGAAAGCCATTTTGAAACTAGAACATCCAGGCATCCATCAACAGATGAATGGATAAACAGAATGTAGTATATTCATACAATACAGTATTATTTGAACACAAAAATGAAGTTCTGATACATGCTGTGATATGGATGAACCTTGAAAACATGCTAAGTCAAAGAAGCCAGACACAAAAGACTACATACTGAATGCTTCCATTTATATGAAATGTCTAGAATAGGCAAATCTATAAAGACAGAAAGTGGTTGCCTAGGGCTGGGAAGATGGGAGGCTTGGGAAGTGACAGCTAAAGGGTTTAGGGTTTCATTCCAAGGCAATGAAAATATTCAAAAACTGACTGTGGGGCTGAGAAAGAAGATGGTGGAATAGAGAGATGTGGAAGTTAGTTAGTTCCCCTGGAACAACTAATCAACAACCAGGAACAACTAGTAAATAATCTGGACTAACTGCTGGGGGACAACTGTGACTGTCCACACATCATACACCAACCTAGATTGGGAGGAATGCCTGAGATCACAGCATAAAAGCTGTAAGTAAAGACTGTGGACTTGAGCTGGGAGCCCCCTCCCCACACAGCCCAAACTGCAAAACCTTGCTGTGATAGAGAGCAGCACTTTAAACAAGCAAACATACCTCAGTCCAGCTCCAACTGGGGTTTCGATTAACAAATGTGGACTGCTCAATACAAGGAACAAATCCCCAACAAGTAGACAGAGGCTTTTAGTGACGACTGATCTTAAAGAGCCAGAGGACTTCTCTGTGTCAGGATAGCCCAGAGACCGGGTGCTATCTCTGGCTGGTGGATGAAGTTGGGGGGACCATGAACTAGCCCTGAAGAGGGGCTTTCTGTCCCTTTTTCTGTCTCTCAACCTGGGTGGCTCAGTGGAGAAAGCCTCAGTCATTTTCAGTTCGCAGCGCTCTAACCCCGACAAGGGTGGAGCTAGCAGTCAGAGAGACAAAGAACCTATTTAAGTGCAAATGAAAACCCCCTGGGGGTGTACCTTCCCTAAGAGGAAGGAGGTGATGCCCAGCCCTACTACTGGCCTCCCATTCAGAACCAGACCCCAGAGCCTGGGGAGAAACAGCCAAAACAGAAACTAAGGACTAAGGGGGCCCACCTCCTTACACCAGTCAGCAGCTACAGGCTGACAGGCGCCAACTGCTGGCAGGTTAGGAAAAGCACAGCGGCTTGAGGACTCACAGGGAGTGTCAATCTTCTAAGACACACACCCTCAGGGAAACCTGATACTGAATATTGCCCCCTTCTGAGATCTGAGCTCGTTCTGGTCTGGGAATACCTGATTGGGGTAACCAAGGAAACCAGATGCCTAGACAACAGAAAACTACAACCTACACTAATAAAAACGAAGTTATGGCCCAGTCAAAGGAACAAACTTACACTTCAACTGAAATACAGGAATTTAAACAATTAATGCTAAATCAATTCAAAAAGTTTAGGGAAGATATGGCAAAAGAGATGAAGTGTATAATGAAAACACTGGGCAAATATAAGGTAGAAATCAGAAGTTCGAAAAAACAACTGGCAGAACCTATGGAAATGAAAGGCACAACACAAGAGTTGAAAGACCCAATGGAGACATACAACAGCAGATCTCAAGAGGCAGAAGAAAACACTCAGGAACGGGAGAACAAGACACCTGAAATCCCACACACAAAAGAACAGATAGGGAAAAGAATGGAAAAGTATGAGCAACGTCTCAGGGAATTGAATGACAACATGAAATGCGTAAATGTACATGTCATGGGTGTCCCATAAGGAGAAGAGAAGGGAAAAGGGGCAGAAGCAATAATAGAGGAAATAATCAACAAAATTTTCCCATCTCTTATGAAAGACATAAAATTACAGATCCAAGAAGCACAGCATACTCCAAATAGAAGAGAACTGAATAGGTCTATGCCAAGACACTTAATAATCAGATTATCAAAAGTCAAAGGCAAAGAGAGAATCCTGAAAGCAGCAAGAGAAAAGCAATCCATTACATATAAAGGAAGCTTGATAAGACTATGTGTGGATTTCTCAGTAGAAACCATGGAGGCAAGAAGGAAGTGGTGTGATATATTTAAGATACAGAAGGAGAAAAACCGCCAACCAAGAATCCTATATCTGGCAAAACTGTCCTTCAAATACAAGGGGAAGTTTAAAATATTTTCTGACAGACAATGAGAGAGTTTGTGAAAAAGATACCTGCACTACAGGAAATACTAAAGGGAGCACTACAGCCAGAAAGGAAAAGACAGAAGTGAGAAGTCTGGAACACAATCTTGGGTGATGGTAGCACAGCAATGTAAATACACTGAACAAAGACGACTATGAGTATGGTTGAAAGAGGAAGTTTAGGAGCATGTGGGACACCAGAATGAAGAGAAAAAGATTGGGACTGTATAACTCAGTGAAACCTGGAGTGCTCAACAACTGTGATAAAGTGTACCAATATGTTTTTACACAAGGGAGAACAAATGAATGTCAACCATGCAAGGTGTTAAAAATAGGGTGGTATTGGGGAAAAATACAATCAATGCAAACTAGAGACTATAATTAACAGAAAAAAACTGTGATGATGGTTGCACATATCTGTGAATATAAATACACTGAAAACTACTGAATTTTATACGTTAAAAGGGTGAGCTCTATAGTATATGAATTATATCTCAATAAAGCTGATAATTATAAAAACTGCTCAACTACGAAGAGATTTACTCTGAATATGAGGGCTATAGTACACTTCCTTCCTCAATGGAGCTCCCTTTTTCCTTTCTCTCTTTTGTCTATGGTGGAGCTCTGGAGTTACCTTAGATTCTATTCTGCCTCTCTTTCTGGCTTTAATACCCAAATTCAAGTATTCTCAAGCAGATTCTCTGGTTTGTTTAGTGTTAAGCCCTCTGGGATTCAGGTTGGAGGTAAGTACCTTGGATGCTATATATGACTAATGTATATGATTAAAGGTTGTGTGTGTGGGGAGATTTCAACTGACCCACTTATTTTAGCAGGCCACTCTTTACCCAGCAATCTGGCTCATCAGCCACTTTACCATTTTTATGTACAGGCTCTGGGATTGGAAACGAGTGTCTCTGGTGCTCCCGTTGGGGAAGGCTGTTTTCTTTGCTGCAGCAATTGCCGGGATGCAATTTTCTCTGCTGTTTCCAAATCATCTAACACCCACTTGTTTCTTTCTTCTAGAAATCCCTCAAAATTTCTGGATGGCATTTTTTGTTCCTTTGTTGTTTTCTAATGTAATTTTTTGTTTTTACATCTTTACTACTCTCTCAATGGGAAGGAAAACTTGTGATAAATACGTGCCTACTCCATCATCTTGAATCAGAAGTTCTAACTAAATATTCAAAAAATACTCATTTATGAATGTTTCCAAATTACTTGTTTTTTCCTCAAATTTTACCTCTTCAAACTTATTTTGTAAGCTAACCTGGTAAGGCAACATAGCACAGCTTTCTTAAATAAAATTAAGAAACTTTATAGTTGGTCTTTTGACAAGTATGTCTATCTGAAGGTGTCATTAATATGTAATGGTTCTAAATCATGCAGAACAAGATGGCATTCAAAATGACATATAACCATTAGAATAAGTATTATTCAAAATGGCAAATGGTATGAATGAAAAAAAATCTATTCATCGATCTATTGATCTATATATAATCTATCATCATCTGTCTATCTATCTGTTTGTCTAGGTCTAGCCATTCTTAGCTACAGGAAAAATGCCCAGCTCTGATCTCTCCATCCTCACTTAGGACAGCTGGAGGAAAGCCCCTAGTGCATGCAGCAGGTAGGGGCTTCTGCTTCTGTAGACTTGGGAGGGGGAGATAACATTGCTACCAAGCATCTTAGGTGGTAAGAGTGTTCTGTTGGTTGGCCACTGAACTACTCTTCCTCCTTCACTCCAACATTGTCAGGACACAATGATGTGTCTTGGCTCTTCTCATAGCATTCCATAAAAATTAAAAATCTTACTTTGATCAATGTGTTCCATGGACATAGCTTTAAAAGTCAAAAGTACTGCTAGGCTTATAATGAAAAACAACAGTTCCCTGGCCCATGCCTCCCCACCACTGAGTCCCACTCCTGAGAAACAACCATTTTTAATTTTTGGCTCCTCCTCTGATCATTTATCACCATATTTCTAAATATTATGTATAAAATGCTATCTCTTTATCAATCTATTTTATATATTACCTACTTATTATGGCATTAGCCCTTTCATACACATCTTTTCCTTTTCTGTAACCTCCCAATATAGTTATAAATTAAGTTGTGGTCAAATTAATTGTCCGTGTTCAATGCTGAGCCATGTAATATACTATGATTGCATTTCCTTTCAGTAGGATTTTTTTTTCCTAGAGTTAATAAATGTATGGTTATTTCATTTGTTTGGTTTTCTTTGTACCTATCCTTAATTCTGTCCACATACCTAATGGCCTTTCAAAATAATTTTCAGCATACCAGATAATCTAGCAGTTTCATTTTACCTCCTTGAAGATCTCTATCGTGGAAACCACCAGTCTCATAAGCCAATCTGGACCAATTTTTCTCTAGGCTTGCAGCACAGCTATTAAACTGGGACTTTCCATGTCACCATTATTCTGGGAATTCCCTCTCCCACTATATGCATTTGATCTCCAATTCCCTGGACCTCAATCCTTCCCCTTTCTTGCTTTAATTCATCATTTGCTGCAGCGCATCCTCTAGCAAATCCTAAGTGGTGCTTGGGAGGCAAATTTTTCGAGACTTCCTATGTCTAAAAGGTCTTTATTTTATCCTCATACTTAATTGATACCTTAGCTAAGTATAGAATTCCAGGCTAAAAATAATTTTCAAGCCAAGTACTGAAGGTACTGCTCTACTGTATGTTTTTGAGTTTCTAATAAAGCTATGCAGAACAATGTCACTCATATTTATGACAGTTTGTAGATGATCTGCTTTTCTCTAGAAGGTTAAAGGTCACAATTTGTTACCCATATTTCGAATTTTCACAATCACCAAAACCATGTATCTTCGTAAGAGTCTTGGGCCTTGGGAAATTTTCTAGTGTTATTCTTCAAAGATTTCCTCTCTTTATTTTTCTGTAACTATCAGTTGAATATCAAGCTGAATATCAGTTGAATATCAAGCCTCCTGGATCTGTATTCTTTTCTGTACTGCATACCATTATCATTTTTTTGTACTTCCTGGGAAAGTTTCTCAATTTATAAACAAACTAAACCAATAAAAAAGTCAAAATTTTAAAAAATTAATTTTAAATGGTGGGAACAGGAATAACTTTTATTTTCTTAATCATCTTTTATATATTTTCTACAACATAGATTATTTTTAGAATCAGAAAAAAGTACACAATATTTAAACAACATTGAGCAGAAGGAAAAGATAGACCACCTCAAGAATAATGCAGTCCTTTAAATTTCTGATAGTTACAATCTGAAGATGCGTCTAGCTGGAAGATAAAAATAAAGAAGGAAAATACTAAGAAAGGCTTTAGAGTATGTAGAACATTTAGAGTAAATGGAAACAAATATTTTTATCTCAGTTTTAAACATAGTAAATAGGAAAATTTTATATACTAGAGAGCCAAATTGGACACAGACTATGAAAGACTGCAAGGAAAAAGCTAAGCATACAAAAGCTTCCTTCTAATGGCAAAGTGATGGTGAAAGAGAATTATAAGAGGGGTAGAACCACAGACAGAAAAGTCAAGCCTCACCTGCTTCTCAACTATCTACTTCAAAAAATATAAACTTCTAGGGTCCAGACTAATTTAGGCGTTTCCTTCAACTCATTTTGTTTCTCTTTGGACTATTAAAATGCAATGAAAATACATATTATGCATGAGAAACTATCCATATCTTCTTAAAAAACCCCCCCATAATTTTTCATTGCATGTTTAATTTCAGTTGCCCCATTTACTGCAATGTTTTCTTCCCTTTCCACAAGGACTGACGGGCTGTATAAAATCCAGCAGAGTGCCCCTGTGAACAAGAATGATGCACACATTTGTGCTGGACATAATGACATATAGTTCCCCTATCTGAAAAGCCGTGTCCTCTGATTTCCAACTAGCCTGATAGTCAGAACTGGTAAAATCTGCATGTATACTGTCTTAACATGTTCGTGGACACTCTCTGTCTTAGCTTCCCAAATAGAACATCAGCTCCCGGAGGACAGGTGATAAGGATACAGATGAACACTGGACAAGGTACAGAATAAGGACTGCATCAATACTTTATGAGAGATCTGGAAAGTGTTTACTTACCCAGTTCTCTTCTATTATTCCAATGTTATATTTATCATCCCCAGCTGGGTCCATGTGTTGCTTCTGCTCAGCATAAAATTCCTGGAGGGCTGCTAAGGTGTGGGAAGAAAGCTGGGGGATATCATCATCATCTGAATTGCTCATTTCACAAAATGTGAAGACCCTGAAAATAAATGGGTAAAAGTGTTGTGAGATTTTTTCTTTTCCCATCAAATAACAATGAAAAAATATCTCAGAACAAGGATCCAAACTGGTAGTGAGTTTTATAAGGGAAACACATATATATATTAAATTTCTGAATTCATATACCTAAGGGGTTTTCTAGTAAACTACAGTTTAACAAATGCACACTTGAAGACTTTTCCTTTAAATGCATTCAGTATTTACAAATGGCATTTTCACATTTTTATGACTCCTGGCACAACTGAAAATTTTACAATGAATATTTTAAGACATTTTGCTTTCTTCTGGTACTCTAATGGCCAAATGCAGGCATTTCACAGTAGATTCTCTGAGCAGAGATCTTTTTATGTTTGAATGTTCTTGATCAAGGTAACTATGGCTCATGCATGTTATTGATAGAATAAATGAAGGATCAATAAAAAAGAGAGGTCCCCCCCCGCCCCATGTGGGGCATGACTCCCAGGAATGCAAATCTGCAAATCTCCCTGGCAATGCGGGTCATGACTCCCAGGGATGAACCTGGACCCGGCATTGTGGGATAGAGAAAATCTTCTTGACCAAAAAGGGGAAGAGAAATGAAACAAAGTTTCATTGGCTGAGACATTTCAAATGGAGTCGAGAGGTCACTCTGGAAGGTATTCTTATGCACTATATAGATGTTCCTTTAGTTCTCAGTGTATTGGGATAGCTAGATGGAAATACCTGAAACTGTCAAACTGCAACCCAGTAGCCTTGATTCTTGAAGACGACTGTGTAACGACATACCTTACACGGTGTGACTGTGTGATTGTGAAAACCTTGTGGCTTATACTCCCTTTATCCAGTGTATGGACAGATGAGTAGAAAAATGGGGACAAAAATTAAATGAAAAATAGGGCAGGATGGGGGTATTGAATGTTTTTACTTTAATTTTTATTCTTTTTTTTTTTTGGAGTAAGAAAAATATTCAAAAATTGATTCTGGTGATGAATGCACAACTATATGATGGTACTGTGAACAAATGATTTCACACTGTGAATGACTGTATGGTATGTGAATATATCTCAATATAAAACTGAATAAAAAAATTAAAAAAAAATTTTTTTTTAATTAAAAGGAGGGTTGTAACACTGTACCCAAAAACAAAGATGCACATTTTCTCAAGTGGACATGGATCCATTCTCCAGGATAGACCAGATGTTAGGTCACAAAACAAGTCTCAGTAAACTTTACTGAAATTATATAAAGCATCTACTCTGATCACAATGGAACGAAGCTAAAATTCAGTAACAAAGGGAGAACTGGAAAATCCATGAATATATGAAAGTTAAACAACATACACAATCAATGGGTCAAAGAAGAAATCACAAGGGAAATCAAGAAAAAGCTTGAAAAGAATGAAAGTGAAAATTCAACATACAAAAACTTACAGGATGCAGCAAAGATAATGTTCAGAGGGAAAATTTAGAGCCCTAAGGTTCACATTGAAAAAAAGGAAAATATCAAAACAGAGATCTAATCACACACTTGGAGAAACTAAAAAAATAACAGCAAACTAAATCCAAAGGATGTACAAGGAAGGAAGGAAGATTAGAGCAGAAATAAATGACATAGAGAATTTTAAAAACAGAGAAAATTAACCAAAAGTTGGTTCTTTGGAAAGAGTAATAAAATTGACAAACCTTTAGCTAGAATGAAAAAAAAAAAGAGAGAGGATGCAAATAATTAAAACCAGAAATGTGAGGGGAGACATTACTACCAACCCTACAGAAATAGAAAGGATCATAAAAGGACACTAACTATTGGATGTCAACAAATTATATAACTTAGATGAAATTGACAAGTTTCTAGAAACACAAACAACTTATATTGACTCTAGAAGAAATAGATCTCAATGAACCAATTACAAGTAAACAGATTGAATCAGTAATCAAAAACCTCCCCCCCAAAAAAAAGCTCAGAACCAGACAGCTTCACTGGTGAATTTTACCAAACATTCCAAATATTAACACCAATCCTGCTAAAACTCTTCCAAAAAACTGAAGAGGAGGGAACATTCTCAAACTAATTCTATGAAGCCACCATCACCTAATACCAAAGCCAGATACACACACAAAAAATTACAGACCAATATCACCTATGAATACAGGTGCAAAAAAAAACCCCAACAAAATACTAGCAAATCAAGTCCAATAGCACATTTAAAGAATTATACACTATGAACAAGTAGGATCTATCCCAGGCATGCAAGGATGGTTCAATATAAAAAAATGAATTAATGGCAAACACATTAATAGAACAAAAGAAAAAAACATAATCTCAATTGACGTGAAAAAGACATTTGACAAAATCCAGTACCACTTCTTGATAAAAAAAAACTGATAAAGAGCATATTTGAAAAACAAAGATAATATCATTCTCAATAGTAAAAGACTGAAAGCATTCCCTCTAAGATCAGCAACGAGACAAGAATGCCCACTATCACTACAGTTTTTTAACATTGTACTGCAACTTCTAGCCAGAGCAATTAGGCAAGAAAAAGAAATAAAAGACATCTGAATTGGAAAGGAAGAAGTAAAACTCCCTGTTACCCGTAGACATGATCCCATTATAGAAACTTCTGAAAAATCTAGAACAAAGGTACTAGAGCTAATAAATGAATCGAGCAAAGCAGAGTTCAAGATCAATGAGCAAAATCTGTAGTGTTTCTATACACTAGTGATGAACAATCTGAAGAAGAAATGAAGAAAAAAATTCCACTGACTATAACAAGCAAAGGAATAGAACATGTAGGAATAAATTTAGTGAAGGATGGAAAAGACTTATACAAGCAAAACTATAAAACATTGCTAAAAGAAATCAAAGAGACTGTTCCGGTTTGCTAATGCTACTGTTACGCAAGATACCAGAAATGGATTGGCTTTTATAAAGGAGGTTTGTTTGGTTACAAATTTACAGTCTGAAGGCCATGAAAATGTCCAAATAAAGGCATCAACACAAGTATACCTTCACCGAAGGAAGGCCAATGGCATCCAGAAAACCTCATCCAGAAAACCTCTATTAGTTGGGAAGGCGCGTGGCTGGCATCTGCTGATCCCAGGTTGTGTTTCAGCTCCACTCTTAGTTCCTGTGCATTCTTCAAAGTGTCTCTTTTGGCTGCAGCACCTCCTTCTGTCTGTGAACACTTTTACAGGACTCCAGTGATTCAGTTAAGACCCCCTGAATGGGTGGGGTAACAACTCCACGGAAATCATCCAATCAAAGTTCTCGCCCACAGTTGATTGAGCCACATCTCCATGGAAACAATCAAAAGATTCCAACCTCATCAACACTAATACATCTACCCCTACAACACTGCATCAAAGAGCATGGCATTTTGGGGAACATAATACATCCAAACTGGCACAAGACCTAAATAAATGAAAGGATCCATGCTCATGAACTGGAAGACTAAGATGTCAATTCTACCCCAAGTAATGTAAAAATTCAAAACAATTTCAATCAAAATTCCAACAGCCTTCTTTGCAGAAATGTTTTCCAAATTTATATGAATAGCCAATGTCAACTTAAAAAAATAACCAAGTTGGAGGACTCACACTTCCTGATTTTAAAAATTTTTACAAAACTACAGTGGTCAAAACACTAAGATACTGTCACAAGGACAGATATACAGACTAATGGAATAGAATTAAGAGCTCAGAAATCAACCCTCACATTTATGGCCACCTGATTTTTGACAAAAAGGTAAACACCACTCACTTGGGAAGGAATAGTCTCTTCAACAAATGGTGCTGGGAAAACTGGATATCCATTTGCAAAAAAAGGAGAACCCTTACCTCACACTTTATACAAATAACTCAAAATGGATCAAAGACTTAAATATAAGAAACAGAACTATCAAACTCCTAGAAGAAAATGTAGGGAAGCATCTTCAGGACCTTGTGTAAGGCAATGGTTTTAGAATTTACAACAAAGCACAAGCAACAACAACAAAAAAAGATAAATGGGACCTCATCAAAATAAAAAATTTTTGTACCTCGAAGGACTTTATCATGAAAGTAAAATGACAACCTATACAATGGGAGAAAATATTTGGAAACCATATGTCTGATAAAGTTTTTTTTTTTTTTAAATTAAATTCAGTTTTATTGAAATATATTCACATACCACACAATCATCCATGGTGTACAATCAGCTGTTCACACTACCATCATATAGTCATGTATTCATCACCCCAATCTATTTTTTTCTAATCTTCATTTTATTGAGATATATTCACATACCACACAGTCATACAAAACAAATCGTACTTTCGATTGTTTACAGTACCAATACATAGTGGTACATTCATCACCCAAATCAATCCCTGACACCTTCATTAGCACACACACAAAAATAACAAGAATAATAATTAGAGTGAAAAAGAGCAATTGAAGTAAAAAAGAACACTGGGTACCTTTGTCTGTTTGTTTCCTTCCCCTATTTTTCTACTCATCCATCCATAAACTAGACAAAGTGGAGTGTGGTCCTTATGGCTTTCCCAACCCCATTGTCACCCCTCATAAGCTACATTTTTATACAACTGTCTTCGAGATTCATGGGTTCTGGGTTGTAGTTTGATAGTTTCAGGTATCCACCACCAGCTACCCCAATTCTTTAGAACCTAAAAAGAGTTGTCTAAAGTGTGTATAAGACTGCCCACCAGAGTGACCTCTCGGCTCCTTTTGGAATCTCTCTGCCACTGAAGCTTATTTCATTTCCTTTCACATCCCCCTTTTGGTCAAGCAGATGTTCTCCGTCCCACGATGCCAGCTCTACATTCCTCCCCGGGAGTCATATTCCACGTTGCCAGGGAGATACACTTCCCTGGGTGTCTGATCCCACGTAGGGGGGAGGGCAGTGATTTCACCTTTCAAGTTGGCTTAGCCAGAGAGAGAGGGCCACATCTGAGCAACAAAGAGGCCTTCGGGAGGAGGCTCTTAGGCACAACCATAGGAGGCCTAGCCTCTCCTTTGCAGCAAACCGTATTCCCAAGGGTAAAACCTGTGGTAGAGGGCTCAACCCATCAAACCACCAGTCCCCTATGTCTGTGGTCATGTTAGCAACCATGGAGGTGGGGTAGGAGAATACCCCTGCATTCTCCACAGGCTCCTCAAGGGGGCACTACATCTTTTTATTTTTCCTTGTTTTTCTTTTTCTTTTTTTTTTAACTTTCCCTTCTTTTTTAAATCAACTGTATGAAAAAAAAAGTTAAAAAGAAAACAAACATACAATAAAAGAACATTTCAAAGAGACCATAACAAGGGAGTAAGAAAAAGACAACTAACCTAAGATAACTTCTTAACTTCCAACATGTTCCTACTTTACCCCAAGAAAGTTACCTAATATAGCAACATTTCTGTGAACTTGCTCCTACTATATCCATCAGAAATTAACAGACTATAGTTATTCCTGGGCATCCCCAGAACGTTAAATAGCTTATCTGTTCTTCTGGATTATTGTTCCTCCTTCCTTAATTGCTCTCTATTGCTAGTTCCCCTACATTCTACATTATAAACCATTTGTTTTACATTTTTCAAAGTTCACTTTAGTGGTAGCATATAATATTTCTCTTTTTGTGCCTGGCTTATTTCGCTCAGCATTATGTCTTCAAGGTTCATCCATGTTGTTATATGTTTCACGAGATCGTTCCTTCTTACTGCCGCGTAGTAGTCCATCGTGTGTATATACCACATTTTATTTATCCACTCATCTGTTGAAGGACATTTGGGTTGTTTCCATCTCTTGGCAATTGTGAATAATGCTGCTATGAACATTGGCGTGCAGATATCTGTTCGTGTCACTGCTTTCCGACCTTCCGGGTATATACCGAGAAGTGCAATCGCTGGATCGAATGGTAATTCTATATCTAGTTTTCTAAGGAACTGCCAGACTGACTTCCAGAGTGGCTGAACCATTATACAGTCCCCAACAATGAATAAGAGTTCCAATTTCTCCACATCCCCTCCAGCATTTGTAGTTTCCTGTTTGTTTAATGGCAGCCATTCTAATCGGTGTTAGATGGTATCTCATTGTGGTCTTAATTTGCATCTCTCTAATAGCTAGTGAAGCTGAACATTTTTTCATGTGTTTCTTGGCCATTTGTATTTCCTCTTCAGAGAACTGTCTTTTCATATCTTTTGCCCATTTTATAATTGGGCCGTCTGTACTACTGTCATTGAGTTGCAGGATTTCTTTAAATATGCAAGATATCAGTCTTTTGTCAGATACATGGTTTCCAAAAATTTTTTCCCATTGAGTTGGCTGCCTCTTTACCTTTTTGAGAAATTCCTTTGAGGTGCAGAAACTTCTAAGCTTGAGGAGTTCCCATTTATCTATTTTCTTTTGTTGCTTGTGCTTTGGGTGTAAAGTCTAGGAAGTGGCCGCCTAATACAAGGTCTTGAAGATGTTTTCCTACATTATCTTCTAGGAGTTTTATGGTACTTTCTTTTATATTGAGATCTTTGGTCCATTTTGAGTTAATTTTTGTGTAGGGGGTGAGGTAGGGGTCCTCTTCATTCTTTTGGATATCCAACTCTCCCAGCCCCATTTGTTGAAAAGACCATTATGACTCAGTTCAGTGACTTTGGGGGCCTTATCAAAGATCAGTCGGCCATAGATCTGAGGGTCTACCTCTGAATTCTCAATTCGATTCCATTGATCTATATGTCTATCTTTGTGCCAGTACCATGCTGTTTTGGCAACTGTGGCTTTATAATAAGCTTCAAAGTCAGGGAGTGTAAGTCCTCCCACTTCGTTTTTCTTTTTTAGAGTGTGTTTAGCAATTCGAGGCATCTTCCCTTTCCAAATAAATTTGATAACTAGCTTTTCCAAGTCTGCAAAGTAGGTTGTTGGAATTTTGATTGGGATTGCATTGAATCTGTAGATGAGTTTGGGTAGAATTGACATCTTAATGACATTTAGCCTTCCTATCCATGAACATGGAATATTTTTCCATCTTTTAAGGTCCCCTACTATTTCTTTTAGTAGAGTTATGTACTTTTCTTTGTATAGGTCTTTTACATTTTTGGTTAAGTTTATTCCTAGGTACTTGATTTTTTTAGTTGCTATTGAAAATGGTATCTTTTTCTTGAGTGTCTCTTCAGTTTGTTCATTTCTAGTATATAGAAACATTACTGACTTATGTGCATTAATCTTGTATCCCGCTACTTTGCTAAATTTGTTTATTAGCTCTAGTAGCTGTATCGTCGAATTCTCAGGGTTTTCTAGATATAAGATCATATCAGTTGCAAACAATGACAGTTTTACTTCTTCTTTTCCTATTTGGATGCCTTTTATTTGTTTGTCTTGCCGGATTGCCCTGGCTAGCACTTCCAACACAATGTTGAATAACAGTGGTGATAGCGGGCATCCTTGTCTTGTTCCTGATCTTAGAGGGAAGGCTTTCAGTCTCTCACCATTGAGTACTATGCTGGCTGTGGGTTTTTCATATATGCTCTTTATCATGTTGAGGAAGTTTCCTTCAATTCCTACCTTTTGAAGTGTTTTTATCAAAAAGGGATGTTGGATTTTGTCAAATGCTTTTTCAGCATCTATTGAGATGTTCAATTGATTTTTCCCTTTTGACTTGTTAATGTGTTGTAATACATTGATTGATTTTCTTATGATGAACCATCCTTGCATGCCTGGAATGAACCCCACTTGGTGATGGTGTATGATTTTTTTAATGTGTCTTTGGATTTGATCTGCAAGTATTTTGTTGAGGATTTTTGCACCTATATTCATTAGGGAGATTGGCCGGTAGTTTTCCTTTTTTGTAGCATCTTTGCCTGGTTTTGGTATTAGATTGGTGTTAGCTTCATAAAATGAGTTAGGCAGTATTCCATTTTCTTCAATGTTTTGAAAGAGTTTGAGTAAGATTGGCGTCAGTTCTTTCTGGAAAGTTTGGTAGAATTCCCCTGTGAAGCCATCTGGCCCTGGGCATTTATTTGTGGGAAGATTTTTGATGACTGATTGGATCTCTTTGCTTGTGATGGGTTGGTTGAGGTCTTCTATTTCTTCTCTGGTCAGTCTAGGTTGTTCATATGTTTCCAGGAAATTGTCCATTTCCTCTACATTATCCAGTTTATTGCCATACAGTTGTTCATAGTATCCTCTTATAATTTTTTAAATTTCTTCAGAATCTGCAGTTATGTCACCTTTTTCATTCATTATTTTGTTTATATGGGTCTTCTCTCTTTTTGATTTTGTCAGTCTAGCTAGGGGCTTGTCAATCTTGTTGATCTTCTCAAAGAACCAACTTTTGGTGATATTTATCCTCTCTATTGTTTTTTTGTTCTCTATGTCATTTATTTCTGCTTTAATCCTTGTTATTTCTTTTCTTGTACTTGGTTTAGGATTGGTTTGCTGTTCATTTTCTAGCTTCTTCAGTTGATCCATTAGTTCTTTGATTTTGGCTCTTTCTTCCTTTTTAATATATGCGTTTAGTGCTATAAATTTCCCCCTTAGCACTGCTTTTGCTGCATCCCATAGGTTTTGGTATGTTGTGTTCTCATTTTCATTCGTCTCTATATATTTAGCAATTTCTCTTGCTATTTCTTCTTGAACCCACTGATTGTTTAGGAGTGTGTTGTTTAACCTCCAGGTATTTGTGAATTGTCTAAGTCTCTGATGGTTATTGACTTCTAATTGTATTCCATTGTGGTCAGAGAATGTGCTTTGAATAATTTCAATCTTTTTAAATTTATTGAGGCTTGTTTTATGTCCCAGCATATGATCTATTCTGGAGAAAGTTCCATGAGCACTAGAAAAGTATGTGTATCCTGGTGATTTGGGATGTAATGTCCTGTATATGTCTGTTAAATCTAATTCATTTATCAGATTGTTTAGGTTTTCAATTTCCTTATTGGTCTTCTGTCTGGTTGATCTATGTATAGGAGAGAGTGATGTGTTGAAGTCTCCCACAATTAATGTGGAAACATCAATTGCTTCCTTTAGTTTTGCCAGTGTTTCTCTCATGTATTTTGTGGCACCTTGATTGGGTGCATAGACATTTACGATTGTTATTTCTTCTTGTTGAATTGCCCCTTTTATTAGCATGTAGTGGCCTTCTTTGTCTCTCAAAACATCCCTGCATTTGAAGTCTATTTTATCTGAGATTAATATTGCTACACCTGCTTTCTTTTGGCTGTAGCTTGCATGAAATATTTTTTTCCATCCTTTCACTTTGAATTTCTTTGTGTCCCTGTGTCTAAGATGAGTCTCTTGTATGCAACATATTGATGGTTCATTTTTTTTGATCCATTCTGTGAATTTATATCTTTTAATTAGGGAGTTTAATCCATTTACATTCAACGTTATAACCGTGAAGGCATTTCTTGAATCAGCCATCTTATCCTTTGGTTTATGTTTGTCATATTTTTCCCCTCTGTCTATTAATATCCTTTATTGTACCCATACCGAATCTCTTTAGTACGGAAACTTTCTCCAAGTCTCTCTGTCCTTTCTTTCTTTCCCTGTCTGTGGGGCTCCCTTTAGTATCTCCAGTAGGGCAGGTCTTGTTAGCAAATTCTCTCAGCATTTGTTTGTCTGTGAAAAATTTAAGCTCTCCCTCAAATTTGAAGGAGAGTTTTGCTGGATAAAGTATTCTTGGTTGGAAATTTTTCTCACTCAGAATTTTAAATATATCCTGCCACTGCCTTCTCGCCTCCATGGTGGCTGCTGAGTAGTCACTACTTAGTCTTATGCTGTTTCCTTTGTATGTGGTGAATTGCTTTTCTCTTGCTGCTTTCAGAACTTGCTCCTTCTCTTCTGTGTTTGACAGTGTGATCAGTATATGTCTCGGAGTGGGTTTATTTGGATTTATTCTATTTGGAGTTCGCTGAGCATTTATGATTTCTGTATTTATGTTGTTTAGAAGATTTGGGAAGTTTTCCCCAACAATTTCTTTGAATACTCTTCCTAGACCTTTACCCTTTTCTTCCCCTTCTGGGACACCAATGAGTCTTATATTTGGACGTTTCATATTATCTATCATATCCCTGAGGTCCATTTCGATTTTTTCAATTTTTTCCCCCATTCTTTCTTTTATGCTTTCATTTTCCATTCTGTCATCTTCCAGGTCACTGATTCGTTGTTCAACTTCCTCTAGTCTTGTACTATGAGTGTCCAGAATCTTTTTTATTTGGTCAACAGTTTCTTTAATTTCCATAAGATCATCCATTTTTTTATTTAGTCTTGCAATGTCTTCTTTATGCTCTTCTAGGGTCTTCTTGATTTCCTTTGTCTCCCGTACTATGGTCTCATTGTTCATCTTTAGTTCTTTGAGTAGCTGCTCTAGGTGCTGTGTCTCTTCTGATCTTTTGATTTGGGTGCTTGGGCTTGGGTTATCCATATCGTCTGGTTTTTTCATATGCTTTATAATTTTCTGTTGTTTTTGTCCTCGTGGCATTTGCTGAACTTGATAGGGTTCTTTTAGGATGTGTAGACCAATTGAAGTCCTTATCTCTGATTTATCAGATCTACAGCTTCGTGGAGTACACTTTCTCTAACTAACCAGCAGGTGGCTTCCATGAGCCGCCTGTTCTCCACAAGCCAGTTCTCCCCTGTTTAGCCTTTTTGGTGAGTGGGGGAGTGAGTCTTGTGGGGTCCAATTGGTGTACCAAGCTTGCGTGTGTAGTTGGTGTTGCCTGCCCTGTATATGGGGCGTGTTTCTGGGCAGTCAGGGATGGGGGGTGGCTCTAACAATCAAATCTCCCTGGTGATCCTAGAGTTTTAAAGCTGCTGCAATAGTCTAATCCTTCAGTTCAGTCCTGCCACAGTTTGTCTCTGCCACTGACCCACAAGTCCTTGGTATTGGCATATGGCTCCTGACACTTGCAAGTGGGCCCCTCTTCCAGGCTGTGCAGTCCGGGTCCTCTGTTGAGGGATGACTGTGCTATGTCACAGGTGAGTGCCGTCCCCCCAGGGCATTTCTGGGCTGCTGGGCTGTGTAGGGAGGCTCCCAGTCTGCTGAAATGATGGCTGAATGGGGCTTTGTTAATTCACACTGCTCCACCTTCCCAGCTCTGCGACAATCAGCTGAGGTTGCAGGGAAGGCTAATGTCCATGCCCAGTTTTGTGGTGTGTGCTTGTTATTTGAAGCACTTCCGTCACACTGGGTTGTCTGGGGCAGCTCTGGGTTATTGGGCTGGCGATGGGCAGGAGTGTTTCCTGTCCACCAGGATGATGGCTGTGAGCGGACACCCCCCTTTTCTTGGGAAGTTGTTGTGTTTAGTGAATTTTCTCAGCCACTGGATTATTGCGTTTTGTCTCAGAGCTCTCTTAGTTCTGCTCTTGACTTGACCTGCCCAAATTGCAAGTCTTTGAAGCTTTCTGTATTGGGCTTCTTAGAGTAATTGTTTTAGAAAAAGAAAAAAGGATTAAAAAAAAAAAAAAAAAAAAAAGGGCCCTCCTCAGTGATCTAATGGGTTATTGAAATGCTAAGAGACAAAGCAACCAGGGCCATTAAGGAAAGGTCCACAGGGCAGAGAGATCAGCTTTACTTCGGGATTTGCATATGCGCCTCAGGGCCTGAGCTCAGGCCTGAGCTCTGCCCTTCCCCTTTCTATGTTCACCAGAACTCCAAAAATCCTCCGCTTTTATTTTGGAGTTTTTCGTGTTGTTTTTTTTCTCTATGCCTGTCTCCTCTCTGCTGGGCTGGCTGCTCTCAGATTGTCTGGTGTCTGGTCTCAATCTATGGTTGGAGTTTGGATCAGTAGAATGAGTTTCCGATAAGGGCTGCCACTGCAGTTCTCCCTTCTCCTTCCCAGAGCTGACAGCCCCTCCTCCCACGGGACTGAGCGTGGCAGGGAGGGGCGCAGGTCCCCTGGCCGCAAAAACTTACAGATTTCACTGATCTCAGCAGTTCCACGTTTTCATGAGTGTTGTATGAAGTATGCCAGAAGTCAGATTGCTCTGTAGTGTCCAGTCCATGCAGTTTCTGGCTTTCTACCTACTTTCCTGGAGGAGTAACTAAAACATACAGCTCACCAGTCTGCCATCTTGCCTGATAAAGTTTTAATATCCAGAATATATAAAGAAATTCTACAATTCAACAACAAAAAGATAAACAACCCAATGAAAAAATGGTCAAAAGACTTCAATAAACATTTCTCCAAAGAAGATACACAAATGGCCAAAAAGCACATGAAAAGATGGCCAACATCATTAGCCATGAGGGAGATGCAAATCAAAACCACAATGAAATACCATTTCACACCCAGTAGAATGGCTACTGTTTAAAACATGAAGATAACAAGTGCTAGAGAGGATGTGGAGTAATTTAAAATGGTGTAGCCACTGTGGAAAATTTTGGCAGCTCCTCAGAAAGTTAAATATAGGATTACTATATGACTCGGCAATCCCACTTCTATAGGTATATGCCCAAAAGAATTGAAAGCAGGGACTCAAACATATATTTGCACAAATATGTTCACAGTGGTATTATTCACAATTGCCAAAAGATATAAGCAACCCAAGTGTCCATCAACGGATGAAAGAAGAAGCAAAATGTAGTATATACTTACATGGTGTTTTAAGCTGTATGTACCCCAGAAAAACATGTTCTTTAATCTATTCCTGTCGCTGTAAACCCATTGTAGGTAGTACCTTTTAATGAGACTCCTTCAGTTAAGGTGAAACCCACCTCATTCAAGATGGGTCTTAATTCTATTGTTGGATCCCTTTTATAGACAAAAAGAATACAGAGAGAGAGAGAGCAAGCGAGAGAGTGAGAGCAAGAATGAGCACACCACAGAAGCAAGAAGCTGAAAGCAACAAAACCCAGAAGAGAAGAGAGAGACCAGCAGATGCCACCATGTGCCTAGCCATGTGCAGAGGAGGCAAGGATGCTGGCAGCCAGTCTTTGGGAAGAAAGTATCACCTTGATGATGCCTTGATTTGGACATTTTCTCAGCCTCAAAACTGTTAAGCCAATAAATTCCCATTGTTTAAGCCAACCCATTTCATGGTATCTGTTTTAAGCAGCCCAGGAAAGTAAAACAAAATACTGTGGAATATTATGCAGCAGTGAAAAGGAATGATGTTCTGATACATGCAAGAACATGGATGAATCTTGAAGACATTATGTTGAGTGAAATAAGCCAGACACAAAAGGGCAAAAATTGTATGAGCTCACTGATATTAAATAATTAGAATAAGCAAATTCACAGAGACAGGAACTAGAAGACAGGTTACCAGGGGCTGGGCAGTGGGTAGAGAATGAGGATTTAATTCTTAATTGATAGATAATTTCTGTTTGGGGTGATGGAAAAGTTTTAGTAGTGGATGATGGTGATAGTAGCACAAGATTATGAATGTAATTAACACCACTGAATTATGTCTGAATGTGGTTAAAGAGGGAAATTTTAGGTTGTTTATATGTTACCAATTTTCTTTAAAAAATGTAACAACAACAACAAAAAGAAGGGGTATAGGAAGCAATGAAAAATAAAAAGAATTACAAGGAGAAAAGGGAAGAAACTGAGGGAGGCAGACATGGTTTAGTAGGACTTGATAGCCAGACACAGTTATGTCTTCTTAGAGTATCAAACACATTTTTTTTAAACCAAAAGTTATCTGAAAGCATAAAAATAGCATTCCATTTACTTTTTGATGGACGTAAAATATATGTCTATGACTTACATGTTGCATTAGTATGGTATATTTTTTAAAAGTGATGAACCAATATTGACACACTATTATTAACTAAAGTCCACAGTTTAAAGTCCATTCTTTGTGATGTACAGTTCTATGGGTTATGACAAACTGCATGTATCCACCATTACAGCATAATAAAAAATAGTTTTACTGCCCTAAAAATGCCATGTACTTCACCTATTTAGCCATCCTTCCCTCCTGCTTAATCCCTGGCAACCATTGATCTGATTACTGATTCATTTTTTCTGACTTTTCCAGAAAATCATGTAGTCGGAATCATACAGTATGTAGCTTTTTTGGAGGAATTATTAAGTATGAAGCCTTTTCAGACTGGATTCTTTCATTTAGCAATATGCATTTAAGATTCCCTATGTCTTTTCATGGCTTGATAGCTCACTTCTTTTTGCTACTAAATAGTATTCCATCTTACGGATATACCATACTTTGTTTATATTCATTCCCCTTTTGAAGGACATGTTAGTTACTTCCAAGTTTTGGAAATAATAAATAAAGGTGCTAGAAACATGCACATGAAGTTTTTATTGTGGGCAAAAGTTTTCAATTTATTTGGGTAAATACCTAGGAGCATGACTGCTGAATCTTATGTTAGGCCTATGTTTAACTTTCTAAGAAACTGACAAACTGTCTTCCACCAGCAATGAATGAGAATTCCTATAGCTTTACATCCTGGCCAGCATTTGGTGTTGTCAGTGTTTGGGATTTCAGCTATTTTAATAGATGTGTAGTAGTATCTCATTGTTGTTTTAATTTGCAACTCCCTAATGACATATGATATCGAGGATTGTTTCATATGCTTATTTGCCATTTGAATATTTTCTTCAGAGAGGTCTCTGTTCAGATCCTTTGCCCATTTTTCAATTGGCTGGTTATTTTGTTAATGAGTTTTAAGATTTTTTTTTGGTATATTTTGCATACAAGTAGTTGATCAGTAATGTATTTTACACCTATTTTCTTCCAGTCTGTAGCTGAGCTTTTCATTCACTGATTTTCTCTACTATATTTTCAATTTCATTGATTTCTGCTCTCATCCTTACTCTACCTTTCCTTCTGCTTACTTTGGGTTTAACTTGCTGCTTTTACCAAGTTTCTAAGGTGGAAGTTTAAATTACTGATTTTAGATCTTTCTTCTTTTCTAATATATGCATTCAATGCTACAAATTTCTCTATAATCATGGCCTTGGCTGCATCCCACAAACTTTGATAAGTTTTGTTTTCATTTTCATTTAGTTAAAAATATTTAATTTCTCTTGAGACTTCTTTCTCCCATGTGTTATTTAGAAGTGTGTTGTTTAATCTCCAAATATTTTGGGATTTTCCAGCTGTCATTCTGTTGTTGGTTTCTAGCTTAATTTCATTGTGGCCCAAGAGCATGGTTTATATGATTTCCATTCTTTTAAATATGTTGAGGGGTCCTATGGCTCAGAACATGATCTTGGTGAATGTTTCAAATTTGAGAAGAATGTGTATTCTGGTATTATTGAAGTATTCTATAAATGTCAATTAGACTTCTCCTTCTAGTATTCCCAATATGACGTTACATCTTTCGTATTTGTTCCATAGTTCTCAGATATTCTGTTCCATTTTATTTTCAATTATTTTTAAAGGAGATTTAAATAAGAAAAAAAATCTTATGTAAGTATATACAGATACCTATATAGTAACCATGTTCATTGCTCTTCATTCTATTGTGCAAATCAGTATTTCCATCTGGTACCATTTTCCTTCTTTTTGAATGACTTCTTTTGACATTTCTTTTACTGTGCTTTTGGTGATGATGAATTCTTTCAGCTTTTGTATGTCTGAAAATATCTTTATTTGGCCTCCATTTTTGAAAAATATTCTTGGGGGGTGTAAAATACCAGGTTGACAGTTTTTATTTTCTTTCAGTACTTAAAGAAATTCCTCCATTGTCAATTTACAGTGTTGTTTGTGACATAAAATTTGCTTTCAATTTTATTTTTGTTCCATTGTAAGTAATGTGTCTTTCTTCTCTGACTGCTTTTAAGATTTTCTCCTTATCACTGTTTTTCAGCATTTGATTATAGTATTCTTTGGTGTAGTTTCTTCATATTTTATGTGTTTGGAGTTTCTTGAGCTTCTTAGATGTATGGGTTTATAATTTTTATAATATTTGGAATACTTTTGGCTGTTATTTCTCAAATATTTTTCTGCTGCCCTTTATTTCAGGGACTCCCATTACATATATTAGGTAGCTTAAAATTGTCCTATAGCACTCTGATACTCTGTTCATTTTTAAAGTTTGTTTTTTCTTTGTATTTCATTTGTGATAGTTTCTACTTCTGTTTTCAAGGTTAATAATCTTTTATGCACCAGTGTCTCATCTGTTGTTAATCCCATCCAGTCTACTTTTCATCTCAGACATTGTGTTTCATCTCCAGAAGTTTGATTTGCATCTTTTTCATGTCTTTTATATTTCTGCTTAACATGTACAGTCTTTCCTGTAGCTTTTTGAACATAGGGAACACAGTTACAACTGTTTTAGTACACTTGTCTGCTAATTCTAAATCTGTGTTAGTCCCGGGTCAGTTAAAATTGGTTAGTTTCTTCATTTTTAGTGGTATTTTCTTGCTTCTTTGCATGCTTGGTAACTTTTTATTGAATGCCAAACACTGTGAATTTTTGTTGTTGTTGTTGTTTTGTTTTTTTTGTTTTTTTTTTTCCATTTTTATTGAGATTGTTCAGATACCATACAATTATCCAAAGATCCAAAGTGTACAATCACTTGCCCCTGGGTACCCTCATACAGCTGTGCATCCATCACACTTAATTTTTGTTCAATTTTTAGAAACTTTTCATTACTTCAGACAAGAAATAAAGTGAAAGATGAAAAAAGAAAAAAAGAAAAGGAAACTCTAAACCTCCCCTATCCCTAACCAACCCCCCTCAATTGTTGACTCCTAGTATTGATATAGTACGTTTGTTACTGTTTATGAAAAAATGTTGAAATACTACTAACTGTAGTATATAGTTTGTAATAGGTATATAGTTCTTCCCTATATGCCCCTCTATTATTAACTTCTAATTGTATTGTCATACATTTGTTCTGGTTCATGGAAGTGATTTCTAGTATTTGTACAGTTGATCATGGACATTGCCCACCATAGGATTCAGTTTTATACATTTCCATCTTTTGACCTCCAGCTTTCCTTCTGGTGACATATACGACTCTGAGCTTCCCCTTTCCACCTCATTCACACACCATTCGGCGCTGTTAGTTATTCTCACATCTTGCTACTAACACCCCTGTTCATTTCCAAACATTTAAGTTCATCCTAATTGAACATTCTGCTCATACTAAGCAAGAGCATCTACATTTCTTCCACAAGGCAGGAGGGAGAGTCAAAGAAGGTAGAGAGGCAAAAGAAAGAGGAAACAAAAAAAATGACATCTAGGAAGCAGCAAAAGGAAAAATAACCTTAAATCAAAGTAGAATAAAGAATCAGACAATACCACCAATGTCAAGTGTCTAACACGCCTCCCCTATCCCCCCCTCTTATCTGCATTCACCTTGGTATATCACCTTTGCTACATTAAAGGAAGCATAATACAATGATTCTATTAGTTACAGTCTCTAGTTTATGCTGATTGCATCCCTCCCCCAATGCCTCCCCATTTTTAACACCTTGCAAGGTTGACATTTGCTTGTTCTCCCTCCTAAAAGAACAAATTTGTACATTTTATCACAATTGTTGAATACTCTAGATTTCACCAAGTTACACAGTCCCAGTCGTTATATTTCCTCCTTTCTTGTGGTGTCTCACATGCTCCCCATCTTCCCCTCTCAACCGTATTCATAGTTACCTTTGTTCAGTGTACTTACATTGTTGTGTTACCATCTCCCAAAATTGTGTTCCAAACCACACACTCCTGTCTTCTATCACCCTGTAGTGCTCCCTTTAGTATTTCCTGTAGGGCAGGTGTCTTGTTCACAAAGTCTCTCATTGTCTGTTTGTCAGAAAATATTTTGAGATCTCCCTCATATTTGAAGGACAGCTTCGCTGGATACAGGATTCTTGGTTGGCGGTTTTTCTCTTTCAGTATCTTAAATATATCACACCACTTCCTTCTTGCCTCCATGGTTTCTGCTGGGAGATCCACACATAGTCTTATTAAGCTTCCTTTGTATATAATGGATTGCTTTTCTCTTGCTGCTTTCAGGATTCTCTCTTTGTCTTTGACATTTGATAATCTGATTATTAAGTGTCTTGGAGTAGCCTCTTCATATTGCTTCTGTTTGGAGTACGCTGCGCTTCTTGGATCTGTAATTTTATGTCTTTCATAAGAGATGGGAAATTTTCATTAATTATTTCCTCTATTATTGCTTCTGCCCCCTTTCCCTTCTCTTCTCCTTCTGGGACACCAATGATACGTACATTATTGTACTTTCTTTCATACTTGAGTTCCCGGAGACGTTGCTCATATTTTTTCATTCTTTTCTCCATCTGCTCCTTTGTGTGTAGGCTTTCAGGTGTTTTGTTCTCCAGTTCCTGAGTGTTTTCTTCCGCCTCTTGAGATCTGCTGTTGTATGTTTCCATTGTGTCTTTCATCTCTTGTGTTGTGCCTTTCATTTCCATAGATTCTACTAGTAGGTTTTTTGAACTTTTGATTTCTGCCGTATACATGTCCAGTGCTTCCTTTACAGCCTCTATCTCTTTTGCAATATCTTCTCTAAACTTTTTGAATTGATTTAGCATTAGTTGTTTAAATTCTTGTATCTCAGTTGAAGTGTACGTTTGTTCCTTTGACTGGGCCATAACTTTGTTTTTCTTAGTGTAGGCTGTAATTTTCTGTTGTCTAGGCATGGTTTCCTTGGTTATCCAAATCAGGTTTTCCCAGAGCAGAACAGGCTCAGGTCCCAGAGGGAAGAAATATTCAGTATCTGGTTTCCCTGTGGGTGTGTCTTAGAAAATTGCTCCACCCTTTGATGCCTCAGGTCACTGCGCTTTTCTGCCCAGCAAGTGAGGCCTGTTAGCCTATAATTCTTGACTGGTGTGAGGAGGTGTGGCCGTGTTCCCCCAGGCTCTGGGGTCTGGTTCTGAATGGAAAGGGCCCCACCCCTTTCCTCCTAGAGAAGACAGACCCCCCAGGTGGAGGTCATTAGCATTTCAATGGTCTCACTCTCTGCTTGTGGTGTCTCCACCCTTCCCAGAGTCACAGCCCTGGAAACTGGAAATGACTGGGGCTTTCTCCACTGAGCCAAAAAAGAAACAGATAGTCCCCTTCAGACCCAGTCCAAGGCAACCCTCCGGCTCTCCCAGGTCAGTCGTCACCCAAAGCTTCTGTCTGTTTTTGGGGGCTGCGTACCTGTAGTGAGCAGTTCACACTCGCTACTTAAAACCCCAGTTGGAGCTCAGCTGAGCTGTATTCACTTGCTGGGAGAGAGCTTCTCTGTGGCACCACGAGGCTTTGCAGCTCGGGCTGTGGGGGAGGGGGTCTCCCGACCTGGTTCCGCAGGTTTTACTTACAGATTTTATGCTGTGTTCTCGGGCATTCCTCCCAATTCAGGTTGGTGTATGATGAATGGATGGTCTCGTTTGTCCCCCCGCAGTTATTCTGGATTATTTACTAGCTGTTTCTGGTTTTTTGTAGTTGTTCCAGGGGGACTACTTAGCTTCCACTCCTCTCTATGCCACCATCTTGCCCGAGTCCCAAACACTGTGAATTTTAACTCTTTGTATTCCTATAAATGATTGTGAGCTTTGTGCTGGAACATGATTTAAGTTACTTGGAAACAATCTGATACTTTCAGGTCACAGCAGAATTTAGTCTAGGACTAATTATTCCCTCCTAAAGAAGCAAACCTTTCTGAGTACCCTACCTATTCCTTGAACTATGAGACTTTTACGGTCTGGTTGGTGGGGAACAGGCACTATTCCCAGTCAAGAATGAGTTCTTAGAACTGTTCCTTCTAATTCTTTCAGGTGTTTTTCCCCTAGTTTCAGGTAGTTTCTCATGGAGCTCCCCATACAGCTCTCTGGAGTTCTTTCTCTATGCAGCTCTCCTCTCTCAAGGAATCCGTGGGGTTCTGCCTGGGATCCCTTTTCCTACACAGCAGCTGGAGAACTCTCTCAAGGCACTAAACTGCGGCAATCATGGGGCTCATTTTTGAGAATCACTGTCTACGCTGGGTGACCTTGAATATCTTGAAAAACATCTTTTCACATATTTTGTCTGTGTTTTTTTTTGTTTGTTATTTCAAGTGGGAGGGTAAATTTAGTCCTTGTTATTTCAAGTGGAAGTCCACAACAGTAAAAATTAATCACAGCTGTATGTATTAATAAGAATGAATCTCAGGAACAAGTAAGTCACATTAGAATACATATATTATGAATGATTCCATTTAAATAAGGTTCGAAGGCAAATAAAAGCAAATGAATTCAAAATCCAAAATTTAAGATAGTGATTACCCTAGGAGTAAGGGGTAGGCTTAGAGAGGAATATGCAGTCTTGGTAATGTTCTCTTTATTAAGCTACACAACGATACCCAGATGTTCGTGTTATTGCTATCACTAAACTTTTAATATAACTCTTACATGTATTCAGGCATTTAATATAAATTTTAAAAATTTATAACATATCATCAGTGACCTGTGGATTGATGTAATTAAAATGTGCCTCAAATGAAATATGACTGTTATATATTTAGGATGTTAAATTTTAATCCCATGGTAACCGCGAAGAAAACAGACAAAAAATAAATCCAGATAAAAAAAAAGAAGGCACTCAATGTGGTACAACACAAAAAATCAAGTAAATATGAATGTAGGCATCAACATAAGAATTGAGAATCAAAAAAGTCATAAGACTAAATAGCATAATAGAAGACAGTCCTATATTATCAGTAGTCATTTTAAACATAAATGGATTAAACACTTTAAAAGAGATGGTCAGAAAGGAAAAAAAAAAAAAAAAGCATTAACCAACTATATGCTGTTTATAAGAGACTCACCTTAAATTCAAAGACATAAGTAGGTTGAAAGTAAAAGGAGGAAAAAATATGCCATGGAAGTGGTAATAAAAAGAGAGCTGGGTTGGCATACAAATACCAGATAAAATAGACTTTAAGCCAAAAACTGTTACAAGGGACAAAGAAAGTCATTATATATGGACAAAGGGATCAATTCAATAAGAAGATATAACAATTATAACTATATATGCACCTAACATTAGAGCTTCAAAATATATGAAGTAAATATTGACAGATTTGAAGGGAGAAATAGAAGGTTCTACATAAATAGTAGGAGACTTTAATATATCACTTCCAATAGTGGATAGAACATCTAGACAGTTCAATAAGGATATAGAAGACTTGAATGATCTTCTAAACCAAACAGACCTAACAGATATATATAGAACACTTGACCCAACAGCAGCAGAATACACATTCTTCTCTAGTGCACATGGATTTTTCTCCAGGACAGATCATATGTTAGGTCACAAAACAAGTCTAAATAAATTCAAAACTATTGAAATCATATTAATATATATGCTCTGATCACAAAGGATTGAAACTAGAACTCAATACCAGAGGGAGAACTGGAAAATTCACAAACATATGGAAATTAAATAATGGACTCTTAAGCAACCAATGGATCAAAGAAATAACACAGGAAATTAGGACACATCTTAAGGTGAGTGAATATGAAAACACAGCATATCAAACCTTATGGAATGTAGCAAAGGCAGTGCTAAGAGGGAAATTTATAGCTCTAAATGCTTACATTATAAAAGAAGAAAGATCTCAACTCAGATCTAATCTCAAAACTGGAGGATCTAGAAAAAGAGCAAACTAAACCCAAACTGAGCAGAAGGAAGGAAATAACATGATCAGAGTAGATACAAATGAAATAGAGAGAGGGAAAAAAAACAGAATCAACAAAACCAAAAGGTGGTTATTTGAGAAGATCAATAAAATTGACAAACCTTTAGGTAGACTGACAAAAAAGGGAAAGAGGACACAAATAACTAAATTCAGAAAGGTAAAGCAGGGCATTACTACCAACCCCACAGAAATAAAAAGGACTATAAGAGTACACAATGAACAAATGTATGCCAATAAATGAAATAACGTAGATGAAATGGATAAATTCCTAGAAACACACAAACTACCTACACTCACGCAAGAAGAAACAGAAGATATCAACATCCAATAACTGCAAAGGAGAGGCTAGGCCTGCTTATAATTGTGCCTAAGTGTCTCCTCCTGAATGCCTCTTTGTTGCTCAGATGTGGCCCTCTCTCTCTAGCTAAGCCAACTTGGCAGATGAAATCACTGCCCTCCCCCCATGTGGGATCTGACACCAGGGGTGTAAATCCCCCTGGCAACGTGGAATATGACTCCCGGGGAGGAATCTGGACTCAGCATCGTGGGATGGAGAACATCTTCTTGACCAAAGGGGGATGTGAAATGAAATGAAATAAATTTCAGTGGCTGAGAGATTCCAAAAGGAGCCGAGAGATCACTTTGTTGGGCACTCTTATGCACAATATAGATAACCCTTTTTAAGTTCTAATGACTTGGAATAGCAAGTAGTAAATACCTGAAACTATCAAATTACAACCCAGAACCCTTGAATCTTGAAAACGACTGTATAATAATGCAGCTTATGAAAGGTGACAGTGTGATTGGGAAAACCATGTGGATCGCATTGCCCTTCATCCAGTGTATGGATGGATGAGTAGAAAAATGGGCAAAAAAACAAAAAACAAAAAACAAAAAAAACCACTCAGTGTTCTTATTTACTTTAATTGTTCTTTTTCACTTTAATTTTTATTCTTATTACTTTTGTGTGTGTGGTAATGACAATGTTCAAAAATTAATTTTGGTGATGGACACACAACTATATGGTAGTACTGTGAACAACTGATTATACACTTTGTATGACTGCATGGCATGCGACTATACCTCAATAAAATTGAATTATTAAAAAAAAATCCAATAACTAGTGAAGAGATTGAATCAGTAATCAAAAATCTCCCAACAAAGAAAAGCCCAGGACCAGATGGCTTCACAGGGGAATTTTACCAAACATTCCAAGAAGAATTAACAACAATCCTGCTCAAACTCTTCCAAAAAATTGAAGAGAAGGGAACACTCCTTAACTCATTCTCTGAGGCTAACCTAACTCTTATATCAAAGCCAGATAAAGATACCATGAAAAACAAAAAATTAAGACCAGTATCTCCTATGAACATAGATGCCAAAATCTTCAACAAAATACCAGTAAACGAAATCCACCAGTACATTAAAAGAATTATACACCATGATCAGGTGTATTTTTTCACAGCTATTCAAGAGTGGGTCAACATAAGAAAATCAATTAATGTAATGAATCACATTAACAGAATGAAGGAAAAAAGAACACATTATCACCTCAATTGATACAGAAAAGGCATCTGACAAAATCCAGCACCCTTCCTTGATAACACGTAGCAAACTAGGAATAGAAGGAAACTTCTTCAAAAAGATCAAAGACCTACCTGAAAAACTTGCAGCTAACATCATACTTAATGGTGAAAGATGGAAAGCTTTCCCTCCAAGATCAGTAACAAGACAAGGATGCCCACTGTTGCCACGATTATTCAACATCATACTGCAAGTTCTAGCCAGAGTAATTAGGCAAGAAAAAGAAATAAAAAGCGACCAAATTAGAAAGGAAGAAGTAAAACTCTCCCTATTTGCAAACAGAAAATCTTGAAAAATCCAGCAACAAAGTTACTAGTGCTAATAAATGAATTCAGAAAAGTGGCAGAGTACAAAATGAACACTCCAAAATCAGTAGTGTTTCTGTACCTTGTAATGAAAGATCTAAGAAGAAATCAAGAAAAAAAAAATCCATTTACTATAGCAACAAAAGGAATCAAATATCTAGGAATAAATTTAACCAAGGATTAATTTTTTTTTCTAGAACCATCTATACTTATACTTTATTATTAGTCCTAGAGACGCAGGACCTCAAAAAAATGAGTATAAACTCAGAATTGTTTCTCTCCACGGAAATCTTTAGTAAAAGGCAAAAGATTTATACAATCTGAAGAGAAACCAGAGTATATGATTAAATTCTTTAAGAACTTATACACAAAAACTAAAAAGCACTGCTAAAAGAAATAAAAGAAGAATTAAATAAATGAAAGGACCTATGTTTATGGATTGCAAGACTAAATATTGTTAGGATGTCAATTTTACCCAGAGCAGTTTTCAGATTCAATACAACCCCAATCGATATTCCAGCAACCTTCTTTGCTAAAATGGAAAAGCCAGTCATCCAATTCATATGGAAGGGTAAGGAGTCCCAATAACCAAAGATTCTTTTTGAAAAAGAAAATTGGAGGAATCACACTTCCCAATGTTAAAACTTATTACAAAGCCACAATAATCAAAATAGGATGGTACTGGCACATAGACTAATGGTATCAAATTGGGAGCTCAGAAATCGACCCTTACATTTATGGTCAACTGATTTTGACAAGGGGGCAAAGACTACTCATTTGGGAAAGAATAGTCTCTTGAACAAACACTGCTGGAAAAACTGGATCTTCAGGTGCAAAAGAATGAAGGTGGACCCCTATCTCACATCATATACAAAAATCAACTCAAAATGGATCAAAGACCTAAATATGAGAACCAAAACTATCAAACTCCTAGAAGAAAACATAGGGAAGAAGTTTCAGGACCTACTCTAGACAACAGTTCCTATACTTTACACCCAAAGCACAAGCAAAAAAAGAAAAAAATAGATAAATGGGGCCTCATTAAAATTAAACACTTTCATAACTTAAAAGACTTTATCATGAAAGTAAACCAACTTACACAATAGAAGAAACTATTTGGAAACCACATATCAGATAAGAATTTAATATCTAGAATATATTCTTCAGTTCAACAACAAAAAGACAAAAAGCCCAATGAAAAAAATGGTCAAAAGACTTCAACAGACATTTCTCCAAAGAAGACATACAAATGACCAAATAGTACATGAAAAGATGGCCAACATCATTAGCCATTAGGGAAATGCAAATAAAAACCACAATGAAGTATCATTTCACACCTACCAGAATGGCTACTATGAAAAAAACAAAAACAAAAACAAAATTACAAATGTTGCAGAGGTTGGGCAGAAATAGGAACACTCATTCATTGTTGGTGGGAACAAAATGGTGCAGCTGCTATGGAAGACAGTTTGGTGGTTCTTCATAAAGTTAAATATAGTATTACTGATAGTTTGGCAGTTTCTCAGAAAGCTAAACATAGAGCTATCATATGACCTAGCAATCCCACTCCTAGATATATACACAAAAGAACTGAAAACAGGGACTAGAATAGATATTTGCACATTGACATTCATTGCAGCATTATATCCAATTGCCAAAAAATGGAACAACTGAAGTAGCCATCAAGCGATGAATAGATAAACAAAATGTGGTGAATACACACAATGGAATATTATTTGGCTATTAAACGTTATGAAGTTCTGATACAGGTTACAACATAGATGAAATTGAAGACATCGGGTTGAGTGACACAAGCTAGACACGAACAAAAATTGTATGATCTCATTGATACGAAATAATTAGAACAATTAATTTCATAGGATCGGAGACTAGAACACAGGTCACAGGGGCCAGGGTGAGGGTAGGGAATAGGGAGTTAATGCTTAAATTGTACAGAGTTTCTGTTTGGGATGATGGAAAAATTTTGGTAATAGATGGTGGTTATGGTAGTACAACATTGTTCCATAAATAACAGCACTGAAATATATACTTGATAAGGTTAAAAGAAGAAATTTTAGGTTGTATATATGGTGCTAGAACAAATTTTTTTTAAAAAATCCATGGACTATGCAATACAGTGAACCCTATGTATAGTACAATTACAAAAACATTCTTTCATCAATTGCAAAAAATGTATCACAGTAATACATGGTGTTAATAATAGGGTAATACATGGGAATTCTATTTTACACATGATTTTTCTAAACCTACAACTTCTCTAGAACTTTTCCTAAAAATAAGGAGAAAGAAACCAGTTGATGTTAAGTGCAAAAACAAAAGAATTCTAAAGAGCAGTTTAAGAAAATTGTTTATTTTCATGCCTGCAAAAGGCAATGAAATCCCAATCTATATTGTAACATGGATTTGACAAAATAAAAGTATATTTTAAAGTATATCAAATCTATTAATTTGATAATCATTTACTGAGGCACTACCCTGTCCTGTCCTAAGCATTGTTCTTGGGTTGGGGACTCAAAGTTCCTGTCATTTTGTAATAGGGCAGAGGCAAACTATAAACAATATAAATGAAATGTTAGATGGTGATAAGATCAGTGGGGGAACATATGGAGAGTGTAGGGAGTTGCAATTTTAGCAAATCAAAAACTGTTTCCTACATTATTTAAATGAGTTCCCAGGTGCATCACTCATTAAATGAGGAAAAGTTAATGTTTATATAATGAATGTTACTAAAGATAAAATTCAATGAACCCTAGTAATTAATATACTAATTTTTTTTTATTTAAGCCATTACTTTATGACATACTTTCCATTTTCTTAAAAATTTATAAGTAGGTTTTTGAGATTGCTGTGGAAGGGATTTTCAAATCCACAGGAGTTTGGGCAGTGTTGTTACACTTTTATTAAACTGACCCTGAGCCTCATGTGGCACATACTGTAGATCAGTGGTTCTCAACCAGGGGCCAGTTTGCCTCTCAAGGGACTCTTGGCAATGTGTGGAAACATTTTTTGGTTGTCACAACAGGGGAAGTTGTTACTGGTATCTCATGAACAGATGCCAGCAAAGCTACTAAACATCCTACACTTTACAGGCAAGACTACAGAACAAAAATTATCCAGCCCAAAATGTCAATAGTGGGAAGGCTGAGCAACCCTTCTCTACACAAAAAGAGACAGATAAATAATTCCCATAATGTGGTGAGTTCTCTGTTAGAGGAGTACTACTCAGTGCCATGGGATCACAGCATGGGTAGGAAAAGGAAGAAGAGAAAAGTCAAATAGCAGTTGGCATTTAAACCTGGTCTTGAGGCAGAGGAAAGGATGAAGGGTGAGGATTACGGAAAGAACTAACAGTATGAGCGAAGGGATGGACACATTAATGAACAGCATCAGCAGGGATCAGCAGGCTCCTAATGGGCTGTGCTTAACCTCCATTTCTTTAGAGTACTTAACTCTATATCACTACTGCAATCCTAAGAAGTAACGTGTTAATCCAATCACATTTCAACTGTATACGCACATGCAGTTCTTCAATTTCCACATACCAAATTTACTTAAAAGCAAGACTCCCTACTGTACAATTTCACACAGTACTATAATGCCTTCTGCAAAGGCAGTGTGATCCACGGGACAGAGCTTTAACCTAAGACTGATCCCTGACTCACCGAATTGTTGGGCACATCTGGGGCAGTGTGTAAGCCTCACCTCTGATCCGAAGAGCATGGCCTGGCCTAATGTTCTCTAAATACATCTCAAATATAGTTAGATGATTTTACACTCAGAAAAGGTTGGGATATAATTTTTTTTTCACCTTTGCATTTAGAGTTCCCCTGCCTGAAACAGATCCTAACCTCTCGCTTACTAAAATCCTACTTAATTTTTTTAAAAAATAGTCAAATTACCTAGTGAAAGGCAAATCTTCAATGTACAATGCGATGAGTTCTATACTCCCAGGCAGCCACAACCTCTATCAAGACAAGTTTCTGGTCTTACACATCACTCCCTCTGGGAAGTCTTCCCAGACCCGTCCCCCATCCTCGGGGTGGGCGCCCCGCTTTGATCCTATTGTACTCTGTAGTCCACCAATCACAGCACTCACCCTTGCACCACATCTACTGTTTGCACGGCCAATGCCCCATTCCCTCGTCCACCTCCAACCTAGCACAGGACTGTCTCGTAAATCCTCCAATCAACAGTTACTGAACACATGGCCGCCCTCAAGTATTAAACAAGTAAACCGGCCGGGCATTTCTCAAGCTGCATTTATCGGACGCAGAGGACCGCGGGCCTAGGGCGGGGCAGGTTATTTCTGCTCGAGAGGAAGTCGGCTCGCCGCATGCGGCCCTAGCCTCACGAGTTTATTTTCCCTCCTCAGCAGCACAGAAGCCGCAGGGGACGTCGGCCCTGGGAGCGCTGGAGCCTGCGGGCCGCGCGACACCTTCCCGACGCCAGTTCCTCACTAGAGCGGGTCTCAGCTCAGCGCGAGGTCATCTGCTACTTCCCGCCACCAGTAAAGAAACCACTCCTTCATTCCACTGAAGAAAGGATGAGGAAACGACCTATTATCACCTCACGGGCCCATGGGCAGCGAAAAGGAAGACGCTTTCTGGCGCCGACCATTCACTCACCCGTCAACTATACGCCGTCGCCGCGCGGGCAGAAAATAATGGGCAAGGCAGATTGAAGCCCTGCTCGCGCACGCGCACGCGCAAACCCCCTGCGGAAGCACGGAGCCGACGTCGGCTTTAAGGCACCGACTGTTCACCACCAGTTGAACGAGCAGTGGGCAGGGCCGGCCGAGGCCGCGCACGCGCACGCACGCACGCAACCTCGTGCACGCTGATGTTTCTGGACGGTTGGGTGAGTTTTCGGGCGGAGTTTCAATCCGGGCGTTTATACAGTCCACGAAGACCAATTAGCTGGGAACTGTTCCTTCACTCATCTCTTTCTCATCTATTGCCTCCAAGAATGGCGACAATTGAATATTTACGGTTTTAACTAGATTCCATTCACATTAAACACATTCCTAGAAACTATTTTTGTACTGAGCAGCTATAGGTTTTGAGAAATTTACTCAATCAGAAAACCTCGTTTGTCTGTCCAGAAAAGTTAACTGAGACTTTACACCCATTGATAGGATTAGAAAAAAAATTTTTACAACCTGAAAAAAAAAAAAAAAAACGTGCATTTTAATCAGATTTCCTTCTATGACTTGTATTCCTAAAATAACGTGGTTAATGTGTCTATCCATATGCACTCTTCATGCTTGGTTTTGATGCAAAGAATGCAAGAGTTAAATGAGTGCAAGATCCGATAGGTATGTGGAACAGATGATTTAGACTGCTATCTTCTTCAAACTGAAAAGACCAGCTACAAATTTGGCTGCTAATCTAATTGGGAGGCAACAAATTCTCTATGAAAATGATTGGAAGATATGAAAATGACTTAAAAATATGAAAATGATATGTTTTCCTCAGCTGGCATGGTTAGTTTTTCAGTCTTCACAGGGTAGCATACCTTGATCAATATATATTGAAACATCTAGCATGATACCTGGCAGATAACAGGCACTTAGTAAGATTCCTTTAAACCTTGGCAGTTAGCAAGTCATATGTGATATAGTCTCCATTCCCAAAGCAATCTATATTATGTTCTTTTCTTCCCTCCAACTTCTTTACCACTTGCATTATATTGTTAAGTTTTATATATTCGGCTGAGCAGCTTTACATCTTTTCTGATATGAGGCAATGATAAAAATGATAAAAATGAATTTAATCAGCTGCCAACTGAGCTATCCAGTAGTTCATAAAATACCGTAATTCCTATTTTAAATATTGTTTTCAGGTCTATAGCAACAGCATACTTCAACTTTTTTTTTTTTACTTTGAACTGATGACAAGTCTATTAAGCCAAATAATTTGGCAAAGGAGCAGGAAGTACATAAACTTAAAAAGAAATCAATGAACATAAACCAAGAAGCAATTAATAATCAACTTTCATGGCAGTATATTTCTTTTACAGAAATAGTATTCTATACATAGGAAACTGCTGGTTTATAACTTAACAGAAAAGTTTATGTTAAAGCAAATTATTTTTGGTCTGAAATAGATCTTATTAATCTTTCAAAGCTTCGATTGCTTTAAAAGCATGTAAGATGCAATAGTTAACTGGATGTAATGTGTATTACTACACAGTATTTTTATAATTAAAGTGACCATAGATGTTAGGGAGTTTGAATCTTTATAAATGCATCAAAAGTGCTGATTCCTCACATGCATGTCAGTAGTACATGAAGACTAATTACATGAAGATTAATGTTTCCCTGGTGAAAAGTTTGCACTATACTTTAATGTTTTTCACAAATCATAAAAATTGAAGTTATCAAAGGCAAAGTAATTCTCACTGAAGTAAAGGGAAAATTACTTGTCACGTTAAACTGGACCCAATGAATTTTAATTAAGGATTATTTCGTTTGTATATTCAGAATGACTTTTGTTCATCTTGCTACTCTTTATAATTAAAATTCATTGTAGAAATGGCATAAAATAGAAACAGATCACTCTAGAAAGATCTCAAAATGAGGACAAAGCTAGGCTGCTTTCCTAGTTCTAAAAAATAAATATTAATTACCTATAATTACCTCTAATTACAACAAACAGATTCAGGTGCATTCTTCCAAGTGCTTTATCACAAATTACTCAGAAATTATCCGAAGCATGCCACAAAGGGTGATTCCTAGAATTCCAGTTCCATGAGATGCTTTGAGAACAAAGACTTTTATTAACTAAGTGGAGGAAAATATTACTGTGATCTCTTAGGGCTTCACAATGTGCACTGAAGTCAAACAGCAAAGAAACTTGTTTTATTTCTCAGACTTATTTAATAACAGATTAAGTTAGGAAGAACTAGTGATGGATGAAAATCACCTGGGAATCACTATTAGGAATTTTTTGTTGGAAGAATACTAGGAGCATATTCCATGGAAACCAAAACTGTGGACTTAAATGGACTTATTTTCTCATTTTAAAAATATATAGTAAATAGTATGATGAATTCTATCAAAGTACCACTATGGTGGTTGATCTGTAAAATCACATTGAATGGATGTGAAGATATCACAGTACTGAAAAATAATTAATGATTACCAGGCATTAGACTCTGTGTTAGGACCATTTATCTAATGAAACAAAAAGTGTTTTTAGAAATAATCTTTTAATGGAATGAGATTTATTAAGCATGTACTAATATATTTTATACATCACAGTGTTTTAAAATTTTTCTTTGGGAAGAAGAACTAACATTTATGATCCCTTGATATGGATGACAGGCCCCTAGAAATTAATGTAGATGCTAAGTGGATAAGTCAGGAACTGAATCTAGGTCATTCTGCCCCCACCCTGTACTCTAACGGTTCAAACAGCTTTATTACGCCCGTCCTCGGAAACGATCATCAAGGGCAACACACTTATAAGCAGTGTGCAAACGAAGATTACAGCTCAAGATCTTGGGCTGCCTGAGAAGAATATTTAAAGACTAATCTGGCAAAGGAGGCAGGAGTGAACACTATCAAAAATTAAGAACAACCTTACAGGAATAAGCTTTCTTTGCTTCAGTTTCTTCATCAACTCTGACAAATAATCTATGACTGACCTCAGTATACTGTCAAGCTAGATGGTAAAAATAATTTACAAGGTAAGTGCTCAGTGGGATGCTGATTGATGGGCTAGGACTGAGACAGTATGCAAGTCTCTATGGAATTTTCAAGCAAAGGATTTTCTCATTTCATCAAATATGCCCTTTACTTCTACTTTGATTTTTTATAAAGCCAAAACTGAGCTGCCATTTGAGATTACACGGAATGTACAAAATCCAATCTGGGAACCTATATTTAAAAACAGTTTCATAATCTAATTAACAAGCCAAAGACACCATTCATGAACCACTCAATATATACCTCTGATGTTTTTGGAGACCACCACTATTTTAAAGATGTTTTCATAAAACAATAATGGACTTTTACATTTGGGGCCTTTAAAATCATCTCTGGGTCTCTCAAATGATAGATGATTCACCTGTGCCTAAGGTCCCACCCCTAGTTCTAAAAGAGGGGAAACAAAACCTTGAGACATACTCCAACTAGTCCTCTTAACCTAATTTTTCTTTTGACTGGAATCAAGTCTGAAGAAGAAATACCAGGATAAATCAATGCACATTCAAAGCAAAATAATTTTAAAATAAATATATTTTCAAAGTGCATTTTCTTTCTTAAATAACTTTTCATTGCATATGTTTATGGGATTTAACATTGGGCAAAGGGTGAAAGACTGTGGAGCATACAGCAGAATGGTAATTCTCCACTTTCCCTAAAAAGCCAAAAGGAAAGACTTCAAAGCATTAAAACCATTTACTACAAATATCCAATGTTTTTAGCTTCTAAGACTACAGTAAAATTAAATATGCTAAATATCACAGAATGTAAGTAAAATTTTGATTTTTCTTCTGAATACTGGAAATTCTATTAAGGTTGGAGGTTCTTCTAGAAGATAATGCATATCTTTATTTTATCTATACAATATTTCCTCATTTTTTAAATTTTAAAATTATTTTATGACTGTGTAATGTCTCCAGTGTCAATCACCCTATGTTGGTAAATGAACTAGCACCATTTCAGTAAGTTTTATAAAACAGTCTAGCTAAATACCCATGAACAAATCACACATGGTCAAAACAAAAATGTAATAAAAATATTTAGTGAAGACACATTTTAACTCCCACTTATGGATTTTAAAAATACAAATAAAGTTTTATCAATTTAATATTCATTGTGTAACTGGCTTAACACACAGCCTTGATTTACTTCCTAAAATCATACTGCAGCATCTTTTGAAAAATTAAATGCAACTTTATACCTTCATTAGTTATGTTCAAAGAGGTAAAAATTTAAACAGTATATTCATCCCTGGGTGTCTTAAAAAAACTGAAAAGCCTTAATGTAAGTTTAAAATTTTAATATTTATAAATTTTAAAAAATTTACACGTGCTGAATGGTAGCAGTGCTAACATTTTGTGACCATTAAACCTCAAACTCACTGCATAGACCTTCTTTTTTTGTACAGAGAATCAAATCACAATACCAATATTTGCAGTTTATCATAATTTTGTGTGGCTAAAGATACCACGCCAAGAAGCCTGTACTCAGAACACACTGTAGGTCAGATCCCCATTAGGTACATAGTGCAGATGCATTATTTATTTTCAGGCCAGAAAAACTAGCTATTAGTACATAGAAGACAGCTCCTAACAGCTAAGAGGGCTAAGAATATAGAGTGAAAAAGAGAAAACAAAACCTCTCTACTGCCAGGAAGGCCTTGGAATAAGAACAAACCACAGTGGATGATATCTCAGAATGGTTGTGGGAGGAAGCCCTCTGAACCTAATGGGCAAGACATATCTCCCAGTTCTTACAAAGAAATCACCACCAAAGCCACCTTGGAATATTTCAGTCTTTAGAAAGAGTTACACATAGAGCTGGAGGCCAGGAACAGATCTCCTCATCCATCCTCCTTAAAACAGAATGGATGCCCATTAGTATGAGGCTTATATCTTTACCTGAACCAAATATATTCTTTGGCTACATGTCATGGGATCCCATTATATTCAACTGGGCATATTTCACATTTCTTACATCTAAATTAAAAGATATTTAAAATTCAACTTTAACCATGGTACATTCAGATCAATTTAAACTCAGCAATATGCCTAATTTACACCTGTTTTAATTTTAGAAAACCAATTCTTAAAGAATTCATAAATGCAGTATTTTTAAAAGTTACCAAATCAGAGAATATCCACTTACATTTAAAAATAATTTAAAACATTATTTCCTCAACTCAGCTATGTTGTTTGTAGAAGAATCTATAGAAAATTGCTAAAAACGCATAACCCATATCAGTACCTTATTCCCTGACTGAAAAAGAAAACAACCCTAAGAAGTACTGAGGTTCCTTCTGACTTAAGAGGTTAATCTTTTATTTAGGAACCAATAACCATAAGCATCCATCACAGACAGCAAACTCAGTAAGATCTAATGACAACCACCTTTATGACAGAGATGGCATACAGAACACAAGTGAAATTGTAAGAGAAAAATATTTTATAGGTTCAACTGACACTGGATGTTAGGAAACTCAAACTTGAGATCCTGGAAATTTACAGCTAATTCCTTTCAATACTTGTGGGGTCCACACAAGTATTAACAGAAATGAGAAACATGGTGATATTAGAAATGTAGAGACTTGACATTTTAGGTAAAGGAAAAAAATTAAAGGGGAGTGTTAATGTTGAATGGAGGAAAATCATATAAATGCTTGGTTTTGAAATGAAAATTGCAGGGAAAAAAGTAGCTATCTCATCTGAACAGAGTAATATAATATAATTAGATACAGAGTTTACAATAAAATAAGACTGAGTTCTTAAAATCAATTTGAAAAAAAAATATTGTGAAGTTTTTTGTTAACATAAAATATCATAGTCTACACCTGATGAAAATTTAATGCAGTTGTGTTAACATGTCACTGACTTCCAACAGATTATGAGATAGCAAGGGAGAAAGACCTAAATAATTGTTGCAAAGGTTACTGTCAAATACTGTCAAGTAGTTCAGTTATTGAGGCAGCTATCCCTCTGCAGAAGGACCAGAAAAGGAAACCAACACGTTTAACAGAGCTTCAATAACATAGACAGAGGTGCTGTTACATAAATACAAATTATAAAACTACCAAGTCCTCAGTGATTGTTCTTGGGACCTCCTAGAGATTGTGCCTTGGGAAACAAATGGGCCAAGGAAAATAAAATGAGAAGTAAATCAAACAAGGGACAAATTGAAAACTAGAGGTTAAAAAATAATATATGAACAACAGAAATTTTATAAAACACAAAAATCTAAAAACCAAATACTTGACAATGTTCCTTTAACATATATGTATAAAAAGGGCACAAATAGGGTTTTTGTTTTTAAAAGTCTTTCAACAACTTAATAGTCAATCTTAATAGGAAAAAAATCAATGTATGAGAATTAAGCCAGTGTTTTTGACACCCACTGGGCCAACATTAAAAAACAAAACAAAACTGAAAAGCTAATAAACATAGCAAAAGATAAAACTGAACAAAATAAAGCAAAAAAAGGCCCAAACTAAAAAAACTAAACACATATGAAACCAGGCAAGCACATACACAAACATCCTGAAAATTGTCTAGCCACCACTAATTAAGTGGTGGCATCTCCTTTACCTAAAAGGTGGTGGTGGGTTTTTTTCCCTTCTTTCCCCAGTTTCCCATTAATCAACATTCTGGTGATCTCTTAAGTATTATTTGGTCCAATCTGAAGTAAAAGTTGTCTTAATTAAAACAGGTTTAATAAAATTGCAGTATCATAATGGCATCTGGGCAAATTTAGCAAATACATTTCCGTCTAGATAAGTTATTAAATACAGATTCCTTTTTATTGACCAAGGCATTCCTTCCCTACTCATTTTTATCTGTCATAACAATGTGATTACAGCTGTGTCATGACCAGTGGATTATCCAGTCAGTTGCTTGTTTCAGTGCCCTTTGGCAAAGGAACTATATCACACACACAACACAATAACTGATAGCTACTGAGAAAGCCTGAAGGAGCTGAGAAATAAAAATCAAGAGCAATGGAAAACAACATGATTACTGTTGCAGATGTTCTTTAAGTGAAAAAAGAAGAAATCTAAAAATAATGCATTGTTCAAAGTACTTTTTTAAAATACAAAAAAAAATGTGTATTTCATGAAGTGATTAGTTCCCCCCACCTCAGCAGTCTTTTGTTTTTGCTCTACCTCAATTGTTATTTGTTATTCAATGGTGATAAAGTTAAAAGAGAAATGTTCCTTGCGAAGTTATGGTGCTAGGCCTTGCATTCACTCATATGTAGTGTCACATGCACAGGCTGGATGTAATTTAGATGCTCCAGTTTTGTTAACTATAATTGTTTTGGAATAATACAGAGTTATATAAAGTTCTGCAGAGCATCACATGTGAAGAAGTATATGCTATATGCAATGTGGATATCAAACTATATTCAGACGATAGTTTAGCATATAGGTGTCAAGAACACAGAGAAAGGCCACTCCTCCAAACCAGTTTCAGAGTGCACTTGTACTACAGAGTCCTTCAACTGTCACTGTGTGGTGTGATTCTGGTATTGTATTGGTTAGACTTTCATATGCCTGCAGTTTATAAAATGAACTTTCAATTCCATAATTAAGCTGGCACACAAAATCAAGGGGGAAATGGCAGCAGAACAAAAATCTTGATTACAAATCAAACTAGAGGATCTGAAGTGAATTTTTAATCTTTTAAATAAAACTGATGTGGCTCCTGTGAAATGAGTATCATACCCACTCTCGCATAATTATTGCCCCTAATGCCCCAGCATATAACAGTCTGTATGCATCAGTAATTTACATCCTTTAAAATAGTTATTGCTTGAGCGAGCCGTTTAGAGTAGATTGTTGGCCATGGGCTATTGGCTGGACAGAAACACACTCAAAGATAGCCTACACATGAATGAGTCTTTCATTTCACTCATAAACCCACATAAATACTTACACAATCAAAAGGGACAACAGGTTCATAGCAGCTAACACCTTAAACCAACTCTGAAGCATCAAGATTTGATTTCTTCCCAAAACAAATCTGTCTTTTTTTGTATTTTACTCTTTAAAATTAAGGCAATGAAATGGCTACAGTTCCTAAAGTTCTTTTCATGGAACAAAAATAAACATGTATTTTCCTCCTCAAGTTCAGAGCATGATAAGAGACCTGTTTTACACAAAACCTGCAACACCAAGTTGATGTTACAATAAAGAAAGAGAGACAGAACTAAAAAGAAGCCAAAAAACACCCAGTGATTTTTTTTCTTCCTGTTGAGTGACAAACTTAATTGTCAAAGGGAAGAAACAAGTTTGAAAGCACAAAAGAATTTTCAATTCATTTGCATTAAATCTAAAAACTTTTGGGGTGATGACAGAGAATTTATTAAAATTAAGATCCCAGGGTCCAAGAACCACAAATTCTGAAGGTCTAGGGTTGGGCCCAAGGATCTCTTTTCAACAAGCTTCTCAAGAGATGCAGTGATCCATGGAAAACCTTTAAGAAACATTGGCCTAGCATCCATCCATCCAATATTTAATAACAAAAATTCTAAACTTTGGCTAGCCACTTAAGTTTTGATAAAAGGGGAAAAGGCACTGAATATGTATTTCATGGTGCCCATATGTGTTTGCACATATATGGAATTTCATTTTGAAATTTTAAGATCTCCATTCAAAACCTACAACACATATGTGAATGACAGATTGTGGCTAACACCTAACAGCAGAAGCTGATTTAAGTTGATCTCGCCTGTTTCACTGCATTACATATCAAACTTTCAGACTCTCCAAACTCCAAAATGGTCAAAGAACTGAGGAACAGGAACAAGACTCGAGTCAACCTTCAGCAATTCAGTGCACTTTGCAGAAAGGCTCTAAATTAAGCATAAAGTTTTGCTATTTATTTTACACAAAGGAGACCACCAACATTTGCCATAAATTCTTCTAAACTTTTTAGGAAGGCCATCTTCTGCTTCCGATCCAGCGTAGGAGGAGTGCTGCTTGCAGTGAGCTTGTTGAAGGCATCTGCTAATCGCTGGTAAATAACTGGGTCTTGCTGGCTTGACAGCAGTGTTTCAACCAATTCAGAATATTCAGCCTATTGGAGAAACAACAATTAAATAAAAATACATCTTCGTCAGAATATTGTACTACTCTGTGATCTCTATTGTGAGATCCTAAAAGGCAGGGTCTGACAACTCATTTTAATGTTTACTATATTCTGGGTACTGTTCCAACCTTTCACATAAACTCATTTACTATTTACAATTCTATCTGGTAGGATTCCCAGTTTTATACATAAAGGTTTTTACATCAAGATTAAGTAACATATCCAAGATTGCACTGCTTTTGAGCAAGAATCCAGGCAGTTTGTTTGACTCAGAGCCCACGTGAATAAAGAGTTTATTGGGTTGCCTCTTCCGTATTTTCAAAGTATGTTATTCACATGTTTTTTCACAGCATCTCTCATTTGTTCTGCATTTTATACGTAACCGAAGTCTATAACATAACTTTCAGCAGTTTTCCAGAGGTTTATGGAGGTGTCTTGGCAACACAGTCTGAGGAGAGCAGACCCACAAATGCAGCTGGGGGCTCGAGGAGGATTGCATGTGTGTCCTTTCTCAGAGTGGAGGCAGAGCACTGGGAGGAGCTGTGCAAATGTAGCTCCAGACCTGCCCTGTGCCCAGCGGCTCTCAGAGAAAGGGCAGGAAAAGGACCTTACTAAACATAAGAATTTGGCAGGGGTGGGGTTTCTATCCTCTGTAATAAAGATTTATACAGGGGAGTGGCTGGGGGTTTAGGGAAGCTAGACCAGGGCAGCTTTCCAAAATAAGTTCTCTTGAAAAAAAGCTGGGCTGTGATTATTTTTCATTAGCTTCTTTGGATATCATTACAGCCCAAAAAGGTGAAACAAAATGTTAATTACATTAGGAAAAAAGTAGTAAGGTGTAGCACCCCAACCCTTCACCCACAGCATGAAGCCAGGTGACTGCCCTAATCTTCCTGCTCACAGGGAACCAAGTATCTCACATCACCTCTCTGTACACAAGAAATGATAGCTAGTGCTTTAGGAGCCAGACCAGGAGGATAAGCTATGAGCTATTCCCAAGTCCCTGTGTTTAAATGTTTAAAAAAAAAAGAAGAAAGGACAGAAGCAAGAAAAGAAGGCAATCAGACTAAAAATGGCAAATGTATATGGAGACAAGAAGCCTACCTTCCTAGTAAGGAACACAGAAGCAAATGACAGAGAAAAGCTACAGACCTGAGAAAGCGGGCAACATCTGCAGAAAGTGGTCTCTCTGGGAGAGAGCAAGCAATGGAGTCCTAGAGCACCTTCAAGCTTGGCACACAGATGGTATAGGAAGTTTGTAGGAAGGGCCTTTAGGTCGTAGGGCAGACCTTCCCCAAACCCTATTTTTTTAAAAAGGGAAATACATCAAACACTGCGAGCCAGCCAGAGCAAGCACTAAGGCCTGCATATTCATGTGGTGGCATAAAAAGTGTCCAAGCTTCTGTAGCCAGTTGGTCAGATGGGGAGGTGTAGATGTGCAAGGGAAAGGATGATGGGAAACTGATATAGCTGAAGATCCAGTATGACTCATACATTTGGTGGGTACCTATCCTATTCGAGCAAAGGAAAGGAGAGAGGTAAGCTGGGATAACTTTTTTTCTGTTATATTAACCTCAATTCAATGAATGCTTCCATCTTTAAAGGCTCAACAAAGCAAAATGAAATAATATATGGATTCTTGAAGTGTTCCATAATTTCTGAAGGCAGTTCTCCTCCTAATTCTGTTTTGCTCACCTTGACCTCTCAAGGAAAAAAATCATGTATCCATTCATTCATGTTTATATTCCTGATTCCTAGCACAGCAGTTTAAGGACAAGCTCTGGGGAGCAATCATTGCAAGGGATGGTTCATAAGGAGAAAAGGAATGCTTATTAACTGACAAATAGCTTGTCAGATAAATATAAAATAAAAAGTTAAGGGCTAATGAGGAGGCTAAGAATATTGCCTCACTGAAATAGAACTGAAGCAGAGTTGCAAATCTTGAAAGAATGGGAAGTATCAATCATTTGAACACCCTCTTTGCAATCCTGAATCAGAACTGGCACATGAAAAGATCTGTTATACAATACCTGATGCAAGCACACTAAAGTGTAGAAAGCTTCACCCGCGGCAGTTGTCATCTCAGTATTGTGCTTTTGCAAAACCAGCATGTCAAAAACCAGCTGAAATTACATAGTAAGACTTCTTAATAAAAATGAACATTGATAACAAAATCTCCAAGCCCCCTCCCCACTCTGAAAGAGGGATGGCAGTTATTTATTAATCTAAAAATTAAAGAAAGTGGTTTAATAAAATATCCAAGGATAACTTACAGATGTTCTTACTTGCTGTAGTGTACTGAATAATCAAATTATCAAATTCCTTGTTACATTTATCACATTAACTTTCAAGAATACAGAATAAAAATGGATGAGAAAAATGTGTCCATGAAATTGATCTCGTGGGTAAAAAAGTAATTATTTCTTCCTCTATGAAAGGTCGTATGCATTTCTTCATTTGAATGAAGAATTATGTGCACTACTTGTACTTATCAAAGCAGATGACTTTGCCACATATCACCCAAACATCTTACCTTAAGAAAGTGCCGAGTTGCTAGAAAAAGTGGTGAATCTGTTTCTTGTGCTTTTGCACACTGTTCAGCTAAAGGTGTCAAGGCCTCCAAGCAAAGCTGGCAAACCTCCGAACTCATTGTGATCAAGAATGTCAAAGAACAAACTAGTCTAGATATACTTGACTTACAAAAGAGCAAAACATTTTAGCCAATATCAAATAGGTGGCAATTTCTAGAAATGAATACAGATAAATTATTTACTAGTGGGCAATATGTCTTTACTGGCTAATTTAAGGAGAGGAGATTTCAAAGGTTTACCAGTATTTTAAGTCAAGGTCAGATTTTTAGCTTATTTTTGCTTATGACACATACAACTGATAAAAAGCCATATTTGCTGTCAGGGAACTACAACCAGAGATCCAGCAATAGTATATGATATTACTGACTGGGGCTCTAAGAATGACTTTGGGACTGGCATCCAAATGCTTCAGAATTTGAGAGAAGGTAGAAAGTAGTGAATTAGCAAAGGACAGCATAGTAAAATACAGAATTAGGATAGTTACAGAGATGAAACAAAAATTCAAATTTTAAAAACTTTCCTTCAGGTAAGATCTTTTCCTCCAAGTGACAATTGATCATGATGTTCATTTAAAGGATATGATGTCATTCCTAGTTCTAAGGAGTACATCAGACTTTTGAACAGATCCTCAGGAAGCTGTGGTATTTTTTCAGGAAATATCTCACAGATAAATGTGATTAATTTGTAGTATTGATTACAAAGGGTTGGGAACTGAAAAAGAAATATTAAATATTTAGACATTTAATAATTTTTATTTGCATTAATCTAATAACATACAGTAATAACTGACAGTCTCTCAACATAATGGTTTCTTTAAAATATGTACAAGAGATAGAAAACAAGACATAATTAAATTAAAAAATAAGTTAAAATACAGGAAATTTTCAGTAATTAACATGAAAGTAATATAAAGTAGAAACAATGGTCTTCTGTACAGTTAGTAAAAGCTACAGTCAATTCTAGATATTCTATGTCTACCTTGAAAGAATAAACAAGCCAAATATAAAATTATTAAATGACCTGGGAATAAAATTATTTTGCAAATGGAAAAGTATGTTGGAAAAATACAAGGAGATAACACAAATTGTTAAGACTATGCAGAGAACAGAGTGTTCAGCCCTTCACATTTCCAAAGCTGAACACTCTTAATTAGACAGTCCTAGAGAACTGAGGTAAAAGAAGGTAATCTATAGTTTAACTTCACTTAAGAAAATACAGACCTAAATGTTTAATGGTTTATTTGATGGGAAAGAAAACAACAAAAACAACAAAAAACAACAAACAAAAACAAACCCTAAATGCAAATCAACATATAGAGTTGACTAAACTTCCTCATCCTACTAGTTACTGAACAAACATTGGGTCTTCAGTACCCTTTTCAACAGTTAAGAGACATTTCTCCAGGAGAGAAATTTACAGTTAGCTCCTGCTATCCTGGAAATCTAACAGCATTCTTATTCTTCTCACACTACTTCCAAATGATTCTCTATTTCCATCTCCCTTCCTACCTCTCTCTCCCTCTCTTGCTGTAACACATGTATGCACACACACCTCACGCCTTCCCTCTTCCTCTCCATCCATGTCCTTGTCCCCATTCTTCTTCCCCCTATGACAACTCAACATAAGAGACTCTCTTTTCCTGATGGAATGCATGGGGGGAGGAGAAAGGGCAGCATCATCAACACCCTTAATTCTGAGCTGAAACCATGGCACAATGTAAGTACAATGAGTAAAAGTTAAAACACTGCATTAGTCTTGGTCTTCTTAGCATCCTATTTCTACATGGAGTGGATTGGAAAATGCCTTCCTTTGCTCAATCTCCCAATCTGAGAATTTTGTTTAAAAAGTATCACAAACTGAAGTCTATGGTCAATGTAATATGCTTCCATTAAATGTAACAAAGGCAATATACTAAAGTTAAATGAGGGAGATGGGATTCTTGGTAGTGGTGTTGTCTTCTGTCCTTACTATTGTATTGTATGACATTCTATGTTTCTTTTTATTATCTTTTTTATTATTCACCAAAAAAACCACAACTTTTTCATAGTAATCAATATGCTCAAGTGCTGACTGTGGTGATAAATGTACAACTATATGATGATACCATGAACAACTGGCTGTACACTGTGGATAATTGTATGATATGTGAATATATCTCCATAAAATTGTAGTAAAAAATATAAACACAGGTAAAAGTGCTGAAGAAAACATGGAGAGAGGGATATACCCATTTACTAGTGATGAAGGGCAGAATGGTGTAGCCTTTCTGGAGGGTGGTGTGGTGGTTCCACAAGAAGCTATGTGGGAGCCATAATGTCCTGCTGCCTCATTATGGGGTAGTAATTGGAAGAACTGAGAGCAGAGACATGAATGGACATTTGCACACTGGTGTTTATGGAAGCAGTATTCATGGCTTGCAATGATGGAGGTGGCCTAAGGGTACATCAACTAAGGAACAGAATGGTGAACTGTGGTGTATGCATACAATGGAATATTGAGCAACTATGAGAATGAGATGTACCCCGAGGTGAATGGATCAGTGAAGTAGGCCAGAAACAAACGCAAACACTATAATGCCTCACCAGTATGGACTAACTACTATGGGTAAACTCAGAATTGAATCTTAGAGCACAGCCTAACAGGGAAATGCTTATAACTGTGCCTAAGAATCTCCCCGAGTGCCCCTTTGTTGCTCAGATTTGGCCCTCTCTCTCTAGCTAAGCCACCTCGGCAGGTGATCTCACTGCCTTCCCCCCTACGTGGGACTTGACTCCCAGGGGTGTAAGTCTCCCTGGCAACATGGGATATGACTTCTGAGGATGAATCTGGACCCAGCATCATGGGATTGAGAACATCTTCTTGACCAAAAGGGGGATGTGAAATGAAACGAAAAAAAGCTTCAGGGGCTGAGAGATTTCAAATGGAGTAGAGAGGTCACTCTGGTGGACATTCTTACACACTATATAGAGAATACTTTGTAGGTTTTAAGGTATTGGAAAAGCTAGAAGTAAATACCTGAAATTATCAAACTCCAACCCAGTAGCCTTGCTCTTGAACACGATTGTATAACACTGTAGCTTTTAAGGGGTGACAGTGTGATTGTGAAAACCTTGTGGATCGCATTCCCTTTATCCATTATATGGATGGATGAGTAGAAGAATGGGGACAAAGACTGAATGAAAAATAGGGTTGGATGCGGGGCATGATTTGGGTGTTCTTTTTTACTTTTATTTCTTATTATTCTTTCTGGTATAAGGAAAGGGGTCAAAAATAGATTGGGGTGATGAAGGCATAACTATATGATGGTACTGTGAACAGCTGATTGTACATCACAGATGACTGTATGGTATGTGAATATATTTCAATGAAAGTGAATTTAATTAAAAAAAATAGATTGGGATGATGAAGGCATAACTATGTGATGGTACTGTGAACAGTTGATTGTACACCATAGAGATTGTACGGTACATGAATATATCTCATTAAAACTGAATTTAATTTAAAAAAAAGGTAAATCAACAATGGGGGAAGGAGGGGAATGGAATGTTTTGGATGTTCTTTTTTATTTTAATTTTTATTTTATCTTTTGGAGTAATGAAAATGTTCAAAGATTGATTGTGGTGATGAATGCACAACTATATGATGATACTGTGAAGAACTGATTGTATACTTTGAAGGATTATATGTTATGTGAATTTATCTCAATAAAATTGCATTTTAAAAAAAAAGTATCTGACAAAAACACATAAGCTGATGAAGAAGTCAAAACAGCTAACATCAGAACTCAGTTTCTAAAAGGACAGATTTTTTTTTTCTGTAGAACTCCTTCACATAATTAGTCACTAATGCATCAATGGATGCAGAAATCATGGCCAGGAAGAGACAGTTAAGTGAGGGTCTTTGTTGCTGGGCTGCATACATGAGTGTGAATGACACGTAACAGTAACAGAAAATGAAATACTTTCATGTGTACTCAACAGATACAACTCCTTAATTAAATCAGAGGCACATTCTTGTCTAAAATGTCTTTAAACTTCAAGCATATATAGTTTCTTTTTTTTTTTAGATGCGAGTGTTTGTTTTTTTTTTTTATAAAAGAAATCGTACATTCGATTGTTCACAGTACCATTACATAGTTGTACATTCATCACTTAGATAAATCCCTGACACCTTCATTAGCACACACACAAAAATAACGAGAATAATAATTAAAGTGAAAAAGAGCAATTGAAGTAAAAAAGAAAACTGGGTACCTTTGTCTGTTTGTTTGTTTGTTTCCTTCCCCTATTTTTCTACTCATCCATCCATAAACTAGACAAAGTGGAGTGTGGTCCTTATGGCTTTCCCAATCCCATTGTCACCCCTCATAAGCTACATTTTTATACAATTGTCTTAGAGATTCATGGGTTCTGGGTTGTAGTTTGATAGTTTCAGGTATCCACCACCAGCTACTCCAATTCTTTAGAACCTAAAAAGGGTTGTCTAAAGTGTGCGTAAGAGTGCCCACCAGAGTGACCTCTCGGCTCCTTTTGGAATCTCTCTGCCACTGAAGCTTATTTCATTTCCTTTCACATCCCCCTTTTGGTCAAGAAGATGTTCTCCGTCCCACGATGCCAGGTCTACATTCCTCCCCGGGAGTCATATTGCACGTTGCCAGGGAGATTCACTCCCCTGGGTGTCTGATCCCACGTAGCGGGGAGGGCAGTGATTTCACCTTTCAAGTTGGCTTAGCTAGAGAGAGAGGGCCACATCTGAGCAACAAAGAGGCATCGGGAGGAGGCTCTTAGGCACAAGTATAGGGAGGCCTAGCCTCTCCTTTGCAGCAACCGTCTTCCCAAGAGTAAAACCTATGGTAGAGGGCTCAACCCATCAAACCACGGGTCCCCTATGTCTGTGCAACCATCGAGGTGGGGTACGCCAATACCCCTGCATTCTCCACAGGCTCCTCAAGGGGGCACTACATATTTTTTTCCTTGTTTTTCTTTTTTTTTTTTACCTTTCCTTTCTTTTTTAAATCAACTGTATGAAAAAAAATTAAAAAAAAAAACATACAATAAAAGAACATTTCAAGGAGACCATAACAAGGGAGTAAGAAAAAGACAGCTAACCTAAGATAAGTGCTTTACTTCCAACCTGTTCCTACTTTACCCCAAGAAAGTTACCTAATATAGCAACATTTCTGTGAACTTGTTCCTACTATATCCATCAGAAATTAACAGACCCTAGTCATTCCTGGGCATCCCCAGAACGTTAAATAGCTTATCTGTTCTTGTTGGATTATTGTTCCCCCTTCCTTAATTGCTCTCTATTGCTAGTTCCCCTATATTCTACATTATAAACCATTTGTTTTACATTTTTCAAAGTTCACATTAGTGGTAGCATATAATATTTCTCTTTTAGTGCCTGGCTTATTTCGCTCAGCATTATGTCTTCAAGGTTCATCCATGTTGCCATATGTTTCACGAGATCGTTCCTTCTTACTGCCATGTAGTATTCCATCGTGTGTATATACCACATTTTCTTTATCCACTGATCTGTTGAAGGACATTTGGGTTGTTTCCATCTCTTGGCAATTGTGAATATTGCTGCTATGAACATTGGCGTGCAGAAATCTGTTCGTGTCACTGCTTTCCGATCTTCCGGCTATATACCGAGAAGTGCAATAGCTGGATCGAATAGTAACTCTATATCTAGTTTTCCAAGGAACTGCCAGACTGACTTCCAGAGTGGCTGAACCATTATACAGTCCCAACAACAATGAATAAGAGTTCCAATTTCTCCACATCCCCTCCAGCATTTGTAGTTTCCTGTTTGTTTAATGGCAGCCATTCTAATCGGTGTGAGATGGTATCTCATTGTGGTCTTAATTTGCATCTCTCTCATAGCTAGTGAAGCTGAACATTTTTTCATGTGTTTCTTGGCCATTTGTATTTCCTCTTCAGAGAATTGTCTTTTCATATCTTTTGCCCATTTTATAATTGGGCTATCTGTACTATTGTCATTGAGTTGTAGGATTTCTTTACATATGCAAGATATCAGTCTTTTGTCACATGCATGGTTTCCAAAAATTTTTTCCCATTGAGTTGGCTGCCTCTTTACCTTTTTGAGAAATTCCTTTGAGGTACACAAACTTCTAAGCTTGAGGAGTTCCCATTTATCTATTTTCTCTTTTGTTGCTTGTGCTTTGGGTGTAAAGTCTAGGAAGTGGCTGCCTAATACAAGGTCTTGAAGATGTTTTCCTACATTATCTTCTAGGAGTCTTATGGTACTTTCTTTTATATTGAGATCTTTCGTACATTTTGAGTTAATTTTTGTGTAGGGGGTGAGGTAGGGGTCCTCTTTCATTCTTTTGGATATGGATATCCAACTCTCCCAGCCCCATTTGTTGAAAAGACCATTATGACTCAGTTCAGTGACTATGGGGGCCTTATCAAAGATCAGGCGGCCATAGATCTGAGGGTCTATCTCTGAATTCTCAATTCGATTCCATTGATCTATATGTCTATCTTTGTGCCAGTACCATGCTGTTTTGGCAACTGTGGCTTTATAATAAGCTTCAAAGTCAGGGAGTGTAAGTCCTCCCACTTCGTTTTTCTTTTTTAGAGTGTCTTTAGCAATTCGAGGCATCTTCCCTTTCCAAATAAATTTGATAACTAGCTTTTCCAAGTCTGCAAAATAGGTTGTTGGGATTTTGATTGGGATTGCATTGAATCTGTAGATGAGTTTGGGTAGAATTGACATCTTAATGACATTTAGCCTTCCTATCCATGAACATGGAATATTTTTCCATCTTTTAAGGTCCCCTACTATTTCTTTTAGTAGAGTTATGTAGTTTTCTTTGTATAGATCTTTTACATCTTTGGTTAAGTTTATTCCTAGGTACTTGATTTTTTTAGTTGCTATGGAAAATGGTATCTTTTTCTTGAGTGTCTCTTCAGTTTGTTCATTTCTAGCATATAGAAACATTACTGACTTATGTGCATTAATCTTGTATCCCGCTACTTTGCTAAATTTGTTTATTAGCTCTAGTAGGTGTATCGTCTTTCTCAGGGTTTTCCAGATATAAGATCATATCATCTGAAAACAGTAACAGTTTTACTACTTCTTTTCCAATTTGGATGCCTTTTATTTCTTTGTCTTGCCGGATTGCCCTGGCTAGCACTTCCAGCACAATGTTGAATAACAGTGGTGACAGCGGGCATCCTTGTCTTCTTCCTGATCTTAGAGGGAAGGCTTTCAGTCTCTCACCATTGAGTACTATTCTGGCTGTGGGTTTTTCATATATGCTCTTTATCATATTGAGGAAGTTTCCTTCAATTCCTACCTTTTGAAGTGTTTTTATCAAAAAGGGATGTTGGATTTTGTCAAATGCTTTTTCAGCATCTATTGAGATGATCAATTGATTTTACCCTTTTGACTTGTTAATGTGTTGTAATACATTGACTGATTTTCTTATGTTGAACCATCCTTGCATGCCTGGAATGAACCCCACTTGGTCATGGTGTATGATTTTTTTAATGTGTCTTTGGATTCGATTTGCAAGTATTTTGTTGAGGATTTTTGCTCCTATATTCATTAGGGAGATTGGCCGGTAGTTTTCCTTTTTTGTAGCATCTTTGCCTGGTTTTGGTATTAGATTGATGTTAGCTTCATAAAATGAGTTAGGCAGTGTTCCATTTTCTTCAATGTTTTGAAAGAGTTTGAGTAAGATTGGTGTAAGTTCTTTCTGGAAAGTTTGGTAGAATTCCCCTGTGAAGCCATCTGGCCCTGGGCATTTATTTGTGGGAAGATTTTTGATGACTGATTGGATCTCTTTGCTTGTGATGGGTTGGTTGAGGTCTTCTATTTCTTCTCTGGTCAGTCTAGGTTGTTCATATGTTTCCAGGAAATTGTCCATTTCCTCTACATTATCCAGTTTGTTGCCATACAGTTGTCCATAGTATCCTCTTATAATTTTTTTAATTTCTTCAGGATCTGCAGTTATGTCACCTTTTTCATTCATTATTTTGTTTATATGGGTCTTCTCTCTTTTTGATTTTGTCAGTCTAGCTAGGGGCTTGTCAATCTTGTTGATCTTCTCAAAGAACCAACTTTTGGTGATATTTATCCTCTATTGTTTTTTTTGTTCTCTATGTCATTTATTTCTGCTTTAATCCTTGTTATTTCTTTTCTTCTACTTGGCTTAGGATTGGTTTGCTGTTCATTTTCTAGCTTCTTCAGTTGATCCATTAGTTCTTTGATTTTGGCTCTTTCTTTCTTTTTAATATATGCATTTAGTGCTATAAATTTCCTCCTTAGGACTGCTTTTGCTGCATCCCATAGGTTTTGGTATGTTGTGTTCTCATTTTCATTCGTCTCTATATATTTAGCAATTTCTCTTGCTATTTCTTCTTGAACCCAGTGATTGTTTAGGAGTGTGTTGTTTAACCTCCAGGTATTTGTGAATTTTCTAAGTCTCTGATGGTTATTCACTTCTAATTGTATTCCATTGTGGTCAGAGAATGTGCTTTGAATAATGTCAATCTTTTTAAATTGACTGAGGCTTGTTTTATGTCCCAGCATATGATCTATTCTGGAGAAAGTTCCGTGAGCACTAGAAAAGTATGTGTATCCTGGTGATTTGGGATGTAATGTCCTGTATATGTCTGTGAAATCTAATTATTTATCAGATTGTTTAGGTTTTGAATTTCCTTATTGGTCTTCTGTCTGGTTGATCTATCTATAGGAGAGAGTGATGTGTTGAAGTCTCCCACAATTATTGTGGAAACATCAATTGCTTCCTTTAGTTTTGCCAGTGTTTCTCTCATGTATTTTGTGGCACCTTGATTGGGTGCATAGACATTTACGATTGTTATTTCTTCTTGTTGAATTGCCCCTTTTATTAGTACGTAGTGGCCTTCTTTGTCTCTCAAAACATCCCTGCATTTGAAGTCTATTTTATCTGAGATTAATATTGCTACACCTGCTTTCTTTTGGCTGTAGCTTGCATGAAATATTTTTTTCCATCCTTTCACTTTCAGTTTCTTTGTGTCCCTGTGTCTGAGAGGAGTCTCTTGTATGCAACATATTGATGGTTCATTTTTTTTGATCCATTCTGCGAATCTATACCTTTTAATTGGGGAGTTTAATCCATTTACATTCAACGTTATAACCGTGAAGGCATTTCTTGAATCAGCCATCTTACCCTTTGGTTTATGTTTGTCATATTTTTCCCCTCTGTCTATTAATATCCTTTATTGTACCCATACCGAATCTCTTTAGTACTGAAACTTTCTCCAAGTCTCTCTGTCCTTTCTTTCCTTCCCTGTCTGTAGGGCTCCCTTTAGTATCTCCAGTAGGGCAGGTCTCGTTAGCAAATTCTCTCAGCATTTGTTTGTCTGTGAAAAATTTAAGCTCTCCCTCAAATTTGAAGGAGAGTTTTGCTGGGTAAAGTATTCTTGGTTAGAAATTTTTCTCACTCAGAATTTTAAATATATCGTGGCACTGCCTTCTCGCCTCCATGGTGGCTGCTGAGTAGTCACTACTTAGTCTTATGCTGTTTCCTTTGTATGTGGTGAATTGCTTTTCTCTTGCTGCTTTCAGAACTTGCTCCTTCTCTTCCGTGTTTGACAGTGTGATCAGAATATGTCTCGGAGTGGGTTTATTTGGATTTATTCTATTTGGAGTTCACTGAGCATTTATGATTTGTGTACTTATGTTGTTTAGAAGATTTGGGAAGTTTTCCCCAACAATTTCTTTGAATACTCTTCCTAGACCTTTACCCTTTTCTTCCCCTTCTGGAACACCAATGAGTCTTATATTCGGACGTTTTATATTATCTATCATATCCCTGAGGTCCGTTTCGAGTTTTTCAATTTTTCCCCCATTCTTTCTTTTATGCTTTCATTTTCCATTGTGTCATCTTCCAGGTCACTGATTCGTTGTTCACCTTCCTCTAGTCTTGTACTATGAGTGTCCAGAATCTTTTTAATTTGGTCAACAGTTTCTTTAATTTCCATAAGATCATCCATTTTTTTATTTAGTCTTGCAATGTCTTCTTTATGCTCTTGTACGGTCTTCTTGATATCCTTTGTATCCCGTACTATGGTCTCATTGTTCATCTTTAGTTCTTTGAGTAGCTGCTCTAGGTGCTGTGTCTCTTCTGGTCTTTTGATTTGGGTGCTTGGGCTTGGGTTATCCATATCGTCTGGTTTTTTCATATGCTTTATAATTTTCTGTTGTTTTTGGCCTCTTGGCATTTGCTGAACTTGATAGGGTTCTTTTAGGATTTGCAGACCAACTGAAGTCCTTATTTCTAATTTATCAGATCTATAGCTTCGTGGAGTACACTTTCTCTAACTAACCAGCAGGTGGCGTCCACGAGCCACCTGTTCTCCACAAGCCAGTTCTCCCCTGCTTTGCCTTTGTGGTGAGTGGGGAAGTGAGTCTTGTGGGCTCCAATTGGTGTACCAAGCTTGCGTGTGTAGTTGGTGTTGCCCGCCCTGTATATGGGGGGTGTTTCTGGGCAGTCAGGATGGGGGGATGGCTGTAACAATCAAATCTCCCTGGTGATCCTGGAGTTTTAAAGCTGCTGCAATAGTCTAATCCTTCAGTTCAGTCCTGCCACAGTTTGTCTCTGCCACTGACCCACAAGTCCTTGGTATTGGCGTATGGCTCCTGAGACTTGCAAGTGGGCCCCTCTTCCAGGCTCTGCACCCCCTGGTCTTCTGTTGAGGGATGACTGTGGTATGTCACAGGTGAGTGCCGTCCCCCCAGGGCAGTTCTGGGCTGCTGGGCTGCGCAGGGAGGCTCCCAGTCTGCTGAAATGATGGCTGAATTGGGCTTTGTTAATTCACACTGCTCCACCTTCCCAACTCTGGGACAATCAGTTGAGGTTGCAGGGAAGGCTAATGTCCACGCCCAGTTTTGTGGTGTGTGCCTGTTATTTGAAGCGCTTCCGTCACACTGGGTTGTGTGGGGCAGCTCTGGGCTATGGGGCTGGCGATGGGCAGGAGTGTTTCCTGTCCACCAGGATGATGACTGTGAGCGGATACCCCCCTTTTCTTGGGAAGTTGTGGTGTTTAGTGAATTTTCTCAGCCACTGGATTATTGCCTTTTGTCTCAGAGCTCTCTTAGTTCTGCTCTTGTCTTGACCTGCCCAAATTGCAAGTCTTTGAAGCTTTCTGTATTGGGCTTCTTAGAGTAATTGTTTTAGAAAAAGAAAAAAGGATTAAAAAAAAAAAAAAAAAAAAAGGGCCCTCCTCAGTGATCTAATGGGTTATTGAAATGCTAAGAGACAAAGCAATTAGGGCCATTAAGGAAAGGTCCACAGGGCAGAGAGATCAGCTTTTCTTCGGGATTTGCATATGAGCCTCAGGGCCTAAGCTCTACCGTTCCCCTTTCTATGTTCACTAGAACTCCAAAAATCCTCCGCTTTTATTTTGGAGTTTTTCGTGTTGTTTTTTTCTATGCCTGTCTCCTCTCTGCTGGGCTGGCTGCTCTCAGATTCTCTGGTGTCTGGTCTCAGTCTATCTATGGTTGGAGTTTGGATCAGTAGAATGAGTTTCCGATAAGGGCTGCCACTGCAGTTCTCCCTTCTCCTTCCCGGAGCTGACAGCCCCTTCTCCCACGGGACTGAGCCTGGCAGGGAGGAGTGCGGGTCCCCTGGCTGCAAAAACTTACAGATTTCGCTGATCTCAGCAGTTCCACATTTTCATGAGTGTTGTACGAAGTATGCCCAAAGTCAGATTGCTCTGTGGTGTCCAGTCCACGCAGTTTCTGGCTTTCTACCTACTTTCCTGGAGGAGTAACTAAAACATACAGCTCACCAGTCTGCCATCTTGCCCCGCCTCCGCGATAGTCCCAAGCATATATAGTTTTAATGCTCACATTTACTTTCTTTAATTACCTTCAAAAGATCTTGTGACATCAAGGGCAGAATTAGGTTCACTCCATACAAAACAACATCAGCAGCTGATACCGATCTGTTTGCTGCTTGACCTGGCTCATGTCCTCTAAACACTTCATCTATCAAAATAAAAATAATGCAGTCTTACATCTGTAACATCAATAAATCTATAAAGTTGAATAAATCACTTCTGAAAGTGAAAAGACATTCAAGCCCCAAAGCCAAAATAAACCCATTAGTGGATAATAAAGAAGTCTGACAACTCTTGCCACTGTTCCTATAAGTTTGAAAGCATTTCAAAATATAAAGTTTAAAAAAAAAAAAAAAAAAAGGCAGGAGGAGGAGAGGAGGCTGCATAAACTGGCAAGAGCCACCATCATCCTATTTCTAAGTGTATATTTCTATTATAATCTCTCCCTTTAAGAAGATTATAGAATATTCTGGAAATGTGGACTGCCCCATCTCCTTTCTTTTATTATATACTGCCCAATGGTGGAATCTACTGTAGTATTTAAATAATTGTAAAATATAATAAAATTATTATTTCAGGAAAAGTTATTCTGAAAGTGCATAAGACAGTACTTTCTAGACCTGGTAGCACATCAGAAACATCTGAGGAATTTTGTTAAAATAATGGATTTCTAGAGTTAGTAGGTCTGGGAAGGGAGCTGGGTGTTGTGACAGTAAATCACCTAAATGTACGTATGTCCTAGCTCAAGCTCTGAACACTGAGCCACATGTTACTCTGGGTACAGGGTTCCTAACGTGGGGTTCTTACAGCCCTGGGAAGACTATAGAAGACTTGCACGGGTCCATGAAACAGCTAATAGTGTAGGTGAAAATTTGGGGATTGGTATAATATACATTTCCAGAAGAGAGGGTCTAAAAGTACCTCAGGTTTTTAAAGGACATGTGATTTATAAAAGTTAAGAACTCAGCACAAAGTATAAGAACCTCTGATTAAGAAGCCCCTACCTAAAGGACCCACTGGATATGGAATGACCCTGGATGCGGCGCTGGGCCTGGAGGCAGAGTGTGGCAAAGCTTTGGTAAAGATTGAGCTCAGTGAGGAAAAGTGTAGAACTGCATTTGCCAAACTATTTCACCTAGGTAGTCTTAGTTAACTGCCAGGAGAAATAAAGCTTTTACACTATGAGTTCATAAGTGCTTAGCAAAGGGCAGATATTTTCAAAACTGTTGTGAAGTAATTAGAGCGAGTGAATCATTAAAGGAAGCAGAGAAAGAACAACCATCTGTTGGGAGCAATGATAAACTGAGATGCTAGAGCACCCATCTTTGAAAAAAAATCCTATAAGGAAGCAGTCAAAAGTGTTTACTATACCAAGGTCTGCACAATATATGAAAAGAAACTCAAGGTAAGATTCATTTTTCTCTTATAAAACAAGGGACCTATTTTGTTTTAAGGTAAGATGGCAGTGGTTTGAGAGGAAAGTGCAGGAAAACTATACAAGTAAATGAGGTTTTAATTTCTAATTAGGTTCTTACCTGTGATAACAACTATCTTTTGCCAAGTGAGTGCAGGCACCATGCTAACTAGATACTTTATGGCTGATGCTTAAAACATTTTGAAAGGTACTTATTATCAAGCCCATTTTTCTCGTAAGTGAAGGCACAGGTAGGCTGAATGACTTCCCTAAGTTCAGGCTGTCGATGAGCTATTGGGCTAGGTCTTCAGAGTGGCCTGTCAATTCTAGAGGTCAGTGTTTCCCACCCCAAAGGGGTTCCCAGGCTGCACTCCATGAAGTGGTAGGTTTTCTGGTGTGGGCGCCTCAGAGGAGGTAGAGGAATAGTCAACACAGAGTAATTGTGAAGGGTATGTTCTGGAATCACATGCTGGATGTGAATTCCAGTCCTGCAACCTACCAGCAAATATCTGTGGGCAAGTTACTTAACATAGCTCTGCTCCAGTTTCCTCAACTGTAAATGAGTATAACAATGGTACCTACTTCATCATGATAAGAATGAACACTGCCTGGCATTTAATAAAAACTCAAAAAATGTAAGATATCATCATCATTATTATCATTATTATTATTATTATTCACAGAGGAAAGCCAAGCAGGAAGGGCTGTTGGTTCACCACCCTCACTTCAACCAAAGAGATTTATTTTTTGTCTATTTTGTAAACTGACCTTCCTCATGGGATTTCACTTAAAGAAAACATACCTTTGCTTTAATAAAAACAATGACAACACCAACAATACCCATAAAACAAAGTTTAAAAACCACCACAATGCCCCATACCAGTATCACTGAAATCGATGAACTCTTTTGATAGGAGGTTAGTAAGAAGCTCCATGATGAGAAGCAGGTCTTGGTACTGTTCTTCCTCTGCTGTAACATCTATTCTTTGCCTCCCTAAATTATTCTTAGAATATACTTGCAACAAAGTAAGGCAGGCTTCATATAAGTTCATAGCTTTGGACTGTAAGAAAGCACACATAAATATGTTTCAAGGTAAACGTAGTTGAGAAATATAGATATTAAAGAAATTTAAAATTATACTCTAAATAAATTTATTCTGAATTCCAATAGTAGCTCTAATACTTGTTTTAAACTGTATTCAAACATTTACAATAAGGCAAAATCTTGCATTAAGATTACAGATATGTTTAAAATATTAGCACAAGTTTTCTAAAAATAAAATCTGACATCCAAATTTTTCTTCACTCAATAATACATACCAGAGACAATAAGATTTTAGCAACAGAACTGCTTTACTTCTGCCATTCAACTTTGTGCATAACACCTATTATTTCAAGGTTTAAAAAAGCACAGAGTACCAAATAGTGGTTTTAAACATAGAATACATTCTAGCTGGTCTGCCCACTCATTAATGCATCTGTGACAGTAATATTTATAAAATACCACCTTACTTTTGGTCAGGTTCCTCTGACCTAACAAAAACATTTTACAAATAAGCAACCCATATTAAATGGTTATATGATAATCTGATAATAAATACAAATACATTCCTTCCAGGCTATTTTAAAACAGCTATTTAAAATTATATAATGCAACAAAGATAATACACCTTTTCTTCCTGAACATATGAAAATTTTGTGTCTTAACATTCATATGACTTACAAAACAAACATAAAATGCCAATTTTAAATTTTAGGCCCTAGAGTTCTACCACAGAGAAACTAGTTAAAAATTTCTATCAAAATCTGTTTTGCATATTTCTCCTTTGAAAATGAGCTTGACTGAAAGATATTAGCTAAGAGAAGTTATTGATTATTAACATTTTTCAGGGTGAGAATTTATATTCATTCACTCTACCTTTCTTTGAATTATGAGTTCTTTTGAAATCAGTCTTTCCTAAAAGTCTTTTGGAGGAACAAAAATATTATTTCAGATAAGTTATTACATTTGAAGTATCTATTATTTTATGATAGCTTAAAAAAATTTTAATCCTAAAGGAATAAAATCAGAAACTGCTTACCTCTCCCAGATAGCATATTTGTTTATGTGCAACTTCAACAAAAACTTCTATTATGAGATTTACAGTCTCTGGGGTATTTTTGTAAACTTCCATCAATCCAATGCAATTGGTAAGGAAGTCCATTAAAAAATTAAAAAGGATTGCTACATTGTCTATCTGGGTAGCCTCGGCAATGCCACAGAGCGCCTCCAACGTGGCAGTGATTTCCTGCTTGACTTCCTCTTGCTGACACATCTGCTGGAAGTTTTCCTGATTTATTACTCTTAAGAATCGCTGCTGAAGTGGCTGAAGAACCTATAAAAATAAAGCATGAATTTTCTAAAAGTTCAATTCATCAGCTTTATTTCTTCAACTTGGGTACATATTCACTTTAAAAAATATCTAATTGTTGGCAGCAGGACAAGCACAGGAAATAAAGCACATTTGAACCAAAATTTTACAAACCCCATTTTGAGGGTTATCATAATATCTGACATACATTAAAAGAAAGGACACACAAATTACTGAATGCTATTTCTTCAGTGCCCTTCAGAGGACTCCACTATACCTTTCCAATGCTTTCCAAATGGCTAGCGGGACGGTGGGGGCTGCTAAAGAAATCAAGCCTCTACGGCAGGGATCGAGAAATATCTTAGACTCTGCAGGCCTACAATCTCTGTCCCAACTATTCAATTCTGCATTTGTAGGGTAGAAGCAGCTACAGATGATCTGTAAACAACTGAGCATGACTATGTCTCAAAACACACTATTCACAATAGCAGACAGCAGGCCAGATTTGGCCTGTGAGGTATAGTTTGCCAACCTCTGCTCTACAATGTCAAGACCGACACAAAGTTCCTGTCTGTTTTATTTCCCTTTCCCCAATTCCTCTTGGCATAGAATGTTACTTCAGATAGTCACTCCTACCCTAGAAAAAGTGTGAGTACTCATATTCATGAAGATAATGTCTTAATTCTATTTAAAGCCATCTATATGATAGTACAATTGTTTAAACTAGAAATATAAAGTCATCTTGGTTTCATTTTGGTTCTGAAGTCACAGATGGTTGCCCAGTTCCCAGACATTAAAAGCATTCCACTCAAGGAATACAGGCTGACAACCTATAAAGAAGTGTAACTCTTGGTCCCCAATTTAAATCTTATTATATAAAGCAATGTGTCCATGGTGGTTAACCTGCATCTCCTCGTTCAAGACAGGGGAATGCTTCACTGGTTTTTAAGGAAGAATTAATAGAAGTTAAGGCTTTCATTTGAGGAAAAGAATTTCTGTAGCAGTGTAATGATGAGTTGGAGAAACTGCCTAAATGGCAGAACACATGATAATATTCAACATTACCACATAAGTAGGTATGGACAAACATAAGTTAATACTTGTAAAATAATAAGCTTTAATCTATTCATTAGGAAGGAAAATATCAGAAAAGCTATTACTAATATACTTAAGTCTCCATACATTATTTCATAACAGTAGATCAAGCAATTACAGGGATATACAAGAGGATGCACTCAAAATAGAGGGGACAGTTACCTCTGTCCAATACTGCTGTTTGGTCTCTGTGTCCATGTGTGCAAAACCTCCTAAAACTAGGGCCTTCATCAGTGTCCTCTGCACAGGACTCGACAAGAAATTAAGAGGCGGACTTCGTCTTGCAAACTGCTTAGCTAAATTCCACCAGTTCTCACACTGAATTACTAAATTTGCCCTATAGGTAGAAATAATAAAACATAAGATTATTAAATGTACACTAACAAAACAAACATTGAAAGCAACTGGATCTAATTAATTTTGTAACATGAGTATAGTAAACTTGATACAGACTTTTGGAATCAAACAGGCCTGTGCTCGAATCCCGCTAGTTATATGACTACATAAATTATATTTAATCTCTCTTAATCATCAGTTTCCTAATCTGTAAAATGGGAATAATGCTAGGAATAACAACAGGCTTAAATCTCAGGGCTAAGACAATGTGATATTTACATGCAATGCTGCATATGAAGTGCCTAGCACAGTATAAGATCCAATAATCAGCAGCCAACAATAGTAACAATAACGATATTCTTAGGTATTAAGAAAAATAAAAACATTTCCAGAATTTGCTGTAGAAAGCATTAAAAATTTTACCTTGGAACATTCCAGTTTAAATATCAGTTTTTCTCATCTTTAAAATTGGGATAATACTAATAGAATGGCTGAAAACCCAAATGAGATTATTCTAGATGAAAGTGCTTTCAAATTTAGAAATTACTAAGTAACATTTATGTGTTACTCATAATGTTCTTAAATGCTGAACCCTGGAACAGTCAAAGCAATCCTCAATTTTCCCTTAGGAAAGCACCAGTTGCATTTTTATCAGCAGCATGAAATCATTTTTAAAAGCACAGGGCTCCAAAAAAATGTACAGTTTATCTGGACTCAGGACCATACAACTGTTTGCCAGTTGAAAAGACTACACTAGAAAGCCAAATGAAGTTTAACACATGCACACACATAATATACACACACACTCAAATATGCCTCCCACAATTTGCTTACCTTTCTCTTCTTTCAACCAAAGTAACAAGTAATTGTACGGTGTCATTTGCAAGGTCCTGTTCACTACTCCATACTGAGAGGTTACTGATGACTTTTTGTAAGAGGTAGCCAATAATCCACTGAGAACCCTCTGTATCTGCTCCAAATGCTGTACTGAATGGCAGACTTATCTTAAGAGAAAACACAAATTTGCTTTTTATTTTTTAACCTTTTTCCTTGTGAAATATAACATGTATACAGAAAAGTGATAACTTTCAAAGTACAATTTAACAAGAAGTTACAGAACAAATTTCAAAAAATGTTACGGGTTAAGTTCTACCATTTCAGTTATTTCCTTCTAGCTAGAACACAAATTTTTGAAGGTCAGAAAAAAAGAGCAGCTGAAAGAAAACCCATTAAAAAAAAAAATCAAACTGAAATTAGCATCCGAAGTACTGCTTATGTCACATCAATTTTACAAATGTATTATTCATTTCCATTAAATCCTCAACCCTCTCCTATTTTCCATTGTGACTATCCTACCTACTTTCATTATTCTCAAGTTATTAACACACCAAGATGATATATACACCAAATACAAAGAACATAAATTAACCCATCACCAAATGGTTATCTCTAACTTAAATTTGTTAAAATAAACGGAATCAAATGCTGTGCTCTAAGAAGTGATTAAAATGGCACCTATTCACACAGTTCTCTTCAATATGAAAGATGTTCAAGTTTTCAAGCAGTTATAATTTCATAAAAAATCTTCAAGAAAAATGTACCCACTCCTACAGTTATCATCAAAATTCCAAACAAAGTAAAACAGTTTTACATTCTGACCTGATCATACAGTTTTTCATCCACCAGGAGATAAGTCTTTGCCCAGCGTTTTAGAAACCAAACAATATCTTTCCCCATTTGGGGGCTTAGTAGATGAGTTAGATCTGCTCTTATTGCTCGAGATTCAACTTCTGAAACTCTTAGAATGGCAGATAACAGCCTGTAGATATAAAACAGAATTCATATATTCTTTTAGTTATTTACTGGTTGGTTAACCATATATTATTTTTAAGTTCTTCTATGTTTCTTAACTCTGGATTTAGGTCAGGCTATACTTAAAAATTTCACCAATATGGTTTATAAACCAATGTGCCCCATTTTATTACTGACCTTTCAGGAAGCAGGACAAGACAAAGAAAAAGAAGAAAGTCAACACCTGTTTTAAAAGTGCATGTGCAAATCTTAGCATTACAGTCTAAAGAGAATTTTCATAACGAAAATGAATACATAAAATTAAATGTTCAGAGTACATGCTAAATTCTTTCAGCAGTCCTTCACTACTTAAAAATCCTATGGCTAGCTGTTTGTTTTTTATCATGGTCATGTTAGAGTGTAGGATCTGGGAAGTGACTTATTTAGAATGTTTTGAATATCGATTTTTGTCTGATAGTCCTACTTACTTCTCAAACACACTTGATATGTTTTTATTTTAAAATATAATTTTCTTGCTAGAAAAATTCCCTACCTAGTGCACACCTTGTCATTTCCTACACTAAACAATTCATATGGCTGTGTGATTTCAATAACATATCATAATACTGCAGATAAGTAAAAATGTCTGTTCTGGGAGTGAGAATGGGCTGGGAACACGTAATCAAAAGTGATATATATATTTAACTTGACTTTAGCCAAAAGGCTAAGAAGCAAAAAATGGACCTGAAAGAACCATTAAATAACCAGTATAAGAATTTTGTGAATATTACTGCCAAGACATGGATTCTAATCACCTGAAGTTTGGCTTCTATTACTTTTTCCACTGCTCTCACAAGGCTGAAATTATCTCCTTGTAATTAAATCTCATGGACATGTTTCAGTTTTTTATCCAACTTGATGCCTCAGACATACTTGACACTATTTACCACTTCCCTTTTTTGGAAGTAATTTCTTCCCTTCAGTTTTCCTGTCCCCATTCTTCCTGTATTTCCCCTAATCTATTTCCCAGACTTTATTACAGCCTCCTCTTCCTCAGACCTTCTTAAAATCAAGAGGTTTTAGGGTTCTATGTAAAAACCCCTAGTTTTTTAACTCTACACTCTCTATACTACCAGATTTCAAATTTTTGACAATTATTTTACAGGGTATTTGTGAACAATAACAAAAAAACCCAACTACCCCACAATACATTTAAGTTGATGTACCAAATTTCCCATGAGATTAAACAGTTTCAAATGGTATAATTTCCAAAGTAACAAAATCTGAAATGGTTACATTAACCCTTTACATTTACACACTGGGATTTAATTATCATAATGTTTTGATACCCACCATCAACCATTTTAAACAACCATAAACAAGTTTTTCTCTAACAGTTGGAAACTTTACATCATTTCTTTGTCTCAAACTTACTTCAATTTCACCTCTCCCATAGAGCACTATCATAAAATAATAAATTTTATGCTTAAATATTTTACTGACATAACTATATATTTTTCTGAAACAAATACAAGTTTATAAATTTAAATACAACTTTAAAAATTTTTCAATGATCATAAGACTGTTTAAAAATGTCTTCTAGATTTAGTTTGTTATACTTATGCAATTGAGCAAAACAATACAATTATAAATTATTAAACATAAAAAATAAGTGTCTATGCATGTCTTAATGAGATTAATGTAACACCATTTTGTTTTTCACAGTTAGTTTGGGTATTAGGGAATAAATATTATTTACTGCTAGAATAAATAGGGTTGAACATTATTTTATTCTATTTTTCATTTCAACAGATACCAAGCACTGAGAAAACTTTGTTCCCATAAATAAATGGGGGGCAATATCATCCAATTATTTGAACTTCTTTCAAGTTACATGCCAAAAATCAGAGCTCTAACTCAAAAATTATTTTATATAATCTATCAGCTGACAACTTGATTAGGTCCCTCTTTGATTTTTATTTAATGCAAAGGACTGAAAACTTCCTATTACTCAGTTACTCACTCTGTCAATAACAAACAATTTTCATCTGTCCTTTGATTGGCATGATGAAGGTTTTTACACTCCAGCCAACTCATCAGAGTAATCAGAATGAGGGAGAGCTTTTACCTTTCTTTCATAAAGAGGGAGAAAAGTTAAATGAAAGAATGCCAAGGCAGTTCTCAGGAAGATAAACTTGAGGCTTCCTTGGGAGCCTTTCTTGATTCCTTCCTCTCCCCTCACTACTGTATTCAGTCAATCGCAAAGTCCTATAGAGCAACCTCGGAAGCACCCCTCAACTCCATCTGCCTGTTTCCACCTCCACTGCCAACAGTACTGCCAAAAATGCTTGCTTGCTTGCCTTGTCACTCTTTACATCTATAGCTATCTTCCATAGTATAATCCTTCTAAAACAATCTGATTCATCCACTTCCCTGCTTCAAGTTCTCTCCCCATTTTCACTCCCACCTCATTAGCCCAGCCCACCTCTCCACCTGCCTTTCACCCACCCTGGCCACTACCCTCCCCTCCCTGGATACACAGCAGCATATCACACTCCCCCTGCTCTGAGCCCTACTCTCTCTCATTCCCAGGCCCTTGCCTATGCTGTGGACCCTGCCTACAGTGCCCTTGCCCTTCCCCAGTACCTTGCAAACTGTTACCCAGTCTTGGGAATCAGTTTAGATGCCCTCTTCTGGCTCCTCCCCTGCCACAGGCTGGGCGAACCCAGGAGCTCCTAGATGACTCTCACCAGACTTTCACTCTAAACTCAGATCTCGGCAATCAGGCAGTTGAATAAATATCAAAATATTCTTTTTTTTTTAATATTCATTTTATTGAGATATATTCATATACCACACAGTCATACAAAACAAATCATACATTCGATTGTTCACAGTACCATTACATAATTGTACATTCATCACCAAAATCAATCCCTGACACCCTCATTACCACACACACAAAAATAACCAGAATAATAATTAAAGTGAAAAAGAGCAACTAAAGTAAAAAAAAACACTGGGCGTCCTTGTCTGTTTGTTTCCTTCCTTCCCCCACCTTTCCACTCATCCATCCACAAACTAGACAAAGGGGAGTGTGATCCCCATGGCCCCCCCAATCCCCCTGTACCCCTTCATAAGCCACATTTTTATACAATTGTCTTCAAGATTCATGGGTTCTGGGTTGTAGTTTGATAGTTTCAGGTATCTACCACCAGCTACCCCAATTCTTTAGAACCAAAAAAGGGTTGTCTATATGGTGCATAAGAGTGCCCACCAGAGTGACCTCTCGGCTCCTTTTGGAATTTCTCTGCCACTGAAGTTTATTTCATTTCTTTTCACATCCCCCTTTTGGTCCAGAAGATGTTCTCCATCCCACAATGCCGGGTCTACATTCCTCCCCAGGAGTCATATTCCACGTTGCCAGGGAGATTCACTCCCCTGGGTGTCTGATTCCACGTAGCGGGGAGGGCACTGATTTCACCTTTCAAGTTGGCTTAGCTAGAGAGACGGCCACATCTGAGCAACAAAGAGGCACTCGGGAGGAGGCTCTTAGGCACAATTATACAAAATATTCTTTTAATTGCTGATATCCCAAGGTTGATTCCCCAATCCTGCTTTCATTTCTTAAGCACCATATCTGAACATATTTTATGTTCCAGATAGCCATAAAAACTTCCCATACTTTCCAAGTTAATCCTGGATGACATTTCATTTCATAAACCAAAAATCAGCACAGTAAGTGAAAGAGAGCTTTCTCTAGCTTCTCCCCACCTGCTACTCGCATTCTGGTCTGAGAAGCTGGACCCTCTCTCGTGGCCTACTACTGGTCTCCCTCCTTTCATCTTTGCTCTCTACATTTCGTTCTTGATGCAGCAGTCAGACTAACCTTTTAAACACCTAAGTTACTCTCTTGCTCTAACCCCTACCACAGAACCCTCACTGCACTCAGAACAAAAGCCAAACCTTACAAAGGCCGAAAGACCAAATTTCATTTTCTCTCTAACTCCATCTTCTACAAAATTCCACCTCACTCTGCTCAACCCACGATGGCATTCTTGCTGTTTGCTGAACAGAGCAGGCATGCCTTAGAGCCTTTGCACTGGTTGTTCACTGTTTAGAATGTTCGTCCCCCAGGTATCTTCATGGCCAACTCCCTTACCAACTTCATGTCTTACATCAAAAGTCACCTTTTAAGTAAGGCTTATACTATTTGAAATTACAAACAATCCCTAAAGCCTGTACTCTTGGTTACCCTTACCCTGTTTGGATTTCTACCCAGTATTTACTGTCTTCTAACATAGAAACATTTACTTAATATCTCTCTCCCTCCATATGGAGCTCTAAATGGGGTGCAATTTCTGTTTTGTTCACTGATGTATCCCAAATACCTAGAATAGTCCTGGTACATAGTAAATATTCAACAACTATTTGTTAAATGATAATTTCTTCTTCAAGTAATATGAAGTACTTTTGGGAGGGGGGTAAATCGAACAAGGGATATTTATCTAATATACCATTCAATTTTACATTAAATCTTTGGACAAATAAATATTTATCCTCAGGCGATGGGATTTCTCGTCCAAACCCTCTCACTTCAACCCTCCATAGTCTGTGCTCTCAGATACCAAAGTGTTTTGCTCCCACACGGATCCCTGGGACTGGCAAAAATTGAAAAAGCCCTTAAACTACAAGGAAAGCATTCCTGATCCTACTCCCAGGCAAGTAATATGACAGAGAATAAATCAAAGACAGCACCCTGAAATGAACTGCCTTTGATATTACCATTCACCATGACCCACACCAAAAGCAATGATTTCCACCAATACTAAATCTAATGCCTACAGTAATCCCAAAAGGAAGAGAAAACTATTTCCACAGAGCATTTCAATATTTTATTTCAAACAACAGAATGTAATAACAAAGGAAATAAATTCCCAACTATTTCCTTGATATTAGCTTAATATTTCAACATTTTAAAATGTCATATTTTCTAATGCACAAGTTTAAATGATACACAGGTATTTTTGCATTAAAAGAAAATGAATGAAAGGGACAGCCAGCCCTGTCAGAGTTACTGATTCTCCAACTGACAAAAAACGTTATTATCTACTGACATCTCTGCCTGCTACCTAAATTTAATTTAAAGTTAAAGGTACTGAAATTTAAAATGCTGTTTTCAATTCTACTTTTAGGAGCACATTTAGTCCACGTTCACCCCTCCTAAATCTCACCTTTAAGAATTAATGAATATTTCGCTATTAATATTTAGGAAGATTAAAGTGAATATCTCATTTGAGGCGCTCTGCTGTCCCTGACAGTCTCCAAAAGTTTCACATCTTCAGGCAAATATTTCCATTTTGTAAGAATTATAATTTTCTTAAAGAATGCCACTGAAATGTAGTTTTTAGTTTCATGAACAATAAGTACATGTTACCTTTCATCTGGTTTCTAGGAGTCTCAAATTCTTTTTCCTTCACTTAGGGTACCTGGATGCTCATCGGTACTGCTTTCAGATCGATGAGGGGAATGTTCATTGCATGTTAGGTTGAATGTCCCTTATAAGTCTCATTGTATTCCGAATACTTTCACATTTTTTCCTCAAGTACTGGATACAGCTATCAAGTCTCACTAGAGTGGCATTGCTTATCTCCTGATAGTGCTTGCAATCCGTTTCTATTTCAAGGCTTCTCCAAGTTTTATTTTCTCTCAGTATCAGATTTACAACGTGCCTGTCACTCAAGTCATCTACCCATCAATTCAGAATTTATAAAACAGTATAAATTACAAGAGCACAGCTATAGAGTTCATATTACCTAATCACAGAATCTGTTCTGTTGTACCCTGGGATGGAAGAAGCCTTTTCTCCTGGAGATCCCAAAATTTGAAGTGTTGTATTAATGTCAACTTCAGATGAATGCTTAATGGAATATTCCATTATTTCTGGAGGTATTAGCGGAGTCTCTCCCTGAGTATCATCAGCTAAGAGGTAGCCTTCAGTTTAAAAAAAATTAAAAATGAACACTTAACAAATCTACATTTATCAAATTGCACTATATATGTTTTCAGTTTTATATGATTTATATACATCACATAAATTGATGTAAAAAGTAAATTATAAATGTTAATCTGTTAATGTCAGGTTTTATGAGAAAAAGTTTTCTGTTTCTCAGTTAAGTAACCCTCAAAAATACAGATAAGGACAAAGGGCAAATGTTTTAGTCACCAATTTTATAATTCATAGTGACATGGAGGTTTTTTAAAATCTAATACCTTATAAATAATTTTCAGTAATATGTTCTATAAAGTTAATAAAAATTCTACTATTATCACTATGAAAATTTGATATTTGGGTATTGCTTTTCAAAAGTAAAGACTTTTTTTCTGATTAAAGTACAAAAACACTAATAGCATGGTGGTTAAGAGTGAAGATTCTAAAAATCAGACTGCCTACATCTGCATTTTGCTCCAAAAATTAATAGCAGTGTGACCATGGTCTAGTTTCTTAAACCCTCTAAGTCTCAGCCCTTTCATTTATAAAATGGGAATAATAATAACAATGATGATGAGGATAATGATAATACCTAATAGTATTCATTCAGAGGGATACTATGAAAAATAACTGAGATCCACATAAAGCATCCGGTTTGCAAATGGCACTGAGTATGTTAAACATTATTTTTAAAAATGCACCTGTAGTTCTGTGACAGCAGCTACATCCAAATTTCATCCAATTCTTTGTAAGGTCCATAGTTTATAATATACAAAGCTTCTTTTAAAGCTAAAACTGCCCAGTTAGCAATTGCATTTCTAAAAAGAACAACCAACCAACCTGTCACTAAAATGAGCCAGTGAATATCTTCATACAGATCATCAAGCATTTTGTTGTCAGTGGTGCTTGAGCCAGGTGAAGCAAGTAATTGCTGCTGATGTCGTTGTAACTGACCGTGGAGTCTTGTAACTCTTTCCTCCAATAAGCTAAAATGGGCAAAAAACAACAGCTTCATAAAACTCAATAATCAAATACCTAGAACAATTTATAACCTTCATTTACTAGACAATATAAATTACGTTAGCACAAAAACACATATTCAAAAATATTTACTATAGAATACTATTGTATTCTCATAGCACTATAGCAATTGTGATTTACTGTTCATAGTACTAAAGCAACTGTGATTTACTGTTTATAACAATGAATTAAAACAAGGTTTTACAACAGGCATTTGAAAATTGGTTATTCCAAGTTTTTATTTATATGGGTCAAATCATTTCTCATACCATGTTTTCCATAATCTTTCTGCCATCTATCCTGTAGTGCCTGTGCTCCAAATGTCTATGCCAAGGAATGCAATCATGAGTATGTTTCTGTCCATTTGTTCCAGTGTGCTGGAATACGGGGTGGGGGTGTTTAGTCTTTACACTTTAAGTGCTCTCCAGGGAATTGTGAATATAGAATATTTTCTCCATGGGGTTTCTTTGGACTGTTTGTACCTTGTAAGAAGAGGTATACAGTGTTCTGCAGCAATTCTTCCTAGCATTCCTACACTGGCTAGTTGATCAGAAAACTGGTCTCGATCATCTTCTTGAAGTTCACTTATTTCTTCTTCCTCACGAGAGGCCACACCATTGGCAGTCTATTATACATAAACGAAACAAAGAATGAGGAATTGTACTACTTGGTTCAATAAACATGAATTTCTGCTGTACAGTAAAGTAATTTCCAGTACTGCATATGAAAGGCAGAGCTAAACAGAGCCAACCCTCTGGTACAGTTGTCAAGGGACTCCTTTTTTAATTAAGTTGCTAGACCAAATAGTTACAAAATGGGGGGAAACAAGAAAAAGAAAAAAAGTGGAGGGTATTTACCCCACCATAAATAACACAGCTAACTGCAAACCCATAACCACTCCCTATACCAGAGAATTTAACTTCTGTCAATGAAAGGATTTGGCATCTTTAAAATCCATAGTCCTCTGGATATAGGAAGTCAGTCACATCGCCTAACAACTATAAAGACACAGGTGGGTGACTCATAACTGAAAAGAAAGACAGTAACTGCAACAACATCCCACAGAAAAAAGAACTCACTTGGAAATGGGATCACTTGGCTTCCAGTTAATGCTCTCAGCAAATCTGAGGCGCATCCAACCTAAATTTCTAGTGTTATGCAATTATTATACAGTGTATAATCAGCTATAATGGATTTTTAATTACTGCCTTAAAACTTACCAAATTCCTGGTGCCATCTGGAGCAGCTAGGTGGCACTGAATATAGGAATTAAAAACTTGAACTGCATGCTGGGTAAAAAAGCCTTTATGGAAATGTTTGTCATCTTGGACCAAAGTTAGCCAGGATTCCAACAATTTATCATATGCTTCCATATATACCATATCATCTTTATCAAGCTAGAAGAAAAGAACACTCATAAAACAAAAGGCAAGAGTAACAAAATAGGCATTATAGCAAGAGCCACACAGCTAAGCATAAAATAGTTTTATCAAGTTTTCCTTTAACAAATGTTCCCAATTATTATTCAATAACCTACCTAAATGGGCTTATTCTTAAATTAATTAACCAATTCAAACACTGAAGCAAAAAAGTGTAGGCTTTCAAAGAAACTCTCTAAAATGTCTCTAATTTCAATCTAAATAATTCTTAGGCAATAGGAATTAATGTTTACTTTTTAGAATATTAGTGATTCAGGGCTTTGAGGAATGTGCAATTAGCAAATAAAAATATTAGGAACATTTTCCTGTGATCAAGAAAAGAATTGTTTTAATAAGAGATATAATTTGCACTTCCTACACTTGTTAAAATGATTTTAGAGAAACTGAAGAGTGATCAAAACACACTGACCCAGTCAGCATATTTAAGAATATGTGGGGCAAACTTCAAAGATGCTCCTTAACAATAGATCATTCACTTCATAATTACAAAGAAGAGCAAATTCCATACTGTAGAAAATAAGTGTCTTCAATAAATTTAATATCTACTGACTCAACCCTTAATATTAGAGAAATATCACAAGTTTCATTTTTTAGAGAAAAATCCAGAATTTCACAAGCATAAACACTTTTTGAATATACTTTCCCTTCCTCTTTTTGATTTATTTCCATCAGTTAATTTTTCTTCTTTAAAAGGAAACACAAGTGGAAAAAACACATTAGAAAATAGATGAATATATTAAAAAGGGACAGGTAAATAAAAGCTTAGAGGCGGCCTCGTCTCTTCCCCAACTCTCTATTTAGACTAGGACTCTCCCTGAGAGTGTAAAAGCCATAACTATATCTGCATGCGCTTACACTAACAAGACCATACATACTGTATCAAACAATTTATTACATTCCTAGTGAAATTATTTGGATTGCTATTCTTAATTTTCCTCTTTCCTAGTCTGTCTTGTTCGTTTAGCAACTACTATTAATTTAAAGTTTTTACACCAAAAGCATTAAGAAATAAAGAGAAATTTTCAGAGAAAAAGGTAACAGAGCTGTTGTACATCATCAGGACATTTTACAGAGCTACTTGTGGTCCAAAAAAGCACTGAATGGAACTAATGTTTCTTCAAAGGCTGCACAGACCTGGAGGCAGGAATGAGCCTGGCATGCTCAAGCAACAGGAAGTGTCCATATATCTGGAGCAATAGATGCCAAGACCCAACACAACATGGGATCAGAGAGGTAGGCAAAAAAACATGAAGAGGACCATTACAGGCCATGATTAGAACATTTCTTCTAATTGCAGTGAGAAGCAATTTCCTTACAAACAAAGCATAAAAAACTCCAGTCTGCAAACAAACAAACAAACAAACAAACAAACAGACAAGGGGGCCCAGTGTTCTTTTTTACTTTAGTTGCTCTTTTTCACTTTAATTATTATTCTGGTTATTTTTGTGTGTGTGGTAATGAGGGTGTCGGGGATTGATTTTGGTGATGAATGTACAACTATGTAATGGTACTGTGAACAATCGAATGTATGATTTGTTTTGTATGACTGCATGGTTTGTGAATATATCTCAATAAAACGAATATTAAAAACAACAACAACAACAAAAAAAAAACCTCCAGTCTGCTTTGCATGTATGGTGGGGTCTTACGCTAGGGAAGAGGTACTGTCCAGAGTCCAGACTGAGCATACATTTTGGAGGAAGGACTGACAAGATGGCTCATGGAACTGGAAATATGGCCTGAGGGAAAGAGAAAAGCAAGGGGGGTACGTGGAGAGATGGAGGTCTATTTACTAAAATGTGGAATATGGGAGGGTGGGGGGGCATGTGAGATGGCAGGTATGGGGTCACAAAGATTTCTGTTTTGGACATGTCCAAATGGGAATGTCTGATATACAGCTGGAGTTTAGGAAAGAGGTCAGGGCTAGAAATATAAACTTGGGAATCATCAGCATATAGTTATCTATATATTTATTTTTAAAGTCACAAAACCAGAAGCATTCATCTAGAATAAAAGGTGCTTGTTGCTTTAAAGAAGAAGAAGAAGGAAAGGGCCCCACAGGAGACTGCGCAGGCCACTGAGGCAGGGAGAATACCAGGAACCTGTGGTCACAGAAACCAAAGTATGCAAATTAACCAGAACTAATTTGTGCTTCTTTATGCCTTTGGCTTTTATTAACGCTCAGTATACCAGGGAAAATAGTGATTAAGTCCAATGGACTGCTTTAATATTTTTAAGTCATTTTGTGAAAAATTCATATAAAAATGATGGGACTGTGAATTTTTTTAAGAATTTAAACTCAGCAAACCCAAATTTTCATCCTATATTTTCTTGGCTTTAAAGGGATAGATACCCAAACGGGGCAACAGTCTTTGAATGTGACTAAATCAAATATATCCAACTTGTAAATACTTTTAAAATCCCATCTCTATTAGGCTCTAATTTATTATTAATACTGGTTCTTCTCCTTGCTCATGCACCAACAAATATATTACTTTTGAAAATTTTGATGGCTCATAATTTTGTTGAAGGAAGGATGGCCATCCTTCTGGCTCCATAATTGAAAAACACTTGCATTTTTAGATTTACAAATGCAATAAAATGATTAATGCAATGATTTTTTTTTTCATTTCAACACCATTCTACCAGTCACCTTTGTATACAATGTTTCCATCATTGGTACAATCAGGAATCCTATCATGTAAATGATGTTGCAAGAACATAAAAAAAAAAAGATGAAAGAAAGTACTGTCAACATCTTTTTAGCAAAATTGGATGGCATGGATCTTGTCACAAAATACTGGGTGATGAATTTCTTCCAGTGGAAAGACTGACTGGATGAGAATATCCTATTTTTTATTGTTGCTCTTAGAAATATATTGTTGACTCCTCAATTACTGAGTTTAAGAAAATTTACCTAAGATATCATCAGCTAAAACTCAGTTTGAGATTTCACTTGTATTTTTATTTTTACCATCAATTAGAACCTAGAGAGCTGCTGTCTCCTTGTATTCACCTTCTGACTCATTTAATCACTGTGAAACATCTTGTTCCGCCAATTTTCTTCTTTGCTAAGATGAAAAATTCTGAATTCTAAACAGTATTCAATGAAATGTTTAAAAAAAAAAGACACAAAAAGATGGTGTCTCTCCAAACTTCCTAAACAACTTCTTCAAAGATCATGTTATACTTTGGGCAATGCAATTAGAAAACTGAAGAATAACAAATAACAGTGATTTCTTTCACTATAATATCACCTTCTAGGTAATTCCATCATTCTTTCAATTTCTTATTATTTTAATATTATTTTTCACTATAGATGGGAATAACTGATGAATCATGCTGAGATAATTACTAAGATGCTCAAATAGCAAAATGTGATAAGATATAGGAGAAATAAGATCACTAAGATTCCATAATGTATTTTATTTAGACTTGTCAAAAGGTCTACTGGCTAAGAAATTTCAAAGACACGAGAGGCTACCCTGGAGGTTACTCTTTCGCAAGTTTCAGCTAGATATGCCATATGGCCACAGTAGGACAAGCCCAAATCATCAGGAAAACCCCAAAGAATACCCTGGTCCCTATCTGAGACTCAAGTTTCACTTACTAAGCTTATTATTCAGAAACTTAAATCCTCCAGAGTGTTCCTATGCCAGATAAGTCTCAAAACCCAGAGGCAACAGCCTCTTCAAGAACATCAGCCAGAAGTGCCCCCCTTTCCCCTAATGTCAAAACCCCTTTTCAATATGAACAAACTAGGGTGGTCACTGCCTAGATATCCCTGAAGACTGAGAAAAGTGATTAAACAAGAGGAAGGGGTAGCAACAGACAAGATAAGATTTAATAAAGATTACTACTGAATCTTTATATAAATGCTTTTTTTATTGTTTATTTTTTTACTTGCTAGGGCATTAAAATAGCTAGAAGGAAATAATTGAAATGGTAGAACTGTAACTCATAACACATTCTTTGAAATCTGCTCTCTACCTGTTAAATCATACTTTGAGAGTTTTCACTTTTCTGTATGTATATTTCACAAAAAATGGAAGAAAAAAAAAGAGTCCACTACATCCATTAGGTAATTGCAAGATAAAATGTCTTATTCTAATTTTTTAAAGTCCTTTTTGTTCTTTTTAAAGTCTCTAAGAAAGAATAAAAGTCATGAAACATCAAACCTTACAAATTGTCAGAACTGTTCAAAGAAACTCAAAAACTAAACTGGGTCCAATAGACCCTGATGATAAAGTTAAAGAATGTTGCCAGAAATAGCCAAATAAAAACTGTCAAAGCATGACCTGTTGTCATGGAGCTGAGGATTCCATATCATTCACTGTCTCCTACAAGAAGTGCTACAATGCATTTTTTTCTAATTTCATTTTTACTTAATATTAGGAAAAATTCTTCTGAGGAGCTGGTAAGCTTCCTCTTTTTTACAGAAGCCCCTATTAAAGAACTGCATCTCCCTTGCTACTCTAAGACTTTCAAATCCAAATCTGAAAATCAAACTTATTATCTCAGATGAGCTTATAGCCTATATAGCAGGGTTACTGTTTTCTCTAGTCTTGACTTTCTACTCTTATTGTTATTTTCAAGTTTTAAAAGATTATTTCATTTTAAATGCTCCTTTTACAAGCCATTAGAAATCTCGTATGAAACAAAAGAGGATTATAAAAAAAATAAAACAATCTCTACTATAATTTCCACTGCTATGCTTATTACATATACTCTTTCTCTCTAGGATATATCCACTCTTCTAAAGACTACCTGATTCATAGAGTAGAAGCTGTGAAGAATGATGGCCTTATACAAAACAAGACACCATTTGAAATCAAAGATCCTGAACAAACGGAAGGACATTCTGTGTTTCTAGATGGGAAAACTAAGTATTATTAAGATGTCAATTCTATTCAAAGCGATTTGCAGATTCAATGCAATCCAAATCAAAATTACAACAACCTTCTTTGCAGAATTGGAAAAGCCAACCATCAAGTTTATATGGAAGGGTAAAAGGCCCTGAATAGCAAAGCCATCTTGAAAAAGAAGAATGAAGTTAGAGGACTCACACTTCCCAATGTTAAAACTTATTACATATAGTTAACAATAACATTGTAATATTCTTCCTTTAAGTGTAACAAAGGCAATACACCAAAGCTAATGTCAACGGAAGGGGATACTAAGGAAGGGGTATGGGATTCTTGTTGTTTCTCCTTTTTTGTTTCCTTTTTATTACTTATTCTTTTTTTCCTTCCTCTTCTTTTGCAGAAAAAATGGAAATGTTCTCATATAGATTGTGGTGGTGAAAGCATAATTCTGTGATTATACCAGGAGCTATTGACTGTTCACTCAGGATGGACTGCATGGTGTATGAATAAAACTGTTAAAAAAATCAGCAGAGACATACAAGTGCCGGAGAAGATGTGGAGAGATATACCTATTCACTGATGGTAGGGAAATAGAATGGTGCAGGTACATGCTTGGAAGAACTGAAAGCAGGGACACGAGTAGGCAATTACACACTGGTGTTTATGGCAGCAGTTTTCACAATTTGCAATGAATGGAGCAGCCTAAAGGTATACATACAAAGGATGCAAGAAGGAATGAAGTCATGAAGCATGCAACTAGTTGAATGAACCTTGAGGACATTATGCTGCATGAACTAAGCCAGAAAGGAAAGGACAAATATTGTAAGTCCTCACTAATATAAACTTATTATAATGACCAAATGCTGAGAATTGAATTCTAGAGCCTAGGTACCTGGGGATAGAATGTGGACAGAGATTGGGCAATCGATGACACAGAAGAACAGAGTATTCAATGAGTCCTGTTGTAAAGGTTCACAGACTGTAAGCTCTTAGAGCAGTCACATCTCTTCCTGAGTTTTGACTATTATTTAAGAGATGTTTATTTGGTACAAAATTGACATTCTCTGTAGCATGCTTTCTAATATAACCTGTATGATCAGTTTATTTAAACAACATTGTTGCACGGAACCTAAGCTGGGGAATGAGATCTTGTTATTCTGTACAGGTTAATATGATACCCGAATGCACCCCACTGTACTTTGAGCAGAAAATAAAAAACAGTATTTACAAAGTCACCTTGAGGGACAGGAAAAATGTCGAAATATCAAACTTCCTCACCCGGGGAATTCCTGTTTATTACTGCAAGAATTAGAGAATCCCAATTTAATAAGTCAAGCCCTTAACCTTGGGGCTTGCCCTTCTGAAACTTATTCTTACAAAGGAGAAGCTAAGCCTACTTATAATTATGCATTAGAGTCATCCCCATATTACCTCTTTTGTTGCTCAGATGTGGGTTCTTTCAGCCAACTCTGCAAACAAACTCACTACCCTCCCCTCTATGTGGGATATGACTCCCAGGGTATAAGTCTCCCTGGCAATGAGAGATAGGACTCCCAGGGATGAGCCTGGTCCTGGCATCATGGGATTGAGGATGCCATTTGGACCAAAGAGGGGAAAAATTAAACAAAATAAAGTTTCAGTAGCTGAAAGATCTCAAATAGAGTCAAGAGGTCAGTCTGGAGGTTATTCTTATGCATCTTATATATATTCCTTTTCTAGTGTATTAGAACAGTTTCTAGTGTATTAGAATAGCTAGAAGGAAATACCTGAATATGCTGAAAAGTAATCCAGTAGACTTGATTCTTGATGACAATCATAAAACTATATAACTTTAATCGTGTGTCTGCGTGATAATGAAAATCTGGTGACTGACACTCGCTTTAACCAGTGTATGGGCAGATGAGTAATAAAATAATGACAAAAAGTATATAAATAATAGAGAGGAAAAGGAGTATGGGACAGTTTGGGTGTTCTTCTTATTTTTTACTTTTTTGATACATTTTTATATTTTTTTCTTTATTTTGGAGTAATGAAAATGCTCCAAAATTGATTGTGGCAATGAAAGCAAAACTATACGATGATACCGTGTGTCACTGATTGTATACTTTGGATGGATTATATGGCATATGAGTATATCTCAATAAAATTGCATTAAAAAAAACTTACTACAAAGCCACAGTATCAAAACAGCATGGTACTGTACAAAGACAGACATATAGACCAATGGAATAGAACTGAGAGTTCAGAAATCAACCTCATATTTATGGCCAACTGATTTTTGACAATGGGGCAAAGACCACTCATTGGGGAAGAACAGTGTCTTCAACAAATGGTGCTAGGAAAACTGGAGCTCCATGTGCAGAAGAGTGAAGGTAGACCCTACCTCACACCATATACAAAAATCAATTCAAAATGGATCAAAGACGCAAATATAACCGCCAGAACTATAAAACTCCTTAAAAGAAAACACAAAGAAGCATCTTCAGAACCCTGTGTTAGGCAACAGTTTCTTATACTTTAGCACAAGCAACACTAGAAAAAAATAGATAAATGGGAACTCATCAAAATTAAAAATTTTTGTTCCTCAAAGGACTTTACCATGAAAGTAAAACAACCACCCAAAATATTTGGAAACCACATATCTGATAAGACAGAATACATAAAAAAATCTTTCAACTCAACAACAAAAAGACAAACAACCTAATGAAAAAAATGGGCAAGAGACCTGAACAGACATTTCTCCAAAGAAGATATACAAGTGGTCATAAAGCACATGAAAAGATGTTCAACATCATTAACCATTAGGGAAATGCAAATCAAAACCACAATGAGATACCATTTTATACCCACTAAAATAGCTACTATCAAGAAAATGGAAAATTACAAGTGTTGGAGAGGATATGAAGAAATAGGAACAAACTCATTCACTGTTGGTAGGGATGTAAAATGGTATAGATGCTGTGGAAGACAGTTTGGTGGTTCCTCAGAAAGTACAGAATTACCATAAGACCCAGTGATCCCACTTCTAGGTATATACCCAGAAGAACTGTAAGCAGGGACTTGAACAGATACTTGCAAACGATGTTCAAAGCAGCATTATTCACAACTGCCTAAAGATGGAGGCAACCTAAGTGTCCATTAACTGATGAACAGATAAACAAGTTGTAGTATATACACACAATGGATGTGATGATTTGGAGGTTTTATGGGCCTTAGAAAAGATAATATTCCTAAAACTAATTCATTCCTTTGGTATAGATCTATTGTGGGTGGGACCTTTTGATTAGGTTATTTCAGTTGAGGCTTGCCCTAGGTGGGTCTTAATCCTCTTACTGGAATCCTTCATAAGAGATGAAATTCAGAGAAGCACACAGAGAAGCTGAGAGAGAAAAGCAAGAGAAGCTGAGAGAGAAAGACAAACAGAAAATAGAGAAGAACCACAGGAACAGAGAGGAAGCCACTGAAACCAGAAGCTGGAAGCAATGAATCTGGGAGTGGAGGGAGAGACCAGCAGACATCTCCATGTGCCTTGAGAATCGCCAGTAGCTGGTCTTTGGGGAGAAAGCTTTGCCTGTTGATGCCTTCATTGGACATTTTCATGGCCTCAGAAGAGTAAACTTGTAAGTTAATAAACCCTCATTGTAAAAGCCAACCCATTTCTGATATATTGCATTTTGTCAGCTTTAACAAACTAAAATAATAGAATATTATTGAGCCGTAGAAAGGAATGATGTTCCAATATATGCGACAACATGGACAAACCTTGAAAACATCATGTTCAGTGATATGAGCCAGACACAAAAGGACACATATTATATGGCCTCACTGATGAGAAATAATTAGAATAAGCAAACTTACAGAGTCAGGATCTAGAATATAGGTTACCAGACGTCAGGGTGCAGGTAGGAAATAGGGAATTAAGGCTTAAGTTGTACAGAGTTTCTATTTGGGTTGATTGTAAAGTTTTGGTGATGGATGATAACGATAGTAGCACCGCATTTTGAACCTAATTAACAGCACTGAATTACATATATGATGTGGTTAAAGGGGGAAATTTTATATTGTTTATATGGTACTATAATGAAAACTAAAAAAAAATTCCATGGAACTATACAACACAAACAGTGAACCCTACATCAAAACATGGGTTACAGTAAATAGCATAATTATATAAATATGCTGTAATCAGTTGTAACAAATAATCCATACTAAAGCAAAGTGTTAATAACAGGGTGGTATATGGGAATCCTATATTTTTTGCATGATTTTTCCAGAACCCACAACTCCTCTTAAAAAAAAAAAACGGAATGTTCACATATTTTATGATCCAGAAATTCCACCCCCAGGTTTATACCTGAGAAAAACTCTATCAGACATATATACTAGAAAACACATTTAAAAATTTTAGTGCAGCAGTGTTTGTATGGCAAAAAAAGGGGGGAAACTCAAAAGTTCATCTAAAACAGAACAGAAAAACAAATTGTGGTATAATATTCACACAATGGCATATTTTGTAGGGATATATATGTATAAAATATTTTAAGCAAGGAAATAATAAACCAATTTTTAAAACAGTGGTTATTTCTGTTGCAGGGCTTGGAAACGGAAGTAGCTAGGGAAATGGGACTGGGATGGTGCACATTGGTAATTATCAACCGTATAGCTAACAACCGAGTTCTTGAACTGGGTCATGGGTTCACAAATGATAATTTTATTACTCTGTTTAGAACTTTGTATCTGGTAACATTTTTTTGTCTGGATCATATATAACATTAAAAATCATTCACAGTGGTTTTGAGGACTTAGAATATATAAAATGATCAGTCAGAGCTAAGATTGCCAAGCACAGTGCCCAATTTCTTATTAGCAACAGGAGGATAAATTCAACAAAAATTTATTGAACACTAAGAGCTAATGCTGTAATATAGAGATGAATAAAATAGTTTCTTCCCACAGAAACAACTGTGGCCTATTCGTATACTTAACAAAGCATGTGCTTTGCAGACATCATTTGTTAAGTCTTAACAGTTTATCTTGCCAGAGTAAACAGATGGGTAACATACCTTAAGAGGAACTCATCTAAATGGAATAGCATCCTTTGGCCTAGAGAGTCTCAAAAGGAAAAACCAGGACATTTTCTAAAAACTGTCTTTGTTGCTTTTAGTACATATCTAATACATCCTATCATAGTTTAATTGTTTACATACAGAAAAGTATAAAGAAAATGTAAAAGCTATGTAAGCCTTGTTCATCATTGAAAGAGCTTTCAACAATCCCTCCTATAAAACCCTGATACTAGACAAAACAGAAGATCATAGGTAGACCATAAGAACCCCTATTTACTGGACAGTGATTTTAAATAAGGAATTATGGGCTTATAAAAAGCCTTCTGGTTCCTTCTGGGTACCAAAACAAGTTTACCTCACCAGGCAAAGGGTGAGAAATTTGGTTGATGACAATTGGCAGCTAAATCGTTCAGTCTGCTCACAGAAGACTGAAACCTAACCTAGTACTTTTTCATAATGCCTTGGCAGGGCTCCATGGTTGCTCTGGCCCACACCCAGCAGCGCGGCCAGCAGCACGTGCAGAGATGACTCAGGAGGCCCAGCTAGACACGATGTGCTCATACACGGGGCACTGTCGGGCCTGCTGCCAGAAAGGCTTTGGAGAGGGGCTTAGAGTCTCTGAGACTACTTGACCCCACTTTGCTGCATTTGGGAGTGGAGGGTGGAGAAAGGGTGAGCAGAACGTTGAGACTGTCACTTCCACTTCAAGGCACATAACTAACTTGAAAGTGTATACAGCTTTTCAGTCAGAAGAAATCTGTTTCTAGGTTTTGGTAATTATGTTGAGAATATAGTTCCAAAATAATGTTTAATTTTATTTATGAAAATTCTGTCAAATAAAGCTTTGGAAAGAAAACTTTCAGAATATGAATCTGCCCCTTTTTTGACACTGAATTCAATTTCTGAAATTAAAATCTATTATCAAATACTGGAAAAGTATATAAGATAAATCTCATGCTAGAGTAGTTCTAAGTTATTCTGATTATCACACTGTGAAAAACTCCAAATCTACTCCTAAGTAGCAACGTACCACAGTTACTATCAGACATTTGGTATAACCCACACCACAACAATCGATTTTCCCCCCACAAACAGCAAACAGCCTACATCACAAGTCCAAATCTTCTTCATGAAGTTGGAAAATTCTTTCTGTTGCTTGTCAAGATTATCTTCATATGTAAACATAAATTACACGAGTTAAGAAAAGTATATGATTCATGGACGTAAATGTCATGAGATGGTGTGGGCAATTAATCTTCAAACAGAAATGTTTATTTCTAAGGAATAACCTTTAATAAATCCCTTAGCCTTGTTTAACTTTGGGATCTCTATTCCCAGCCTGAGGCTGCTGCTACTTTACTGACTTAGTATTTACAAGGACTTGGGATTAAAAACAAATTCAACTGATCAGAGACTGCAGAAGCTGGAAAAACATGCTAAAAGCACTGGCTGGGTAGTTCACTAGCAGCATGTGCTAGCAAACATGATGGAAAAAATCATTTGGCAGAAATACTTATGTAACAAAAAAGTTGCCTGCAATAACAGGGGGGAAAAATAAAAGGTTAATCTGGGGAAAAAGGCTCCATCAATACACAATTTCTTAATCTGACTGATACACAATTGTTCATTTTATTATGCTTTATAGCTTTTATAAACACATTAAGAATTTTATTTTATATGAACAAAATATTTCACAAGACATTCAAATTTTATAGGCATTGACACAATCACCAAGTCCAATGACAGATCATAAACAATATTTGTATTACAGAGGGTAAAAATTAACAGGGAATGACATACAGAAGATCAAAGACTGAAACCTACCTTAGTTTATGCCATTAATCATCTGCTATAAGCATTTAAATTATTTTCTTACAACTGTATCACTTAAGGTGAATATGGCAATAATAGAGAAAAATGACAGGGCTGCCACAAATAAAAATTCATGAAACGTCCATTTAGAAAAGAATTTAGAAGACTCTGAATGTCAAATGCAAAAGAAATTAATTCATTATCTAGTTATTTTGACTTTTTTCTAGCTAGTTCTTAAAGCACCTATTAATTTAACTTTGGAATATCTATGCAGCTGACACGTCAACTACTACATATTATCGACTAGTATTACAATTACTGGGTGCCCAAAGAAACAGAAGATGGAATAGCCCCTACTCCAGAAGAGCCAATCTAGTTTGGCGCTTCTGGTGTTAGTTGTACATTTCCCGACACACCATTTCCCCCTCTACCCCCCAACACATACAAGACCAGTGAAAACCGCATCGGGTGGCCATGACGTTTAAGAGTATCTGTTTAGTTTTCAGGCAGCTCATCTTGCAGGGGCCACCCTTAGCTCTCAACCTCACCAAATCCCCCTACCTGGCTTCTACAGTTAATGCAAGCCTTTAGACAAGTCTTTTCTCTTTGCCCTTTCAATAGGAGACCGATTATTTTTTAAAATATTTTATAAGTCAGCATCATAAACAGATCAAGAGATTAAAAGAAATAATACTTCTTAAATAAAACCTATTAGTTACAACATAACCAATGCCTTCTTGTGAAACAAAGCACAATTTATATCTACTTCTCTAAACATGTACCTAGTTTTCTCATTTCCAATGTTCTTATGTCAAACCTTGGCAGAAAAATCTTTTCTTTGCCAAGTTTTTCAGTCTCCTGGTCAAAACAAATACTGAATTTAAAATCTGCAAACCAAGAATGCCATGTATCTCCCAGCAATTATTCTTTAAATGTTTAAAGAACATTCTTAACACAGGTAGCTGAGTTTCTAAATGTGACCATCATGCTGTTTAATCCACCTGGCTTAGAAGAGAAAACAAACCAAGGGGGAAGAACAAACTACAATGAAATTACATTAAATGAAAATGATTTTGCATGTGTGATGAGTTGAAAGGGCTATGAGTAAAGCTTAAAAACAATTTCCCCCCAGGGGAGTGAATCTCCCTGGCAACGTGGAATATGACTCCCGGGGAGGAATGTAGACCTGGCATCGTGGGACGGAGAACATCTTCTTGACCAAAAGGGGGATGTGAAAGGAAATGAAATAAGCTTCAGTGGCAGAGAGATTCCAAAAGGAGCCGAGAGGTCACTCTGGAGGGCACTCTTACGCACACTTTAGACAACCCTTTTAAGGTTCTAAAGAATTGGGGTAGCTAGTGTTGGATACCTGAAACTATCAAACTACAACCCAGAACCCATGAATCTCGAAGACAGTTGTATAAAAATGTAGCTTATGAGGGGTGACAATGGGATTGGGAAAGCCATAAGAACCACACTCCACTTTGTCTAGTTTATGGATGGATGAGTAGAAAAATAGGGGAAGGAAACAAACAGACAAAGGTACCCAGTGTTCTTTTTTACTTCAATTGCTCTTTTTCACTCTAATTATTATTCTTGTTATTTTTGTGTGTGTGCTAATGAAGGTGTCAGGGATTGATTTAGGTGATGAATGTACAACTATGTAATGGTACTGTAAACAATCGAAAGTACGATTTGTTTTGTATGACTGCGTGGTATGTGAATATATCTCAATAAAATGAAGATTAAAAAAAAACAAAAAAAAAACCAAACAATTTCCCCTGGATTTCCATTTTTAGAACATAAATTTCCCCTTGAGACATTCAAATCCCAAATATCATGCCTTTACACTTCTATTCCTCCAATATCTACATTTTTCCATCACTTAAATATCTGCCTGATCTGGTTCCTTTCCTTTTCAAATCACAAAACTGCCAAACTACATAAACACAATCCTTCCCAAGTTCTCTATTCTCTGAACAATTTCTGAAGAAATATGAAAAGCTCAAATATACTTTGTTAGTCTCCCACCCAAAACAACTCAATTAGGATTTAACATGCAAATTTAATATGATTACAAATATTCTTTTTTATTCTTACAGTCTTAGAAGATTCAAATTTTGATTTATTAAAAAAAAAGTTTCAACAATTAATAACTTTGTAAAATAAACCATTATTTTCTGTGATTAATTGTAGTTTTCACAATAACTGTTAAAAAGAAGCTATGCTATCACGGGGTTCTAGTACATATTTTCTATATTTAAATACAAAATTTGGAAAATACAAACTTGAAAATTTGTGCCAAAAACATCTTTAGTATTAATTATTGTTGCTAAATTGCATTGTATATATTATTAAACTATACCATCAAAAAATCAAAAAGCACAGTCTAATCAAAATAAGCATGGTTACAATTATTTAACAAATTATATTTACATAATTTCCGCTTAAGTCCAAACTGAAAAGTTCATGAAGATAATAATTTTAAAAAATCACACATAATCATAACCATACCATGAAGTTAGCAGCATCAAAATAATTTTTAATGTATTTCACTCCATTTTCTATGTTCAGATACTAAATTATCTCAAAATCAAAACTTAAGACCAACACATTCCATCCACTAAAATGATTTTAATCCACACATTTTTAAAGGTCATATTTCCAAATGCATGTTGCTGAATAATTTGCACATATAAACACAAAAGCAATTCTACGACTCACTTAAAACAATCATCATGAGAAATGTCCTAAAGGCACAGCAAATTTCCTCGTGAAAAACTGAAACCATTTATTTTAGAATAGTCACTCACCACTTCTTCCAATGCAGCACTTCGCCCAAAAGAACAAGTGAGGTGTGTGAGGCAGTTAACAAAGGAGGAGAAAAGTTCATTTGGAATGGCAGTTAAAACATTTCGAGGGAACACAGTTATCAGGTTGCTGATAATGCTGGAGATTCCCACAGCTTCAGAATCTTCTATTTCAATTCTACAAATCAAGTAACGGGTTATTATTAAGTGGTAGAAAAAAAGTTACAATAACTCATTTTCAAACATGCAAATATTATCACCTTTTCATGTTCAAAGGTATATCTCTGTGTATTAATTTCAAATGACCAATACAACTTCAAAATATAAAAAGGGATGACAAATCACTAATTCCCTTTTTTCCTCCACTGCTAAACATACACAAAAATTGAAGGTTCCTTTTTCAGTTATAAAGGGGAAGTATACCTACCCATTGATAGTATTCAGTAATCCCTCAATGAAGTGTGCTAGATAATCAACTTGTGATCCTTCATCAGGGAAGATGGGTCCATGAAGAGAAGCTAACTGGGCAAGGCACTGTAGAGAATCTTGTGCCATATCTGAATCTTCTCTGATTTTTCGATGTACCTGTTAGAAAGAATTACTAATCCATAAATATAAATTCTTCTTTTGTAAGGGTCACGTGTCTATCATGCCGAATGAGGTAAGAGAAAAAATTCACTGTTGCTGGTTATCTGTAGAAAATAGATTTAATTCCTTAATTAAACTAAATTTGAAAATTGTCCCCTGGTTCACTTTACATCATAGGTCATGATTTTAAACATATCAATTTATTTTTAACTGAGGGCTACCTACATTTTGAAAATTGAACTGCCTCCAGCATGTTATGACAAAGAGAGAAACAGATGCCAGCCAGTCAGACATACTGCTACTTCTAAAAACAGCAACAACGACAGTCATCTGTATTATGCTAACTATGCCTAGCTACAGCTTCGTGCTAAAGTTAGCAGACAAGTTCAATCAAGAGTATATAGATGCTGCTTTGGTGGAAGTAAATAGTTGTAGAATTAGAAAACCAATATACCATTCAATCCCTAGATACTCATCCATTCAACTAATATGTAAGCATACTCTTTCACTGAGATTGCCTACAATTTTTTGTTTGAATCTCATTTTATCCTACACTTTGCTATTTTATAATAGATGCTAAACTTTTTATTAAAATTTTAGGTTACATTTATTTTAATTTTAAAGCTCATCTAGATTTTATTTCAATAATGCAATACTGATGTAAAAAACCTGATATACAGTATGAGAGAAATGGTCCCAAAATACTGCTACTTACTTTTACAGTATTAATAATCTCAAATTTTAAAGATGCTTTATTTCTGTGATCTAACATAATTAAAATAGCTAAGGAAAATGTCTATTTAGTGAAGAAATCATATGATAACTATTTACTTTAATCTACCAAAAACTTCCCTGTGTGACCATCTTCTGGTTTCCACAAGAACTTTGCTAAGTGCTTCTAATCTTGTCCTTCTCAAACCTCTCTATTTTGTGGATGCCACACAATTCTGAACATTTATTTCCTATTTGTTTAAGTTTCTGTTCATATTGTCTCTGCAAATCATTGATAGATTACTTCAGGTTAGAACATTCCTTTTAAATCTTCACTGGTACAGTGCCGGGACCACAATGAACACACAATAAATAAATCCTGTTCACTGACTGATTCCATTCACTTTTAACCTCCAAACTACTTAAGAAATTAAGGAATTCTTAAGAATTAATAAATTAAGAAATTTATAAATGCTGAAAAAGCTCGAGAAATTATAAAGTTATTTAATATACTGACAAGCTTAAAATATGTTACTCTCTTTGGTCTAGAACAGGGGTTAGCAAACCATGACCCACAAGCTAAATCTGGCCTGCTGCTATTAGTCCACAAACTAAGAATAGTTTTTATGTTTCTAAGTGGTTGAAAAAAGTAAAAAGCAATAATTTGTGACACAGGAAAATTATACAAAATTCAACATTTATTGCCCATCATAAAGTAGTATTGAAATAGAGCCCATTTTTTATGCATCACCCATGACTGCTTTTGTATAATGGCAGAGTTGAGCTGCTGCACCAGACTATATGATCTGCAAAGATTAAAAAAAATTTACGATATGGACCTTCACAGAAAAAGTTTGCCAACCACTGGTGTAGAACAATACAAATGTTTCCTAAAATATATTCTAATGTATTTTAATTTTCATACAGTAAATGCAAAGTATAATAAAAAATTTCCTATATGCACATTCTATCTCATGAACTTCTGAATGCAACCCATTCTTAAGTTCTTTATCCAAAAACCATAACTAAATTTTTGTTATCATGCCTGGAAATCAATCAACATTTAAACATTATATCCAAGGTACATTCTACCAATGGATAGAGTGTAATCCGGGACAACACAAACCCATCTCACAATCTTCTCTATTCAGCCAGGCAAAATAGCTCCTAGTGCCTGGTTTAGGAATTAGAGAAATGAGGAATCAAAAGACCAGCTTCAATGGGAGTAGCTAATGTCAATTATGTTTAAAAATTAATTAATTAATTAAATTAAATAAAAAGACTTTCCCAAGAGCCTGCCGATATTGATCATGCTTAAATTATGGCCCCTGAAATATGAACCACATAAAACTCATGATAAATGATTAATTCTCATATAGCAGATTCTTGCACTTTTCCCAATGTCAGCATTACAAAGGAGTTCTGCCATATCTGGAAAAGTACTTCAATATAAATTATATTTTACTAATTAAAATGCGAATTCACCACCTCAGTATTGGAAGGAGGCAAAGGGATTAATGAAATCGAAGAGTCTAGCAGGCCACCCAGCAATGTGAATGGTGAGGCTAATCATCAATACAAGGAATAAGGAAGAAGCAAGTTATTAAGATGATGAATTCCACTGGAACATGTTAAATCTGAAATGTCTGTGGGCCATCCAAATCAAAACATTCAGTAAGCACTTGGATTATATGGTTCTGGAACTCTGTAGTGGCCTGTGCTGAATATAGACTTGGGAGTCATTGGTGGAAAAGTAGGGCTTCAAGTTCTCCGTGTGTGAGAGACAGCCCAAGGAGAGAGCATACAGTTAGCAAGGCTGAGAACTGAGATAGGAACACCATATTTATGTGAGAAGCACAGAATGAAGAAACCAGAAATGAGGTCAAGTGCAATCTGTCAAAAAGGTAGGAGAAAAACAAAAGTGAGAGTGGTTTTTACAGGAGCTTATGGAAGAAAGAAAAATCAAGAAGTTCGCAAACTTCTGAGTTGCAGAGTGCAACATAAAAAGTACTCTTCTGTTCAGAGAACAGAAGGTCTGCTTATTTAAAGTATTAATCCCTTGCAATAGTATATTTATGTGCATTTATTCAAATCAAGCAAGACAGTGATACTCAGTGGTAAACTACTTTAAATTAAGTAGTGAATTCACATTATTGAAACTAAATTTAATAACAAAAAAACTGAATTAAATGAAAAGATTGGCCATTGTTCATTTTTGTAACCAACAACATAAAATTAAAATTGTTTATAAGCTACTTAAATGGTAAAATAAATAAAAAAGGGTTAACTTTCAAATTCAAAAGTTATTTGCATGTGGTAGTTCACAGCTGACAAGAGCAGCTGTCTGGTTTGTCTGGACAGCTGTTCAAATTTGGTGTAGTTGTTTCCAGTACTGCCAGCAAGTTTTTCACCTTTTCAAAAACTGCTGGAGCGGGATCTACTTTCAATCAAGTGAATACAAAGAATTGAACTTGGATACATATATCAAAACAATTCCTGCCAGATAAAGCAAGCAACAGAAATTTAAAATTTAGTTACAATTATCCCTTTGATCTTGACAGGGTTTTTAAACAATCATTTCTCTGATTTAAAAGAGAAAACACAAGGTTTTATGCTCAGCCTAAATGTTTCTATTAAAAAAACTCTTTTATTTATACAAATGGATAGATAACATTGTTCTAGATATTTCTGAACACATACCATATAACTACAAAATTTTATATGGTTCAGTCAAAAAAGAAAGCAGTTATAAAAGTAGTGAATAATACTTTCAAAACAAATTAAAAAGAAACTATAATTAATGGTTGGTATTAAGCAAAATAGTTTTGTTTTCCTTTTTAACTAGTCTTTATTTGGACTTTTGACCCAGTCAATACATCTAACTTGTATACTTAATCTATAATTGCAGATTAGCAACCAAAACACACAAACACACACACACACACACACACACACATTTTTTTCCAGCTTTTGACTGTTACATTAGGGAAACTCATATTGCTCACTTTTTTTTATTTTACCAATAATAAACAGGACTAAAGTTATAGTTGAAATAAATTACTATTTAATAATACTAATTTAACCCATGACCAATAAATAAAATAAGTACATTAAAAATGCACTATTCTAGAACAATTCTCAAAGTGTGTTCCAGGAATCCTTGGAGGTTTCTAAAACCCGTTCAGGTCATCTGTGAGGTCAAAACTATTTTCAAAATAATACTATGAGAGTATGCACCTTTTCCAATCTCACTGTCATACAAGTGTGCCGTGGAGTCTTCCAGAGGCTACACCTCATGTGATATTGCAACAGACTGAATGAAGAAGCAGATACAAGAATCAGGCTATCTTCTATTAAGCCCAACATTAAAGAGATTTGCAAAAATGTAAAACAATGCCACTCCTCTCACTAAAAAATGTAGTTATTTACCCATTAAAATGTTACTTATGTTTTATTAAGTTAAAAAAGTAACATGCTTAATAGTGTTTAATCTGTATGAGTCAGCAATAGTTTAAAAAAGGTATGGGAGAGACAAAATGTATAATTAAGTTACACATAAAAATATTATTTATGTTAAAATGTGATGATTTATTATTGCAATCTTTAACTGAACTAATAAATTATTTTCAAGAGTTCTTAGTTTTAATTTTTATATGGTAAATATAAATAGTTAAAAACAAAAGCTCTTTGGGGTCCTCGATAATTTTTAAGAGTGGGAAGGGGTCCTGAGATCAAAAAGTTTGAGAACTTCTGCTCCAAAATATTAACCCTTTCATAGTTACATAACACTTTTATAAATCAGCAAGAACATTTTTACACAATTTCTGTGTAAGTAGATTTATTGATCAGATGAAAAGGCTTAAGGGAAAAAAGTAATCTGTCTTGTCTTACAAAAGCATTTATTCTTTCCAATGGCACTCTTCCATACACTCCCTACCAAAGATGCAGGCTGACTTACTGTGAAGAAAAGCTCCATCACTCGGCTGTCCAAAAGAGTCTCGCGCCAGGACTCTGTTGGCTTTAACATCACATTTTGTGAAGATTCAAACATGGCTATATAATGTCGGCCCAGTTATCTGGTGTCAAGGTCAACAACAACATTCCTACTTTGTCTAAAGTATAAGTATTTCCTAAATATAACAGGAACCTCCAGGAAGAATGTAATGAAAACAGTTTAAACCTCTTCACATATGCTACATAATTCATGCATGAAACTAAGGAATAAAAGGCATTAAGTGCTGAAAAAGAAAGAATGCTACAGGAATGTAAGACAACAGTCTGATTATAATTGTATGTCATGCTACAGGGATACAGAAACTTTTTAATAACCAGAAATCTCAATGTGATGGCACCAAAAAGGAAAAATACTAATGACAAAAGAGGTGTCAAAATACATACAAAAAGAAGAATCAATTTCTGCAAGTTTATCCTATCATTTCCCTCAATATGTTATAACAGTTAAAAATGCAGATACAAAATGTGAATCTCATACAGGATATTTGGAAAAAGAACATTCCCCCAAAAGAAATGTATTCACTGGGAAAATAAAAAAAAGAACTAGAAGAGTAAATATACATTATACCAAAGAAGAAAGAAAAATTTCCCACCAATCACAATACCCAAATACTAATTTCAGTTTATACAAAACCTTATGAATGCTCATTTAAAATTCCCACAGACTAAAAAAGCAACAAAGCAATGTATGTGGTGTTCAGGTGCTCAATATGGAATACTGTCTTTATATTGCATACATACATTACATACAGTACATATAATACATAAGTAATATAACCATACATATTTGTAAGAACTTAACATAATTCATTCACTCAATGACATTGCCTACTGAGGTTTCTTAAGAAATGAGAAATCTGTTTTAGAATAAAGACAGAAGTTATGCACACTTCACTACTAATCATTAACTAAATGAATTACCCTAGCTAAGATACATTAAGCAACAGTTTACTGAGAGGGAAGAAAATCTTAATAGTTATCCAAAACTATAGCTTGCAAAAGCAAAATACAAATTCAAATGTGTATTTTCACTAAAGCCAAAATCGTTAACAGAGAAAACTAAAGACTGTGATGTTGCCTTGGAAACCATTTTTTAAAAACTACTGCTTTTTTAACATCTAATATTATTTCATCTCTAAAGAGTTAGGGGAGACACTGCAAATAGTTTCAAGAAGAGAAATCATGGCTTCTTTCTAAAAAGGCACCCCCCAAAATGTTAAACAATTCCAGTTGATTGATGAACAAACATGAAACTCAAATCAGGTTCATTTAAGTTTCACTTCTCTTGTCCTTTACCTGCTCCCTTGTGGAGGTGCAGGGAAAGAGTTGAAAGCAAAAAGCAAGAAGCAGTTAGAACTCAAAATAAGCCTGAATTTTAAAAAGAAGAGGAGAAAAAAAAATCAACCAGGAATACTAAGAGCTATGAAGTGTCCATATTTTCTAAAGTGGTTTCATTTCCTTAACTAGCATCTAGTGTGGTCTACATTTAATGTTAAGCTGTTTGCCCAGAATATACTGACTGAATAACTAGATCTTATTACATACATTATCTAAAAATTGAGGCTTAATTATCTTTTAAGAGAAACAAAAATGGATGAAATTATCAGAACACCTTGGATTTCCTTCAAAATAGCCGAGGATGGGAGAGCATAGATGAAATGAGCTGAAACTGGGTGTTCTCCCCATTCTGTGTATCTTTAAATTTCCCATAATTGTAAGGGGGACAAGAAAGAGACTTGAGTACATGAGATCAATCAGATGAGTAAAGCAATAAATTCTTTGTATTTCATCAAAAATATTCCATTTATTCTTTTCCAGTTTTATTTCCCTTAATTTTCAATGTGCCATTTAATTAATTAGAAATCTTTTGTTTCATAAGCTGTTCAGTAATGAAAAGTATTTATTAAATAACTAATAAGTACTATGCTGAATAAATATGCAAAAAAACCTGACAATCTGTTTCCTTTTTTTTAGGAGTTTGCAATATGACACCACAATGGTACTAAAACTTATTTTTTTGAATATCTAAATCTAAATGCGAAATATATGTATATAATTACCAAACATGTTCAACTAGGAAAATAACAGAATTTATTAATACATTATATACTTACAAAAGGTATCATGATTTTATTTTTAAATCAGGTGGGATTTGAGACACATAAATGGATTCACATTACAAATGGTTGGTCTACATAACTGTATGTGGTCGGTCTCAAAGCAGATTACTGTTTTTCTTTCTATGCAGCCCACTAGAAGCTAGCAGATGCACGTTGCTCCCTCAGGGTAAGAAAGGCAGCTGGTAACTGCAGGAGAAAGCAAAAATCCTCACGGACTCTATATCCATTCAAGCACAAAGGAGGAAGACCAGAAGCAAGGGAAGAAATATTTACGAATTTTGCTATTAATATAAATATGGAAAATCTCACTCCAAGTGAATGAAAAGACTCTCTCGCATTATAAACAACCTTGCCAATTATAATATAGCAAGGGGCTCATCAATATTCTTTAGGAAGCAAAAGGTGAAACTTCAAAGACTAATAAATATTACAAAAGGAAACTAAACTTAAACCAAAATATTTGTGTTAATTCCTCTTTAGATTAAAAAAAAATGTCTAATTCATAAATACTTGTGGATATCAAGTACTCATATTAAGAGAAAATGGAGAGATATAAGTTTAAGAGAAGGCCTTTTCCAAATATGAAATGGAATTAATTGCAATTGCTCATCTAAATATCAGGTTCAAAATAATCCCCAATCTTTTATTTCTTAAAAGTCCTAGTTTTAGCCTCTTCTAATCTTGGTCTATTTGTAAGCACACTATCTCTACTGCCTAATCTGTACAGCCAAATCTCCTTAAAAAGCTTATGCTCTGTGTATGTTTAAGATGTGAATTCCATATATGTTGCTAACAGCACAATAAAATCTGTAAGTTTAATATCTGACACCTATCAGAAAATAATTTTCCCCATAATTATTTAAAGTCACATGTGAGCTCTGCTTTCCAATTCCAAATTTGGAAAGGATTTTTATCTTTGGCATAATATTTCCCTTTTATTAAGAAAACTTACTTGTACTGCATCATGCAAAGAAATTACATTTTTCTTTGAAGAATTAATCTACAATGCTGAAGATTTACCAATCTTCTATTAGTCAGCCTAGCACTACCACTAACACTACCACTTTTTCCTAATAAAACTAAACACATATTCTAGTTGTTATTACAAGATACAACCATAACAACCATAATTAGTATCTCTCTCTACTAAGGAACATGTAATCATACTCAAAAGCATTTTAATAAAAAGTTAAACATACAATGAATAGCATAATAAAGAATGGAACAGATTTTCAAGAACAGTGCGATTCAGACAAGAAATATGTATGTTTTAGTTACCAGACTGCATTGTGAAGCTATTAAAGTTTTCTCTGAATAGGAGACTTGTGGGGGCCTTAGGCGGGAGGGAGGCTTACTATCCATTGCAGAGATTTTAGCAGCCCATGAAATACTGTTATTATGCCTGCACATGTATTACTTTTTCAATTTAAAAAACTAGTAAAAAGCATACCTCAATGTGAGCAGATACATACAGATCTAAAACACATCTGCACTTTAAAAAGCTCCAAAAAGTACTGGTTTACTGTCACTACTTTAACATTTTATAAATCTGGACATTATATTCCTTTACCATTATTACCCGAATATGACAACAATAAAAAAGCAGAAGTTCTGACAATGAAATGATTATTTACTAAACAATCTTTTATTGTATGTACTATATAGTAGTCAGATTTTGAGACATACAAATCACGACAGATGACGCAAATTAAATAGCTATCAATGTGTAATCTAAGAATTTCCTTGGGCTGTGGCTTTATAAATTTTTCTAAAAAAATACTGCACACATAATTTATATTTCGTATCAGAATAATTCATGTGTGACAACAAAAAAAATTCAACCAATAAGATAGTCATATATAGTTGTTTTCAATCTTTTAATAATCCTTTATCTTTTAAAAACTTGTCATCCACATCTAATCTCACTTTACCTCCCCATGTTTTCACCAAACTAAAGAATCAGGAGTTAGAGTACAACAATTTTTCTGTCACTGTACCAAACACAAGCCTACTCCCTCTTTGCAAGGGTTCCATTGTTCAAATTCTGAAGTGATAAAACGCAACTAAGTCTTGTAAACACAACACTAATTTAATCCCCTGGAAAACCAGCTGCAGCTAGACAGAAATCCAATTGTAATACAAAACAGTAAAAAACTAACATCCTATTCCCTAGCCCACTCTCCCACAACGATCCTTTCTAGCTCTACAACTCTAAAGCACCTCACTTCTGAGAAACCAAAGGCATATAACTGTGCCACCTGCCCTATTCTATTAGTACATAACCAGAGACACACTAGGCTAAGAGCCAGGACAGTTTTATCGCACCCTGTGACCGACTGTCACTCAATAAATCCTACTAAGCCTTCTGTCCTAACTTCTCGAATAACAAACTTAAGTATCACCAAGTACATACACCTTAATATGAGGGAAAAAACTAATCTTGTGAAATGTACAGGCTCTTACATATGTAAATAAGCTCTTTTAAATCACCAACACCTTGAGTAAAGGTATAATTTTGCGGCAGCAAGTAACAGTAGGAAAAAAATTTTTTTTAATTAAATGAGTCATACTACAGCTAAAAATTATCCTTGAGCAAATATTAATAGTGTGAAAATTTCCACTGCCTATTCTTGTAAGCACTTGATAATAAAAGAATATCCTGTAAGCAACAGTGGAAACTTTTAAAGTAATAAATTTCTCTATCTTCCCATATTCTTTTTATCCCACTTAATCAGTAAAACAAGTTTCAGGAGCAATGGGAGGCCCAGTTTTTCTTCTTAAATATTTAATCCCTCTCACTATTAATTCTTCTAACAACAAAACCTGCTATTTCTCTTTCTGACACAGCACATTACCAATGAGCCTACGCTCACCTACAGCACTTAATCCAAGTAATCATAAATCCTTCGAAGAAGATGAGAACTAGCCTCACCTGAGTGTTTTCCCAAGCCTGGCCTGGAAACAGTCAAGTTGACTAAACTGGAAATCATATTTTAGGTGAAAGCTTCTTGCATCTCATTACTATTTTTTGATACACTTAGCTTTCCCCAAGAGATTAAGTTTAAAAAAAGTGACCCAAACCAATTCAGATCCACAAAAATAGAATACCAATAAAAGGCAGTGTAACCAAACTAAAAAAAGAAATGTTACTGAATCCAACATACCACACATACCTGCCAAACATTCTTATTATAAAATGATATTGCCATTTATGATTAGCATTGCCAAAACTCTTAAGCATATGGACGTCAGGGAATTAAGAGCTGAACAATACTAGCAGCACAAACATCCAAGAATTGAGATAAGAAAATACTTCTGAATCATCTTCCTTCAAAAATGAAAGAATAAATATTTGCTAAGAACCTATGATTACATGCTAGACACTGTGCTAGGTGTCAGCAACACAGTGAGCAAAAGCATGGCTCATGCTTTTGTGGAACTTCCAAACGAATGGGTGAAAAACTCATTTACTCAACTACGCTAATGAACAAGTAATTACAACTGGGAAACGAGCCTACTGAGAGGAAATCATACATACTGTGCGTACGAGAGAACAAAGCGAAAGAAATCTGACCTGGTATGGGATACAGAGCTGAAGCACAATTAGCTTCAAAGAAGGGGAGAAGGTATCCAGGCAGAGAATAACATGAGCCTCTTAAGACCCTGGGCAGAAGGAAACCTGACCAGCAAATTCATCTGTAAGAGAAGGAGTGTGAAATGCAGATTTTTAAGCAGGAAGCAGAGATCAGTCCTTCGAGGAGCTTATAGCCTAACCATGTTAAATATTTTTGTTTTTAGCCTAAAGATAATAATAATCCAGTGAATTTTTAAACAAGAAAGCATCATCAAGAGATTTCTACTCCAAAAAATGACTGGCTACCATATGGAAAATGGACCGGAAGGGAGCAAAATGGAAACATACAGACAACTTAATTGGCTAACATCCAGGTGACAATGGAAATTTGGAGGAAGATGGTGGTACTGGAGAATTGGATATATAAAAGATATTTAGAAGATATAATTATCAAGACTTGATGAAGGAACAGACATGGAGGTTGAAGGAGATTACACCTAGGTTTCTGAGTGATGAAAACAAAGACAGGGAACCAATTTGGAAGGAAGAGTTTTGAGTTTCACTTTGAATATGTTTTAAATTCAAGATGTGTAGGCAGCTGTATATGTTGGTCTGGAATTCAAAAGAGAGGAATGATTCAAGAGGAGGCCATGGACAAGACTGCCTAGGAATCTGCTAAAGAATCTAAGATAAACCTTGAAGAATTTTGTCATTCTGTACTCTGGCACTGGAGGATTAATTAACAAAACAAAACAAAAAAACAAAACTACGGAGAAAGGATAGCCAAAGTGTTAGGAGAATGACCCTTTCCCTTACCCATCAAATAAAAGTATTGATATATAAGTCAAGGGAAAAGAGGAAAGACAGGGTTCTGAGAGTTCCAAGTAAGATGAGAATAGAAAAATATCTACTGGATTTGGTAGTACAAAGGGTACCAGCAAACTTAGGAAAACTACTTTGAGGAACTAATGGAGGAAGAAGCTAGATTAAAGGAGTTAAGAAGTGAGGGGAAAGTGAAGAAAAGGAGACAGAGACAGGAAAGTCACTGAAGGGAAATGTTAGTCTAAAGGACTATTTTTTCAATGGAAAAGATTTAAGCTGATTCAAATCTGATGGGAAAGAGCTATTTCAGAGAGCAGTAGAACACAAAAGAGAAGGGATCACTAAAAGTGTTACATTATTGAGAAAACAGAGGGATAGGATCCAAAGGTGGAGGGCCTAGCCTGAGAAAACAGACTGATACCTCCTCTTCCAGTGTAATTGAAGTGAAAGAAAGGATTCTTACAGAAGCCAATAATGTATATCAGGTTTAGTAAGACAGAGTGAATTTCCAGCTGAAAGTTCAATTATTTCTGAGAAGGATAACGATATCCTCAGAGGAGACTCATATATCAGTTAAGACAAAGTGGTAGAAAAATGATCTCAAGAAGAGGTTAAAGACATAAGGGAGTATGCTTGGGAAGGACCCACACAACCACCTAGGAAAAGGAGAAAGAATAGAGGCTATGTCAGGGTAGGGTCAGAACACTATGGAAATGGTGGAATGACAGCGGATCATAAGACTAGGACACTCTTTTTGAACAGCAGTGACCTAAAGCAGAATGAGAAGCAGGTTGGATTTCATCTTAATGGTCTTTCAGGAAAATGCACACAGAGCACAATGGCCTGGGGGGTTAACTCACTGAGTTGGGGGTGATTCTTCTTCATTTTTTTAAAATTTTTATTGTGGCAACAAATATACAACATAACATTTCTCATTTTAGCCGCTTTTAAGTAGGGGGTGGTTTTAATATGCACTAAATCCCAGGAGCTGGAGATGTTGTATCATCCAGGCCTGAGGTGGAGGATTCTTCCATAAAACACATTCTGCACATAAAAATTCTACATATAATAAACCTTAGAAAAAATAATGGCTTGCTGATGGCATGATCATCCTTACAAATCCACTTTAAAAACTATTAGAACTACGTAACTAATTTGGAAAGGTTACAGGGTACAACATCAAAACACACAAAAATAACCTGTTTTGCTATACCCTAGCAATCAACAATCTGCAAATGCAATTTAAAAACAATTACATTTAAAAATCATTAAAAATAATAAAATATTTAGGAATCAATTTAGTAAAAGAAGTGTATAACTAAGCTATTGAGAGTTAAAAAGTAGAAGCAACTTTGTGTACTGGGGGACATTTTTCTAATATCCAATCCATTCCTCCCTGCTCTTGCACTGATTTAAACTACCTAAGGCAATAAGAGAAAAATGTGTGGGCCTGGTAAGAGAAAATAAAATCAAATATCACTGCTTAGGCAGCAGCAGACAACTTCCGTTGACTCTGCTATCTTTCCTTGACAACCACCTGTAGTTTAACATCAGAAAAGCAATTTAATTGACATCTCTTATGGTCCAAAGGCCCTACCATCTACACATCTGGATATCACAGACAAGAGGGGAAGGAAGAAGACGCAGAATAGATAAAAGAACTACCAAATTAAACAGCTTACCTCATGTTATATATGTTAATTCAGCACAATCAACCATGATCCAAATCTGAAGGGACAGCTCCCCAAATACCCCTTCCTCACAAAGGGCCCAAAGTCAGAAATCCAGCTTCCTTGTTCCTTCAGATACCCTACTTATAAAGTAGAAATATCCCTGAAAGGAATAATATGTTACTTCACATACTGATTAATAACTTTACAAATTTACTTTCTTCTTAAATTGTACAATATCAGATATAAACAGAGAGAGAGAGATGGCAGGGGAGGGGGGACCCTAATCAAAAAAGAGATATTGGAAAAAAAATACTCCTTTGAATTATACTTCAAATGGGTGGATTGTATGGTATGTGAATTATATCTTAATAAAGCTGTTATAAAAACTACCCTATTATTACCGCAATAAAAACTACTTTGATCCTAGGCACAGATAAGGGCTTCTATGCAGAGATTTTCTTTTCCAGAACTCAATTTTTTTTATTTCTTAACATTTAAAAGAGAACTTTAATATAATAAGAACGGACTGTTCATAGAACTAAAATGCATTATTTATTCCTAAAAATGGAAACCTAAGTTGTTTCAATTAAATATTAAGAATAGTGGGACAAGTCAAAAGTCATAGAAGTCAGTTAGCAGGACCCAGATCTGGAACAATTTGAGCATTAAAATAAATCAAGACAGCAATGGATTATAATCCATTCAATAGAGTAAGAATCCTTAAGTCCTTATTGATATATGTGGATAAATACATGAGAAAAAAGGGAAGGCTCTCCTTATAGTAGAATGCCAAAGAATATAAACATAGAAGGATGCTAAACCCCTTGGGTGAAACTTTCAGGAGGAGGAGTATATTTATATAGTCTTCAAGTATGATATCACAAATTACTTATTTTTACAAATTATTACAAAAAGAAACAGAGCAACTTTATAATGGAAAAACTTGGCAGATTTCGCCTTTAACCAAGTGATCAAAGTGAACATTCCCCCGCATGGGTCAAACCGATATTGTGCGCCTCCTGAGATAAGGAACTAAGAAGGACACGATATCATTCTTACAGTATTCCTACAAAAAATGTATAACCTGAGTCTAATCCTGAGGAAACATCAGACAGACCCAAATTGAGGGATTTTTTTTTTAATAGCAGTCCTATACTCTTAAATATATCAAATTCGTGAAAGACAAAGAAAGGCTGAGGAGCTGTTCCAGATTAAAGAAAACTTAGGAGCTACGGCAGCTAAATGCATTGGAAATATAGCTAAAAGGACACTACTGAGAAAACTAACAAAATTTGCATATGGACTGTTGATTAGATAATAATATTGTGCCAATGTTAAATTTTGTAATTTTGATAATCGTACTCTGGTGTTGTAAGATATTATTCTGATAATGCATTATCAAAATTCTTGATCTTGGGAAAATATACAATAAAGTATTCAAGGGTTAATGGGTATGATGTCAGCAACTATTCTCAAATGGTTCAGGGGAAAAATGTATTTAAATAAATACATATATACATACACATACAAACACTCATGCAGATAGACAGATAAGTAGGTAGATAGATGGATGGGAGAGAATAATAAACAGGACAAAATGTTAACAATTGGTAAAGGGCATATGGGTGTTCTCTGAACTACTCTTGTAAATTTCTGTACATTTTGTAAGATAACTTAAAAAAAGAAAACAGATTATAAAAATACATGAAATGGGATTGATGATTACTTAACACAGCCTCATTTAACTTAATATTCTAAGTGAGCAAACATCTTTTATACAAAATACACGAACACATTTTACAAGGTCTACTTGCTTTTCATCCATCCTAAAAAATAAACCATTAAACAAAATGGCCATCAACAATACATTTTAACGAAGTTAAATTTGATCATTAGATGCTCTTCAAGGTAGAATTATTCAATTATTTTTCTACTGATTGAATGGTAGCTGTCAGGTAATTACCAAAATTAGAAATAGCAGCAGAAATGGGTTCCTTGAAACTGATTTCCCTAAGTAGCACTGATATGTAGCCTCGTTTAATCCCACTATAACGTTCTTTCCCCTATACTTAAAGCTAATCCACTTAAAGGGAGGAATACTTAACTCAGCCAACAAATGGCTACTCTACAAACGTGTAACGTGTAAGGTCACATGAGACCTCATGAGTCAGCCACAGTGTGGGGGACCCTCAAGTCTGAAAGCAAGATCAAAAAAGGATTTTCTTTAAATAAGGATTCATCTCTTTTGGCAATACTGTTGTGGTTCTTATCATTTTAAGATGACAGGTTTTCCAAATCTTTATCTAAATACTTTATAAAATATTCAATGTGGGTTGTGTATCTTTAAACAAACTGTTTCCAAACTCTCAGAAAACTGTTTCCCTCTAAGAAATATTCACTCTTCAGCCAACTACATTTCCCCCTACACAGACACTTTAAAATTGGCTACAATATATGCAGTGTAACTTTTGCTGATTTTTCCCTACATACATAATTAATGTTTTGATAGCTCCATATGGCCTGACACTTTTTAAATCTGTCTCAAAGTTTCTCAACATCCTTTTCTTACTAATAAAAACTGGAACAAAAATAATACTGCAACACTTAAAGGGGAAATTTAAAAACAGCAAACCTAAGAAAATATGTGCCTCTTAACAACCGAGATTTAAAGGATTGAAAATGATTAGAGACTAGAGATACAAGAAAGTGTACGCTTCTCCCCACAAAGCAATAGCTCACTGTGACTGCCTGTGGGAAAGAAAATTGGGCTACTTAGGGTGTGAAGAGTTAGAGACCCACTTTCCTTTTTACAGCCTCTATTCTTAATTTTCTACCATGTGAACATATTAGCTTGAAAATAAAAGAAAGAGTATTACACCTCACCACACCTCACCCCTTGAATCAGTTTTAGCAGCCACAAGTCATAGCTAATTTATGTATGTGAATGTAGTAGCTCTTAGAGTTGTTAAATAAAGATGACTATCATCCTAACTCACTGATATGGCTGAATATCTACTTCCTGTTTGCTTATCATCTTCCTTTTACTCACCCCCACCACTCCCCAAAGAAATGATTAAAGACATCTGGAACAGGTCAAATTAAATTTCCTACACCATGAAGGAGAGTATTAGACCAAGAAAGAAGAGCATAACACAGACAGCTATATGTGTGTTCCTTATCCAAGGCAGTTATCAAGAGTTCAATAAATAGTAGCAAGTCCTGAGTGTTTTAAATGTTCATTTAACTCATACAACAATCCATATCCCTATTTTACTCCTGGAAAAGCTAGAACTGAAGTAATTTGCCTAAGGTCAGCTGAGACTTTAACCTAGGTCTGAACAACTCCACTATGCTACAAATGGGTAGCCACTATGTTATTGCTTTCAATCTATCAAGATTGTTTCAAGTATCAAACCATTTCTGAAATAGAAACTTCTAAAAAAGAAATTTCTCTGCTGCTGTAACTGATAAAAAGCAGATGTATTTCTCTACATAATAAACCATTTAAACTTTTGTACTACTAACAAGTAATTTCCAAAAAATAAAATTTTCATCTTTTTATATTGGAAAAGGTCTCGAAAGAATAAACATATTACTATCTCATTATCTACACTTGAACAATATTCCCATCTATAAAGATCAAATTATTCATTAGAGATGCCAAACTAGCCTTAAGGAAAGTCAATCAAAGCCAACCTAAGAGGCGGGAAATCATTCAGTTTCTTGATAAAAATGCCTTTCGTGCCTCTTTCCTTTTCCTTCCCAAGGAATAATGTTGTTCCTTAGCTAACAATAGCCTATTATCCTTCTATTTAATCCTCTTCTACAAAGTAGTACATGAAATTTTAAACTGTCTACGTAGTCCACCGTATTGTGGTATTATAAAATAAAAGAAATTAAATTCCACTAGTAATAAGTCACTCATTTTCTTTTAATGATATGTTTTACAAAAACTGCAGAGATATATTACATTGAGCAGTAATTAAGTTATCTGTGAAAACTGCCACAAATACACTATTCAATTGTTAAAAGGATATAATTGGGAGGAAGGAAATTCCAGCTCAAGACTTGATTAGCTAGTGCAAGGTAACGTTGAAATACTGAAGACATCTGAGCGTTTAGGTTTTCCCGCCTGCTGAACTCCTGCAAAACTTCGACAGTTAGCATGAAGATTTGACGAAGGTCTTCTTCCTAGAATAAATAAAGCACAAATATTTTAGAATGAAAAACTTCTTCAACATATTTCCTTTTAGGACCATAAAACAAAACAAATAAAAACCTTAAAATTTCCAGCAGAAAAAACTATTTCCTCAAGACTGTTTTCCATTTTCAACTGTGCATCTTAGTATACTTTCAAGCGATGCCGATCTGAACATCGTAATTTATGATCTGATTCGTAATTTAAATGCTGCTCCCACAAAGAACATCTCTTGACAACTACTACAAAGCTGGAGGAGTCAGTTGCTGTATTTCAGAGCCCCAGGATTTAAACCAATGCCTTCACATAACTTTACTCCCGAGCCAAACAATACATGGGAAACAAAGAGCCCACACCATCTGCAAAATAACATTTTAAATAAATGGCTCTCTCTGGCATTCTGCCAGTCCTATTTTTAAGGCCAGCAGAGTCCCACCAATTAAAAGAATTATATTTAAAATCAATAAGAAATAAACTAAGGGTCTTTACAGTAGTATTTCCTTTTTGTTTTGTTTAAAGACTAGAATCAAACAAGTAATCTAAAATGTGTCAAGAATGTTCCCCAAACCTATCACTTTATATCCTATGAAATCACAACATGGATCCTCAAGTACAGATGCTCATTCAACTAGATAAAATAAAAGCTTCTGCCCCATTGGAAGCAGACTGAGTAAAAAGTGAATAATTCCATAATTAAAACACAGAAACAAAAATGCAAGTACCTGAAAAATTCTTTTGCAGTTACCATGGAATTCCATACTCAGTCCAATGTTGCTAGTTTTACTTGAACTTGAGAATTCACTCAATAATGCAGTTAGAATAGAACAGGCCAGAGTTTGCTGAAATTATTTGATAAGATATAATTGTGAGGCATCATTTTTACATGCTTGTTTCAATACGATATATTTGCACAAACACCACTTTCATTCTATCTATAAATCTTCCATTATATCTTTAGATCTTTTAAATACCTGTCAGAAAATTCGATATGAAAAAATAAACATTAGCTCTCCTTTTAAAATTGACTGGTAAGTGTTAACAGTAATTCCTCAACCTCATAGTAAAACAAATTCATTTAAGACTTGAACTCAGGATGCACTCCTACTTAATTGTGGAGATCAAAGGATATTTTACAATAATCAGTGTTGACTGTATTACTTAATTTAATTCACATAAAAATCCATATCCTCATTTACATCTGAAAAAACTGAGGCCCAAAAAGGCTAAGTAACTGCCTAAGATCAGCTGACATCCAAACTCAGGTCCATCCGATTCTATGTTCTGATGTCTGTAAAACATATCCCCAAACAGCTGAAAAGTGAGACAAATTTCTCAGTTATAAGCAGGTTGTATCCAATAGATTTTTAAATCAAAAATGATGATTTTCTTTTTGAATGGCTCTATCCAACAGGCTTCAAATTTCAACTCATTGATTTTATTCATAGACTCTTTAGGAGTCAAGGTGCCAAGAATGGAGAGAAGGAAACAAATTATTTTGGCATAATTCCAGGGGTTAAACAGAAATATGCACACTACCTCTGAACAACCGAAAGATTAAAGTCAAGATGAAACTATTTATGCAAGCTTACACAACAGCTGAGCACAGTCATATCCACCCACCAACTGCAGCATCTTTGTTCGGAAATGCTTCTGATGTCAGTACCTTGACCTTACAGATGCTTGTCTTGGCAAATCTTAGCAAATATACATAAAATTAAATTCCTAAGGATTGGCATCAGTTGATAGTTGTTGAAGCTGAGTGATGGTTACAAGGGTGAATATTGTACCATTTTTGTATGTTTGAAATTTTCCTTTAAAAACTGCAAAAAAAATATTAAATTCCTACTTGTCTCTTAATCATAATTAAATAAGCATGACAGTATACTACCGTATACATTAAAGCAGTTTCTCAGACGTTACCACACCAGGAAACCCAAACAAGGAAGGAACGTAAATACAAATTCCCCAGGAAATCTGGGGTGGATAGCCTCAAACTATACAGTGATAAAAAATACTCTGAATGTAACTTGTTTAGCATAAGGAAAAAAAACATTTTTGCAATTTTACCTCAAAATATATATTTGTTTTAATGTAAAAATGTTTCCTCCTCCCTAAATCTTCAAGAAAAGTGTTCTGGGTTGGCTGTGCCTTTTTGCATAGTCCCAGGCACACAGAGAATGAGAAACCTGGTCTGAAAAACCAGACACCAAAGCCTTTTATATAGAAAACAGTTTATCATGTACTCACTCCACTTTACAGTTTAAAGGGATCTTAAAAACTCAACGAAAACAATCCCTTCATTTTTCTCATTAACAAAATGGTAGTTTAAAAATTGCTGTCTTCTAAAACAGTGATTAATACAAAAGTTTCAGCAATCAAAACTTCATAGGTATATTTTAAATTACATAGTGATCAACTATGAAAATCTTAAAACATAAGCTATGCTTTGGTGGAGAGGGTAGTTATTAAATCCAAATTAATGGAAATACAAAGGAAAACAAATTAACTCACAAAGCCTGAACAAGATAATTTCCAAGCTCCTGTCCAGTTTCAAAATCCTATGATACTTAAAACGATTTTTATGATTCCATAATTGTTATAAGTCTTTGAGTTTGCTATCATTCTTACAAATAAATTAGCTATACTAATTTTCTACAAGTAATTTACAACTTGCCATAAGCTGGTTTTTAGTGCCAAACTACATGCTCCACAAGATGGTATATTTTTCATTATGAATATATTCAAAATTTCAGTAACACCACTCTAATTAATGATTAAAACATGTACTCACAACAAAGCTTTAATTTATTTGAAATAAACATTTCCTAAAATTACATACATGCGTGTACATGTATAAAGAAATGATTGAAGGAAAAGGACTGGGCAATGAAAGGTGAGAGCCTTTCTGAGGTTACTACTGCTCAGGAAAAGAAATCATTGGTGAGAAATAAAATGAAGGATTTTTAAAAGTAAAAGTCTCCTTTAATTACAAAATTCATCAGATAAACAAGGAGCCCTTGGTATAACAGAATTTATGGAAAGAGTTGTTTTTAAGTTGGAGCAATAAAGATAGCCCATCAAAACAGCAAACTGTGAACTTAATGAAGTACAAATTCACCCATAAAAGAAAGTACATTCTAAATAGAAGAGAATTAAGAACATTAAAATGCATGCTATTACAGACTTAGCTCCCTTAATATAAGAATCTCTTGTTTTTAAATAACTTTTATTTCTTACAAAAATAATACATCTTTGCCTTAGAAAACATAGAAAAGCACAAAGAAAATAAAACTGCCTACAATCCCATCATCCAGGGATTAATATTGTGACATCTGTTGATAGTTTCCAAATTTTTTAATGCAAAGGTATAAATTATTAATATATCATTGCTATCAAACCATATATATTGTTTTATATTCTATTTTTTCCACTTTATACTTGGGAAATGAAAAGAAAAATCTTTAAAAACAAATGTGTTCTTTTCCAATTTATCACTTATAGACTTAAGAAATACATAAAAATAAATTATGCAATATGATTACAGGTATTACCTGAAAGCAGATATTCTGGCATTAACCCTACCTAAAATGACCAGCTTTCCAAGAATTAAAATTCAATAAGTAAGATATTTTTGTCATTATAAGACAGCAAACAGTTTCACCTCTCCTTGATTCTGAAACCCTATCAGGATATGAAATAAGCAACATGAACATTAACTATACCACACTCGTATGGCTCAAAGGTTCCAAATTAATAGAAATTCCTGGAGAATGGTATTAATTAACAAGACTGATTATATATTGAGACAGCAATTAAGACACTCCTGTACATATCAACAAAGTATTCCTCCCTATTCATAGAATAATTAAATATATCACAAAGTAAGGAATTTCCAAATATATTTACTTATTTACAGTATTTAATTACCAATTAAATCCCCTTAAAATGAAGTACTCTCAGAGTAGATACATCATATTGTAGTGGAGAAAGCTTAGGAAGCAAGCCAAAAGTGAAATCCTCTGGAGGAAAGAGGACAGCTCCTTCCCAGGACAGAGAAAGAGAAGGGGGGTTGGGGGGTGGGGGGTGGCATCAAATCTGTCTAAAAGAGACCACAGGCTTCTGTCTTTCACCCTTGTTAGAGTTTCCTGTCTGCTTGCTTCACACTTTGAGTTCTCAGTGGTCCTTCAAAGTATACATCTCCTAACTGCCCTTCCAATGAATAGTACCTTAAAATGCTCCCTCTCTGCTGTCTGTCACAGTCAAAGCTAGATATTATATCTGTATTAGAGACAGTGGCTCTGATACTTAAGAGTGTTAGAAATGTGCTGCAGTACATAATTTAAGAGTGGTGAATTTCAATGAAATCAGATCAAAGTTGACAAACGAAATGATTGATAAGCAAGCAATATACCATATGACTGTCATACCAAAGTTAAGAGACCTGATCAGTACAAAATGCCATTACTACAAACCTTCAGAGGTTAACACAGCAATGCTTCACGTATCCAAGAAAGAATTAAGTTAATATCTGTTTTTCCAAATTCAGCAAGTAAACATTTTAAATGAAACTTCATGTAAATTTTTCTAAAAGGATTATTTCTGAGGCAAATATTATATGATATTCTAATAAAGTGACTACCTGGAAGCTACTAAAACATAGAAGTCTTTATATACCCTTTGACAAAGGGGCGCCAGATCCCAATGCTTTTTGATTTATGCCTGCTTCATGGTTTTTCTACTCATCCTTCATTGGAGTCATCCTTCACGGTTGACAATTTAACTATCACAGGTAGTTAAATTAACAGGTCATACTAAATTGATCATTTTCATTTGCAAATTAGAAACCAAATAGCAACATTCATTACAGCTATATCTAAATTAAATAAAATAAAAACACTCTGCAGGCCTCATTTAGGGGTCAAGTACCTGAATTTTACTGCTTAGATCAAGGAGTCACAAAAATCTAGGTCTATGCTTTCCACTTCAAGTAACTGTGGGCAAATCACTTTATTTTGCCCTCCTTTTTCTTATCTGTGAAAAGGGCTTACTCCTCTGCGGCCTGCCTAATACACATGATTGTGCTAAGGCCCAAATTAAATAATGTATTATGTAAATACAGCAGGTTGTGATAAGATAAGGTAAAGCAGCATTTTTTATCAGTAAAATAAAAAATAAGCAGAACCAACTATTCCAGCCAAGAGACTTGTTTTTCTTTTTGGTCCTAGTTCTTGCTTGTTATCTTATTTGCCACTAAATTAAAACTATCTTAAAAACAGAGCCATAATGAAGGCATCACTAAAGCAATACAGCAGATGCTCAGTAAATGTTTCTTGGATTAACGAATCAATGTTTACTTCTATGCTCACCCTGTGTTAACACGAAGGAAGTGGAAAAGAAATATATAGTGTTTTCCCTATTTTTTAGCTGTTTATACATTTGAAAAGAAATTTTAAATAGGCAAAACAACTGGAAGACAATGCAATGAGGTTTTGGGGCTATGAAAGAGTCTAGTATGTCTTCTTTCATTGAAGTAATGAAAATTCACAAGTTAATTCACCGGCTAACAAATTAACTCATCTTCACGTTGAAAGTTTAACAGCAGCATTCTCATGTCTAGTGAAAGCTATTAATTTCATGCTAGTGAAAAAACACCCTTCAGATATAGCTTGCCTTACTCATCAGCTTACTGTCATAAGCACAAGATACTCAAACACTAACTCCAGCTGACAAAATAAAATCCCCTTGTTCAGAGAGAGAATTGTGTCTTATAATAGCCTGGCTCTTACCCCAAGAGCTTTATTACCAAGAATAAACGTTATGAAAGGCTGCCATACATAAAGCAGACTTTCAGCTGCTCTTCTAAGCAAACATCAATGAGACTTGTGATAAGAGAGATTAACTTGGCTATCACATCCAGGGGCAGCATGCTGCAGACAAATGAAATTCTCACCCACTTCTCGCTAGCATGGCAAAGAGGAAGAAAGGAGGCTTAAATGCTAAATTAAACAGCTTTTAAAATGATTTAACATATGCCTACTACTTTCAAAGGAAATAAGGCAAACATGAACTAAATATTTAGCTTAAATGTTAGCTTAAAATAAAGGAAAAGTTTCTAAATCCTTCTCAAATCAGTATTGAGAGTAACTGAGATGTGGTGGGTCTTTCATAACTATGGAAGAAAAAGAGAATGTCCAAGAAGATAGGCAAAAAATAAGAGAATATTTAATAGCCACACAAGTATAAATATGCCAAGAACACATTACGATACAAGGAAAATTGCATTATGGCTAAAAATATATAATTTCCTCAGGAAAATATTTTATGAGCTAGATACAATTTTTCCATTAAACTATCTATAGAGACTTCTTAAAGCATTTAAAGGGTAGCTAATGTTGGTTATTAATTTTTAAAATATATAAACAGTTAGTTTTCCCTCATGGATAAGAGCATAAATGTCTTCTTCTGATTTTCAATATTAAAATATTATTCGATAAGGATGAGGAGACTACCAGGGAGGTAAGATGAACATTTATTATATGTATTCAGTAAGTCCTTCTGTAGAGCAGTCCCTGAAACGGATATCATGACACTTATTTTATACATGAGTCAATTAAGGCCTAGAGAAGTTAAAGAATTTGTTCAAGGTAGCCAGACAGTAAATGGCTGGTCAGGAATAACCAGTATTCTATTATGCCATACTGCCCCAAACCTATGTAAACATGCATATCAAAATCACAAATAGATGGACCACCAAAAATCAATACTCTTCGAAAGAGACAGGGGAAGCCCAACTAATAGAGTTTCTGGACAAGGAAGGCTGATGCAAGTGTCATTCTAGAAGATGTGTGAGGGAAAACTTATTACCGAACAATAGTTCATGAGGTTAATCATTTCATCTATAGAAAACCACAGTTAATTTTCTCTTCTTTGAGAGATTTTTCTCTTAAAATCACCTTTATAAAGTAAGTTTCTATACAACATTACATTGGTGTTCTGATCATTTTATCATTCTACTTTCTTACCGAAGTTTAAACCTCTCTTCCACTGTTATTCATGTCTCTGAGACTAAGAAAATCTTAAGTAAATTCTTGAATCTCTCCCACAAATTCTTAACAGTCTGAGAAGAAGATAAAGAGAGAGAGGAAGATACATTAAAACGTTTTACTGGTCTGTAACCTCAGTATTTTTAGACCTGCCGAGAGAGATGGTTTTAAGCTGCTGGACAAGAACCAACATGGATGACCACACAGTATGGATTTAACTTGCTATATAAATGTATAGAATACTTTATGGTTTAAAGTTTTCAATGTGGTCATCAAAATAAATTCATCCTAAAACTAAATAAATTCATGCTGCAATCTTGAAATTAAATTCTACTTCCCACTGTTGATTTCCTACTACTATAGAAGTTCTTAGCCCTGCTGTTAGAAATTCAACTTTAAAAAACAATAAGTTTCTGTTTAGGAAAATTCCATGAGGGTATCAAATTTATCCACTATTCTCAAAAGTATATGCAGTGTGAACAGAATAAAATCTTCTCTGACCAAACAGCTACATCTGTTCCAATCATTCTCAGAGCATCAGTTATTTCAGTGGCTCAAAAAAAATCCAATTGCCAGGTTGCAGTGGGACTACTTTTTGTCCTGGGTCAAATTACTCAAGGGGAAAGGAACAAGAGAACACAATTCCTGTGTATGTGCTCATTCCTCATAGAGGCAAGAGAACTCTTGATCCTTTCACTGCAACATCCTGGTGCCAATAAGCTGTGGAGGATAAAGGACAGGCTATAGAAACTCTACCTTAATACCAAAATCCCAGTTGGAATGATCACCTAACTAATAAAGGAAAAGCATTACTCATAAGCATATTGATTCCAGAGCTACTGATAAGGTTCCTAAAGTTTAAATTCTGGTCAATCACAATGATCTGGACTCCTTTAATTCAGATTTTCAAAATGAAACATGATGTCCTTAAGCAAAATCTAAAATATAGGGAACAAGTTGATTCAGAGTACGGTCTAGGATACTATTTCCAAATAGCAGCCTTATTTCCAAGTATTTTCCCTGCTGGTTTTGACTAGTAATATTGACCAGTTTTTTTTTTTCCCCTAAACCATCAGTGAGTGCTACCAATGGCCTGTGTATAGTGGCCATCAGTTAGGAAACATATGGTAACAAAAATCCATGCAAACAAGGTCACTGTTAAACAATTAATGAAGATGTCACTAAAGCATCAGCACCTCAAGGGCAAAGCCCTTCATTAGAAACAGAGACTACCTCTACCAATAGAGAGATCTTTAAACCTGTAGAGATTAGTATAAGTAAAAAGTAGCTTCCCTCATAAGGCAAGCAACTAGGTGAATGAACCTTGAGGACATTATGTTGAGTGAAATAAGCCAAAAATGAAGGGACAAATATTGTAAGGCCTCACTAATATAAACTATAATGAGCAAATGCTGAGAACTGAATTCAAGAGCATAGGTTATCTGGGGAAATAACAGGGAAAGAGATTGGGCAATGAATGATTAAGGAGTTCCGAATGTTCAATAGGCTCACTGTAAAGATTCCTAGATTATAGCTCTTAGAGTAGTCACATCTATTCCTGAGTTTTAACTGTTATTTCCAAATTCTGAGATGCTGAGCTCTTTGTGTATAACCTAGTAGTTCCCTGGAAATTTGGGTATCTGTGTGACACCTGAGACTCAGAGTTAGAGTTCTGCAGCTCTGAAAGTCAGCATTACTCCATATAGCAACTGTTAAAGAAGCTGAAAAAGAGATCAGACTTCAATTAGAGATATGAATGAAACAGACTTGGTTAGGACTAAGGTAAATTAGAATACAGGGTAAAGGAAGAAAATGACTATTTTAAAACTCCAACTTCTGTGTGAGACCAAAGGAAGAGAGGTTTATTTGGTACAAAATTTATATTTTCTGTTGCACACTATCTAATTTAGCCTGTCAGGTCAGTTTATTTAAACAATGTAATTACATGGTACCTAGAACAGGGAATGAGATCTTTTTATTCTGTACCAGCTAATGTAATACCCCAATACATCACAGAGTATTTTGGACAGAAATTAAAACAGCATTTGCAAAGTCCCCTTAAGGGACTACGGGAAAATGTAGAACTATTAAACTTCTCCACCTGGGGAATTCCTGTTATTCTCTTAGCAATACAGGCTCCCAATTTAATAAGCCAAGCCCTCAATCTAGAGGCTTGCCCTTATGAAACTTATCTCTCCAATGGCAAAGTTACGCCTACTCATAATTATGCCTAAGAATCACCCCCCAGAGAACCTCTTCTGTTACTCAGATGTGGCCTGTATCTCTAAGCCAACTTTGCAAATTAGCTCACTACCATCCCCCCTACATGTGACATGATTCCTAGGGGTGTAAGTCTCCCTGGCAAAGTGAGACATGACTCCCAGGGATGAGCCCGGCCCTGGCATCATGGAATCGAGAATGCCTTATTGACTAAAAAGGGGGAAAGAAATGAAACAAAATAAAGTTTCAGTGGCTAAGAAATTTCAAATAGAGTTTAAGTCATTCTGGAGGTTATTCTTATGCATTATATAGATATTCCTTTAAGTTTCTAGTGTATTAGAATAGCTAGAAGGAAATACCTGAAACTGTTGAACTGTAATGCAGTAGCTTTGATTCTTGACGATGATTGTATAACTATATAGTTTTTACCATGTGACTGGGTGATTGTGAAAACTTTGTGACTGAAACTCCCTGGATCCAGTGTTGGACAGATGAATAAAAAAATAAAGACAAAATGAATAAGTAAATAATAGGGGCGGTTAGGGGTATGAGATGTTTTGGGTGTTTTAAACTTTTTATTATCTGTTTTCAAGTAATGAAAATGTTCTAAAATTGATTGTGGTGATGAATGCACAACTATAGGATGATATTGTGAGCCACTGATTGTTTACTTTGGAAGGATTATATGGAGTGTGACTATATCTCAATAAAATTGCATTAAAAAAAAAAAGTAGCTTCCCAATAATTTTCACCTTGAAAATTTAAAATGGAATCTTTCTAGGGGATTATTTTCAAGGGATCTTCTTGCTACACAAAATAAAATCACAATGACCAAGAAAACATAATGATTCCAGCATGCTAACTTTAAAGTTAACTTTGTATTAACAAATTTCATAATATTACGATTAAGTGAAAGGGGCATAAAATTAGAACCTTTAAATTATCAGTCTCTAGAACTACACTGTTCAATCCAGTTGCCACTAGCTATGTGTGGCCATTTAAATTTAAATTAACTGAGATTAAAATTTTAAAAATTAAAAATTCAGTTCCTCAATAATACTAGCCACTTCTCAAGTGCTCAAAAGCCACATGTGGCTAGTAGCTATGAAATGGAAATGCAGACAGCACACTTCCATCAATGCAGACAATTCTATTGGACAACTAGAAGAAATTTGCCACAAAAATGGCATCAAACAATTTAATATCCACACAATCAAAAATCGAGATATAGCTAGAAATGTTCTGTTATCCTGACTGTGGTGGTGGTTTCACTAGCATATATAACTGTCACAACTTATCAACGTATACATTTAAAAATGTGGTAAACTGTATATAAATTACTCCCTAATAAATGTGATAAGGGAAAAAAGAATTCCAAAGGAAAAACAAAAAAAAAACTTGGGGTTTGTAAATTCCAAAATACTGACAAATGTGCTCACACATTCCTTTAGTCTGGATCCCTGGGGTCTCAGGCAGAGCAGAGAGAAGGCGGCTAGCACAGTGAGGTGAGGGTACAGCTGGCCACATACAGGAAGACACAGGGAGGGCTAAGAGGCCTGAGGCACTGTGGAAACAGGGAAGAAAGCACACGGCCCACCCAATAGATCTCTGTACACCCTAACCTCAAAGCATCAAATATATTACCAAAATTACACAGTTCCTTGAGGGGATCACTGAAGATGTTAAGAAATTCATAATGACTTGTAAAGTGGATAGTCTCACCTAAATGTCTTTCAACTGATTAATACTGAGACTCAGAATAGCCAGGCATTAACAATGCTAGTTCTAAGTGGGTTAAATATCATTCAGCTGATTAAAGTCAACAGTTCCAGCCAAGGATCACAGCTGATCATTAACTCAAGCTCCTTCTGCCTGACGGTGATTAAAACCAAACAGCCACTTTCTGGGGATGACTTTATTTCTCTAACAAGTGGATCGAAAACTGCAAGTGGAAAACAGTCATGCTCTCCAAAGTAATTCAAGAACAATGGTTCTCAAAAGTTCTCAGTCTGCAGGAGCACCTGGAAGTCATGGTGTACCCTGACCTAGAGGTATAACAAACACTTAATGACCTTTGTTATATCAAGTATTTTATTTCATTCAAACATTTCTATAGTCATCAGCAGTTGTCAAAGGTTTACTAAAAATGGGGGGGAATGGGTTAAGAATATTATGACATATTAACTTATAATTTACAGACATTATTGATTCTTATGAACACTATGGCAACATGGAAAAGCATTTACAGAATCAATTCAAAAAGCAGAGAACATTATATTTATACTATGTATACATATAAGAAAGGACTAGAAGAAAACCTGGACAAATGAAAATTGCCTGGTTTATGACAGTGCTCACTTTTTAGTTTATGGAGATATCCATTAATGTCTCTATAATGCTATTTGTGTAATGCAAGATACAATTTTTTAGATTTATAAATACAAATAGTTAACACACTTACCACAGTGGGACTGCCACTACTTATCAACTGGCTGACTTCATGAAAAATGCTTTTGCAGTCAATTGATTTATCTAATGATCCTCGTTTTACAATTACTGCTACTGCTAATAGAATCTGTTCCCGAACATACTTTTGGAGGCTGTAAAACATAAAAATAATTGTGAAAACATTTACCTAAATCTAATTAAAAAAAAAAAAATACTTCCAATTTTCTTACTATGCATAAAGCTACTTATAACGCCACTCACATTTGAGGGTTGTATGGCCTACTGGTTATGCATTGACTCCGAAGCCAGAACACCTGGGTTCAAACCCAGGCTCCATCATTAGCTGGCAGTATGACCTTTACAAGATAGTAAGAACTCAGTGCCTCAGTATTCTCAATCATAAAATGGGAATAATAATAATAATAATAATAGGGTTGTTTTAAGAAATAAATGTTCTTAGAACTGTGCCTGGTACATACTAAACATAGAAGAGTTAGCAAATTTAGGCAGTATTCAATGGGTACTGTCAGTTCCCATTTGTTAAACATTTGGGGGGGGAACCACCAAGACTCAGATTAAGATTCCACTGATCCAGAGAAAAATTCTGATGTAACATACATCTCCAACCAGTAGTATAATCCTAAGTCCCACTTCCCTTTCACATGAAAACACAACACGCTAGCTATATAAGATACAACATGATGAAAACATACAACTTCTAACAAAAGTTTTAAAATTTCAAGTTCAAATTTTGTTCCTCAGTCTAGTTGCAAAAGCAACAATCCCAAGTCAAGGTATTCTATAAAGCCCATTCAACTACAAAGGCACAGAGAATTACCTGTTTTTTCACAATCTTTTTTTAACCCTGAACTTTATAATACCGCCTCTAGATGGCCACAAGGTTACAGAAATAAATCCCAAACCTTAATACGGATTAGAAGCAGTGTGGTTCCATCCTGTTCTTTAAGGACATTCCCAATTTACTTGCTGTCCTGATATAATTATTAATAGTGCTCTCCTTCACTCTCAAAAGGGTCCCAGTTTGGTCACATACCATATGATCACCCATAGTTCTTAATTTTTCAAAATGAGAGTTTGGGGGCAAACATATAAGTGAACTATTTCAATGTGGAACCCTACAATCAACTCTAAGATAGCTTCTAAACTAATCAAAATTATTTAAAAGCAAGATTATTTTTGTATACTACAGGAGACCACACAGACACACACACATAATCAAAATGTTGTTACATACTTAAATTTACAGAGCTCTCTAGATTCTGGGAATAGAGGCAAGATTGGGGGTTGGGTGTAGGATTAATAAGAAGCTCCAGGGTAAGAGAGTATGTCTAGTTTGAGATAAAGCCTTCCTGGTAACCTTGACTCCTTAAGGAACACTGGTGTAGAGTACAATGGCTGCAGCAGCAGCAGCCAGAGCTTACTATCCACCAAGCACAGGGCTCAGAACTGGCTGTCTCATGGAATCTCTACACCAACCACATAAGGTGTGACCAAGTACCTGTTTTACAGGTAAGAAAACAGAATATTAGAGAGATTTTTTTCACTTTCCCAAAGTCACATAAATACACTGTTCTTCAGAAAACTTTTTTTCCTTTAACAGTTTTTGCCTAGAGGCCAAAATATTAAAAATTCTTCATACATCTAAACTCTTGCAAACATAGATGCCTTAAAGTTTATTTTCTTTTATTCTATAAATATAAATGTGTAGGTTTCTCTCAACTTCTCTTCAACAATTTCTCTTAAACGTGTGTTATCAAAATTGATTTCAACAATATTTCCCTAAAGAAAAGATCAAAGGATATATCATTTTTAGTAAAGTTCAACAAAATATGTATCTTTCCCATGATGGCTACCTATGAGAAATTTTTTGATGTGAGTTATAGTATATACAAAAAATAACAAAACAATGCAACAAAACACTTGTTTATCAAGACTTCTACTTCTACTTAACTTAAAAGAAAAGCAACGGGTCAAAAGAAAAATAGTCGAAAGAAAAATAATACCTAGCAAATACGGTCAAATGGAAACCACAGAAGAGCAAGCTAGTATCACACCCAAACAACCTCACCAAAGAAAAAAAATCTTTTTTAATAAATAAATAAAGCCGGCAGGAAGTAGAAGAAAACGGCTTAAAAACCAAGGACAGTTCTTCCTTATTTTATTAAAACTGGAAAAAAAATAAGCCACCACCCCCACCGCACACACACATATCCACTCATTCCTAGAACACATTACTCATTAAACCACACACAAGAAATAAGTGCATACAATCTTGTAAAATGTTTAAACAATACAGATGTGTACGTGTAAAAAGGAAATTTACTGTCATCCCATTCCTCAAACCTGATCACCTCTCCAAAGCACACTGGTAAAAAAAAATTGGTGCTTTCTCTTCTAGAATCTTTTTGAGGCACATTTCTATGTACAAATGTATGCAGCATTTGGTCTAATAGTACTTGATTTTCCCCTGTCTTGGGATACTCACCTGTCTTACAATACTTATCATTCTAAATTTAAAACATGTTAAAAGAAATAAACACCCCACCAAGCACCAAAAGAAGAACAAGTGTAAAGGATTTTAGACTGGGTCCAAGATCAACTTTTATTTATAACTAAAATCTCCAGGACTCAACAACAACAACAACAAAAAACATCTAGCACAATCTTTTTGAAGCAAAAAAGGTAATATTTAAGCTTAAAGGTATTAAAACGACCTATAATTACATGTGTATAAGTTTTTAAAATATGAGCCCCATTAGAGCTTAACGATGAATGCCTATCATTTAAAAATAACGAAAAAGAAAACAAACCAAGAAGGATAGATATGCAAACACAGCAGAAGTATTTTAGCAGTGCCTCCTCCGTGTACTTACTTAGGCCTTTGTAAGACATAGGTTAAAAGGAATGTTCGCAGTGACTCGATGCTACCTTTTTCCAAGAGAATCCACTCTCGTACGACTGCTTCCATTATGGCTGTGGCAGCTTGGAAAAGGACATAGTCCACTTTACTAGTTTCTGAGGAAAAAATAAAAACTCTTTAAACAGTAGTTCATATTAACTCAAACATTCTGCATGTATTAATTTTAAAACAGAACTTTTCAGACAAGGAATAAGATGATTACCTGTTCTTTTTTTAATCCAGTGACCTTGCTCTAGGACCACAAAGAGGTTAGTTCCTCTCAGAAGACACCTCAGGCAGGTGGCAGCTAATCACCGATCACAATTTTCACAAACTTTCCTCACCTCTCTTCAACTGTTACTTCCAAAGCATGAAGAACTAAAAAATAACACAGCTTTAAAAAAAATAAAAATAAAAATATAAAGCAATCAGAAAGTTTCCTAAGAGATTCTCACCCTGTGCAAAACAGAACTCAAGCTTAAAAATACCTTAATAAACTAGTCTTTGAACACTACTATTTGTGATGAGTCATGCTGTTAAAATATCTGGGTTTGCAGGTAATTACGCTTTTCAGCAGGATGACCCATCTCCAATAGCAAGTTCAGAAATAACAAAACCATGTTCAGGTTTTTTTTTTTTAATTAAAGAAAAAACAAATCACATTTACACAAGGTGAGAGGTTCTTGTGAATTTTCTGATTGCAATACTGATCAAACTGAGTAAAATCCCAAAGCTAAACTTTGCCAGCCCTTAACTAGCAAGTTATATTATCTGACCTAAAAACTGAATTAGGGAAAAAAAAATAGAAAATTAACACACCTAGGAAATTAAATATATATTAATTTTCTATTTTTTCTTGTATTCACCAGTACCACTAGAATCAGTTCCCAAAAAGTATTATCAAAGGGGAGAAACAGTCAAAATGAAGTCAAGAAAAAGTAGAAATTTTCTGAAGCTCTAAAAGATAACCATCACGTGAAATCCATGGAAAGTCTAAAATTAGACTCCAGATTATTTCTCAAGATCACTGGACAGTAGTATCCAAAAGTCATGAGAAATTAACTGTAGGTATCGAATGGCACCTTCGAGAATTTATCAGAAGAGCATGAAGATATAGCCAGGCACATCAGTTTCTTTCCTACTCAAGCTCAGTCATTTAAAAATCTTACAAATGGACTCAATACATTAGTAATAAAAATCTGCAAGAAAAAGTGTACCCTACATAAATTCCTATCACATTAGACTCAAACACAGGCATTTTGAACCTACCAAAATTAATGAAAAGAGCCAATTTGGACCTTTATTTTTTAACGTGTTGATTCTTCCATGCTACCTTAACATGGATTCTAATTGAGATGATAATCAGAATTCACAAAATTTAGAAACCTTAGAAAATAATTAATAAATAAAACAAAGCAACAGCTTCTAAAAATGTGAACCTATTATAAAAAGATTTGTTTAAAGTTCCAGGAAAAATATAAAACAAGGGTTTTTATTCAAAGAGGATTTGAAACAGAGACCAACTACATCTGTTTAGGTCACTTGAGAAATATGGTACTGCCTCATAAAGGAAATTAAAATAATCTTTCATTATAAACCTCTTCTTGAAAGAAAAGGATAGTAGTTTCCCTGTCTTCATTCGATTGCAACATAAAATTGCAACAGTAAAAATTTTAAGGACAAGAAACACGAAATCCTTAACCATCGGTTTAACAACGAAGAAGAATCTTAGGGCTTCACAAAAATTTTAGAAACAGATCTCAAAAGATCATCTAATTCAATTCCTGCATTTTACAATCGAAGAAACTGATCTCCCATGAGACTAAGAGAGTGAATTAAAGGCTCACTGCCAGTAAGTGTTACTAGAATAATACTAATCCATCCCTAAACGCATATGCCAATGAAGAGAAGACCTAATAAGCACCACCTGATGTTCATGAGCAATGAAACATGCTGCTTATTCCTGGCTATTTGGGCTTATATCCTACCCTTTTTCTGCTATTGGGGGGGGGGGGGGAATTTCAGAGAGTGAATGACATTCAAAAGTTTTCAGGAAACACAGGAGTTTGATAACTTTTTCTTGTCTACCTCTCTATGACATTAAATGAAAACCTTTAATTTACTACTCCCTTAAGAAGCTCTAAGAACAGACGAATCTGAATGAAAAGAAAGCCAGATTCCAATTTTAAAAGCAGGAATTTTCTAAGTTATTAAATGTATACTTCCTCATAAACACCAGTACTGTCTTTCATGAACTGTACTTTTATGAGACATAAATTTGCAAGAGATGCTAGAAGGAACTCTAGAGGCCTACCAGTTGGAAATTAGGACTTCAGAGGTATACAGGAGCCTCAATCTTGATCTGCTGAAAAGAAGTTTTAAACTTCAAGGTCTTCAAGAACAATTCTTCTAGAATTTCTAAGCTAACTACTTTCAGGAAGATCTTCCACGCGCTAGGACACTGCCTGGAAGCGAAATGATTTTAAGGCACTTTAACAGGAAGTTTCCATTTCTTACCACAGTATTAACTTGCTTTTACTACACACACACCTCATTTGTATTTAGTCTGCCTTCTGAAGCTAAAAAAAAGTTAAAGTGAAGTAAATAATGAGAGGAAAAGTACTACATTCTGATCCAAATAGTTTTTTAAAAAATTAAAAACAAAGCCCTAGTATTCAAGCCATAGAGGTTCAGCTACTACTAACACTCCTTTGGCCTTAAAGAGTACTTTCCAAAGCAAAAGCAACGTAAACTCCACAACGTCTTCCCTGTGACCTTCTAAAGCATTTATATGCACACCAATCAACAGTAAAAAGTTTCAGCTGAAAGATGATCTACCAATTTCCAATAATTGACAACATAAATAAAGAAATATCTTTCTCATTTACAGAAGAAAAATTTTACTCGTCTAACTGTCATCTTGGTGGTTTCTTGTTCCTTTTTGCTTTGGCTACTTCTGAGATGAGAAGTGAAAGAAATTCATTTCTTCCTGGGAGGGGGACGAAAAGATGCTACAACGTTAGCTCCAGGAATACTAAACCAATCCCTCACTGTTCTCAGGTATTTCTTTAACAAGAAAGTAACTCATAGGCTCTTTGAAGGATCATTTGACCCTACAAACCCAATAAATTCCTAAGTGCCAAAGACTTCTGAGGTGAAGAAGTCTAAAAGTGCTCTTCTGACAAAATTTACAAGCACACACATGCACACACACAGAAAAGAGCAAAGTAAATAAAAAAACAGAATGAAAACAAAAGGATAAGAAGAGAAAGAAATGAAGAAAAACAAGGAACATATAAAACTTAAGTTAGAAGTGGGAAGGAAGAACTTTAAGAGGCTAGAAAAAGGAAGCATCAAGGAGATATATTAGAATGTATTACCCAGACATTCTATTAAAATGAATACATTCCCTAAATAAGAATGTGAAAATTCTGAACTGCGATTGACTGCCACTTGTACGAGAAGTCTTCTTAGAGGAATTAACCCTTCTGTGCTGGTGGCAACTCAGTAGGGAGTTAAAAGATTTTCTGTAAGGTTTAGATGTAAACATTAATGTAACACAGGGCTTTGCAGTACATTAATGATTATGCTTGTAATACACGCACTCAACGTTTTAAATACTTAACATCTCAAAACCCAAACTGATTTTAAAAGTGTGGCTGAAACTATCAATACTATTCTTCAGAAAATTTTATCAGAAAAACAAGTGTTCCAAAACAAGCTCAAATAGTAACAAACCAATCTTACTTCATAAAATATACATACTCTGAAAGGAAAGAATGATATAAACAAATACATTCTAATAAAATACTTATAACTTAAATCAACTATTTCCCAACCAGTAGAGAATGACAACTGAATTACAATAGAAAGTCAGGTGAAATAGTGATGGAATCCTCATTAATCTAGTTAAAGCATATGCCATGAAAATCAAACTCAAATTATTTTAGGTTAATAGTTTAAGACAATGGTTTCCTAAATCTATGCATGCTGTTCAATTTCAAGGCAGTAAGGATGAGGAGGCACTCCCTTAAAACTCTCTATACTGACGTTTAGTTTTGCTTCTTTTAATTTAACATTTAGCTCATATAGTCTGTACAGGCAAAAGAAGAAATTTTCTTAGTGTCAGAAACAAATTCAGTATAAAAACTGACCATTCAAAAAAAAAAAGTTAAAACCGTCTAATTTCGGTGATTGTTTAAACTGCTCCTCTCACAGGAAGACCTAATTCCTCTAATTTCTGATGAGACAGCCACCTTTCACCACTGCCAGCTTGCCATCAGAGAAGAGAATTTTTTAAGCTTATATATTTTAAAAGCCATTTAAAATGAGGTAATAAATGGCATTCATATGGTACCTTACTAGTTACAAAGTGCATTTACATACATTACTACATTTGAGCCTCACAACTTAAGACAGCCAAGTTCATTAAGGGAAATTGTATCATTATTCCCCGATCGCAGATGAAGAGGCCCAGAGTGGAAGGGACTTCCTCAAGTTTCCCAGGTGCGGCCAGCACCACCAGAACCTGGATCTCAGAGCTTCTACTCCAGCGTGCATTCCACTATACTCTAACACACTTATTTTTAAGCCCTTAGATGTAAAACATTTTAAACATACAACCTTATTTGTAGTTTATTTCAACCTGGAGATCACAGTATTGGTGGCTAACAGATAAGCCTTACTAAAAGCACAAAAATTAAAAGCTGAGATGTTTTAGTTCCTAATCCTCAACTAACCAACTCTGTGGTCATGTAACTCAAGCAGCCTTTCAGGGCTTTAAATATGGGCTATAAAAGATGGCTCCAATTAACAAAAACAGCCAACAATAATAAGGTTATAAAATTACAATAACTGATGAAATCTATTCTACTCCTATAGAAAAATGTCTAAAAGGCAAATGACAACATTATGCAACTCTTATTGGCAAATACCTCTTTGGACAAGAGACACAACTCTTGTGATTGTTTTAAAAAAGGAAGAAATCAACAGGGTGCTCATAATGCATATTTTACAAAAGTAAAAATCAATGCTTTATTTCTTACCCAGAAATGAATAATGTGCACTAAGCAAACTGTGTACAAATTAAATGTTAAAAAAAAAGAACAATATAGAAAACAATTATAAGAAGAAAATGCAGAAACCTCAAAAAGGCTTAAAATCAACAATGAGTACTGAAGAGTTTTAAATTTTTAATGTTACCTAAAATAGTAAAATATTGTATGAATATTGTTATGCCTAACAATCTTAAAACTAACACTTAGAAAACTGGGATATTATAACAGTAAATTTCCTATAATAAATTATATTATCCTTGAAAACAATTGGAAAAACATGACCTTTTCCCCATCATTAACAACCTTCATGTTATGATCAATAATAAAACAAATCATTGAACACTATATCTAGGGGAAAAAATCCAAAGTAAAAACAAAATTTTCTGTCTGGCTTTGTGGAATATCTTCAAAGCCACTTCAGGAGAATTATTAATAGAAAATTTTAACTGTATGAACTGTTTATTTTTTAATGGAATTTAAAATACCTAATACTGAAGACAGGAAAACTAGATCTGATTAGGTAAAAATATTTTTAAAGTGAATACTTACCCAAAATATGCTTGCAAACTGCAAATGGCGATTTTGATTTCCTAAATGATAAGAATATGTGCTCTGCATGCTGGCGCTGTTCATTATTGACCATGGAAGGTGGTGCCTTGAGAGATTTTTTTTTTAAAAAAAAAGGAAAGTATGCTTGTTAAATGAGAAACCATGAACAAAGCAATCCTCTGACCCATACCAAGAAAATGCTTTCATTTTTGTGGGGAGATGGGGGGGGGGGGGGAGGATATGGAAGGACAAATTCCTGCTTAAATTTTTCAGGAACTGTAGTATAAAACTTCATAATACACACTTAAGGTATGGTTTCAGGAAAAAGGAAGAAATTCCTGGCAAGGTTTGGGTCAGAGGATCCTTTAAGCAGATCACATTTTAGAAAGACAGACACTACATTTTTTGTATATTTTTTAAAAACGTAGCTGATTCAGTACTGCCTTTTATTCCCAGGTAGTCCACTTAAGAATTTCTAAATTCCTCAGCACTGATGAAACCAAATCCAAAAGTTAATAAACACTGATTTCTAAAAGCAATCCTTTGAGATATAAGTATTATGAGATAATTCTACCTAAAGTTCTCTAAAATCACCAATAAACCAGAAAAATTAGAAAACAAAGTTTGGAATTTACAGAACTCTTCTTTGAATAATAAATTATTCAGACATATCTTACAAAAGCAGCTTCTAAAGTCTACCCAAGTTTTTAAACTTTCACTTCGTCTTAACCTTTCGTCTAAAGATAATACTCTTACGAACAAGATCTACCTAAAATACACATTCTCATTATATGGGTTTGGATATCTTTTGACCTATTAGAACAAGAGAAGAAGAAACTGCTTCTACAGCCCAACAATTAAAATCAAAAATTCTCAATTTGAAACACCAGTGATTCTTATTTCAGTCAGAACAGTAAGAAAATATGTACATCCAAGAGAAATTAATTAACTTTCATACTCTGGCCTAAGGGAATCCTTATAATTAGCTAAAGCCAGTTCAAACTATTCCTAAGGGTATAGCACCCTCTACAGTTCTCTAGGTAAAAGCGAAAATATTTCCACTGAAGAACTGTGTTAAATTCTTCAGTACTTAAAAAACAAAAAAAAAAAAGCTTTAGTAATAAAATACTGTGAACAACTAATTATAACCTAAAAGCAAATATATTTTATCCTTTTTGCAAATTCTTTATCTCCACCATTTCCCTAATTCAGCAAAGCAACAAGGTAGATATACCCACTTGTTACAACATACTGCAATTATTTATTTGCCCCCTTGCCTTTTCATTAGTTTTCTGACAGCAGGAACTTATTTTATTCATCTCTAAATACCTAAAGCCTAACACATACAAAAGGGAGAGACATCCAATAACAATTTTTTTAAATAATAATAGCTAACATTTATTGAATACTTTGCATTGCTAGGCGTGTGTCTGCGTGTGTATAAAATCTCATTAACCCTAACAACCACCCTATGAGGTAGAGACTATTATCCCCATTTTACAGATGAAGAAACTGAGGCACAGAGAGACTGTAATTTGCCTGAGGTCACACTACTAGTAGGACTTAAGAATGATGGGTCTTTTCTTTCTCACCAGAAACTATACTACATGTTCCAAATTATAGAAGACCCACCATTCTTAAAGTCTGTGATGGAAAGGAAGCAAAGTTCCCTTAAAAGTCTTCCTCTAAAACCCAATATAGACATTAGGGTGTTTTACATAGTCTCCTTTACATAACAGCTTCAGTAAAGAAATAATAAAGGCGCCATTTCATATTCCATGTTTATGCTTTCTCATTGACACTAACAGTAAAAATTTTAAAAGGGATGACTTCACAGATGGAATTCAATAAATGAGAAAAAGTGAAAGCAGTAAGAGATATTACCAGAAAGCAGTTATGGCGGTAGGGGAAAAACAGGTGACCAATCCCAGAATCTTCAGGAAAGCAAAGGCATGGATAGGGAAAACCTGAGATTGTTTCTAAGGGACCACACAAGCATGAGACCTGGACCTCACAAATTCCTAACTCAATATACTGGCATTTTGGGTCCCGACTTGTACCACCCCTCTACCCCCGTGCAGTCCCCTTCAATTTACAAACATGCCTACAGAACATCAGTGGCTCAGAGCTAGGAGCATCCAAGGATAGAACTCTGGAGATTATTTACTGATGAATGGATTAAATGACATACTTCATTATTAGTTTTTAATAGATTATGTGCATATGTAAATGCGCACACGAGAGAGAGACAGATGGAGAAGGCCAAAGTACCTAAATAGTCTCTATTTGTTCAAAAAATATGTACTGTAGGTTGACTATATGCCAAGCAGCATGCCATAAACTAGAGAAACTAAGTAAATAATACAGCCCCTGCCCTTATGGAATTCTGAGTCTATGAAAAAAGACAGATATTAATCACCTCAAACAGAAACCCTACACTCTTTTTGCATTAACTCCCAATTGTTCCAACTCCCACCCCTAGTAACCCGTACTCTTCTTTCTGTCTATGATTTTGCATATTCTCTGATATTTTCTTTGTGGTTACTGTGGGGCTTAAATTTAACATCCTAAATTTATAACCATCTCATTGGCTTTGGTACCAATCTAACAGTTCCCATACCATATATAAACTATGTTCCTATACACTTCTGTACCCTCATCTTTATGTAGTTTGTGTCTTTATTTTTGGCATTCAATAGTTTGATTATAATATGCCACAGCATGGAGCATGGATTTATTTGGATTTACCCTGTTTGGAGTTCACTGGGTGTCTTGGATGTGTATTTTCATATCTTGCATTACATTTTCAGTCATTATTTCTTTGAATATTCTCTCTGCCCCTTTATCTCTTTCTTTTCCGTCTTGTATGTTTGATGCCGTCCCACAGGTTCCTCAAGCTCTGCTCACTTTTCTTCATTCATTCTTCCTTCTGTTCCTCAGACTGGATGATTTCAACTTTCTTATCATCAAGTTCCCTGATTGTTGTTGAATCCCTCTAGGGAATTTTTAACTTCTGTTACTGTGGTCTTCAGTTCTGTTTGGTTCCTTTTCGTAATTTCCATCTCTCTACTGATATTCTCTTCATGTTCATCTGTTGTTTTCTTGATTTCCTTTAGTTCTTTGTCCATGTTTTCCTTCAGCTCTTTGAGCATATTAAGGACTATTTTCTTAAAGTCTTTTTCTGGAATGCTCCAGGTCTGATCCTCCTCATTGATGGTTCCTAATATTTTAATCTTCTCTCTTTTGCCTTGGCCATCACTTCTTGGTTTCTTTGTGGGGTCTGCAATCTTTTGTTGAGATCTGAACATTCTGATATTTTAGTGTGTTATCACTGGAATTTAGACTCTGAGGCATCAATTCATTAAGGCTGTATATCCAGCTAGTGTTATGACATAGCTTTCCTCGAATGCCCAAAATGAACATTAAAAAAAAGGTAGCTAGGTGCTTGCATGATAGGCTTCTAAGGTATGACACTGACACAGAAAGTTGACAACAGAAGGGTACATGAGAAAAATCTACACAATGCATACTAGGGACTATAATTAATAGGAATACCATACTCTATAAAAGTTTCACTCAGTAAGTATATTTGTCAGAAACTTAAATCCTTCAGAGTGCCCCTATGCCAGCTAAGTCCTGAAACCCAGAGGCAATAGCCTCTTCAAGAACATCAACTAGATATGTCCCCTTTGCTCATAAAGTTGATACTCCTTTTCAACATGAACAGGTTAGGGTGGTCACTGCCTAGACATCCCTGAAAATTGGGAAAGTAATCAAACTAAAGGAAGGGGTAGAAACAGACAAGATGGAATTTAACAAAGGATTATGAATACTGAATCTTTATCTAATTTTCTTTTCCTTAGTTGCTAGGGTATTAGAATAATTAGAAGGAAAAACCTGAAATGGTGGAAATGTAACCCACAGCATCCCTTGAAATTTGTTATATAGCTAATTGTTAAATCGTAATTTGAAAGCTCTATCTTTTTGTACATATGTTAGATTTCACAATAAGGAAATGACTGAAACTATGGTACTATAACTCATAGTAACTTCGGAAATTCCCTATGTATCTACTAGTTAAATCGTGCTTTGAAAAATACTACTTTCTTGTATGTATATTTTGTAATAAGGAAATAACTGAAACTGTGGGATTGTAACCTATAATGTTCTTTGAAATTTGCTCTCTACTTGTTAAATTGCACTTGGAAAGTTATCATTTTTATGTATATATGTTACAATCTGCAATAAAAAATATAATAATAAAAAAAAAGGATGAAGAGGAACCACTTTCCCCAGCCCTTGCAGATTTACATGTGCAGTACTCCCTTTAGGGCTTACCCATACAGTGAGTTTGGGGAATAGTTCCAGACCAAAGCTTAGGGACCTCCCTGGTCCTTTCTGAACATGCATTCTGTCTTGGCAATGTGCATGTGGTACTGGGAATTCTCTCCTTTACATGGATACATATGTCCCCTCTTCCCTAGCAGACAGTTTCTTGACAGTCCCAGGCACTACACTTTATGTCCTAGAGCAGCAATCCTTTGCCCCAGGCAATACGACTCCACTGCTCTCCCACAGTGTTCTATAGTAGAGCTCGGTAAGATGCTGCGCCAGTTTTCAAAATCTCTCCATCCCCATCTTATCCTTGTATTACCTTCTCTAATTTCTTGCAGTAGATCCCTTACATCACAACTTTTTCTTAAATCTATGTTCTTCCTTCTCAGCTCTTCCCTGGCTCTTTATCTTACCTTAAATTTGTCCTCAGCAGTGACTCATTTTTGCTTACAAACAGGGTCCACCCTACCTCAAAAACCCCTCTACACAAACTTAAAGCCCCTCCTTTATTACAAAAACAGGATATAGAATCAGAAAGACTTGGTTCCTAATCTCAGCTCTACAGCATACTAGTTGGGAAACCCTGGACAAGGATACCTCTCTGCACTTCAGGGTCCCCAATCTGCAAACTGATGCTGAGGAACCCATCCCATAATTAAAATGAGAACTTCACTGAAAATTTTATGTCTAGGTCTCACAAAATTAATCTGTAATTATTAATAAAATTCCAACTAAAATCCCAATGTTTATCTCTGAATGTGACAAGGTGACCCTAACACATGTATGAGTAAGAATTATCAAATTAACTCTGAAAAAGAAGAGATCTTACCCTGCACTTATGAAGGTATAGTAACAATAAAAATATATGGGGGGGAAATATATATATACATATATATATATATATATATATATATGGGGGGGTAGGAAAAGAAGGAAAGGCGGTGAGATTAGAGCAGGAAAAAAAACAATGAGGCAGAGAGAATTTCCAGAAAAAGACCCATGATAGAAAGGACAGACTATATACAGTAAATGGTGTAAAAACAACTGGCAATTTATAAGAAAAACATAAATTAGATTTTTACTCATATCATGCCCGATAATAAACTCTAGGTGGATTTAAGATTTAAAAATGAAAAGTGGTGACATCATCAACATGGCGACATAAACAGCTACTGAAACTCCACTCCAGAGATTCAATGAAAAAAAGGGAATGAATTGTTTGAAACTCAGGAGGAAGATATGGACTGGAGAAGGACCCTGCAGATGCCAAATTGAATAAGAGAAGTATCACGTAGGAATCTTCTGTCCCAGACCAGCCGGTCCCCTCCCCTCCACCTCACTAGGGCTCAGTGAGGGAAAGGCACAGAATCCGCAAACAGGAACCCTCCCACCAAGGACACTGATTATAAAATCTCTCACAGCAGTGAGACATACCCCACAGTTTGAAGACCCAGGGGACAGGGGAGGACAATTCAAGACCCAGGGCTGTGGGGGAGAAAGACACCAAGAAAACATGGACAGAGACTGTGTTTCCAGCCCTGGGTCTGAAACCTTCCCCCACCCTTGAGGGAAGCAGCAGCCGGCAGCTGTTTTCTTGCACTGGGGACAGCTGGAGTGCCAGGTCAGCTGAGGGAGTACTAGGCCACAGATACAGGCCCACATCGAGCCAGATTTTGGCCGACAAAGTGCGAGCATAGGAATCCCGCGGTTTCAGCTCACCTGTGTAGACACAGCCTGTGTAGGGACACAAAGCAGCCTCTGAGGACAAGTAAATTACTGAACAGTGCCATCTGCTGGACAGTACAGCAAGGGAATAGAAGCCCTTTTAAAAAGATGCTTCATTAAAAGAGTTCAGACTTCAATTAGAGATATGAATGAAGCAGATCTGGTTAGGACTAAGGCAAATCAGGCCAAAGGGTAAAGGACGATACTGACTGTGTTTTAAAACTTCACCTTCTGTGTGAAACAAAGGGAAGAGATGTTTATTTGTTACAGGATCTATATTTTCTGTAGTACACTAAATAATTTAACTTGTACGGTCAGTTTATTCAAACACCATAATTACATGGAACTTTGAATAGGAAGTAAGATCTAGTAGGTTTGTACAGGTTAGTGTGAAACCGTGATACATCCCAAAGTAATTTGGGCAGAGAATAAAAATGTATATGCAGGGCACCCCTGAGGAGCTGGGGGGAAATGCAGAAATGTTGGACTTCCCTACCTGGGTTACTGCTGATGTTCTCAGAAACATTGAGGACTGATGGTTTGGTATGCCGAGCCCTCTGTCTTGGGGCTTGCCCTTAGGAAGCTTGTAACTGCAGAGGATAGGCTAAACCTGCTTATAATTGTGCCTAAGAGTCTCCCCAAGTGCCTCTTTGTTGCTCGGATGTGGCCCTCTCCCTCTTGCTAAGCCAAATCAACAGGTGAACTCACTGTCCCCCCACCCCCCGTGGGACGTAACTCCCAGGGGTGTAAATCTCCCAGATAACGCAGGATATGACTCCCAGGGATGAGCCTGGACGCGACAAAGTGGGATTGAGAACATCTTCTTGACGAAAAGGGGGAAACGAAATGAACAAAATAAAGTTTTAGTGGCTGAGAGATTTCAAATGGAGTCAAGAGGTCTCTCTGGTGGGCATTCTTACGCAATATATAGATATTCCTTTTTAGATTTTAGTGTATTGGAATAGCTAGAAGTAAATACCTGAAACTATCAAACTGTAACGATTCTATAACTATGTAGCTTACAAGGGGTGACAGTGTGACTGTGAAAACCTTGTGGATAGCACTCCCTTTATCCAGTGTATGGATGGATGAGTAGAAAAATGGGGACTAAAACTAAATGAAAAATACGGTGGGATGGGGGGGATAATTTGCGTGTTCTTTTTTACTTTTATTTTTTTATTCCTATTTTTATTCTTTCTAGTGTAAGGAAAATGTTTAAAAATAGATTGGGGTGGGAGGCGGGGCAAGATGGCAGACTGGTGAGCTGTATGTTTTAGTTACTCCTCCAGGAAAGTAGGTACAAAGCCAGGAACTGCGTGGACTGGACACCACAGAGAAATCTGACTTTGGGCATACTTCATACAACACTCATGAAAACGTGGAACTGCTGAGATCAGCGAAATCTGTAAGTTTTTGCGGCCAGGGGACCCGCGCCCCTCCCTGCCAGGCTCAGTCCCGGGGGAGGAGGGGCTGTCAGCTCCAGGAAGGAGAAGGGAGAACTGCAGTGGCAGCCCTTATCGGAAACTCATTCTACTGATACAAACTCCAACCATAGATAGACTGAGACCAGACACCAGAGAATCTGAGAACAGCCAGCCCAGCAGAGAGGAGACAGGCATAGAAAAAAAACAACACGAAAAACTCCAAAATAAAAGCGGAGGATTTTTGGAGTTCTGGTGAACATAGAAAGGGGAAGGGCCCTGAGGCGCATACGCAAATCCCGAAGAAAAGCTGATCTCTCTGCCCTGTGGACCTTTCCTTAATAGCCCTGGTTGCTTTGTCTCTTAGCATTTCAATAACCCATTAGATCTCTGAGGAGGGCCCGTTTTTTTTTTTTTTTTTAATCCTTTTTTCTTTTTCTAAAACAATTACTCTAAGAAGCCCAATACAGAAAGCTTCAAAGACTTACTATTTGGGCAGGTCAAGTCAAGAGCAGAACTAGGAGAGCTCTGAGACAAAACGCAATAATCCAGTGGCTGACAAAATTCACTAAACACCACAACTTCCCAAGAAAAGGGGGGTGTCCGCTCACAGCCATCATCCTGGTGGACAGGAAACACTCCTGCCCATCGCCAGCCCCATAGCCCAGAACTGCCCCAGACAACCCAGTGTGACGGAAGCGCTTCAAATAACAGGCACACACCACAAAACTAGGCGTGGACATTAGCCTTCCCTGCAACCTCAGCTGACTGTCCCAGAGTTGGGAAGGTAGAGCAGTGTGAATTAACAAAGCCACATTCAGCCATCATTTCAGCAGACTGGTAGCCTCCCTACACAGCCCAGCAGCCCACAACTGCCCTGGGGGGAGGGCACTCACCTGTGACATAGCACAGTCATCCCTCAACAGAGGACCCGGGGTGCACAGCCTGGAAGAGGGGCCCACTTGCAAGTCTCAGGAGCCATACGCCAATACCAAGGACTTGTGGGTCAGTGGCAGAGACAAACTGTGGCAGGACTGAACTGAAGGATTAGACTATTGCAGCAGCTTTAAAACTCTAGGATCACCAGGGAGATTTGATTGTTAGGGCCACCCCCCCTCCCTGACTGCCCAGAAACACGCCCCATATACAGGGCAGGCAACACCAACTACACACGCAAGCTTGGTACACCGATTGGACCCCACAAGACTCACTCCCCCACTCACCAAAAAGGCTAAGCAGGGGAGAACTGGCTTGTGGAGAACAGGTGGCTCGTGGACGCCACCTGCTGGTTAGTTAGAGAAAGTGTACTCCACGAAGCTGTAGATCTGAGAAATTAGAGATAAGGACTTCAATTGGTCTACAAATCCTAAAAGAACCCTATCAACTTCAGCAAATGCCACAAGGTCAAAAACAACAGCAAAATGCTGTTCATAAAGCATATGAAAAAACCAGACGATATGCATAACCCAAGCCCAAGCACCCAAATCAAAAGACCAGAAGAGACACAGCACCTAGAGCAGCTACTCAACGAACTAAAGATGAACAATGAGACCATAGTACGGGAGATAAAGGAAATCAAGAAGACCCTAGAAGAGCATAAAGAAGACATTGCAAGACTAAATAAAAAAATGGATGATCTTATGGAAATTAAAGAAACTGTTGACCAAATTAAAAAGATTCTGGACACTCATAGTACAAGACTAGAGGAACTTGAACAACGAATCAGTGACCTGGAAGATGGCAGAATGGAAAATGAAAGCATAAAAGAAAGAATGGGGAAAAAAATTGAAAAAATCAAAATGGACCTCAGGGATATGATAGATAATATGAAACGTCCAAATATAAGACTCATTGGTGTCCCAGAAGGGGAAGAAAAGGGTAAAGGTCTAGGAAGAGTATTCAAAGAAATTGTTGGGGAAAACTTCCCAAATCTTCTAAACAACATAAATACACAAATCATAAATGCTCAGCGAACCCCAAATAGAATAAATCCAAATAAACCCACTCCGAGACATATACTGATCACACTGTCAAACACAGAAGAGAAGGAGCAAGTTCTGAAAGCAGCAACAGAAAAGCAATTCACCACATACAAAGGAAACAGCATAAGACTAAGTAGTGACTACTCAGCAGCCACCATGGAGGCGAGAAGGCAGTGGCACGATATATTTAAATTTCTGAATCAGAAAAATTTCCAGCCAAGAATACTTTATCCAGCAAAGCTCTCCTTCAAATTTGAGGGAGAGCTTAAATTTTTCACAGACAAACAAATGCTGAGAGAATTTGCTAACAAGAGACCTGCCCTACTGGAGATACTCAAGGGAGCCCTACAGACAGAGAAACAAAGACAGGACAGAGAGACTTGGAGAAAGGTTCAGTACTAAAGAGATTCAGTATGGGTACAATAAAGGATATTAATAGACAGAGGGAAAAAATATGACAAACATAAACCAAAGGATAAGATGGCTGATTCAAGAAATGCCTTCACGGTTATAACATTGAATGTAAATGGATTAAACTCCCCAATTAAAAGATATAGATTCGCAGAATGGATCAAAAAAAATGAACCATCAATATGTTGCATACAAGAGACTCATCTTAGACACAGGAACACAAAGAAACTGAAAGTGAAAGGATGGAAAAAAATATTTCATGCAAGCTACAGCCAAAAGAAAGCAGGTGTAGCAATATTAATCTCAGATAAAATAGACTTCAAATGCAGGGATGTTTTGAGAGACAAAGAAGGCCACTACATACTAATAAAAGGGGCAATTCAGCAAGAAGAAATAACAATCGTAAATATCTATGCACCCAACCAAGGTGCCACAAAATACATGAGAGAAACACTGGCAAAACTAAAGGAAGCAATTGATGTTTCCACAATAATTGTGGGAGACTTCAACACATCACTCTCTCCTATAGATAGATCAACCAGACAGAAGACCAATAAGGAAACTGAAAACCTAAACAATCTGATAAATGAATTAGATTTAACACACATACACCGGACATTACATCCCAAATCACCAGGATACACATACTTTTCTAGTGCTCATGGAACTTTCTCCAGAATAGATCATATGCTGGGACATAAAACAAGCCTCAATAAATTTAAAAAGATTGAAATTATTCAAAGCACATTCTCTGACCACAGTGGAATACAATTAGAAGTCAATAACCATCAGAGAATGAGGAGGCGGGGCAAGATGGCAGACTGGTGAGCTGTATGTTTTAGTTACTCCTCCAGAAAAGTAGGTAGAAAGCCAGGAACTGCGTGGACTGGACACCACAGAGCAATCTCTCTTTGGGCATACTTCATACAACACTCATGAAAATGTCGAACTGCTGAGATCAGCGAAATCTGTAAGTTTTTGCGGCCAGGGGACCCGGGCCCCTCCCTGCCAGGCTCAGTCCCGTGGGAGGAGGGGCTGTCAGCTCCGGGAAGGAGAAGGGAGAACTGCAGTGGCTGCTCTTATCGGAAACTCATTCTACTGATCCAGACTCCAACCACAGATAGACTGAGACCAGACACGAGAGAATCTGAGAGCAGCCAGTCCAGCAGTGAGGAGACAGGCATAGAAAAAAAAAAACAACACGAAAAACTCCAAAATAAAAGCAGAGGATTTTTGGAGTTCTGGTGAACACAGAAAGGGGAAGGGCGGAGCTCAGGCCTTGAGGTGCATATGAAATCCCGAAGAAAAGCTGATCTCTCTGCCCTGTGGACCCTTCCTTAATGGCCCTGGTTGCTTTGTCTCTTAGCATTTCAATAACCCATTAGATCTCTGAGGAGGGCCCTTTTTTTTTTTTTCTCTTTCTTTTTTTTCTTTTTTTTTTTTTTTTAATCCTTTTTTCTTTTTCTAAAACAATTACTCTAAGAAGCCCAATACAGAAAGCTTCAAAGACTTTCAATTTGGGCACGTCAAGTCAAGAGCAGAACTAAGAGAGCTCTGAGACAAAAGGCAATAATTCAGTGGCTGAGAAAATTCACTAAACACCACAACTTCCCAAGAAAAGGGGGGTGTCCGCTCACAGCCACCATCCTGGTGGACAGGAAACACTCCTACCCATCGCCAGCCCCATAGCCCAGAGTTGCCCCAGACAACCCAGTGTGACGGAAGTGCTTCAAATAACAGGCACACACCACAAAACTGGGCGTGGACATTAGCCTTCCCTGCAACCTCAGCTGATTGTCCCAGAGTTGGGAAGGTGGAGCAGTGTGAATTAACAAAGCCCCATTCAGCCACCATTTGAGCAGACTGGGAGCCTCCCTACACAGACCAGCAGCCCAGAACTGCCCTGGGGGGACAGCACTCACCTGTGACATAGCACAGTCATCCCTCAACAGAAGACCCGGGGTGCACGGCCTGGAAGAGGGGCCCACTTGCAAGTCTCAGGAGCCATACGCCAATACCAAGGACTTGTGGGTCAGTGGCAGAGACAAACTGTGGCAGGACTGAACTGAAGGATTAGACTATTGCAGCAGCTTTAAAACTCTAGGATCACCAGGGAGATTTGATTGTTAGGGCCACCCCCCCTCCCCGACTGCCCAGAAACACGCCCCACATACAGGGCAGGCAACACCAACTACACACGCAAGCTTGGTACACCAATTGGGCCCCACAAGACTCACTCCCCCACTCACCAAAAAGGCTAAGCAGGGGAGAACTGGCTTGTGGAGAACAGGTGGCCCGTGGATGCCACCTGCTGGTTAGTTAGAGAAAGTGTACTCCACGAAGCTGTAGATCTGATAAATTAGAGATAAGGACTTCAATAGGTCTACAAACCCTAAAAGAACCCTATCAAGTTCAGCAAATGCCACGAGGCTAAAAACAACAGAAAATTATAAAGCATATGAAAAAACCAGACGATATGGATAACCCAAGCCCAAGCACCCAAATCAAAAGACTAGAAGAGACACAGCACCTAGAGCAGCTACTCAAAGAACTAAGGATGAACAATGAGACCATAGTACGGGCTATAAAGGAAATCAAGAAGACTCTAGAGGAGCATAAAGAAGACATTGCAAGACTAAATAAAAAAATGGATGATCTTATGGAAATTAAAGAAACTGTTGACCAATTAAAAAGATTCTGGACACTCATAGTACAAGACTAGAGGAAATTGAACAACGAATCAGTGACCTGGAAGATGGCAGAATGGAAAATGAAAGCATAAAAGAAAGAATGGGGAAAAAAATTGAAAAAATCGAAATGGACCTCAGGGATATGATAGATAATATGAAACGTCCAAATATAAGACTCATTGGTGTCCCAGAAGGGGAAGAAAAGGGCAAAGGTCTAGGAAGAGTATTCAAAGAAATTGTTGGGGAAAACTTCCCAAATCTTCTAAACAACATAAATACACAAATCATAAATGCTCAGCGAACTCCAAATAGAATAAATCCAAATAAACCCACTCCGAGACATATTCTGATCACACTGTCAAACACGGAAGAGAAGGAGCAGGTTCTGAAAGCAGCAAGAGAAAAGCAATTCACCACATACAAAGGAAACAGCATAAGACTAAGTAGTGACTACTCAGCAGCCACCATGGAGGCGAGAAGGCAGTGGCACGATATATTTAAAATTCTAAATCAGAAAAATTTCCAGCCAAGAATACTTTATCCAGCAAAGCTCTCCTTCAAATTTGAGGGAGAGCTTAAATTTTTCACAGACAAACAAATGCTGAGAGAATTTGCTAACAAGAGACCTGCCCTACTGGAGATACTCAAGGGAGCCCTACAGACAGAGAAACAAAGACAGGACAGAGAGACTTGGAGAAAGGTTCAGTACTAAAGAGATTCGGTATGGGTACAATAAAGGATATTAATAGACAGAGGGGAAAAATATGACAAACATGAACCAAAGGATAAGATGGCCGATTCAAGAAATGCCTTCATGGTTATAACGTTGAATGTAAATGGATTAAACTCCCCAATTAAAAGATACAGATTCGCAGAATGGATCAAAAAAAATGAACCATCAATATGTTGCATACAAGAGACTCATCTTAGACACAGGAACACAAAGAAACTGAAAGTGAAAGGATGGAAAAAAATATTTCATGCAAGCTACAGCCAAAAGAAAGCAGGTGTAGCAATATTAATCTCAGATAAAATAGACTTCAAATGCAGGGATTTCTTGAGAGACAAAGAAGGCCACTACATACTAATAAAAGGGGCAATTCATCAAGAAGAAATAACAATCGTAAATGTCTATGCACCCAATCAAGGTGCCACAAAATACATGACAGAAACACTGGCAAAACTAAAGGAAGCAATTGATGTTTCCACAATAATTGTGGGAGACTTCAACACATCACTCTCTCCTATAGATAGATCAACCAGACAGAAGACCAATAAGGAAATTGAAAACCTAAAGAATCTGATAAATGAATTAGATTTCACAGACATATACAGGACATTACATCACAAATCACCAGGATACACATACTTTTCTAGTGCTGACGGAACTTTCTCCAGAATAGATCATATGCTGGGACATAAAACAAGCCTCAATAAATTTAAAAAGATTGAAATTATTCAAAGCACATTCTCTGACCACAATGGAATACAATTAGAAGTCAATAACCATCAGAGACTTAGAAAATTCACAAATACCTGGAGGTTAAACAACACACTCCTAAACAATCAGTGGGTTAAAGAAGAAATAGCAAGAGAAATTGCTAAATATATAGAGACGAATGAAAATGAGAACACAACATACCAAAACCTATGGGATGCAGCAAAAGCAGTGCTAAGGGGGAAATTTATAGCACTAAACGCATATATTAAAAAGGAAGAAAGAGCCAAAATCAAAGAACTAATGGATCAACTGAAGAAGCTAGAAAATGAACAGCAAACCAATCCTAAACCAAGTACAAGAAAAGAAATAACAAGGATTAAAGGAGAAATAAATGACACAGAGAACAAAAAAAACAATAGAGAGGATAAATATCATCAAAAGTTGGTTCTTTGAGAAGATCAACAAGATTGACAAGCCCCTAGCTAGACTGACAAAATCAAAAAGAGAGAAGACCCATATAAACAAAATAATGAATGAAAAAGGTGACATAACTGCAGATCCTGAAGAAATTTAAAAAATTATAAGAGAATACTATGAACAACTGTATGGCAACAAACTGGATAATGTAGAGGAAATGGACAATTTCCTGGAAACATATGAACAACCTAGATTGACCAGAGAAGAAATAGAAGACCTCAACCAACCCATCACAAGCAAAGAGATCCAATCAGTCATCAAAAATCTTCCCACAAATAAATGCCCAGGACCATATGGCTTCACAGGGGAATTCTACCAAACTTTCCAGAAAGAACTGACACCAATCTTACTCAAACTCTTTCAAAACATTGAAGAAAATGGAACACTACCTAACTCATTTTATGAAGCTAACATGAATCTAATACCAAAACCAGGCAAAGATGTTACAAAAAAGGAAAACTACCGGCCAATCTCCCTAATGAATATAGATGCAAAAATCCTCAACAAAATACTTGCAAATCGAATCCAAAGACACATTAAAAAAATCATACACCATGACCAAGTGGGGTTCATTCCGGGCATGCAAGGATGGTTCAACATAAGAAAATCAATCAATGTATTACAACGCATTAACAAGTCAAAAGGGAAAAATCAATTGATCATCTCAATAGATGCTGAAAAAGCATCTGACAAAATCCAACATCCATTTTTGATAAAAACACTTCAAAAGGAAGGAATTGAAGGAAACTTCCTCAACACCATAAAGAGCATATATGAAAAACCCACAGCCAGCATAGTACTCAATGGTGAGAGACTGAAAGCCTTCCCTCTAAGATCAGGAACAAGACAAGGATGCCCGCTATCACCACTGTTATTCAACATTGTGCTGGAAGTGCTAGCCAGGGCAATCCGGCAAGACAAAGAAATAAAAGGCATCAAAATTGGAAAAGAAGAAGTAAAACTGTCATTGTTTGCAGATGATATGATCTTATATCTAGAAAACCCTGAGAAATCGACGATACAGCTACTAGAGCTAATAAACAAATTTAGCAAAGTAGCGGGATACAAGGTTAATGCACATAAGTCAGTAATGTTTCTATATGCTAGAAATGAACAAACTGAAGAGACACTCAAGAAAAAGATACCATTTTCAATAGCAACTAAAAAAATCAAGTACCTAGGAATAAATTTAACCAAAGATGTAAAAAACCTATACAAAGAAAACTACATAACTCTACTAAAAGAAATAGAAGGGGACCTTAAAAGATGGAAAAATATTCCATGTTCATGGATAGGAAGACTAAATGTCATTAAGATGTCAATTCTACCCAAACTCATCTACAGATTCAATGCAATCCCAATCAAAATTCCAAAAACCTACTTTGCAGACTTGGAAAAGCTAGTTATCAAATTTATTTGGAAAGGGAAGATGCCTCGAATTGCTAAAGACACTCTAAAAAAGAAAAACGAAGTGGGAGGACTTACACTCCCTGACTTTGAAGCCTATTATAAAGCCACAGTTGCCAAAACAGCATGGTACTGGCACAAAGATAGACATATAGATCAATGGAATTGAATTGAGAATTCGGAGATAGACCCTCAGATCTATGGCCGACTGATCTTTGATAAGGCCCCCAAAGTCACTGAACTGAGTCATAATGGTCTTTTCAACAAATGGGGCTGGGAGAGTTGGATATCCATATCCAAAAGAATGAAAGAGGACCCCTACCTCACCCCCTACACAAAAATTAACTCAAAATGGACCAAAGATCTCAATATAAAAGAAAGTACCATAAAACTCCTAGAAGATAATGTAGGAAAACATCTTCAAGACCTTGTATTAGGCGGCCACTTCCTAGACTTTACACCCAAAGCACAAGCAACAAAAGAGAAAATAGATAAATGGGAACTCCTCAAGCTTAGAAGTTTCTGCACCTCAAAGGAATTTCTCAAAAAGGTAAAGAGGCATCCAACTCAATGGGAAAAAAATTTTGGAAGCCATGTATCTGACAAAAGACTGATATCTTGCATATACAAAGAAATCCTACAACTCAAAGACAATAGTACAGACAGCCCAATTATAAAATGGGCAAAAGATATGAAAAGACAGTTCTCTGAAGAGGAAATACAAATGGCCAAGAAACACATGAAAAAATGTTCAGCTTCACTAGCTATTAGAGAGATGCAAATTAAGACCACAATGAGATACCATCTAACACCGGTTAGAATGGCTGCCATTAAACAAACAGGAAACTACAAATGCTGGAGGGGATGTGGAGAAATTGGAACTCTTATTCATTGTTGGTGGGACTGTATAATGGTTCAGCCACTCTGTAAGTCAGTCTGGCAGTTCCTTAGAAAACTAGATATAGAGCTACCATTCGATCCAGCGATTGCACTTCTCGGTATATACCCGGAATATCGCAAAGCAGTGACACGAACAGATATCTGCACGCCAGTGTTCATAGCAGCATTATTCACAATTGCCAAGAGATGGAAACAACCCAAATGTCCTTCAACAGATGAGTGGATAAATAAAATGTGGTATATACACACGATGGAATACTACACGGCAGTAAGAAGGAACGATCTCGTGAAACATATGACAACATGGATGAACCTTGAAGACATAATGCTGAGCGAAATAAGAGAAATATTATATGCTACCACTAATGTGAACTTTGAAAAATGTAAAACAAATGGCATATAATGTAGAATGTAGGGGAACTAGCAATAGAGAGCAATTAAGGAAGGGGGAACAATAATCCAAGAAGAACAGATAAGCTATTTAACGTTCTGGGGATGCCCAGGAATGACTATGGTCTGTTAATTTCTGATGGATATAGTAGGAGCAAGTTCACAGAAATGTTGCTATATTAGGTAACTTTCTTGGGGTAAAGTAGGAACATGTTGGAAGTTAAGCAGTTATCTTAGGTTAGTTGTCTTTTTCTTACTCCCTTGTTATGGTCTCTTTGAAATGTTCTTTTATTGTATGTTTGTTTTCTTTTTAACTTTTTTTTCATACAGTTGATTTAAAAAAGAAGGGAAAGTTAAAAAATAAAAAAATAAAAAATAAAAACAAGGAAAAAAAAAAAAGATGCAGTGCCCCCTTGAGGAGCCTGTGGAGAATGCAGGGGTATTCGCCTACCCCACCTCCATGGTTGCTAACATGACCACAGATATAGGGGACTGGTGGTTTGATGGGTTGAGCCCTCTACCACAGGTTTTACCCTTGGGAAGACGGTTGCTGCAAAGGAGAGGCTAGGCCTCCCTATGGTTGTGCCTAAGAGCCTCCTCCCGAATGCCTCTTTGTTGCTCAGATGTGGCCCTGTCTCTCTAGCTAAGCCAACTTGAAAGGTGAAATCACTGCCCTCCCCCCTACGTGGGATCAGACACCCAGGGGAGTGAATCTCCCTGGCAACGTGGAATATGACTCCCGGGGAGGAATGCAGACCTGGCATCGTGGGATGGAGAACATCTTCTTGACCAAAAGGGGGATGTGAAAGGAAATGAAATAAGCTTCAGTGGCAGAGAGAATCCAAAAGGAGCCGAGAGGTCACTCTGGTGGTCACTCTTATGCACACTTTAGACAACCCTTTTTAGGTTCTAAAGAATTGGGGTAGCTGGTGGTGGATACCTGAAACTATCAAACTACAACCCAGAACCCATGAATCTCGAAGACAGTTGTATAAAAATGTAGCTTATGAGGGGTGACAATGGGATTGGGAAAGCCATAAGGACCACACTCCACTTTGTCTAGTTTATGGATGGATGAGTAGAAAAATAGGGGAAGGAAACAAACAGACAAAGGTACCCAGTGTTCTTTTTTACTTCAATTGCTCCTTTTCACTCTAATTATTAATCTTGTTATTCTTGTGTGTGTAATAATGAAGGTGTCAGGGATTGATTTGGGTGATGAATGTACAACTATGTAATGGTACTGTGAACAATCGAAAGTACGATTTGTTTTGTATGACTGCGTGGTATATGAATATATCTCAATAAAATGAAGATTAAAAAAAAATAGATTGGGGTGATGAATGCACAACCATATGATGGCACTAGGAACAGATGATTATACACCATGGATGATTGTATGGTATGTGAATATATCTCAATGAAACTGAATTTTTAAAAAAATTAAAAATAAAAAAGATGCTTCAGACCCTTTATTAGGGCCATAGGAACTGGTCTACATGCCCTGCACAGAAACCCAGCCAGTTTTGGCTGAGAAATATGGACAAGCCAACTGTCAAAGCAGGGCTCTAAAACAAATCTAGGTCTTGCTGACCAGCAGAAAACAGAGCACCACTGGAAGCCAGCAGATCTATATTACCACACACAGTGAACCTGCTGGGGTGCCCAGTGCCTACCTACCATCATCCCTATGGCAGGCCACAGTGGGTACCGATTTTGGAGGAAGACCGGAGGCAGAGCCAATCTGACAACTGCCCAGTGAGATAAACAAAGAAGTATAGAGATCAAACAAAATCAACAAGAAAACCCAAGGCAAAAGAGAGAAAACAACCTCAAGAATAAACTAAACCAGAAAATCAGATGCCTAGACAGCAAAAAAAATCACGAGCCACACCAGGAAACTCAAAGATACGTCCCAGTCAAAGGAACAAACTAACAGCTCAACTGAGATTCAAGAGTTGAAGCAACTAACTAAAGATGTTCATACAAATATTCTAAATCAAATCAATGAGTTGAAAGAAAATGTGACAAGAGATGACGGATATAAAGAAGACACTGGGTGACCATAAGGAAGTATTCGTAAGCTTGAAAAAATAAATAGCAGAACTTATGGGAACGAAAAGCACAAGAGAAGCGATGAAAAACACAATGGAGACATTCAACAGCAGACCTGGAGAAGCAGAAGGATTACTGAACTAATGGACAGGATATCTGAAATCCTACACGCAAAAGAAAAGATAGGGAAAAGAATGGAAAGATACGAGCAGGGTCTCAAGGAACTGAATGACCACATGAAGCACATGAATATACGTGTTAAGAGTGTCCCAGAAGGAGAAGAGAAGGGAAACGGGACAGAAAGAATAGAGGAAATAATCAATGAAAATTTCCAAACTCTTATGAAAGACATAAAATTACAGGTCCAAGAAGAGCAGCATACCCCAAACAGAAATGATCCAAATAGACCTACTATGAGACACTTACTAATCAGATTGTCAAATGTCAAAGACAAAGAATTGTGAAAGCAGCAACCCATTACAAACAAGGGAAACTCAATATGACAAAGTACATATTTCTCAGGAGAAACCATGGAGGCGAGAAGGCAGTAGTATGATATATTTGAGATACTGAAAGAGAAAAACCACCAATCAAGAATCCTATATCCTGCAAAACTGTCCTTCAAAAATGAAGCATAAGATGGCTGATTCAAGAACAGCCTTCAGAGTAATAACATTGAATGTGAATGGATTAAACTTCCCAATTAAAATATATAGATTGGCAGAATGGATTAAAAAATATGAACCATCAATATGATGTTTACAAGAGACTCGTCTTAGACCTAGTGACACAAATAAATTGAAAGTGAAAGGATGGGAAAAAAAAAATATTCAATGCAAGCTACAGCCAAAAGAAAGCAGAGGTAGCAATACTTATTTCAGATAAAATAGACTTTAAATCCAAACATGTTATAAGAGACAAAGAGGGACACTATATATTAATAAAAGGCACAATTCACCAAGAAGAAATACCAATCATAAATGTGTATGCACCCAATCAAGGTGCTCCAAAGTATATGAGACAAACACTGACAAACCTGAAGGAAGCAACAGATGTTTCCACAATAATTGTGGGAGATTTCAATAGGACACTCTCTCCTATACATCTAGACAGAAGACTAATAAGGAAATTGAGAACTTAAACAATGTGATAAACAAGTTAGATTTAACAGATATATATATAGAGAGAACATTACATCCCAAATTACCAGGATATACTTTCTTGTCTAGGCTCATGTAACTTTTTCTAGGATAGATCATATACTGGGGCATAAAATGAACCTCAATAAATTTAAAAAGATTAAAATTATTCAAAACACATTCTCTGACCACAGTGGAATACAACTAGAAGTTAATAACTATCAAAGAACCAGAACACTCACAAATATCTGGAGGAATACCAGGAATAAGCAGAGGCTGGAGAATTATATCTAAAGGGGACTCAAAGGTGGCTTCAATTGTATCAGTGATATTATTTTTTTAATACTATAAGCAAAATGGCTATATAAACATTTGTTAATCTAAGAGGTGGGTACATAAATATGATTTATACTATTCTATGTATTTTTCCAAATATTTAAACATAGCACTTATTAAAAATGAGTGGGTCTTCCATTCTCAGTGGTAAGCTGACTAGATACCTTGAACAACTCTTCTGCTAAAACAAAATAAAAATGGTAGATAAAATATAAAAATATCTTGTTTTAGGTATCATTGAGATTAAAAGAAATCAAGGAATCAATACAAGCTAAAAAAGAAGCATACACAGGGATCCAAAGATGAAAGCAAGAAATCAAGATGCGTTTTCTCTGGGGATGTGCCAAAGGGGGGGATCCACCAAGAGACCTTTTCACATAAAGCTGAGGGAGGAAGAAAAGGAGAGAGGGAGAAACTTGCCAGTTTGGACCTTGGCAAAAGATGAAATAGGGAAAATTATTTCAGGGAACTGATAACCAGAAGCAGGCCCTCAAACAGGTTTGTTGTCAGATTACATAGGACCCGTGTGGTCCCACACCCTTCAAGCCAGTAGTGCACTCAGGCATTTGGAGGAATGCACCTTCGTCTAGGTTTCAGAGCTGCCGAGAAATACTTCCAAGAGTTAACACCCAAATTTTACTAAACATGAGGAAACAATGCACCATCAGTTTACATAAAAATATATTACAGAATCAAACCAAAAGTCTGATCTATACAGTTATTGAAAATGTCTATAAAAAAGTCTATAAAAAAGCCTATGAAGAAGTCTGATCTATACAGTTATTGAAAATGTCAGAAAAAGACTGTAAAATGTTTAATAGACTTAAAGAAATAAAAGAGGGACTAAAAATGTAAGAAACAAGATACTACAACAGAACTTTTAGAAGCAACATAAGAGAAATTTAAAATTCAGAAGACATATACCTGGTTTGGATGATAGCTACAGGGATGAATACAATTGCTAAAACTCATCAAACTAGACACTTAAGATGTGTGAATTTTATTGTATGTCAATATACCTTGACAAAAATATGTTAAAAATTCAATGGACAACACAGCTATGATATTTAGATACATTTAAGTTTCATTTTAAAATGTCAACATTCACAATTCATTGGAAAGTATATCTTCTGCAAGACTAAATGCATTAAGAAAAATTTTAGATGTTAAAAATAGAAACATGCAAGAGATGTCATAGTTTATCAAAAGTCTTTAGAGCTTCAGTTCCCAAAAGTGAACTCACAAAGGCACAGTGAGGGATATTTTACCTTTTTAAAACAGCAATATCCATTGAACACTACATGGAACTACTAACGCAAAGTAGTCCAATAGTTTCAACATCAAATAACTTTATATTCCTTCCGATAACATTACTTCTTTGCAAAGCTGCATTCTTGACAGTTGCTATGACAGAAGCAAGTACCATAAGAAAATCAATGTACAATAGGAAATGAGAGTGGAGGTGGCCAATCTGATTCCCAGATTTGAGAAGTTGTACACAGAGTGCCAAACAGATGCATGCATCCCATTAGTAAGTACAGTTATTTAACAATGAAATAAAAAAAATTCTCTTTCAAAAACAAACAAAAAAGCACCTCAACAGACAGGTTAAAAAGCAGATTAGAAAATTGGGTAAGTGGAAGACAGATATGAAAAACTATACGGAATGCAGAAAGACACAAATAGATGGAAAAAGTATTAATAGTCTTAGAAGATACAGTGAAGGTCCATTCTCCACCGTTCTCTGCCCTGCTCAGTGCCCCAGGAGGCTGATCTATACAGACATATCACTCAGGTTTCCTTGTCCTCTTCCCCATCCCTTGTGGCTCCTTTGCTCCACCAGAAGCCACAGCTCCTGTAAGACAGCTTGCTGTCTTCTACAGCTGTGGCTCTCCCAGAGTCTCCACTCTCCCTCATTGGTAAGGGCTTCATCATCCTTTACACTTTCCTTATACCTTATCCCTCTCCAAAGCTATGTCAACAGTCACTCTTCATTCACTCTTTTCAATTACCCCTTTAAGTATTTCTTGCCAGTACCCTGACCAAGCATGGAGTTTCAGTGAGAGAAGAGAAAGAATGAAAAGGATAAAGATTCAAAATAATGACAGACAGTATTCCAAAATTGATGAGAAACACTAAAAGTTAAAATCATATTAATGATTTAACTGAGAAACTGGAGAATTCAAAAATCAAACAGATCTTAAAAGCAACCAAAGATTGCTTTTAAGAAACAAAGATTACCTTCAAAGGAGTAACAGACCAAAACTGATTTTTTAAAGGAACAAGAAAAGCCAGACAAGAGCAAGAGCAGAATAACATTTTCATAGTACTGAAATGTATGCCCAGGGGAACTATTTTCCAAGAATTAGAATTTAATGAAGACATACTCATACAAATAAAAAACAAAAGAGTTTACCACCAAGACACTCTTCCTTAAGGAAATTCTAAGGGACTTACTTCAATAGGAAGGACAGTGGTCTCAGACAGAAGGCCTTGAATTCAAAGGAATATGAAGTAAAGAAATTGCTGAATATGTAAATAAATCTAAACAAAGTATTAATTGTATTAAAAAATTAATATTTTTGAAAAGACATTGTGCTAAACATTGAGGACTGATGGCTTAGTATGCCGAGCCCTCTATATTGGGGCTTGCCCTTATGAAGCTTAATACTACAAAGGAGAGGCTAAACCTGCTTATAATTGTACCCAAGAGTTTCCCCATGAGTACCTCTTTGTTGGTCAGGCGTGGCCCTCTCTCTCTAGCTAACCCAACTCAGCAGGTGAACTCACAGCCCTCCCCACTAAGAGGGACCTGACTCCCAGGGGTGCAAATCTCCCTGGCAATGCAGGATATGACTCCCGGTGATGAATCTGGACCCGGCATCGTGGGATTGAGAACATCTTCTTGACCAAAAGGGGGATGTGAAATGAAACAAAATAAAAGTTTCAGTGGCTGAGAGAGTTCAAACGGAGTTGAGAGGTCACTTTGGTGGACGTTCTTATGCACTATATAGATAACCCTTTTTAGGTTTTAAGGTATTGGAATCGCTAGAATACCTGAAACTATCAAACTGCAAACCAGTAGCTTTGACTCTTGAAGACGATTGTATAACAACATAGCTTACAATGGGTGACAATGTAATTGTGAAAACCTTGTGGATCGCACTCCCTTTATCCAGTGTATGGATGGATGAGTAGAAAAATGGGGCCAAAAACTAAAAGAAAAATAGGGTGGGATGGGGTGGATGATTTAGGTGTTCTTTTTTACTTTTATTTTTTATTCTTATTTTTTCTCGTGTAAGGAAAATGTTCAAAAATATATTGGGGTGCTGAATACATAACAGTTGATTGTACACCATGGACGACTGTATGGTATGTGAATATATCTCAATAAAACTGAATTTAATTTAAAAAAAAAAAAAAGACATTGTGCTGGTTTGTCTATATTATGTCCCCCAGGAAAAACCATATCCTTTAATGCAATCTTGTGGGGGCAGACGTATTAGTGTTGATTAGGTTGGAAACTTCTGTGGTTAGGCAAAATAAAGATTGTACAAAATAAAGATTCCCAATATCAGGAATGAAAGCACAGACATTACAACACAGTCTACAGACATTAAAAGGATAAATTTAGTATTTTACACCTTAGAAAAAAATAGACAAATTCTTGAAAGACATATCCAAGGCTACCTCAAGAAGAAATAGATGGACTGAATAGTTCTACACCTATTAAAGAAATTAAATTCATAGGCCAAAATCTTCACACAAAGAAAACTCCAGGTCCAGATGGCTTCTTCACTGATGAATTCTATCTAGCATTTAAGGAAGAAGTAATACTGATTCTACACAAACTCTTCCAAAAAATGGAAGATGTAAGAACACTTCCCAACTCATTTTATGAGGCCAATATTACCCTAATACCAAATCCAGAAAAAGGCATTACAAGATAAAAAACACAAACCAATATCCCTCATGAACACAGATGTGAAAATTCATACGTATTAGCAAATCAAATCTAGCAATATATAAAAAAGTAAAATATTTAATGAATAAGTGGGGTTTAAATACCTGAGAGGCAATCAATGCAACTCACCATATCATGAGACCATATGATCAATTCAGAAGATGCAAAAACGCTTTTGACAAAATTCAAAAAATATTTATGATAAAATCTCTCAGCACAGTAGGAATAGAAGGAAAGGAACCTCATAAAGAGAATCCATGAAAAACCTACAGCTAACATCATATGTAACGGTAACAGACTGAATGCTTTCCTGTAAAGACGGGTAACAAAGTAAGGTTGTCCCCTTCGCCACTTCAATCATGGCTGTAAGGGAGACCCTGCCCAATGAAATAAAAACACTAAACAGGCATACAGCTTGGAAAGGAAGAAACAAAACTGTTTTATTCAGACACCAACATGGTCATTTACATAGAATCTACAAAAAAAAAAAAAAAAACCTACTAGAACTAACATTAATTTAGCAAGGGCACAGAACACAAGGTAAATTACAAAAATCAATTATATTTCTACATTAACAATGAACAGTTACAAAATGAAATTAAAAGTCATACTATTTATTATAGGGTTAAGAACATATAGTACAAGATAAATTTAACAAAAATATAAATATAGAGAATGACATCATTAACATGGCAACACAAGACATCCACTGGAAAAGTCATCCCTCAGAATCAGCTAATGGAAGGACAAACCCCACTTGCTTAGAACTTTGGAGAACAACAGAGAATGGGGAAGGACTCCAAATGCGGAATCAAAGGGAAAAAAGGAACACTCTCCAAAATGAGGTAAGAGATTTTCTTCCCAGGGCCACCTATCTGGACCCCTTCTCCTCACTCTGCCAGCACAGCTTGGGAATCATACAGAAGCAGCACAGCACAGGTCTCTCCTGCTGCAGATACAGACTGTAGAGCCACTCCCAGACGTGAGTTAGAACCCCAAGCATACCCAGACGCAGGGACACAAGTCCACAGAGGTCCAGGGCAGAGCACAAGCTGTAGAGGAGTGCAACATTCGAAAGGGCCCCAGGACAGGGGGACAAAAGAAAGAGACCACAGCAGAACTGATTTTAAGAGATGTGCTCACTCACCCCAGTCTCTGTTTGCTGGACCACCTAAACACAAAACAGACCTTTCTGGATTGACCCCATCTGGCTCCCCAGGGCAGGATATCCTAATAGAGAAGAAACTGGACGTTGAAAGGCCTCACAAGGGAAAAACAAAACAAAACAAAACAAAAGCATAGGAAATTGAGCTTGCGGTAAGACAAGATGGACCCCAGAACTGAAAAGTTGAAGGAAAAGGGGGCACAAAGAGAATTTAAACAAATCACAGGGGCTAAGGAGAAAATTCTCCACAAAAGAAAACCCAACAGAATAGATCAAGATTTCTGGATAAGGAGCAAAGGAAGGAGGAGAAGAAAAAAGGAAATTTTCCCCCGGAGATGCAAGAATTACAGAAAAAGTGCAACCTTAAAATTTTTACTGAATATCCAGAGCAGGAATCAGACGCAGAAGAGCTGAGAAAATCTAAACAGTTAAACACAGGTTACTCTAAAGGTCCAGAATAAGTTGGACCATGAATCAAAGAAGAGCCTAACACAAAGCCAACCAACAATAAAACCCTAGACAAGAGGGAGAAACTGACATTGAGTTAACATCAAAATGAGATGCTGAATATCAGCAAAAAATTACAAGCCATACCAAGAAACAGGAAGATATGGCCAATTCAAGGGAACAAATTAAAACTTCAGAAGAGACACAGAATCTGCAACAACTGAACAAAGAAGTTCAAACAATTCTTATAAGTCAGTTTGAGGAGATTAAGGAGAATATGGACATGGAGCTAAAGAATATTAAGAAAATGTGTGAACATGAAGAATAATTGGTAAAGTTTAAAAAGAAAAATTTATGGGATGAAAGTCACAATACTAGATATTAAAAATACACTAGAAGCATACAACAGCAGATTTCAATGGGCGGAAGAAAGAATCAGTGACCTAGAAGACAGACCAATAAAAATCATACAGTCAGAAAAAGTAGCAAGAAGAACAGAAAAAATTGAGTAGTGTCTCAGGGATTTGTGTGACAGAATGAAGCATACAAACACACACATCATGGGTGTCCCAGAAGGAGAAGAGAAGGAAAAAGGGACAGAATAAATCTTTGAGGAAATAATGGCTGAAAATTTCTCAACACTTATGAAAGACATAGATATACATGTCCAAGAAGTGCAACATACTCCAAATAAAATATGCCCTAATAGAACCACTCTAAGACAAATCCTAATCAGAATGTCAATTGCAAAAGAAAGGGAATTTTGAAAGGAAGAGAACAGCGATTTGCCACATACAAGGGCTCCACAGTAAAACTGAATGCTGACTTCTCCTCAGAAACCATGGTGGTGAGAAGACAGTGGTAAGATATATTTGAGGTACTGAAAGAAAAACTGTCAGCCAAGAATTCTTTATCCAGTTGAACTGTCCTTCAAAAATGAGGGCGAGTTTAAAATATTCACAAACAGAAACAGAACATTCATCAACAAAAGATGCATCCTACAAGAATTACTAAAGGGAGTTTTGCAGGTTGAAAGGAAAGGACAGAACGACTTGAAATACTGTGAAGAAATGAAGTTCTTCGGTAAAGGTAACTAAAAGGGTAAACACAAAACCCAACAGTACTGTATCCTCAATGCATAATTCGACTCCATAATTCCTGTGAGTCAGAACACAACTGAAGAAAAAGTTATCTTTCCTGATAATGCACACACAAAACATTAAAAGGGTAAGTGAGACAAAAAACAACAAAGGGGGAAACAGAAGGAGTTGAGAGCAGAGAAGTATAGGCTACTGAAGTTAAATTGCTATCTTTTCAAATTATTAGCTTATAGATGTTGGCTGGGTAATGCAAACCCCAGGGTAACTGTTTCAGTTTGCTAAAGCTGCCAGAATGCAATATACCAGCAATGGGTTGGCTTTTACAATGGGGATTTATTAGCTTATTAGCTTACAAATTTACAGTTCTAAGGCCATGAAATGTCTAAATTAAGGCATCAAAACAGGGCAATACTTTCTCTTATGACAGGCTGCCAGCATCTCGGAGACCTCTGTCACATGAGAAGGCACATGGCAGTCATCTGCTGGTCCTTTTCTCCCACATTTCATTGCTTTCAGCTTCAGGATTCAGTGACTTCCTCTCTTGGCTCCTCCAGGGGCAATTTTTCTCTAAGCTCTCTCAGTCTCATCTCTCTATTATCCTCTCATAAAGTACTCCATTAAAAGGACTGAGACCCACCTTGAATGGGCTGGGTCACATCTCAATTAAAACAACCTAATCAAAAGGTCCTACCCACAACAGGTCTGCACTCACAGGAATGGATTCAAAGAACATGGCCTTTTCTGGGGTACATAACACTCCAAACCACCACAGTAACCACAAAGAAAGTATTTTCAAAATATACAGAAATGAGAAAGGGATCAGTCAGATGCATCACAAAAGATCAACTATATGGAGAGGAAGGTCGTAACAAAGGAAAAGAGACACACAAAAAAAGGTATGATGTCTAAAAACCAAAGGACAAAATGGCTGAGGTAAGTACCACTTTTATAGTAATAGCATTGAATGTTAATGGATTAAATTCCCCAAAAGGTGCAGATTGGCAGAATGGATTTTAAAAAGCATTCTTCAACTATATGTTGTTTACAAGACACTCATCTTAGACCCAAAGACACAAATATATTCGAAGTGAAAAGATGGAAAAAGATATTCCATGCAAATAGTAACCAAAAATAGAGCTGGTATAGCTACACTAATATCAGACAAAAATAGACATTAAGTCAAAAGCTGTTTCAAGAAATAAAGGATACTATATGTTAATAAAAGGGTCAATCCACCAAGAAATGACCATCATAAATATTTATGCATCTAACCAAGGTGCCCCAAAATATATGAGGCAAAAACTGGAAAAACTGAAGGGTGATATAGGCTTCTCTATAATAATACACACTTCAATACACCACTCTCTTCAATAAAGAGAACATGTAGACAGAATATCAATAAGGAAAAAGAGAATTTGAATAATATGATACATGAACAAAACCTAACAAACATATACAGAACATTACACCCCAACAGAGTAGGATATATATTCTTTGCAAGTACCCACAGATAGTTCTCCAGGATAAACCACATGTTGATTCACAAAACAAGTCTAGAAAACTAGAAAAAGAACAGCAAACTAAATCCAAAGTAAGAAGAAGGAAAGTAACAAAGATTAGAGCAGAAATAAAGTAGAAAATGAAAAACAGTAGAGAGCATTACAAAACCAAAAGTTGGTTCTTTGAAACACCAATAAAACTGGCTAGACTGACAGACAAAAAGAGAGGAGAGGCAAATAAGAGAAGAAATGAGAGGGGAGACATGACTACTGACCCCACAGAAATAAAAAGAATCATAAGAGGTTACTATGAACAATGGTATGTCAATAAATTAGACAACATAGATGAAATGGACAACTTCCTAGAAACACAGAAACAACCTACACTAACTCAAAAAGAAATAGAAAATCTCAACAAACCAATTACAACTAAAGAGATTGTATCAGTCATCAAAAATCTCCCCACAAAGAAAAGCCAAGGACCAGATAGTTTCACAGGTGAATTCTACCAAAGATTCCAAAAACAATAACAATCCTGCTCAAACTCTTCCAAAAAATCGTACAGGAGGGAACACTAAATAACGCCTTTTATGAAGCCAACATGATTCTAATACCAAAGCCAGATAAAGATACTACAAGAAAAGGAAATTACAAACCAATTTCCCTTATGAATATAGATGCATAAATCCTCAAAAAAAATATTTGCAAATCAAATCTAACAGTACATCAAAAGAATTATACACCATGATCAAGTGGGTTTTATCTGGTATATGCAAGGATGGCTCAACCTAGGAAAATCATTTAATGCAATCCACCACATTAACAGAATGAAAAGAAAAGAAAAACATATCGTCTCAATTGATGCAGAAAAGAATTTGATAAAATCTAGCATCCTTTCTTGATTTAAAAAAAAAAAAAACTTGGAAAAATAGGAATAGAAAGAAACTTCCTCAACATGTTAAAGGGTATCTATGAAAAACCCATTGTTAACATTATACTTCATTTGTGTTAAGACTGAAAGCTTTCCCTCTAAGATCTGGAACAAGACAAGGATGCCCATTGTTGCCTTTGTTATTCAACATTATACTGGAACTTCTAGCCAGAGCAGTTAGGCAAGAAAATGAAATAACAGGCATCCAAATGGCAAAGGAAGAAGTAAAATTTTCACTATTTGCAGACGGCATTACTGTATAGAGAAAGAATCCTGAATAATTTACAACAAAACTACTAGAGCTCTTAAATTAATTCAGCAGTGGCAGAGTACAAGAGCAACACACAAAAGTCACTAGTGTTTCTAACACTTGTAATGAGCAATCTGAAGGGGAAATCAAGGAAAGAGTCCATTTACAATAGCCACTAAAATAATCAAATATCCAGGAATAAATTTAACCAAGGATGTAAAGGACTTATGCATGGAAAACTACAAAACTTAACAAAAACAAATCAAAGAAGATCTCAATAAATGGAAGGACATTCCATGTTCATGGATTGGAAGACAAATTATCATTAAGATGTTAATTCTACCCAAAATTATTTACCTATTCAATGCAATCCCAATTAAAATCTCAACAGCCTACTTCACAGAAATGGAAAAGCCAATAACCAAATTTATTTGGAAGGGCCAGGGGCCCCAGATAGCCAAGAACATCTTCAAAACGATGAACGAAGTTGGAGGACTCATACCTCCTTACTTTAAAGCTTACTGCAAAGCTATGGCGATCAAAACAGCACGTTACTGGCAGAAGGATAGGCATACTGACCAATGGAATATATTCGAGAGTTCAGAAATAGACTCTCTTATCTATGGCCGACTGATTTTTGACAAGGCTGCCAAGTCCACAGTCTCTTCAACAAACGGTGTTGGGAGAACTGGATATCCATATGCAAAGGAATGAAGGAGGAACCCTATCTCACACCATATACAAGAATTTTCCCAAAAAGGATCAAAGACCTAAATTTAAGAACCAAAACTATAAAGCTCCCAGAATAAAATGGAGGGAAGCATCTTCAGGATCTTGTGTTAGGCAATGGTTTTTTAAGACTTTATACTCAAAGTACAAACTACAAAAGAAAAAAAAAAAACAGATAAACGGGTCCTCATCAAAGTTAAGAATTTCTGTGCAAAGGACTTTGTCACAAAAGTGAAAGATAACCTACTCAATGGGAGAAAATATTTGGAAATCACATATCCACTACGAGTTCAATATACATAATATATAGAGCAAGCCTACAACTCAACAAAAAGACAAAAAAACTAACAATATGCTAAAGACTTGAATAGACACTTCTCCACAGAGGATATGAAAATGGCTAAAAAGTACATGAAAAGATGCTCAACATCATTAGCTATCAGGGAAAAACAAATCAAAACCACACTGAAATACCATTTCATACCTATTAAAATAGTTAATATTAAGGAAACAAAATTACAAGTTTTGGGGAAGATACAGGGAAATAGGAATATTGTCATTGCTAGTGGGAAAATAAAACGGTGCAGCCACTGTGGAAGACAGTTTGGCAGTACCTCAGAAAGCCAAGTATATAGAACCTAAGATGGTGGCTAGGAGAGACAGGGCAAAAAAACACCTCCATGCAAAATACTAGATAAAAGCCAGAAAGTGACCCGAATACCAGTTCCAGCGATGCACCAGCTGGACAAGGTCGGTCTGCTAAATCCACAGGGACCGTGCACTTGGTGAAACCAGGAGTCTGCGTTCTGAAACAAGTGAGTGAACCTGCTGAATGTCCGGCAGCCACGCTGCGGTGTGGGGAAACCGTGCGTTGGCGTTTGGAGGCAGACTAGTTCTGTTTTTACAAAAACCAAAAGCAGCTGCAGATACGACAGCAAGAACCACACAGTGAAGTGCGGCAGGAACGGGCTGTGCAAACGTCTCATTATCTGGCATGGAAGATAGCCTTTCGTGGACCTACTGCTAATTGTCTCGGAGCAGGGAGGGCAGAGGTGAGCCAAAAGGAGAAAAAAACCATGCCCCTTGCAGCCATCTTCCTGGTGGGTTGGGAGCGCTCCTGCCTGGCACCGGAGCCACGGATCAGAGCCACACCAAGGGACCCAATGCAACGGGAAGTGTTTCCCCCAACACCGCACACACGCCACAATATCAGGCATGGACAGTGGCCTTTCCACACCCACAGCTAATTGTCCTGGAGCTGGGAAGGCGGAGCTGTGCAAAAAGGGGGAGGTTAACATGCCCCATTCAGCCATCTTTACAGCAGGCTACGAATGCCCCTGCATGGCCTGGAGGCCCAGGGCTTCCCTTGAGGGAGGCACGCACTTGTGACGTAGCACAGCCTTCCCCCAGCAGGGTCCCTGGAAGGGCATGGCTGGGAAGAGGGACCCACTAAGAAATCCCAGGGACCCTATGCCAATACCAAGGACTTGAGAGTCAGTGGCAGAGACAATCTGTGGCGAGACTGAAATGAAGGTTTAGACCCTTGCAACAGCCTTAAATCTCCAAGAACACCTGGGAGGTTTGATTATTAAAGCTGCCCTGCCTCCCTAACCGCTCAGACACACGCTCCACATTCAGGGCGGACAGCACCAACAACACACCCAAACTTGGTGCACCAACTGGACCCCACAAGAATCAGATCCCCGTACACTACAAAGACAAAGTTGGGGAGAACTGACTTGAGGGGAATAGGTGACTCATGGACACCATCTGCTGGTTAGTTAGAGAAAGTATATGCCACCAAGCTGTAGATCTGACAAATTAGAGATTAGCCTTTGAATAATTCTACATATCCTAAAAGAACCCTATCAAGTAAAGCAAATGCCAAAAGGCCAAAAACAACAGAAAATTTTAAAGCATATGAAAAAACCAGACAATATGGATAACCCAAACCCAAACACCCAAATCAAAAGATCAGAGGATGAACCAGAACAAATGTATGACACTACAACTAGATTCATTCATTCATTCACTTTTTTACTCAACAGACATTACTGAGCTAGTACTATGTGTCTAGCACTGTGTTAGATGCTTGATTCATATTAAGGAAAAGCAGACAAGGTCCCTGCACTCATATGTATTAGAATTCATCAATTCATTCATTCATTTATTCATTCGTTTTTTCACTCAACAGACATAACTGAGCTAGTACTATGTGTCTAGCACTGTTAGATGCTAGATTCACATTATTAAGGAAAAGCAAACAAGGTCCCTGCACTCACATATATTAGAATTTATCAAGGGAAACCAACTCACATTCATTAACCACACAAATAAGATTCCAAATGTGAGGGGTGTTATTGAAGGATAGATGAGTTTCACTTTCAGGAGGTTAAGGAAGGTTTCTCTGAGAAAGTGGCAATTGAATTGACATCTAAAAAGTCAGGTGAAAGTGAAAAAGAGCATTCTATTAAATTGTTCAAAGTTTCCATTTGGGGTGATGGAAAAGTTTTGTGATGGTAGCACAACATTGTAACGTAATTAACAGCACTGAATTATATACTTGAATATGGTTGCAAGGTGAAATTTTAGGTTATATATATGATACTAGAGTAACAAAAAAGAACACAGGACTGTACAACACAGTGAACCCTAATGTAAACCACAGATTGTAGTCAATAGTACAATTATAAAAGTGTTCTCATCAATTGTAAAAAACAGCCACAGTAATGCAAGGGGTTAATAATAGGGTGGTATAAGGGAACACTGTATTTCATACATGATTTTTGTATAAATCTACAACTTCTCTAATAATTTTTTAAAAGGGCATTCCAAGCAAGGGGAACAACAGTATATAATGAAAAGACCTCTGGCAGAATGGAGGACTAGAGTGGGAAGGATTGAAAGAAGGTTGGTGTGGTTAATGCACAGAGAAAAAGCCATGCAGGGAGAGTTATAAGAAGTTGTTAAGGTAATAGCAAAGCCCAAGCCACACAAGGAGCAAGGAGTGAACGAAACTTCAATTCAAACCTTGGTAATCTGTCTCTGGAACCCATTATACTATATGCCTTCCCCCACAGCAGTATGATATATTTCAGTCCACAAATACATATATTAAATGCTTACTATGTGACAGGCAATGTGCTAGGTGTTACGGACATTAACAGTAGTCAATGATGAACCAAAACAAACAGAATCCCTATCCTCACAGAGTTCTTGAAGTAGTGGAGGAGTCAATCACACAAATAAGTGGAAAACTGCAGGTGTAATAAGTGTTATAAATCAAATGGTGCTATAAAATAAGAACTTAATCAAGTTCACAATAGTCAGGATTTTTTAACAAAGGAAACAACTAAGCTGAGGTCTGAAGAATTCAATGTCAACTAGACAAAGGCAGGAGGAGAAGGGCAAGAGAATACATACAAATCCTGGAAAGAGGTGCAGATTGAGCATGATGGACTTTAGAAAGCCAGTATGCTAGGGCCAAGGTCAACTTCAAGGGTGTGCATTGCTCTGAAATTCTTAATCATTTCATCTTTGAACGTGTATTTTTTAAGTGAAGCCCAACTGGACAAAGGAGAATGCACGGGGGCAGCGAAGACTGGCCAGTGTATTCACATATGCACATGCTTTGGGGTAGCAGGGGGTGCTAGGCCTTGGAACCTACACCGATTGGCAGTCAGCGACAGCATCAACAGCCACAGGAGAAAGGTGGTGCATACAGGAGAGTGCTGTGACTCGCAGTGGGAAGCCAGCTTACTTGTCCTTCCCAGGACCCATCCCTAGGGGACATGCACAAGTCTTAATGCTCCAGTCTAAGCACTGGCACAGGAGCTGCCACACTCAAGCAGTAAAGTTTGTCAGTAAACTACAGAACAAAAATGTGGACATTGCAATAAAGCATATCAGCAAATGACTAGAATTCTTCAAACACTTTAGAATCCCTAGTTTTGAAAACTACAACTGCAAAGCAAAACATCCACAGGCATAGAAATGGAAATTAAAGATTGGCACGTTTGATGGAAAAGAATGCCATTTTAATATGAAGTTTCAGATGAACCAATTACAAAGGAGGAAGACGATATTAAAAACACTTTTTTCTTATAATTGAAAATACAAAGACAATGCATGGACACATTGAAATACATACAAATAACGAAGCCACTTTTGGTTTCTTTATGACCTCTACAAGCAACAAGAAACGTCAAAGGAAACATTAAAATGCCAATGTATAAATTTAAATTTAAACTTACATGAAAATAATTTGTATGAACAGTCAAATTTTAGAAAAAAAATTGTTCTGCAAAAATCGTAACCTCTAAATGTACTAAAAATTTTTAAAAATAATTTATCAGAAATTTATTCCAATGTTGTCACAGCCTATAAAATACTCTTACCAGCCCCAGTAAGTTACATCAGCAGAGATCCATCAAAAAATTAAAAATTACCTGAAATTACTTGCAATCTTGCATTTGCTAAGAGCAACTGATGTCATTTTCAAATAGATCAACTGAAAATGAATTTGCTAAATATATAAATTTGTGTAACTGAATAAGTAAATTTGTAGGAAAGTCAGAAAAATCTTATAATCAATCTAGATATCACATAAATAAATGTACTGTATGTATTGTATTATATGTCCCACATGCACTGAATCTATTATATAAAATTATGACACAAAAATATGTTTTGCAATTTATAAGTCTGTTATTACTCATAAAGTACTATGTCCCCCATTATGTTTTACAATAAAATATTTTTAAAGGAAAAAGATTCATATTCTAAAACCTTTAATGGCACTTTTCTCCTGTTTTTTTGAACTAGGCACCCTGCATTTTCATTTTGCACTGGTCCCTGCTATAATGTAGGTGGTACTGGCCAGTACACAAAGAAAGCAAGCAGAAACAGCCTAGTAAGAGATATGGCTGGAATATGAAGCAGGGGCCAACAATTATGCTGAGCTTTTAGCACCCCATTAAGGAAGCCATTAAAAAGGAGTGAATGGGATGAGGGGACTACTCGAAGAGAAACTTTACAGGTAAAACTCAGGAATCACCCTAAAACGGATTATACACCTGCTTGTGAAAGTCTCTGGTCTAAAATATTCTGGTCATTTCATAGTGGACCTAATTTTTTCCATAATTACAAGTGAGTAGAGCTTGACCTGAGAGGTTTGGAATGCTTTTCTAATAGCTGTTTCTCATTCAAAGGATTTTTTTTTCCTTTTGTTAACAAGATTATGCTTAGCTAACAATGATTAAACATAGCTGTGGAAAGAGGATGACCTAATTTATAAGTGCAAAACCACAAATCTAGTCTTTACTCAGCGTGAATCATTATTCACTTTTTAATTTTCTTTTGTTAATCTGTGATTCAATATAAGGCTTTTAAGTTGTGAAAACATTAAACTATATAAAAACATAGAAAATGAGGACTCTTAACAAACCCAATGCTACTCCCTAGACAGCAATTCTTAAAAGTTTAGCATAGCTCTTCCAGGTCTGTTTCTGTATAAATACAAACATATGCAGTGATTTTCTTTTTAAGAAATCAAATAAGATCATGCCATATATTCAGTTCTACACCTTCCTCAGTTATTTTCAGCATCTTTCCATGTCCTGGTCTTTCCACACACAAAAAAAATCCACCATATTAGATCCAACACATTTTTTTAAAGCTCCCTAATATTCCATTATATAAAATATTAGTTTATTTAGCCAATTTCTTACAACTACACATTTACATGTATCAATTCTTTGCTACAGAAAAGTATACTACAGTAAACATCCTTTGTATATGTGCAAATATTTCCATAGGCAGAATACTACTAGAAATGAAATATCTGAGGTCAAAGGATATGTACATTTTTAAGGCTCTTGCAACATACCACCAAAATATCCACCAGAACTTGTAAAATTTTACAGTTCCACTAGCAGTGTCTGCTTCTCCACACATTTACATTTTGAAATACCATTTTAATCACAGTTATGTTTATGAACTATTCAGTCCCAACTTTCTACAGCTTTTGAATACATTTAATAGCTGGTACATCAAGTTTCCCAGTACCTCCTTTCTACTTCTTTTTTCTTTTTCTTTTTAAAAGGTTATTCTCTGAAATAAGCTTCAGTGGCAGAGAGATTCCAAAAGGAGCCAAGAGGTCACTCTGGTGAGCACTCTTACGCACACTTTAGACAACCCTTTTTAGGTTCTAAAGAATTGGGGTAGCTGGTGGTGGATACCTGGAACTATCAAACTACAACCCAGAACCCATGAATCTCGAAGACAATTGTATAAAAATGTAGCTTATGAGGGGTGACAATGGGATTGGGAAAGCCATAAGGACCACACTCCACTTTGTCTAGTTTATGGATGGATGAGTAGAAAAATAGGGGAAGGAAACAAACAAACAAACAGACAAAGGTACCCAGTGTTCTTTTTTACTTCAATTGCTCTTTTTCACTTTAATTATTATTCTTGTTATTTTTATATGTGTGCTAATGAAGGTGTCAGGGATTGATTTAGGTGATGAATGTACAACTATGTAATGGTACTGTGAACAATGGAATGTATGATTTGTGTTGTATGACTGTGTGGTATGTGAATATATCTCAATAAAATGAAGATTAAATAAATAAATAAATAAATAAATAAAATTAAAGGTTATTCTCTCACAATTATTCTCCCAGATGTATTTTCTAATTAAGTAGTCAAGTTTTTCTTCTACCTGAAAAAAAGGGATGAGGGGAGAGGAGGATTTTGACTGACATTACATTCAATTTATAGATTAATGAGGGAGGAACCACCACCTCAACCAGATTGACTCTTTGGATCCAGGAATACAGACTTCATTTAATTTAGATTTTTTTATATATTATTCAAATAAGTTTTATGTTTTTCTTCACAAAAAAGTTGCAAGTTTCTTATTAAATAGTCTTACAATTTATTACTACATTTTTATTCCTAACAGAATGCGTTTTTCCATTTTTAAGCTGCTCATTGCCAGTATAAAGGAACTCTTGCAGTTGGTTTATCTATCTTGTATCTGGCCAACTTAACAAACAACTATCAGTTTTAATAGTTTTTTTAGTTAATTTCCTTGGAGTTTTTTCCCTGAATGTCATATCACCTACAAATAATCATCTTTTTTACATTTCTTTCCAATATTTGCACTTATTCCTTTTTCTTACCTTATGTTATCAGGTTAGGTCCTCCAGGTGTTGAACAATAGTTATATTAGGACTCACTCTCTTATGCCTAAGAATTTCACCTTTTAATAGCGGTTTCAAATAACTATTTTTTCTTAATCATATTGAGAATTCCCTTCAATTCCTAGTTTACTAAATTTTTAATCATAAAATGCTGTTGAATTCTATCAACTGCCTTTTATCCATCTATGAATGATTCAAAGATCTTCACAATGTTTCTATGGATCACTGTCTGATCCAATTTGCTGAGTTTCACACAAATCCAACTGCACAATACACATCTAACTGAACTGTATTTGAAATTCCCCATTAATTAGTCTCAAGGGAAAGAATTTTTCATTTTCCACTTTTCCAAAAGCATTTTTCTAGTCTCACAGAAAGGACTAAAAGACAGGGTTGAAATAAATAAAAATGCTTATGCAATATAATGCATTTTTTCCATAAGTAAACTCTATACGAAAATTCTTAATTTTATGGCATGTACATTACTGGTTAAAGAAAAAATACAAGCATTGTTCTTTAAACATAGGAGGGCTCCGAATACCTACTAAATAAATGCTCAAATATCTGTAGTTCCCTAAATATAAAATACACTGTGTTTTCTCAGGCCTTTGTACAAATATATCCTTCTTCATGGGATATCCGTTTTTCCACCTGAGAAACTACATTTTGTCCTTTGTGCCTCAGTTGAAAGGTCTCCTGTTCCAAGAAGCCCTTTCTATATCCCCGCCTCAGTCTGAGGTAGATGACCCTACCCCAAACTCCCACATTAACACTAGTATGTATTTCTTTATAACATCACCACACAATGGCTAATTTATTTGCCTCCCACTAAACTACACACTCCTTGAAAAAAGACCTGTCCTTTTCCTGTCTCTTTAGCATAGTGCCTAACAAGTACATAGTGAAGAAATTTTCTAGAATGAATGAATGGCCAGAATTTGAATTCTAGATCCAAACTAACTATATGACCACAGACTAATCATTTACCAGCTCTGAATCTTGGATTTTCTCATTTATAAAATTAAAGAAAATCTCTTCAACCTATTTAGTTCACAGACTGATATGAGAATCAAATAAGACAATAAGTTTTATATAGCAAAATTTTACACATATTTTCAGATATTAACCATATTCTACTACAATAAACTATGAAAACCAATCATTAAGCCCTTTCATTAACATATAACATATCAGTTAACATGTGCACTCCATACTATCTTATTTTGTCATTGCACACACTCACTGAGGACAATCACAGCACATATACTGTATTAGTTAGGGTTCTCCTTGGAAACAGAATCAATGAGAGATGTCTCTTATTATCAAATTGTAAAAGTGACTCACGCAACTGCGGGAGCGCACGAGTCCAAATTCTGCAGAGCCGTCAACAAGCTGTCAACTCCAAGGAAGACGTCCGACGAACTCCTCGGGAAACGAACCAACAACTTTGACGAACTCCTCAGGAAACGAACTGGCAACTTCGACGAGCTCCCCAGGAAAAGCTTCACTGAGCAGCTGAAGAAGAAGTGAAGGTTCTCTAACCGTCTGGCTTATAAGCCTCCAACTGATCACCCGGACCAAATCCAGCCAATTGCATTCTCTCACTGTGGAAGCACGCCCCTTGATGAGTCATCAGTCAGCTGCAGTCAATTGACTGATGATCCGACAAACCAACCAGCCTCAAATAGCCTCACAGGAATCGTCAGGCCAGTGCCTGCTTGACCAGACAGCTAGGCCACCTAGCCAAGTTGACACATGAACCCAACCATCACATATACTAAGGACAATCTTTAACAACCTAAAGGAACTAGGGTTACAAATCCAAGGGAATTCAAGACAATAAATAAAGCACTCTTTAACTTATGGTTCAAACCGATGCAAGACTAACACTATAAGAATTCTAAACCTTTCCATTATGGTATCTCTAAAATCAAAACACATACTACATTTTATAACTATTCATGAAAAAGAAAATAGAAACAGCTTTCTTAAAAATTCATCAACAACATTAGATGAACAAAGAAAATTACAGAAGTATGGATATAATCTCATTTAAATAAAAAATTAATTTATATATATATATGTGCTATAATCTCATTTAAATAAAAAATTAATTTATATATATATATATATATATATATATATATATATGTGCTTATGCTTGAAAAATTTCAATATGGATATCTAAGAAACTGTTAACAGTCCTCTCCAAAAAGTGGGAATGGGAACTAAGAACTTTACCTTCCCCTATACATCCTTCTGCACTGCTTAAATTTCTTACTGTGGAGAAGGTATTGAAGGTATTTAAGATCTTTTTCTTAATAAAGAATAATATTTACAGTCTCTCATTTGTGTTAAAACAAAACAAAACAAAACAAAACCTACCTAAAGGTATATTTTTAAAGTACAGGAAAAGTCAAAATATATCCAGTCAAACTGCTAATATGGGTTATTTAGGGAAAGAAGACATGTTGGGGGTAAGGAAAGGGAGAGGAAGGAGAATCTCACTTTTTACTCTAAATTTGCATATTGTAGATATAATTTTATAATAATATATTCTGGAATTGCTGTTATTATTTTTAAATAACATAAAATGTACCCACAATACCAAATTTTCAGATCTACATTTAGGTAACTTTCTAAATTCATTTAATCATTAAGACTCCCACTGAAGAGAGTGTTAGTACAAAAGCACAGTCAACTTTACTAACTCTGCTATGTATTTTATGTCCTCTCAAAAATTTAGGTTTAAGATTCTTAAGCAAAAGCCAACAACTGACATCTTTCTGGAAAAGGAATTTTCAGGACCTATCTAAATAATGTTTTCAAAATAGATCATTATACTTGCATATTGTTACTAGTTTACAACTGTCAAGATTGTTTGCCCTCAAATTTTCTAGCACTATCTTAAATAAAAAATGAAGCAGTATTTACAAGCATGTGCACAAAATATTCCATGACTACCTCTTGGGGGAAAATTACTCTTCATGTTGAGACCTATAAAATCTATAAATTATCTTTTTTTACTCTATAGTTCTTATATACTTTATTTTGCACATCATCCAACAACCTAAATAGGATTGACTTTATAAATATACAGTGAAACAACTGCGATGTCTAAAAACACATTTAGAAATTTCTCAAGTAATGAAATGTAATATCTAGTATTATAACATGCTAACTTTGAGAAGCAACATGGCTGAGTAAATAAAAGTTTTTAAAAAAAGTTTCGATATGGAAGTCTATGATCTGGGTTCGGGATCAGTCTTATGACTCACTGATTTGCTCTGTGACCTACCCTGAGTAAGTCACTTCTACCTCTTTGAACCTCTGTTTCCCCATCTATATAATGGAAGGGAGAATGCTTATACTAAGTTCTTATTTCTCAGTGTCTCTATTTCCTCAGAGAAACTGATAAAAGCTATAGACTCTATTACCAAAAATGTAATATTTGTACCCAAAGAAGAAATTGCTTACAAATTCCTTCTGACATCCATCCACGGACTCCCAAAGACCTCTATATAAAAAGATCTTTTAGAATTGTTCCACATACTAAAATTCTATGCTGTGATTTTCATAAAAGACATATATGGTTTATCTAATGAAAAAATTAGGTGAAACTAATTTTGAAAGGCATCACTAATTAATCTGAATTCAAAATACCTTTACCAGCAGATAAAACAGAGCAATATCTATAAACAATATTTCCTCAGTCCCAGATTGATAAATGATAAAATCACCTTTTATTTAATATTCAAAAACTTAGTAACTGAAGGAGATTTAACAATTTTAACCATCCCCAAATGAATTAATTTGCCTTCTTTCTGTTTCCACTATCCTACAGGTTAGGACCACAGACCGGTAACTGACAAACCTGTGTTTGAGTTCCCACTCCACTACTTTCTGCGATATGTAGGTAAATTACTAGCATCTATACATTTGAGTTCCTTGGAACATAAAACGAAAATGAAAGTAATAATATCTACTTCATCAAGTTACTGAGGATTAATTAAGGTAACATATGGAAAGTCTTTGGCAAAGTACTGAGCACTCTGTAAGCACTCAATAAATGTTTATTATTCTTGATAATATGTAGCTTTCATACTGAGGAATAATGTGGTAACTGCTAACCTCACCATCAGGTACACATTTTTTAATAGTAAGTAGAAATTTCCAAAACAGAATTTTCTGTTTTTAATAATAACTTTTTTCTGTTCACTACTATTCTCCTCTGGAAAGATAAAAAGCATGTAAAAGGTACCTATACAGCACACATGAGAGGTGGTGAGGTACAGTGGAAAGAGACCCGGTTTAAATCTGAGTACTATACTTAATTCAGTCACTACAGTAATGATGTAGCCTGGACCACTTAAACTCTCTCTCAACCTTGTAAGGCTGTTGCAAGAATTAATAAAACTATGTAAAGTATCAAGTACAGTAGGAGACATGTGGTAAGCACTCAATAAACAGCACTTATTCTTCTCTGCCACCCCTTATACGTGATAAAACTAGCTTTGCCAAGTAAAAGAGAAGGTAATGGCAAGTGCAAATCATAACTTATATCAGGCCCACGATGAACACTAATTTTATCTTATCAATGTAAGAACGAGAGCATGGAAACTGTATGTCACAGATTTTAAGAACCTTGTTGATGACTGGCTAATTTTTTCTGAACTTACTTGCAAGAGTCTGAAAATGTTATCCATTCAGTTTTCAGACAAAATCATACACAGAATTTTACTCATAATGAAGCAAATAAATCCTTTTATTAGACTTCTCAATTTCATGAGCTAAACTATCTGGAGTTGTGTGTGAAAACAGAACTTATTAAGTGGAACTATAAACTATGCTAGAATTAGTTGAAATATTTTTGAATGTGTTGCTCGGACACACAACCCAGTCACTGAACCAAAAGGAAAAGACAAGAGCTCAAATATGCAACGAATCTGGGTGAATCAATTCAAGTAATCAAATAAACCAAACTCTAACTTCCAAAATAAGAAATAAAAATACAAGCACTTAAGTCATAATTTACAGAAACAAAGATGAACCAGCAAACGCAAACATACAGTTTACTGAGTAACTGAATGTAGTTTATCCTTACTTCTATTCCCTGCGTGGAGTACTTTTATCCTTTGATCTGGCCTTCTCAAACTCCCTGGGTAAATCATCTACTCATCCAGCTGTTTAATGTATAGCGTTAAAAATGAAGTCAACGAGTACCGTAGACTCAACTCTCCGTAAAGCGCGACCCGCAAGGTCAGTACTGGGCCAAGTTTTGCCCCAATGACCTTGGTCCCCAAGGTTCCCTTCCCTCGCTCCTGAAGGTCCCTCCACGTGCTGCCGGCTGCGGTTACCCAGAGGTGGCTGTATTTCAGAGAAAGAGCTTAAAGACCGGAATGTACGAAGGGAATAAGGGTTCTTAACAGCTCCCAGGCTGTGCCACCAATTCCCTGCAGGCTCCAACTCCCCAGCGGCGAGCACAGCCCCCAAATTCCCTCGACCCAGATCCTGCGGTGCAGCCCCAACCTCCCTGCCCGCGCCTTACTCTGCGACTCGGTCTGCGGGACAGGGTGTAGGGTGAAGACGGTGGCACCACAAACCCTCCTTCCCACTCCATCACCTCCCCGACGCGCGGCTGGGGTGCTGGGCAGCTAGGACAAGGGGGACAACCCCAGGAAGCAGGGGACGAAGGCAGGATGAAAGAAGCAGGATGGAGACTCCTGCGCCACGCCACCACCATCGCCATCTCCTCCACTTCCAGGACTCCCTGAAGGCCCTGCCCGGTCGCCAGTCCGGCGGACGGCGAGGACCGGCAAGGCAGAGCCAGCCGGAGGCCCGGGGAGCCGGGACCGGGGACGCGGCGTCCTCACCATCAGAACTTTGGCTGCGTTCTCCAGCTGAGCGATCACTTCTGGGGGACCCAGCGCCGCCGCCATCATGGTCTCTCTTCAATGACGCGCCATGCGCTGCATTCTGGGAGCGGCGCCGCGGCGCCCAATCCGGGTGCGACCCCGAGCGCGCGCGGCCCCAGGCGAAGGAGCGCGTCTGGTCCCCGCGGGATGGGACGGGATTCCGGCCTGGGGTGACTGCTGAGGAGAGCGTGAGCGGGGAAGATGGGCAGGGCCGACGGAGCCGGGGTAGGGGAAGGGTCGGAGCCACACGCTGGTCCCCGAAGTTGCGATAAGGGAGGGTGAGTCCGCGCATGCGCCATGTCCGCAATCGCCCTCCTCCCACCCGGTTCACTGGACTCCAGGGACCTGTGCACACCTCCCGGTCCCTGCAGGGTCCCAGACACCGGTCCTTCCTTTTCCATCCTGCACCCCTCGACGTCGCCGAGGGCTTCAGACGCCGGTCCCCTCCTCCTTGCCTGCGCACCCTTCCTCTTCCCCGAAGACAAGACACGGATTGTTTCCCTCCTCCACTATGCATAACTCGGGGTCTCCGAGGGCCCCAGACTCCAGTCCATCCCTTCAGTTCCTACCCTTCACACCACCAGCATTGCACGTCTTTCCCTTACACATCCCTCCCCCACGTAGTTTCTTGGACTTGGAACCACCCCACCTTCACCACTCCCACTTCCTCCCTCTCCTGAGATTGCACGTCCTTTCGGAGGATCTCTGTTTTATGCGTCCAAATTTGTTTCTTCTTGACACAAAAAGGAAGCATCCCAGGATATATGCTTCCTTTTCTTAATGGAGGTCCTTTTGCAGGAGACTCGTCCAAGTTAATTGGGACAGCCAGTCGCTATGGGACCCAAATAGAAAATCCATCCTTTTCTCTTGCCTTCTTCAATTTTCTAGGGCTGTCTCATATAGGATTGGGAGAAAGCAGGGAACAGGAACCCTCACCTTGATTGCATGGGACGTCTTCTTGAATTCAGTAAGACCTCAATTGCTACCGCTTTGCCGTGTTTGTTTAAGGAATTCATGATAGTGATGTTAATGATGGAATCGGGTTCGAAGGTACGTTAGTGTCTGCTAATCCAACCTTCTTTCCCAAAAGCTTCAGTGACCCTTAAGACATTCCGGGTAAGTGGTTCTGTCAGCAGCTATCTGAGTAAACAAACCAGCTTTAAGTGTTAGAAAAAGTTGTTTACCCGAAGGGTTTCTTTTGTTTAGTTTGAGCTGACCTCTACTTTCTCATAGCTTCTACCTTTTGATGCTGCTTCTGCCTTCTGGTGCCTCACAGAAAGTCAGCTTCATTTAAGTTTTTCAAAGTTTCTTTTAGAGAAAATCTTCCTCTATGTCTTTTCCCTAGTTATAAGTAAACCATACTTTTGAGGTTTTATATTCTATGTCACTGCAGCAGAACTGCATTATTAGCTCCTTGTAAACACATGTTTCTTGTATTTGGCATCTCTACAACTTGAAATTCAGAAAGTGAATTAAGAAGATTTTTATTGCAAAGGAAGTACCATTTATTTCATTACCAAAGGGTAAAGTGAGCCAAAATGCCATTAGTGGCCTTTTCTAATTTTAATGATTGTTTAAAACTAAGTGGTTAACATACTGCTTGACATAAGGCAAACAGATTACAAAATGACTCTAGCTGCTACATAGAGTAATTACTGCAGATCAATATTATATCTGCAACCACATAGATAAGTAAATAGTTTGTGACATTAAGTATTTGAAGGAAACTTATACTTCAGATTAGGCCTTGAGTTCCAAATCATTTGCTTTGTTGCAATTACTTAAGAACTTCGAATCTAGACACGCTACTCGTGAGGAGGAACTAAAAGTGTTTCATCAAATGTGAGTATGCTTCCTTTCAAATTCACTTAGTATTTCGAATCCCTTTTTAAGTAAGTTACAAACCCATCTCACATAACGGAGAGCCATGGATTTTAGGATAGGTCAAATATTTACTTTGTAGAATCTCAATAATGTAAGGCACTTTAGAATTTGCCTACTAGTTCAACCTTCCCTCCTTGAATATTGTTCCTCTGCTTGATTTCTTGTTCAAAAATAATACTCTGAAAAAAAAAAAAGTGGTATTTCAGCTTAGCCACATGCTTTTCAAATCCCATAATAGAAGAGTAGAAGAAAGTTGTACAAACTCGAGTAATTCTTCACCAGGCATGAGAGAAATGTTTCTAGTCCAGGTAAGGGTAAATACCTGTGATCTGAAATTAAGAACATTTCACAAATGCATCCCTTCTAATTTCAGGATACTCCTTTAACACCTATAATGCCATGGGCACCAAAATGATTCCTACTTATTCATCACCAAAAGTAGTTAAATGAGTGTATCATATATTTCTCCTTGGAAACATAGATTTTATGTTTGTGTGGGTATGTGTTTAATGGAAGCCAGCAGGATTTGCTTCTTAAGCCAGTTTCACTAAATTTTGTGTCTTTCCTAAATTAATGGCTCTCTGGAAACATATGCTAAGCAAAAATACCTTTATGATCTCTACTGCTTACATTCTGGTACAAATGAAAAGCCAACTGTTGTGGATCACAGATAATGATATTTTAAAACTAAAAGAGAACTTTGAAATTACAGAATTTTAAGATTTGGGAAGTGAAAATACTTTAAGGATCACCTGTTTCAGATGAAGAAAATAAGATACAAGGAAGTTAAGTGATTTAGGACCAAGCTAATCAGAATCTGTCACTTGCCCTGTAGCCCAATACCTTTATGGTGATGTAGACAAATACTGGGATTCAAATCAGAAGAACTGGGTTTGAGTTGCATCTGTGCTTCTTATGAGCTATGTTTACTGGGCAAGTAACTTAACATTTGGGGAACTTGCTTATTCATCTATAAAATGGAGATCACAAGTATATGAGGTTCAAATGAGATAATACATCTGAGACAACTTTGCAAAATTATGGAATCTTCTATGAGTGCAAGTTATTACTGTTATTATAGCATGTCAAATTTGAATACGTATTTGGTACAGTGCTTGATAGTGTAGGAGACATTAAAATTGATGTCAGGATGTTTGCTTCAAAGATTTTGAGGTCTAGTTGAAAATATAAGACTTATGTATTTAAATTAAAACAGTTAATGGATTTCTTTTCATCATATGCTCTCATTTCTTTCCAACATTTGGATTATTGACATATATAAGAATTTGACACCAAAATAGTAAATGTTCCAATCAATTGAGAATACTATAATAATAATTGTTTACAGCATGATTACCATGTGACAGGCACATTTTATCTAAGTCATTTAATCCTCACAACAACACTATGAAATACATACGATTAGTATGCCCTTATTACAGATGAAGAAATTGAGGTGTACAGCACATAACTTACTTCAGACGGTGGAACTGGGATTCAGACCCAAACAACTTAGCACCATACTCCATGCTCCTAACTATACTATAGGACTGCTTCTAGGTAGAATGTAAATCACTTGAAATGACAGCTTAAATAAATATACTGCAAGCTATCATGTGAAGTGTCATTTATGCATAGTGTAAAGATTCTATTAAAATCCATATCAAAGCAATTATAAATCCACAAATAAAATTTTAAAAACTATCCCACTTAAAATACCATCAAAAGGAATAAAATACATAGAAATAAATTTAACAAAAGAAGTGCAAAACTTACCCAGAGGTTAATCAAAAGGGAGATTATCATGGGTGGTAGTAACCAAAGAGGTAAGAATTTTAAAGGTCTGGAGATTAGTAAAAAACAGCAGAGGCGGGGTGGAGCAAGATGGCAGACTGGTGAGCTGAACGTTTTAGTTACTCCTCCAGGAAAGTAGGTAGAAAGCCAGGAACTGCATGGACTGGACACCACAGAGCAATCTGACTTTGGGCATACTTCATACAACACTCATGAAAACGTGGAACTGCTGAGATCAGCGAAATCTGTAAGTTTTTGCGGCCAGGGGACCCGCGCCCCTCCCTGCCAGGCTCAGTCCCGTGGGAGGAGGGGCTGTCAGCTCCGGGAAGGAGAAGGGAGAACTGCAGTGGCAGCCCTTATCGGAAACTAATTCTGCTGATCCAAACTCCAACCATAGATAGACGGAGACCAGACACCAGAGAATCTGAGAGCAGCCAGCCCAGCAGAGACGAGACAGGCATAGGAAAAAAACAACACGAAAAACTCCAAAATGAAAGCAGAGGATTTTTGGAGTTCTGGTGAACATAGAAAGGGGAAGGGCAGAGCTCAGGCCCGAGCTCAGGCCCTGAGGCGCGTATGCAAATCCCGAAGAAAAGCTGATCTCTATGCCCTGTGGACCTTTCCTTAATGGCCCTGGTTGCTTTGTCTCTTAGCATTTCAATAACCCATTAGATCTCTGAGGAGGGCCCTTTTTTTTTTTTTTTTAATCCTTTTTTCTTTTTCTAAAACAATTACTTTAAGAAGCCCAATACAGAAAGCTTCAAAGACTTACAATTTGGGCAGCTAAAGTCAAGAGCAGAACTAGGAGAGCTCTGAGACAAAAGGCAATAATCCAGTGGCTGAGAAAATTCACTAAACACCACAACTTCCCAAGAAAAGGGGGGTGTCCGCTCACAGCCATCATCCTGGTGGACAGGAAACACTCCTGCCCATCGCCAGCCCCATAGCCCAGAACTGCCCCAGACAACCCAGTGTGACGGAAGTGCTTCAAATAACAGGCACACACCACAAAACTGGGCGTGGACATTAGCCTTCCCTGCAACCTCAGCTGATTGTCCCAGAGTTGGGAAGGTAGAGCAGTGTGAATTAACAAAGCCCCATTCAGCCATCATTTCAGCAGACTGGGAGCCTCCCTGCACAGCCCAGCAGCCCAGAACTGCCCTGGGGGGACGGCACTCACCTGTGACATAGCACAGTCATCCCTCAACAGAGGACCCGGGGTGCACGGCCTGGAAGAGGGGCCCACTTGCAAGTCTCAGGAGCCATACGCCAATACCAAGGACTTGTGGGTCAGTGGCAGAGACAAACTGTGGCAGGACTGAACTAAAGGATTAGACTATTGCAGCAGCTTTAAAACTCTAGGATCACCAGGGAGATTTGATTGTTAGAGCCACCCCCCACTCCCTGACTTCCCAGAAACACGCCCTATATACAGGGCTGGCAACACCAACTACACACACAAGCTTGGTACACCAATTGGGCCCCACAAGACTCACTCCCCCACTCACCAAAAAGGCTAAGCAGGGGAGAACTGGCTTGTGGAGAACAAGTGGCTCGTGGACGCCACCTGCTGGTTAGTTAGAGAAAGTGTACTCCACGAAGCTGTAGATCTGATAAATTAGACATAAGGACTTCAATAGGTCTATAAACCCTAAAAGAACCCTATCAAGTTCAGCAAATGCCACGAGGCCAAAAACAACAGAAAATTATAAAGCATTGAAAAAACCAGACGGTATGGATAACCCAAGCCCAAGCACCCAAATCAAAAGACCAGAAGAGACACAGCACCTAGAGCAGCTACTCAAAGAACTAAAGATGAACAATGAGACCATAGTACGGGAGATAAAGGAAATCAAGAAGACTCTAGAAGAGCATAAAGAAGACATTGCAAGACTAAATAAAAAAATGGATGATCTTATGGAAATTAAAGAAACTGTTGACCAAATTAAAAAGATTCTGGACACTCATAGTACAAGACTAGAGGAAGTTGAACAACGAATCAGTGACCTGGAAGATGACAGAATGGAAAATGAAAGCATAAAAGAAAGAATGGGGAAAAAATTGAAAAAATCGAAATGGACCTCAGGGATATGATAGATAATATGAAACGTCCAAATATAAGACTCATTGGTGTCCCAGAAGGGGAAGAAAAGGGTAAAGGTCTAGGAAGAGTATTCAAAGAAATTGTTGGGGAAAACTTCCCAAATCTTCTAAACAACATAAATACACAAAGCATAAATGCTCAGCGAACTCCAAATAGAATTAATCCAAATAAACCCACTCCGAGACATATACTGATCACACTGTCAAACACAGAAGAGAAGGAGCAAGTTCTGAAAGCAGCAAGAGAAAAGCAATTCACCACATACAAAGGAAAAAGCATAAGACTAAGTAGTGACTACTCAGCAGCCACCATGGAGGCAAGAAGGCAGTGGCATGATATATTTAAAATTCTGAGTGAGAAAAATTTCCAGCCAAGAATACTTTATCCAGCAAAGCTCTCCTTCAAATTTGAGGGAGAGCTTAAATTTTTCACAGACAAACAAATGCTGAGAGAATTTGCTAACAAGAGAGCTGCCCTACTGGAGATACTCAAGGGAGCCCTACAGACAGAGAAACAAAGACAGGACAGAGAGACTTGGAGAAAGGTTCAGTACTAAAGAGGTTCGGTATGGGTACAATAAAGGATATTAATAGAGAGAGGGGAAAAATATGGCAAACATAAACCAAAGGATAAGATGGCCGATTCAAGAAATGCCTTCACGGTTATAACGTTGAATGTAAATGGATTAAACTCCCCAATTAAAAGATATAGATTCGCAGAATGGATCAAAAAAAATGAACCATCAATATGTTGCATACAAGAGACTCATCTTAGACACAGGGACACAAAGAAACTGAAAGTGAAAGGATGGAAAAAAATATTTCATGCAAGCTACAGCCAAAAGAAAGCAGGTGTAGCAATATTAATCTCAGATAAAATAGACTTCAAATGCAGGGATGTTTTGAGAGACAAAGAAGGCCACTACATGCTAATAAAAGGGGCAATTCAGCAAGAAGAAATAACAATCGTAAATGTCTATGCACCCAATCAAGGTGCCACAAAATACAAGAGAGAAACACTGACAAAACTAAAGGAAGCAATTGATGTTTCCACAATAATTGTGGGAGACTTCAACACATCACTCTCTCCTATAGATAGATCAACCAGACATAAGACCAATAAGGAAATTGAAAACCTAAACAATCTGATAAATGAATTAGATTTAACAGACATATACAGGACATTACATCCCAAATCACCAGGATACACATACTTTTCTAGTGCTCACGGAACTTTCTCCAGAATAGATCATATGCTGGGACATAAAACAAGCCTCAATCAATTTAAAAAGATTGAAATTATTCAAAGCACATTCTCTGACCACAATGGAATACAATTAGAAGTCAATAACCATCAGAGACTTAGAAAATTCACAAATACCTGGAGGTTAAACAACACACTCCTAAACAATCAGTGGGTTAAAGAAGAAATAGCAAGAGAAATTGCTAAATATAGAGAGACGAATGAAAATGAGAACACAACATACCAAAACCTATGGGATGCAGCAAAAGCAGTGCTAAGGGGGAAATTTATAGCACTAAACGCATATATTAAAAAGGAAGAAAGAGCCAAAATCAAAGAACTAATGGATCAACTGAAGAAGCTAGAAAATGAACAGCAAACCAATCCTAAATCAAGTACAAGAAAAGAAATAACAAGGATTAAAGCAGAAATAAATGACAAAGAGAACAAAAAAACAATAGAGAGGATAAGTATCACCAAAAGTTGGTTCTTTGACAAGATCAACAAGATTGACCAGCCCCTAGCTAGACTGACAAAATCAAAAAGAGACAAGACCCATATCAACAAAATAATGAATGAAAAAGGTGACATAACTGCAGATCCTGAAGAAATTAAAAAAATTATAAGAGGATATTATGAACAACTGTATGGCAACAAACTGGACAATGTAGAGGAAATGGACAATTTCCTGGAAACATATGAACAACCTAGACTGACCAGAGAAGAAAGAGAAGACCTCAACCAACCCATCACAAGCAAAGAGATCCAATCAGTCATCAAAAATCTTCCCACAAATAAATGCCCAGGGCCAGATGGCTTCACAGGGGAATTCTACCAAACTTTCCAGAAAGAACTGACACCAATCTTACTCAAACTCTTTCAAAACATTGAAGAAAATGGAACACTACCTAACTCATTTTATGAAGCTGACATCAATCTAATACCAAAACCAGGCAAAGATGCTACAAAAAAGGAAAACTACCGGCCAATCTCCCTAATGAATATAGATGCAAAAATCCTCAACAAAATACTTGCAAATCGAATCCAAAGACACATTAAAAAAATCATACACCATGACCAAGTGGGTTTCATTCCAGGCATGCAAGGATGGTTCAACATAAGAAAAACAATCAATGTATTACAACACATTGAAAACTCGAAAGGGAAAAATCAATTGATCATCTCAATAGATGCTGAAAAAGAATTGACAAAATCCAACATCCCTTTTTGATAAAAACACTTCAAAAGGTAGGAATTGAAGGAAAATTCCTCAACATGATAAAGAGCATATATGAAAAACCCACAGCCAGCATAGTACTCAATGGTGAGAGACTGAAAGCCTTCCCTCTAAGATCAGGAACAAGACAAGGATGCCCGCTGTCACCACTGTTATTCAACATTGTGCTGGAAGTGCTAGCCAGGGCAATCCGGCAAGACAAAGAAATAAAAGGCATCCAGATTGGAAAAGAAGAAGTAAAACTGTCATTCTTTGCAGATGATATGATCTTATATCTAGAAAACCCTGAGAAATCGACGATACAGCTACTAGAGCTAATAAACAAATTTAGCAAAGTAGCGGGATACAAGATTAATGCACATAAGTCAGTAATGTTTCTATATCCTAGAAATGAAAAAACTGAAGGGACACTCAAGAAAAAGATCATTTTCCATAGCAACTAAAAAAATCAAGTACCTAGGAATAAACTTAACCAAAGATGTAAAAGACCTATACAAAGAAAACTACATAACTCTACTAAAAGAAATAGAAGGGGACCTTAAAAGATGGAAAAATATTCCATGTTCATGGATAGGAAGACTAAATGTCATTAAGATGTCAATTCTACCCAAACTCATCTACAGATTCAATGCAATCCCAATCAAAATTCCAACAACCTACTTTGCAGACTTGGAAAAGCTAGTTATCAAATTTATTTGGAAAGGGAAGATGCCTCGAATTGCCAAAGACACTCTAAAAAAGAAAAATGAAGTGGGAGGACTTACACTCCCTGACTTTGAAGCTTATTATAAAGCCACAGTTGCCAAAACAGCATGGTACTGGCACAAAGATAGACATATAGATTAATGGAATCGAATTGAGAATTCATAGACCCTCAGATCTATGGCCGACTGATCTTTGATAAGGCCCCCAAAGTCACTGAACTGAGTCATAATGGTCTTTTCAACAAATGGGGCTGGAAGAGTTGGATATCCATATCCAAAAGAATGAAAGAGGACCCCTACCTCACCCCCTACACAAAAATTAACTCAAAATGGACCAAAGATCTCAATATAAAAGAAAGTACCATAAAACTCCTAGAAGATAATGTAGGAAAACATCTTCAAGACCTTGTATTAGGCGGCCACTTCCTAGACTTTACACCCAAAGCACAAGCAACAAAAGAGAAAATAGATAAATGGGAACTCCTCAAGCTTAGAAGTTTCTGCACCTCAAAGGAATTTCTCAAAAAGGTAAAGAGGCATCCAACTCAATGGGAAAAAAATTTTGGAAGCCATGTATCTGACAAAAGACTGATATCTTGCATATACAAAGAAATCCTACAACTCAAAGACAATAGTACAGACAGCCCAATTATAAAATGGGCAAAAGATATGAAAAGACAGTTCTCTGAAGAGGAAATACAAATGGCCAAGAAACACATGAAAAAATGTTCAGCTTCACTAGTTATGAGAGAGATGCAAATTAAAACCACAATGAGATACCATCTAACACCGGTTAGAATGGCTGCCATTAAACAAACAGGAAACTACAAATGCTGGAGGGGATGTGGGGAAATTGGAACTCTTATTCATTGTTGGTGGGACTGTATAATGGTTCAGCCACTCTGTAAGTCAGTCTGGCAGTTCCTTAGAAAACTAGATATAGAGCTACCATTCGATCCAGCGATTGCACTTCTCGGTATATACCCGGAATATCGCAAAGCAGTGACACGAACAGATATCTGCACGCCAGTGTTCATAGCAGCATTATTCACAATTGCCAAGAGATGGAAACAACCCAAATGTCCTTCAACAGATGAGTGGATAAATAAAATGTGGTATATACACACGATGGAATACTACGCGGCAGTAAGAAGGAACGATCTCGTGAAACATATGACAACATGGATGAACCGTGAAGACATAATGCTGAGTGAAATAAGCCAGGCACAAAAAGAGAAATATTATATGCTACCACTAATGTGAACTTTCAAAAATGTAAAACAAATGGTTTATAATGTAGAATGTAGGGGAACTAGCAGTAGAGAGCAATTAAGGAAGGGGGAACAATATTCCAAGAAGAACAGATAAGCTATTTAACGTTCTGGGGATGCCCAGAAATGACTATGGTCTGTTAATTTCTGATGGATATAGTTGGAACAAGTTCACAGAAAGGTTGCTACATTATGTAACTTTCTTGGGGTAAAGTAGGAACATGTTGGAAGTTAAGCAGTTATCTTTGGTTAGTTGTCTTTTTCTTACTCCCTTGTTATGGTCTCTTTGAAATGTTCTTTTATTGTATGTTTGTTTTCTTTTTAACTTTTTTTTTCATACAGTTGATTTAAAAAAGAAGGGAAAGTTAAAAAAAAAAAAAAGAAAGAAAGAAAAACAAGGAAAAAAAATGATGTAGTGCCCCCTTGAGGAGCCTGTGGAGAATGCAGGGGTATTCGCCTACCCCACCTCCATGGTTGCTAACATGACCACAGACATAGGGGACTGGTGGTTTGATGGGTTGAGCCCTCTACCATAAGTTTTACCCTTGGGAAGACGGTTGCTGCAAAGGAGAGGCTAGGCCTCCCTATATTTGTGCCTAAGAGTCTCCTCCCGAGTGCCTCTTTGTTGCTCAGATGTGGCCCTCTCTCTCTGGCTAAGCCAACTTGAAAGGTGAAATCACTGCCCTCCCCCCTACGTGGGATAAGACACCCAGGGGAGTGAATCTCCCTGGCAACGTGGAATATGACTCCCGGGGAGGAATGTAGACCCGGCATCGTGGGACAGAGAACATCTTCTTGACCAAAAGGGGGATGTGAAAGGAAATGAAATAAGCTTCAGTGGCAGAGAGATTCCAAAAGGAGCCAAGAGGTCACTCTGGTGGGCACTCTTATGCACACTTTAGACAACCCTTTTTAGGTTCTAAAGAATTGGGGTAGCTGGTGGTGGATACCTGAAACTATGAAACTACAACCCAGAACCCATGAATCTCGAAGACAGTTGTATAAAAATGTAGCTTATGAGGGGTGACAATGGGATTGGGAAAGCCATAAGGACCACACTTCACTTTGTCTAGTTTATGGATGGATGAGTAGAAAAATAGGGGAAGGAAACAAACAGACAAAGGTACCCAGTGTTCTTTTTTACTTCAATTGCTCTTTTTCATTCTAATTATTATTCTTGTTATTTTTGTGTGTGTGCTAATGAAGGTGTCAGGGATTGATTTAGGTGATGAATGTACAACTATGTAATGGTACTGTAAACAATCAAAAGTATGATTTGTTTTGTAAAAAAAAAAATAAATAAATAAATTTTAAAAAAAAATGAACCATCAATATGTTGCATACAAGAGACTCATCTTAGACACAGGGACACAAAGAAACTGAAAGTGAAAGGATGGAAAAAAATATTTCATGCAAGCTACAGCCAAAAGAAAGCAGGTGTAGCAATATTAATCTCAGATAAAATAGACTTCAAATGCAGGGATGTTTTGAGAGACAAAGAAGGCCACTACATACTAATAAAAGGGGCAATTCAGCAAGAAGAAATAACAATCGTAAATGTCTATGCACCCAATCAAGGTGCCACAAAATACATGAGAGAAACACTGGCAAAACTAAAGGAAGCAATTGATGTTTCCACAATAATTGTGGGAGACTTCAACACATCACTCTCTCCTATAGATAGATCAACCAGACAGAAGACCAATAAGGAAATTGAAAACCTAAACAATCTGATAAATGAATTAGATTTAACAGACATATACAGGACATTACATCCCAAATCACCAGGATACACATACTTTTCTAGTGCTCATGGAACTTTCTCCAGAATAGATCATATGCTGGGACATAAAACAAGCCTCAATAAATTTAAAAAGATTGAAATTATTCAAAGCACATTCTCTGACCACAGTGGAATACAATTAGAAGTCAATAACCATCAGAGACTTAGAAAATTCACAAATACCTGGAGGTTAAACAACACACTCCTAAACAATCAGTGGGTTAAAGAAGAAATAGCAAGAGAAATTGCTAAATATAGAGAGACGAATGAAAATGAGAACACAACATACCAAAACCTATGGGATGCAGCAAAAGCAGTGCTAAGGGGGAAATTTATAGCACTAAACGCATATATTAAAAGGAAGAAAGAGCCAAAATCAAAGAACTAATGGATCAACTGAAGAAGCTAGAAAATGAACAGCAAACCAATCCTAAATCAAGTACAAGAAAAGAAATAACAAGGATTAAAGCAGAAATAAATGACAAAGAGAACAAAAAAACAATAGAGAGGATAAGTATCACCAAAAGTTGGTTCTTTGACAAGATCAACAAGATTGACCAGCCCCTAGCTAGACTGACAAAATCAAAAAGAGAGAAGACCCATATCAACAAAATAATGAATGAAAAAGGTGACATAACTGCAGATCCTGAAGAAATTAAAAAAATTATAAGAGGCTACTATAAACAACTGTATGGCAACAAACTGGATAATGTAGAGGAAATGGACAATTTCCTGGAAACATATGAACAACCTAGACTGACCAGAGAAGAAATAGAAGACCTCAACCAACCCATCACAAGCAAAGAGATCCAATCAGCCATCAAAAATCTTCCCACAAATAAATGCCCAGGGCCAGATGGCTTCACAGGGGAATTCTACCAAACTTTCCAGAAAGAACTGACACCAATCTTACTCAAATTCTTTCAAAACATTGAAGAAAATGGAACACTACCTAACTCATTTTATGAAGCTAACATCAATCTAATACCAAAACCAGGCAAAGATGCTACAAAAAAGGAAAACTACCGGCCAATCTCCCTAATGAATATAGATGCAAAAATCCTCAACAAAATACTTGCAAATCGAATCCAAAGACACATTAAAAAAATCATACACCATGACCAAGTGGGGTTTATTCCAGGCATGCAAGGATGGTTCAACATAAGAAAATCAATCAATGTATTACAACACATTAATAAGTCAAAAGGGAAAAATCAATTGATCATCTCAATAGATGCTGAAAAAGCATTTGACAAAATCCAACATCCCTTTTTGATAAAAACACTTCAAAAGGTAGGAATTGAAGGAAACTTCCTCAACATGATAAAGAGCATATATGAAAAACCCACAGCCAGCATAGTACTCAATGGTGAGAGACTGAAAGCCTTCCCTCTAAGATCAGGAACAAGACAAGGATGCCTGCTGTCACCACTGTTATTCAACATTGTGCTGGAAGTGCTAGCCAGGGCAATCCGGCAAGACAAAGAAATAAAAGGCATCCAAATTGGAAAAGAAGAAGTAAAACTGTCATTGTTTGCAGATGGTATGACCTTATATCTAGAAAACCCTGAGAAATCGACGATACAGCTACTAGAGCTAATAAACAAATTTAGCAAAGTAGCGGGATACAAGGTTAATGCACATAAGTCAATAATGTTTCTATATGCTAGAAATGAACAAACTGAAGAGACACTCAAGAAAAAGATACCGTTTTCAATAGCAACTAAAAAAATCAAGTACCTAGGAATAAACTTAACCAAAGATGTAAAAGACCTATACAAAGAAAACTACATAACTCTACTAAAAGAAATAGAAGGGGACCTTAAAAGATGGAAAAATATTCCATGTTCATGGATAGGAAGACTAAATGTCATTAAGATGTCAATTCTACCCAAACTCATCTACAGTTTCAATGCAATCCCAATCAAAATTCCAACAACCTACTTTGCAGACTTGGAAAAGCTAGTTATCAAATTTATTTGGAAAGGGAAGATGCCTCGAATTGCTAAAGACACTCTAAAAAAGAAAAACGAAGTGGGAGGACTTACACTCCCTGACTTTGAAGCTTATTATAAAGCCACAGTTGCCAAAACAGCATGGTACTGGCACAAAGATAGACATATAGATGAATGGAATCGAATTGAGAATTCAGAGATAGACCCTCAGATCTATGGCCGACTGATCTTTGATAAGGCCCCCAAAGTCACTGAACTGAGCCATAATGGTCTTTTCAACAAATGGGGCTGGGAGAGTTGGATATCCATATCCAAAAGAATGAAAGAGGACCCCTACCTCACCCCCTACACAAAAATTAACTCAAAATGGACCAAAGATCTCAATATAAAAGAAAGTACCATAAAACTCCTAGAAGATAATGTAGGAAAACATCTTCAAGACCTTGTATTTGGCGGCCACTTCCCAGACTTTACACCCAAAGCACAAGCAACAAAAGAGAAAATAGATAAATGGGAACTCCTCAAGCTTAGAAGTTTCTGCACCTCAAAGGAATTTCTCAAAAAGGTAAAGAGGCAGCCAACTCAATGGGAAAAAACTTTTGGAAACCATGTATCTGACAAAAGACTGATATCTTACATATATAAAGAAATCCTACAACTCAATGACAATAGTACAGTTGGCCCAATTATAAAATGAGCAAAAGATATGAAAAGACAGTTCTCTGAAGAGGAAATACAGATGGCCAAGAAACACATGAAAAAATGTTCAGCTTCACTAGCTATTAGAGAGATGCAAATTAAGACCACAATGAGATACCATCTAACACCGGTTAGAATGGCTGCCATTAAACAAACAGGAAACTACAAATGCTGGAGGGGATGTGGAGAAATTGGAACTCTTATTCATTGTTGGTGGGACTGTATAATGGTTCAGCCACTCTGGAAGTCAGTCTGGCAGTTCCTTAGAAAACTAGATATAGAGTTACCATTCGATCCAGCGATTGCACTTCTCGGTATATACCCGGAAGATCGGAAAGCAGTGACACGAACAGATATCTGCACGCCAATGTTCATAGCAGCATTATTCACAATTGCCAAGAGATGGAAACAACCCAAATGTCCTTCAACAGATGAGTGGATAAATAAAATGTGGTATATACACACGATGGACTACTACGCGGCAGTAAGAAGGAACGATCTCGTGAAACATATGACAACATGGATGAACCTTGAAGACATAATGCTGAGCGAAATAAGCCAGGCACAAAAAGAGAAATATTATATGCTACCACTAATGTGAACTTTGAAAAATGTAAAACAAATGGTTTATAATGTAGAATGTAGGGGAACTAGCAATAGAGAGCAATTAAGGAAGGGGGAACAATAATCCAAGAAGAACAGATAAGCTATTTAACGTTCTGGGGATGCCCAGGAATAACTATAGTCTGTTAATTTCTGATGGATATAGTAGGAGCAAGTTCACAGAAATGTTGCTATATTAGGTAACTTTCTTGGGGTAAAGTAGGAACATGTTGGAAGTTAAGCAGTTAGGTTAGTTGTCTTTTTCTTACTCCCTTGTTATGGTCTCTTTGAAATGTTCTTTTATTGTATGTTTGTTTTCTTTTTAACTTTTTTTTCATACAGTTGATTTAAAAAAGAAGGGAAAGTTAAAAAAAAAAAAAAAAAGAAAAACAAGTTAAAAAAAAAGATGTAGTTCCCCCTTGAGGAGCCTGTGGAGAATGCAGGGGTATTCGCCTACCCCACCTCCATGGTTGCTAACATGACCACAGACATAGGGGACTGGTGGTTTGATAGGTTGAGCCCTCTATCACAGGTTTTACCCTTGGGAAGACAGTTGCTGCAAAGGAGAGGCTAGGCCTCCCTATGGTTGTGCCTAAGAGCCTCCTCCCGAATGCCTCTTTGTTGCTCAGATGTGGCCCTGTCTCTCTAGCTAAGCTAACTTGAAAGGTGAAATCACTGCCCTCCCCCCTACGTGGGATCAGACACCCAGGGGAGTGAATCTCCCTGGCAACGTGGAATATGACTCCCGGGGAGGAATGTAGACCTGGCATCGTGGGACGGAGAACATCTTCTTGACCAAAAGGGGGATGTGAAAGGAAATGAAATAAGCTTCAGTGGCAGAGAGAATCCAAAAGGAGCCGAGAGGTCACTCTGGTGGGCACTCTTATGCACACTTTAGACAACCCTTTTTAGGTTCTAAAGAATTGGGGTAGCTGGTGGTGGACACCTGAAACTATCAAACTACAACCCAGAACCCATGAATCTCAAAACAGTTGTATAAAAATGTAGCTTATGAGGGGTGACAATGGGATTGGGAAAGCCATAAGGACCACACTCCACTTTGTCTAGTTTATGGATGGATGAGTAGAAAAATAGGGGAAGGAAACAAACAGACAAAGGTACCCAGTGTTCTTTTTTACTTCAATTGCTCTTTTTCACTCTAATTATTATTCTTGTTATTTTTGTGTGTTTGCTAATGAAGGTGTCAGGGATTGATTTGGGTGATGAATGTACAACTCTGTAATGGTACTGTAAACAATCGAAAGTACGATTTGTTTTGTATGACTGTGTGGTATGTGAATATATTTCAATAAAATGAAGATTAAAAAAAAAAAAAGTACAGTATAAACTGGACCAAACTTTGAAGAAGAGCCTTAACACAACCAATCTACACTGAACCCTAGACAAGAGGAAGAAACTGAGTTATCACATAAAAATAATCAAATGCTCAGTCATCAACAAAGAGATCACAAGCCATGCAAAGAAACAGGAAGCAATGACTCACTCAAGGGAACAAATTGAAACTTCAGAGGAAACACAGACATTTGAACAACTAATCAAAGACATTAGGTCAAATCTTCTAAATCAGTTCAAGGAGCTAAAGGAAAATTGAATAGAAATGAACTAAATAAGGATTATAGGACAAAAGAATTAAAAAGACATTGCATGGGCAAGAATTATAAAGTTTGAAAAGAAATATAATGATGTATTGGGATGAGAGGCATATTAATGGAGATCAGAAAAATAAATAAAGGCATTCAGCAGCAGATTTTAACAGTCAGAAGAAAGAATCAGCAAACCAGAAGATAGCAATTGAAACCAATCAGAAGAGCAGATAGAGAAAAGAGTGGGAAAAAGTGAGCAGATCTTAAGGGACTTATGGGACAACATAAAGCATACCAACATACACATTATAGGAGCCACAGAATGAGAGGAAAAGGAAAAGGGGGCAAAAAAAATATTTGAGGAAATAGTGGCCCAAATTTTCCCAAATCTTACAGAAGACATGAATAAGTATACAGGTCCGAGAAGCACAACAAACTCCAAACAGTATAGACCCTAATAGACCTAACTCTAACACAGATGCTAATCAAAATGTCAAATGTTGAAGATAAAGAGGGAATTCTGAAAGCAAACAGAATTCATCACATACAAGGTATCCTCAATAAGACTAAGTGCTGATTTCTCATCAGAAATCATGGAAGCAATAAGGCAGTGGTGTGACATATTTAAGATACCGAAAGAGAATAATTGCCAGTCAAAAATTCTTTATCTGGCAAAACTGTTCTCCATAAATGAGAGAGACATTAAGACATTCACAGATAAACGAAAACTGAGAGAGTTCATCTCCAGGAGACCTGCCCTGCAAAAAACGCTCAAGGGAGTTTTTCAGATTGAAAGGAGAGGACAGGAGATAGTAGCCTGGAGCAGTATGAAGAAGTGGAGATCCCCAATAAAGATAATTACATGGGTAAATGCAAAACCCAGCAGGATTGTATCATCCATATGTAACTCCACCCTTTATTGTTGTAAGATTTAGAATGCAATTGAGTAAGTATCGTATTTCCATGTGGTGGACAAGCAAAATATAAAAGAGGTAATATGTGACAAAAATAACATAAAGAGGGAAAACAGATATAGGAGTAGAGATTGTGTATGCTATTGAAATTAAATTATCTTTTTGAACTAGTAGGTTACAGATTTAGGTTAATACACTATACAGGGTAACCACAAAGAATGTATTTAAAATATGTACAGAAATAGAAATCAGAAAGAGATCAATCAGTTATATCAGAAAAGTTCAACTATACCCAAAAGAAGGCTACAAAAAAGGACAAGAAGGGCAAAAAAGATATAAGATGTATATGAAACAAGGGACAAGATGGCTGAACTAAGTCTTGCCTTATCAGTAATGACACTGAATGTAAATGGATTAAACTCCCTGTTCCTAGGCTGTTCAAGAAAAATACCGTTAAATAATAGGACTTTATTAGTTTACAGTTTTGAGGCTAAATGAAAGGCAAAATCCAGGAGATGCTTTCTCCTGAAGACTGTGGTTTCTGGGGCTGGTTGATGGTGATCCTTCGTCTTTAGTTTGTTACATAGCAAGGCACATGGTGGTGTCTCCTGGTCTCTCCCTTCTCTTTCAGGTTCCATTGATGTTCACTATCTTGCTGTTCCCTCTATGGCTTTCTCTCTGTGTCTGAATTTCATTCTGCTTATAAAGGACTCCAGTAATAGTATTAAGACCCATCCTGGTTGAGGTGGGATAATCTTAATCGAAGTAACCTCATCAAAAGGTCCTATTTACAATGATTTCACACCCGCAGGAATGGATTAACTTTAAGAACATGTTTTTCTGGGATACATATAGTTCCAAACCACCACACTCACCAATCAAAAGACACAGATTGGCAGAATGGGTTTTAAAAAAAGCATTCTGGGTTTACAAGTGGCCCACCTTAGACCCAAAGAAATAAATAGATTGGAAGTGAAAAGATGGAAAAAATATTCCATGCAAATCATAACCAAAAGAGAGCTGGGGTAGCTATACTAATATTAGACAAAATAGGCTTTAATCAAAAACTATTACAAGGGACAAAGAAGGGCACTATATATCAATAAAAAGGGTCACTCCATCTAGAAGAAATAACAATCATAAACATTTATGCATCTAACTACATTGCCCCCAAATACATGAGGCAAACATTAACAAAACTGAAAGGATATTATAAAACCAGAGTGGTCAAAACAGCATGGTACTGGCATAAAGATAGACATATTGACCAATGGAATTGAATTTAGAGTTCAGAAAGTTTTAGAGTTCAAAAATAGTCCCTCACATTTTTCCATTGATTTTTGACAAGGCCCCCAAATCCACTGAACTGGGACAGAATAGTGTCCTCAATAAATGGTGTTGCGAGAACTGAATATCCATATCCAAAGGAATGAAAGAGGACCCCTACTTCACACCCTATACAAAACTTAAAGTGGATCAAAGACCTAGCTATAAGAACCAGTACCATAACACTCCTAGAAGAAAATATAGGGAAACATCTTCAACACATAATGTTAGGAGGTAGTTTCTTAGACCTTACACCCAAAGCACAAGCAACAAAAGAAAAACTAGATAAAATGGGACCTCATCAAGATTGAATACTTCTGTGCTTCAAAGGACTTTGTCAAAGGGTAAAAAGGCAGCCAACTCAATGGGGGAAAATATTTTGCAGCCTCATATCTGATAAAGTTTGCTATCCAGTATATATAAAGAAATCCTACAACTCAACAATAAAGAAGACAAACAAAAGAAAGACAATAAAAAGACATTTTATAATTTTCCAATTATAAGATGGGCAAAAGACATGAACAGACATTTCTCAAAAGAGGAAATACAAATAGCTAAAAAGCATATGAAAAGACGCTCATCTTCATTAGCTATGAAGGAAACGAAAATCAAAACTATAATAGATGGTAGATATCATCTCACAACTATTAGAATGGCTGCTATTAAATGAACAGGAAACTACAAATGTTGAGGATTAGGAGAAATTTGAACACATACTGCTGGTGGGACTGTAAAATGGTACAGCCACTGTGGAAGACAATTTGGCAGTTCCTCAGAAAACTAAATATTGAGTTTCCCTATGACTTGGCAATTCCACTACTCCATATGTACCCAGAAGATCTGAAAGCAGGGACATGAACAGATATTTGCACACCAATGTTCATAACATTTTTCACACTTTCCAGAAGATGGAAACAATCCAGTGTCCATCAATCGATGAATGGATAAACAAAATATTTTATATATATACAATGGAATATTACTCAGCTGTAAGAAGGAATGAAGTCCTGAAACACATGACAACATGGATGAAACTTGACATTATGCTAAGTGAAATAAGTCAGACGTAGAAAGACAAATATTGTATGTTTTCCCTAATATGAACTAAGTAGAATATGTAAACTCATAGTCATAAAACATAGAGTATAGGTTACAAGAGAAAGGATGAGGCTAGAGAATGGTGATTGCCTAATATGAACAGAATTTTTAACAAGGTTCAACATAAGTGTTTGGAAATGGATAGAGGTGATGGCAGCTGGTTAGTGGAAATATTAGTAACAGTGCAAAATTGTAGGTGAATATGGTTGAAAGGGATTGCTTAGAGTCATGTTTGTCACCAGAAGGAAAGCTGGAGATTAAAATATGGGATTGTATAACACAGTGAATCTTGTGGTGGACATTGTTTATGATTAGCAATACAAATATAAATAAGTTCTTTTGTGAACTAATACAAATGTATGACACTTGTACAAAGAGTTAATAATACAGTGGTATATGGGGAAAAGTATTGCAAACTACAGACTATAGTTAACGGTAATATCTTAATATTCTTTCATCAAGAGTAATAAATGTACCACAGCAATACTAGGGGTCAATAATAGGAGGGATTAGGGGTATGGGGCATTTGGGGTTTTCTTTTTTTTTTTTTTTATGTCTATTTGTTATTTTTCTTTTTGGAGTAAGGAAAATGTTCTAAAATTGAGTGTGATGATTGCACAACTAGTATGTGAATATATCTCAATAAAATTTGCAGTTTGAAATTTGAAAGGAAAAATAGACACCTCCATAATAATAGTTGGAGACTTCAATGCACCATTTTCGAACATCTTGATAGAAGACTGATAATGAAACAGAGAACTTGACCAGTACTATAAATGAACTAGACCTAACAGACATATACAGAACACTGCACCCCAAGCACAACAGAGTACAGATTCTTCTCAAGGGCACATGGATCACTCTCCAGGATAGACCACATGTTGTCAGAAAACAAGTCTCAATAAATTTTAAAAGATTGAAATTATACAGAGTATCTTCTCTGAACACAATGTAATGAAGCTAGGAATCAATAATGGAGAACTGGAAAATCCTCAAATATAGGGAAGTTGAACCCACTCTTAAATAATCAATAGTGATGAAGAAATCACAAGGAAAATCAGGAAATATGTTTAATTAACTAGCTAGCCAGACAAAGAAAATGAAAGACAAGATGTAAATAAGTAAAATCAGGAGTGCAAGGGGAGGCATTACTACCAACCTCACTGAAATAAAAATGATTATAATAGGATACTATGAACAATAGTATGCCAGCAAATTAGATAACCTAGATGAAATGGACGAATTACTAGAAGCACATAAACTGTGTACACTGACTCAAGAAGAAAGAGAAGATCTCAACAGACCAATAATAAGTAAAGAGATTGGACCAGTAATTAAAAACTCCCAACAAAGAAGAGCCCTGGACCAGATGGCTTCACTGATGAATTCTACCAAACATTCAAAGAAGAATTAACCATACTGGTCAACTGTTCAAAAAAACTGAAGAGAGGGAACAGTTTCCAACTCTTTCTATAAGGCCAGTATCACCCTAATACCAAAGCCAGATAAAGATATCACAAAAAAAAAAGAAAAATTGAAGTATACAGACCAATATACATCATGAATATAGATGCAAAAATCCTCAACATAACCCTAGCTTACTAAATTCAATAGTACATTAAAAGAATGATATACCATGACCAAGTGGGAATTATCCCAGTTATGCCAGTGTAGTTCAACATAAGAAAATGAAATTATATAATACACTACATCAATAGAATGAAGGAAAAAACACATGATCATCTCAATTGATACAGAAAAGGCATTTGGCAAAATTCAGCACCCCTTCCTGGTAGAACATCCACCACTAGCGTCATACACAATGGTGAAAGCTGAAAGCTTTCCCCCTAAGACCAAGAACAAGACAAGGATACCCACTGTCAACACTGTTATTTGACATTGGACTAGAAGTTCTAGCCAGAGCTATTAGGCAAGAAAAAGAAATTAAAGCATCCAAATAGGCAAGGAAGATGTAAAAATCTCCTTATTTGCAGATGGCATAATCTTATACATGGAGGATCCTGATAAATCCACCAAAAAAAGCTATTAGAGCTTATAAATTCAGCAAAGTGTTGGGATACAAGATCAACATGCAGAAATCAGTGGTGTTTGTGTACCCAAGCAATGAACAATCTGAAGAAGAAATCAAGAAAAAAATTCCGTTTACAATAGCAACTAAAAGAAACAAATATCTAGGAAAAATGGTTGCCAAGGATATAAAGGATGATACACAGAAACTACAAAACATTGTTGAAAGAAATTAAAGCCCTAAATAATTGGAGGTACAGACATTCTTTGTTCATGGATTGGAAGAATAAATATTCGATGTCATTTCTACCTAAATCAATATACATATTCAATACAATTCCAGTAGCCAAAGCCATCTCGAAAAAAAAAGAATGAAGTTGGAGGACTCAATTCTTGATTTTCAAACTTGTTACAAAGGTACAGTAATTAAAATAGTGTGGTACTGGTACAAGGACAGACATACAGACCAATGGAATCAAGTCAAGAGTTCAGAAATAAACCCCCACACCTTTGGCCAGTTGGTCTTTGACAAGGGTGCCAAGTCCATTCAGTGAAGAAAGAATAGTCTCTTCAACAAATGGTGCTTGAAGAACTGGATAGCCATATGCAAAAGAATGAAGGTAGACTCCTGTGTCACACTATCTAAAAATTTAACTCAAAATGGATCAAAAAGTGTATAAGAACTAAGATATATAAGAACTGAAACCATAAAACATAAAACATAGGTTAGCACCATCAGGACCTTGTATTAGGCAGTGGTTTCTTAGACGTCATACGAAAAGCATGAGCAACAAAAGAAAAAATAGATAAATGGAACGTCATCAGAATTAAAAACTTTTGTACATCAAAGAACTTTATCAGGTAAGTAAAAAGACAACCTACAGAACAGAAAATATTTGGAAAACATCTGATGAGGGTTTAATATCCAGAATATATAAAAAACTCCTACAGTGCAACAACAAAAAGACAAACAACTCAATTAAAAAATAGAAAAAGACTTCAGTGGATAGTTCTTCACAGGAGATATACAAATGGCCAATAAATATATGAAAAGTACTCAATGTCTTCAGCCATCAGGGAAATGCAAATCAAAACCACAATGAAATACCATCTCACAGCCACTAGAATGGCTACAATTAAGGAAAAACAAAACCAGCCATAAAACAGGTATTGAAGAGGATGTCCCACTGTTGATGGGACTGTCATATGGTACTAGCACAGTGGAAAACAGTTTGTTGATTCATCAGAAATTAAGTATAGAATTACCATACGATCCAGGAATCCCACTTCTAGGTATTTAACCAAAAGAATTGAAAGCAGGGACTTGAACATATATTTGCACACTGATGTTCATAGTAGCATTATTCAAAGTTGCCAAGAGATGGAAGCAACACAAGTGTCCATCAAGAGACAAATGAATAAACAAATGTGGTATATCCATACAATGGAATATTATTTGGCCATAAACAGGAATGAAGTTCTGATGCATACTACAACATGGATGAACCTTGAAGAAATCATGTTGAATGAAATAAGCCAGATACAAAAGGACAAATATTATATGAGCTCACTTATATGAAATAAGCCAAATATACCAATTCATAAAGCCAGAAACTGTATTACAGGTTACCAGGGGCCAGGTAGGGGAGGTAAATTAAAAGTTAATATTTAATTGGTTTGGAGTTTCAGTTTGGGGTAATGAAAAAGGTTTGGCAATGGTTGAGGTGATGGAGGCAAAACTCTGTGAATGTAATTAACACTGCTGAAGTGTATATTTGAAAAGGGATTAAAAAGGGAAATTTAGGTTGTATATAAGTTACCACAAAAAACAACCATAGAACTGTGTAATGCAAAGACCAAACTCTAATGTAAATGGTGGACTAAAGTTATAGCATAAGTATGATAATATTGTTTCATCAACTGTAACCAAAGTACCACAGTAATGCAAAATGTTAATAATAGGGAAAACTGAGTGTGATGGCAGTGAAACTGTACTCTTTGCATGATTTTTCTGTAAACCTACAACTGCTTCAATTATATGTATATGTATGTATATATACATAAGTGTGTATATATAGAGAGACTTGCTACCAAGTAATATGTATGTTATATGTGTGTATATATATGTATGTATATAATTTTTTTTCATTGAAAGATAGCAGAGACCAGTTTCTCAAACTTGAGCATGCATCAGAATTACCTGGAGGCCATAAAACAGATTGCTGCCCTACCATCCAGAGTTTCTGAATCATTTGGTCAGGGGTGGGGCTGATGATGTGCATTTCTAACAATTTCCCAGGTAAAACTGGTGCTGAGGTTTGGAACCACATTTTGAAAACCACTGGCATAGACACAGATGTGGAGGAGACGTTCGCACAGTGTGTTAATATCCAGAATTGCTTACATCTCAAGTAAGCAAGAGATGTCAATATGCAGCTTTACAGAAAAGGAAGCCCAAATGATTGATAGGAAGTCAAACTAAAACAATAGTATACCACTTTGCACCAATCATTATGGCAAGTTAAGAATGGGTCTCACAATAGTGTGGGGGCAGAGAGCGCAGGCCCTGCTGGTGGATGTGGAAGCTGATGAAGTCGTTCTGGAGAATGGCCTGGCCAGCCTCAGTAAAAAATTGGTCATATTCCCATGACTTAGAAAAATGTTCATGCAGGCCCTAAAAGGCTGTATCAAGGGATTTGATTTTCCTTGGGGCTTTCTGGGTAGTAGCTGCAGCAGAGAATTGAAGGCAGCTTTCATTGGGGATGGAGATAAGTAGAGGGTGCTATAACCTTCTGTTCAGCCAGTTGAAGCCAGGAACTAAATGAACAAACAGAGATATTCTATTCTACTTGAGAAAATCATAAGAGGAACAAAATCTCCTTTGAGTAGGCATCTCTAAAGCCCAAATTAAATGGGAACATTGTTAATAAGAATAATTCCTTTATATATAAAATACATTTGACCTGCAAAATGTTAAGGAATCTTATAACCTAAAACTCTGAAACTTTCTGGTACAGTCCTGGAAATATTATGGTATCGAACTTAGAGTAGCCTTGTATATTTCCCCAGAAATGAAAACATGATAGAACAAAAGGGAAAACATCTCTCCTTAAAACACTTCGTCACAAATTGTGTATTTGTGCACATAGGATATGTCTGTGAAACACTAATATTTTGAAGTCTCAAATATTAAAAACTTTATTAATGTATGCCACCGTTTTGATGTGTGTGTATATCATAGTAATTGCCAGAAGTAGAGTGGCCTTATCCTTCCTATTCTCACTAATTACCATCTTAAAATTTATTTTTGAACCAGCTTACTTATAGAACTTTTATCATGCTGTTGAACTCTACAGCACTGTAATTTCAGAGTCCTTCCTTCCTTCCTTCCTCCCTCCTACCCTCCCTCCCTCTCTTCTTCCCCCTCTCTCCCTCCCTCTCCTCTTATCCTTCTTTCTTTCCCTTTTTTTTTCCATTTATATGATATATGAAAAAATGGCAACTCTCCTATTAAGTAAAATGCTTTCAAATTATAACCAGTTAAAATATTCAGCCTTCCTTATAAAGCTCAATATTATAAGGCATCCATCCAATTAAAATTTTATGATTGTACTAAAGACTTAAATATTTTTTTTCTAGAGAGACTTCTAAGACTAACAATTAATACTCTCTACCCACCCAACAACCCAAAGGCATGAGTTAGTCACAAATTTTCAAAGGCTTTAAATGATGCAGGAACTGCTCCAGACCTGTGTTGTGCTGTGATGGGAGATTCAAGTCTAAGAAATTGCTATCTGAGGTGGAGTTTGCTGTGTGCCTCATGTGCCTGATGCTATTGCATGGAAAGGCCATCCAAGGAGAGGGGGCAGCCTGGCCTGGAAAACAGAACAAATTATAAACTGTCTGGTGCTGCTGAAATCGAGGGAGCCTCTGTGGCAAGACTGAAAAGGCACTATTGTGGGAGTTGGTGTTAGTGGGTGGGACAGCATGCTGTGAGAGGAGGGTTCTGAAGACATGTAGGCAAAAGGGAAGGATTGATCTTGGCCTAACAGTTCCTTCTCAAGCAGGTCTGCTGAGGCTTTTCAAATGGCATCAAAGGTATGAAGACCCAAGATATCTGGTTGTATAGAAGAACCAGTCAAACGCTCCTTGCCAATCCATAAAGGTTGTTGGTGGGATTGTATGTGCTGTGAAGAGTCCCTGAGTATCTGTGGGGAATGGGGAGAAGGAGGAAGCTTGTTTGGGGTAGGGTTGTCTGGGGATACGATTCTGACTCTGTCACTGCCCCTTCAAAAGGGACCATGCACTGTGGCTTCATGAACTCATGGGGATGACTGAATTAGATTTTGGCAAATCCGTATTATGAGTTGAATCATGTCCCCCAAAATGATAGCTCTGAGAGAGCATCTTCCAACAAGATACAGGATTATGGAATCACTATCCTGAGAGCCTGAATACAATGTGCTGTTATTGATGGCAACTTTACACATTTTACCCAACTTCCCGAAGTATTTTGGTTCTTTTAAAGCCCCCGGGTCTGTGAGATACTGAGACAGACCTATGACAAAGACGAGGGTTTATTGTTCAACATGTACCCTAGCTAAATATCAGTGATTTTCTGATATTTTCTGTTTTCTCTCATTTTGTTTGGGTTCCACCCCCCCTCATTCTTGACCCTTTGCAGTTCTTCCTGGGTAGAGTGGTTTAAATGCTGTAGGATCTTCTGGCTATGGCTTTCTACATGCAGGACAAAGCCTGATTTTATCATTGTGAATCTGATGCCAACAAAATTGGCAGGTCTGGTGGGAACAGGTGCAAGGGGAGAGTTGGTGTCCTCTCTCACCAAGGGTTCAGAGTAGAGTCCCAAAGAGTCCTCCTTTGCATCAGTATTGAGAGACATCTTCACATTTATTAAATCACAGAATGAAGTTATTTCTGGATATTTGTTTTTCCCATTGCTTTGCTTTGTTTTGTTTGGAATTTTTTTTTATTTGATAAATAAAGTTAATTTAAAAAATCACAGCACAAGTTTATAATATTTTAAGGGAAAACAGAGTTCAGCTCTAGGAGTTAAAATGTAGTGCTTTGAAGATCCACCTTCCGGGCCTCAGTTTCCCCTTGCCATCCTCACCAGAGAACACAGAGCAAGTGTCTGGGAAAAACACACTGGATCTGACTGCTTCGGTGCATGACCTCACAGCTATTGTGGGGGTTCCTTGTCAATCATTTTTAAGAGTGGAAAGAGGTTCCAAAACCAAAAACTTGGAAACCACTGCCTCAGAGAACACATGGATTTGGAATAGCATCCTCTGATACAGTCAGTGTAGTGGGAAGAAATATGTCATTTGCCAAGAGCTCTTTTGCTTGTTAACTACAAAAGTAAGATTCTGCTTCAGCTGGGCTTGCCCCACTATCCCAGACACCAGACACACCATCTGCCTTCTGGCCTCTACCACGGGATTGTCATTTCCCTCACCTGTAACACTATCCCTACCCCCTGCAATGATTTCTTCACGTTTAGCTTTTTGACAAACCTCAAGCCCACCTCTTCTCAAAGATTGCCCCAAGCACCTCTCCTGACCAAGTCCCCACAGATTTATTTAAAAGAAACAAAATGGGAGAACCTAAGATGGCAGCTAGGAGAAACAGGGCAAAAAAACACCTCTGTGAAAAATACTAGATAAAAACAAGAAAGTGACCCAGAATACCAGTCCCAGTGATGCACCAGCTGGACAAAGTCTGCTAAAACCACAGGGACCATGTACTTGGTGAAACCGGGAGTCTGCATTCTGAAATGAGTGAGTAAGCCGGCTGAAAGTCCCACAGCTGCACTGCGGTGTGGGGGAACCAGGGGTTGGCGTTTCAAGATGGACTAGTTCTTTAAAAAAAAAAAAAAACAACCAGGAGTGGCTGCAGTTACGACGATGAGAACCACGCAGTGAAGCATGGCAGGAGTGGGCTGTGTCAACCTCTCAGTTTCTGGCATGGAGGATAGACCACTGCTGATTCCCTTAGGGCCAGGGGGGTAGAGGGGAGAGCCAAAAGGAGAAAGAAACTGTGCCACCTGCAGCCGGCTCCCTGGCAGGCTGGAGACACTCCTCCCCGGGGCCGGACCCACAGCCCGGAGCCGCGCCAGGAAACCCAGTGTGACGGGGAGTGTATCCCACGGCATCGTGCACACGCCACAATATCAGCTGTGGACAGTGGCCTTGGGTGCACACACAGCTAGTTGTCCTGGAGCTGGGAAGGTGGAGCTGTGCAAAAAGGGGGGTGGGGCTTGAGATGCCCCATTTAGCCATCTTTGCATCAGGCTGGGAGTGCCCCTGCACAGCCCGGTGGCCCGGCTCAGCAGAAGTCCTGGAGAATCACAGCTGAGAATGGGGCCCACTCAGAAATTCCAGGGACCCTACGTCAATGCCAGGGACTTGTGGGTCAGTGGCAGAGACAATCTGGGGCAAAACTGAAATGAAGGCTTAGACTCTTGGAACAGCCTTGAATCTCCAGGAACACCTGGGAGGTTTGATTATTAAAGCTGCCCTGCCTCCCTAACCACCCACACACCCCACATTCAGGGCGGACAGCACCAACAACACACCCAAACTGGGTGTACCAGTTGGACCGCACAAGAATCAGACCGCCACACACCACAAAGACAAAGTTGAGGAAAACTGACTTGAGGGGAATAGGTGACTTGCAGATGCCATCTGCTGGTTAGTTAGAGAAAGTGTACACCACCAAGTTGTAGATCTGAAAAATCAGATTGGTATTTTTTATAACTTGAAAGAATCCTATCAAGCAAAGCAAATGCCAAGAGGCCAAATACAACAGAAAATCTTAAAGCATATGATAAAACCAGATGATTTGGAGAACCCAATGCCAAACACCCAAATCAAAAGATCAGAAGAGACACAGTACTTGGCACAATTAATCAAAGAACTACAATCAAAGAATGACAGCATGGCACAGGATATAAAGGACATAAAGAAGACCCTAGGGGGAGATTGTGAAGATGGCGGCAGAGAGAGGAGTGGAAGCTAAGTAGTCCCCCTGGAACAACTGAAAAAAAAAAAACAGAAACAACTAGTGAATGATCCAGAATAACTGTCGGGTGGGGGAGCAAATGAGACTGTCCACTCATCATACACCAACCTGAATTGGGAGGAATGCCCAAGATCACAGCATAAAATCTATAAGTAAAACCTGCGGATCCAAGTCATGAGACTCCCTCCCCCATAGCCCGAGCCGCAAATCCTCATGGTGCCAAAGAGATGCTCTCTCCCAGCAAGCGAATATAGCTCAGCTGAGCTCCAACTGGGGTTTTAAGTAGCAAGTGTGAACTCACTACAGGTACAAATCCCCAAAAAACAGACAGAGGCTTTGGGTGATGACTGACCTTGGAGAGCCAGAGGGTTGCCTTGAACTAGGTCTGAAGGGGACTATCTGTTTCTTTTTTGGCTCAGTGGAGAAATCCCCAGCCATTTTCAGTTCCCAGCGCTGTGACTCAGAGAAGGGTGGAGATAGCACAATCAGAGAAAGAGAGACCTTTCCTCCAAGAGGAAAGGTGTGGGGCCCTTTCCATTCAGAACCAGACCCCAGAGCCTGGGGGAACATGGCCATACCTCCTCACACCAGTCAAGAATTATAGGCTAAAAAGGAGAAAAAACGCATGACTTGCAGCCATCTCCCTAGTGGGCGGGGGCACTCCTGCCTGGGGCTGAACCCACAGCACAGAGCCGTGCCAAGAAACCCAGTGTGACGGAGTCTCCCGCAGCACCGCTTACACGCCACAATATCAGCCATGGACAGTGGCCTTGAATACACCCACGACTGATTGTCCCAGAGCTGGGAGGGTGGAGCTGTGCGGAAGGGGGAAGTTAACGTGTCCCATTCAACCATCTTTGAAGCGAGCTGGGAATGACCCTGCACAGCCCGGCGTCCCAGGGCTTCCCTGGAGGCCAGCGTGCACTTGTGATGTGGCACGGCCCTCCCTCCCTCAGCAGAGGTCCTGGAAGAGCACAGCAGGGAAGGGGGAACCACTCAGAAATCCCAGGGAACCTACTCCAATACCAAGGACTTTTGGGTCAGCGGCAGAGAACAGCCTTAAATCTCCAGGAACACCTGGGAGGTTTGATTATTAAAGCTGCCCTTCCTCCCTAACTGCTCAGATGCACACCTCTCATTCAGGGCGGACAGCACTGACAGCACACCCAAATTAAGTGCACTGAGTGGACCCCACGGGGGTCAGATCCCCACACACCACAAAGACAGGGTTTGGGAGAGCTGATTTGAGGGGAATTGGTGACTCATGGACACCATCTGCTGGTTGGTTGGAGAGAGTGTATGCCAACAAGCTGCAATTCTGACAAATTAAAGATCAAGTAAAGCAAATGCCAAGAGGCCAAAAACAACAGAAAATCTTAAAGCTTATGATAAAACCAGGCGATATGGAGAACACAAACTGAAATACCCAAATCAAAAGATCAGAAGACACACAGTACTTGGCGCAATTAATAAAAGAACTACAGACAGGCAATGAGAGCATGGCACAGGATACAAAAGACATAAAGAAGACCCTAGAAGACAATAAAAAAGATATTGCAAGAGTAAATAAAAGAAGGTCTTATGGAAATTAAAGAAACTGTAGGCCAAATTAAAAAGACTCTGCATACTCATAATACAAGATTAGGGGAAGCTGAACAACAACTCAGCCTCCTTGAGGACCACAGAACAGAAAATGAAAGAACAAAAGAAAGAATGGGAAAAAAATCGAAAAAATCGAAATGGATCTCAGGGATAGGCTAGATAAAATAAAACTTCCAAATTTAAGACTCATTGGTGTCCCAGAAGGGGAAGAGAAGGGTAAAGGTCTAGAAAGAGTATTCAAAGAAATTGTTGGGGAAAACTTCCCAAACCTTCTACACAATATAAATACACAAAGCATAAATGCCCAGTGAACTCCAAATAGAGTGAATCCAAATAAACCCACTCCAAGACATATTCTGATCAGACTCTCAAATACTGAAGAGAAGGAGCAAGTTCTGAAAGCAGCAAGAGAAAAGCAATTCACCACATACAAAGGAAACAACATAAGACTGAGTAGTGACTACTCAGCGGCCACCATGGAGGCGAGAAGGCAGTGGCATGACATATTTAAAATTCTGAGAGAGAAAAATTTCCAACCAAGAATAGTTTATCCAGCAAAACTCTCCTTCAAATTTGAGGGAGAGCTTAAATTTTTCACAGACAAACAAATGCTGAGAGATTTTGCTAATAAAAGACCTGCCCTACTTCGGATACCAAAGGGAGCCCTACCGACAGAGAAACAAAGGAGAGAGAGAGAATTTTAACAGATATATATAGAATATTACATCCCAGGTCACTGCGACACACATTCTTCTCTAATGATCACGGATCTTTCTCCAGAATGGACTGTATGCTGAGATGTAAAAACAAGCCTCAAAAAAAAAAAAAAATGAATTTGTTCAAAGCACATTCTCTGACCACAGTGGAATACAAATAGAAGTCAATAACCATCAGAGACTTGCAGAATTCACAAACACCTGGAGGATAAAAATGAGGGGGAGATGAAAACATTCCCAGAGAATCAAAAGCTGAGGGACTTCATCACCAGTAATCAGTCCTATAAGAAATGCTAAAGGGAGTTGAGCAGGCTGAAAGGAAGGGACACTAAACAATTGACTGAAACTACATGACGAAATAAAGATTAACAGTAAAGATCACATGGTAAATATAAATACCAATACTACTGTATTGTTGATTTATAACTCCACTATTTACTTCCTAAAGGATCTAAAATACATAAACTATAATGACAAATCAGTGGTTTTGGACTCAATGTAAAATATGTAATTTTTGACAAGAACTACATAAATGTAGGGGAATGAGGGAGTATAGGAACATAGTTTATGTGTCATATTGAAGTCAAGTTGGTATCAAAGAAAAACAAGATTGTTATAGATTTAAGATGTTAAATTTAAGCCCCATGGTAAGCACAAAAAAAGTATCAGAGAATATGACCATAGAGATGAAAAGTAGAGTATGGGTTATGAGAAGTGAGGGAAGGGGCAATGGGGAGTTAAGAAATGAGAGTAGGGTTTCTGTTTGGGGTGAAGGGAAACTACTAGAAGTGGATGGTGGGAAGGTGATAGCATTGCAACATTCTAAATGTGATTAATCCCACTAATGGAACGCTAGGGAGGAGGTGGAATGGGAAGATTTAGGCTGTATATATGTTTCCACAATTGAAAACAAACAAACAAAAAAGACAGTCTAAATAGATAATGACAATTAAATGCCAAGGATGATCCTGGATGGGATCTGAGGATGGAGGAGAGGAGGCTCAAAGGGACACAGATGGGACAAAGAAAAAAAAAAAGGAAATATAGAATGTAAACTTTATATCAGTGTTGATTTTCTTGAATTTCTTAGCTGCGCTTAATGAGATTGTATAAAAGAATGTTCTTGTACATGGGAAAGGTATATGTGAATTATATTGTTTGTTCAAAGATATGTGCAGCTTGCTCTCATATGTTCAGAGGACAGAGCAATTGATGATGGATGATAGATAGGGAGGGAGGGAGGGAGAGAGGAAGGGAAAGAAAGAAATGGTGTGACAGGATGTTAAACATCGGGGTATCGGGGGAGGGGGGTCAGGGTATGATGGAGTTCTATATATGGGGTTTGTACTGTTTTTGCAACTGTTCCTGTAAGATTGAATTTATTTCAAAATAAAATTTATCAAAAATAAAAAATAAAACAATATGGTGCAATAAGGAGTGTGGGAGGATTAGGGTTTTCTTTTTTATTTTTATTTCTTTTCTGGAGTAATGAAAATGTTCTAAATTTGATCATGGGGCTGTATGCACAACTATGTGATGATAATGTGAATGAGTGGTTGTATACTTCAGATGGTTTCTATGCTGTGTGAATATATCTTAATAAAACTGCATTAAAAAATAAAAAAAGAAGACCCTAGAAGAGCATAAAGAAGAACTTGCAAGAGTAAATGAAACAATAGAAGATCTTATGGAAATAAAAGAAATTGTTGGCCAAATTAAAAAGACTCTGCATACTCATAATACAAGATTAGAGGAAGTTGAACAACGAATCAGTGTCCTAGAGGACCACAGAACAGAAAATGAAAAGAACAAAAGAAAGAATGGAGAAAAAATCGAAAAAATCGAAACAGATCTCAAGGATACGATAGATAAAATAAAACGTCCAAATTTAAGACTCATTGGTGTCCCAGAAGGGGAAGAGAAGGGTAAAGGTCTAGAAAGAGTATTCAAAGAAATTGTTGGGGAAAACTTCCCAAACCTTCTACACAATATAAATACACAAAGCATAAATGCCCAGTGAACTCCAAATAGAATAAATCCAAATAAACCCACTCCAAGACATATTCTGATCAGGCTCTCAAATACTGAAGAGAAGGAGCAAGTTCTGAAAGCAGCAAGAGAAAAGCAATTCACCACATACAAAGAAAACAACATAAGACTAAGTTGTGACTACTCAGCAGCCACCATGGAGGCGAGAAGGCGGTGTGGCGTGACGTATTTAAAATTCTGAGAGAGAAAAATTTCCAACCAAGAATAGTTTATCCAGCAAAACTCTCCTTCAAATTTGAGGGAGAGCTTAAATTTTTCACAGACAAACAAATGCTGAGAAATTTTGCCAATAAAAGACCTACCCTACTTCAGATACTACTGACAGAGAAACAGAGAAAGGAGAGTGAGTTATAGAGAATTTTAACAGACATGTATAGAACCTTACATCCCAAATCATCAGGACACACATTTTTCTCTAGTGATCCCAAATCTTTCTCCGAAATAGACCATATGCTGGGACATAAAACAAGCCTCAATAAATAAAAAGCAAAAACAAACAAACAGAAAAAAACAATTGAATATATTCAAAGCACATTCTCTGACCATAATGGAATACAAATAGAAGTTAATAATTTTTGATTTGTAACTCCACTATTTACTTCCTACAGGATATAAAATACATAAACTCTAATGACAAATCAGTGGTTTTAGACTCAATGTAAAATATGTAATTTTTGACAAGAACCATATAAAGGTGGGGGAATGGAGGAGTATAGGAACATGGTTTATGGGTCCTATTGAAGTTAAGTTGGTATCAAAGAAAAACAAGATTGTTATGGATTTAAGAAGTTAAATTTAAGCCCCACAGTAAACACAAATTATCAGAGAATATGACCACAGAGATGAAAAGTAGAGTATGGGTTACGAGAAGTGGGGTAAGGGGGAATGGGGAGTTAAGAAATGAGTGTAGGGTTGCTGTTTGAGGTGAAGGGAAATTTCTAGTAATGGATGGTGGGAAGGTAATAGCATTACAACATTCTAAATGTAATTAATCCCACTAATGGAATGCTAGGGAGGGGATGGAATGGGAAAATTTAGGCTGTATATATGTTTCCACAATTAAAAAAAAAAAAAAACAAAAAACTAAATAGATGACAATTAAATGCTAAGGATGATCCTGGATGGGGATGGAGGACAGGAGGCTCAAAGGGACACAGTTGGGACATAAGGGAAAAAAAAGAAAATATAGAATGTAAACTTTGTATCCATGTTGAATTTCTTGAACTTCTTAGCTGTGCTTAATGGGATTGCATAAAAGAATGTTCTTGTTCATGGGAATTGTATATGTGAATTATAGTGTTTGTTCAAGGATGTGTGCAGCTAGCTCTCATATGTTCAGAAGACAGAGCAATAGATGATGGATGATAGCTAGGAAGCGAGGGAGGAAGGGAGGGAAAGAAAGAAATGGCGGTGTGACAGGATGTTAAAGTTGGTGGATGGGGTATCGGGGTAGGGGGGTCAGGGTATGCTGGAGTTCTGTGTATGGGCTTTGTATTGTTTTTGCAACTGTTCCTGTAACTTTGAATTTACTTCAAAATAAAATTTAAAAAAAAAAAAGTAAGTTTTACCATTAAAAAAAAAAGGAAGAAAATGTCGTATTTGAAGCAAAACCATGTTCTTTCTGTAGCCTTAATATACTTCTCTGTTCAAAGTTCTAAATTGTTCTAAATCTGGAAGATAAGCACTACAAATCTCAATTTGATCAAAGCAAATAATAATACCCTATAGAACTTACTGACCGAGTCAGATGATCCTACCTGCTTTATAGTGTTGTTCTATAAAAATGTGGTAAATTGATGTAGAGGGTCCCTATGAATTTTACATTGTTCAAACTTCAATTTTAAGCATTCAATGTGTGCAAAATGATGCTCAATATATGCATGGAACATAATGCTGCTCAGTATATTTTCATTGACTTAATATGGAATGAATGAATATTCAGTGTCCAGAATGGTTCAAGAACAGAATAAAGCATGCCATTCAAGGGTCCCTTGACAATTGTCTAGGGTTTTTTTTAAGTGGGGGTGGGGGTGGAGGTAGACCCATATTGCAAATTTGCCTTAATGTAGTCAAAATCTGCAAAATGTTTATTGTTTCTAAATGACTTTCTAGGTTCATCAGCACCTTCCTGAAAAATATAGACATAAAAAAATAGTTAAAAGACAAATTCCAGTTTGCAAATAGCTTGATGAACTCATCCTTTGCTCTCCATGGACAGATTGCCAAATTGTGTGGACCCTAGAAGGCAGACAAACCTTGTCTGCAGAAACATGTCACTAGCTCTCCCTGTTGTTTGTTGGTTTGATTTGGAAGTCGGAGAAGTGACTGTCCTTTTTGGACTAAATACTGTATACAGTTCGGGATAAAGCATTTGTTTGTTAAAGCTTAGGCAACCGCATCAATATCAACATATTCTGTAGTTATAGTCCAGAGTGAAGGAAATCAAACCACCAAATGCATTTGCATAAGACTATTTCCACAGGTATTTTAATCACCTCTTTTGTTTCAGCTGTAACGTTATTCTGAAGAAACAGTTGCAACGGGTATTTATTTACATTTATTTAGTACAAACTTCCATGGCCCAGAAGAGAAATACGCAAAAAATCTACTCAACAAAATCCAAGTGATCTTGGGGAAAGATATTTGTGGAAGATCAAGGCAAAGCAACCAAATCCCATGTAGGGACTTCTAAAGTTTTTATTTCTGAACCCCTGCTTATCAAGACAACACCCCCGGATTAAAAAAAAAAAATTCCCTGCCAGAAGTAATAAACAGCAAGGGGTTGTCTCTGCATTTAATTGAATCTTCCAACTCTAGTCCATCAACTCTTTAAATTCAAAATTCTGGGCTAAAAAAAAAACCTAATTTAATTAGGAAGAAAACCTGCAGTCCTATTACAGGCAACAATTTTAGTTTCTTTCCATAGCCTTAAAATATTTCTTGTTCCAAAGTACTCAAACCTTCTTAGAGATCTAGAATGTGGATTCTAGTTATTTCTTCTTAGTAAAAGTAAATAATTAGTTTTAAATTACTCATAGATCTATTTATAAAATAAATTATCTTGGTTTCCTAATATCTGTATTCCTAGGGTTTCTGACCTATATTATTCTTAATAACTTCAGACTTGATTGGAAATGGTATTTATTTGAGAAAAGGAACCCATGATATTTTTACCAAGCAATCAATAATCTTTAGTTTCAAAAGAGATTACTTATGAAAAAGCATCCATTGTGTTTTCAGAGCATGCTATACATTTTCGAGTATATGTTTTAATCGCCACTTCTATGCTGCCAGTTCTCCACTAGAGGGTAAGTTCATAAAGTCAGTGCAGGGTTAGAAGCATGTTCTCTGATGTAAGACAGAGCTTAATTCCAATTTGCCCTCTTACCACTTTATTTGTGTACCCCCGATGAGTTAATTTAATCATGATATATCAGTTTTCTTGTCTGTGAAATGGTGATAATGCTATCTACCTCAAGGACAGGTGTTTAGTAAAATCCTTAGCACAGTGCCTGGCACACAGCAAGCCCTACATAAGTGTGAGCTCCCATTTGTGTATGATGGTTTTGATTCATTGTTCTTACCCCAGTAGCTAGCAGTCTCTGGCCTATATTAGTACCTTAAAAACTGTCAAAATGATGAATAAATGAGGGAAGGAAGAAAGGAAAATATAATGTTATACAAAATTGTACCCATTATGCTTTTAAATATCCATTGGAAAAGCTGGAAGAATATTTTTCATAATTTTTTCTGAGTTTTCCAACACATTTTCTATTTTTAAAATGCGTAGTACCTTTGCAATCAGAAAACATTAATTCATTAAGCATTTAAAAATCTATTTCTATACCCACCCATTAGTGACTTTTCACATTTTGTGTGTGTCCATAAATTCACACACTTTTCCTGAAGAAGCTGACATTTCTAAGTGTTTTGGGGCTCTGAGGTTCTTACAGGAGATGACTATTCAACTTGTTTTTATATGAAAATATAAATGTTTTCTTTTGTTCTTTATATTTTTCCCCTGTATGAGAAGTACCAACTTGTTATAAAAGAAGGGACACACCCCCACACTGAGGAACCCTTACTCAAGAGAAAAGGGGAACCCACGATGGGGGTGAGTATGTGGGGATAGAAGGGAGTGCTAAAGATTTGGGTCTGTTTTTGTGTTATTTTATTTATGAATTCATTTACTTATTTATTTAATATATAAGAATATGGAGTTACAATTTTTTTACTGGGGCAATATATATATATAAAATTTCCCATTTTAACCATTTCTAAGTGTACATTAATTACCTTCACAATGTTTTGCTACTGTCACCACCACCCATTAAGCAATAAATCCCTATTGACCCTCCAACCCAACCCTGGTAAACTTTAGTCTACTTTCTGTCTGTATGAATTTGCTTATTCTAGATCTTTCATGTACGTGGGATCATACAATATCTGTCCTTTTGTGTCTGACTTATTTCACTCAACATGTTTTTGAGGTTTAGCCATGTAGTTGTAGCAGAACTTCATTCCTTTTTTATGGCTGAATAGTATTCTGTTGTATGCATAGACCACGTTTTGTTTATCCGTTCATCTGTCGATGGAAACTTGGTTTGTTCTCACCTTTCAGTTACTGTGAATAAGGCTTCCATGAACAGCAGTGCCCAGTGGGGCCTCTTTTACGTATGATCTAAAGGCCTGGTGTGAAGGAAGAGAAGAGAAAGGGGCTTTTGCATGAGACAGAGGGAGAGGAGGAACCCATCAGGAATAGCTGGATGGGTCACAAAAAGCCTGGAACCTGATCCTGGAGGCTTGTCCCAGAAGGGGCCCCCACTTCCTTGACTGGGAGTGTGTGTGCGGGGGGAGGGGGGGTAAGGGGGTCAAAGAGCAGGGCCATAGTGAGGGAAGAGGGGGACAATAGTCAAGAACCCAGGACCCGCAGCCCAGCAGGGGCCCACTGCCCAGTTCTGATGTGATCATGAACCAGCTCCAGGCCTCTGCCAGTGACTGTCACAGAGAAGAAAATGCCTGCTCTGCAGCTGACTTCCCAGGAGAGGGGCTCCCACTGCCCAGGAGTCCTTGCTCTGTCCTCCCCAGAATGCTGTATGACCCCAGGAGACCTCTGGCCAGCTGGAGGCTAAGTGAGGAGAACTCCATGCCCCTTTGCATGAGCAGGCTGGAGGCCCTGAGCCAAGACCCCACCTCCCCCCCTTCTCTACAGCTGAGGACAAAGAGTGAGGACAGAGAGCAAGAGTGTGGGAGTGACCTCCGTCCAGGCACTAGTTGATGCCCACTTGTTTACCATTCTGAGTCGACTCTTGCTTGGTCATCGCTGTGCTCATCCGGCCTTAAGGAAACTATTTGAAATGCTATAATAATGCAGCAAAAGGAGACTGTGTCTTGGATGATTAAGTGCTAGATAACTGCTATGCTACTCTAAATCTAGTGATGTTGCACTTACAAGCATCACATTCCTACCCTCTACTTGCATTACTAACATAATGCTCAGTGTTCCGGCAGCATCGAACAATTTTATACAAGATCACAATCTCAGACAATGCTGAGGTCTTGTCCACGACTTAAATCTTAAGACATGCTGAAACAACATTGCTGTTAGCAAACTTGTAATACCTTCTAGGAATAAGAATGTGTTGTGAATTATAGAATTTTAGAGCTAATAGTCCATGATTTTAGAGATTATGGACCCAAACCTCATTTTTACCTTTTTATAATTATTTACACAAAAGGATCACACTCTCATTACAGAAAATTTGGAAATTTAAAGAAGCAGGAAGAAAAAAATTGCCCACAATTGCATCACTTAGAAGGGGCAGCCATTTTTGAACACTTTGACATACTGTACTTCCTTACAGATATTTGGGAGAATTTGACATATTTCTTTCTTTTTCTCTTGACAACCTATAATTAAGATTATACTGTACATGCAGATTGTATCCTGTATTTTTCCCTTAACATGGCATAGTGATCATTTTGCCTTGTCATTAAAAACTCCTTTAGGGAAAACTGTGGGGGGAGAGGTGCTGGTATAGGGGAACCCTGCATTCTATGCATGATTTTTCTATAAACCTACAACTGGTCTAATAAAGAAAAAAAAAAACTCCTTAAAAATATGGTTACTAAGGATTATGTAATATGTCAATATAGCATAGAGCTATACTGTAATATTTTTAATCATCCTTATATTATTGGATATGTAGTTGCTTTTTTAAATACTACTATAATTGTACTCTAATAAACACTTTTGTGCATAAATCTTTGTCCACCTTTTTTATTATGTCCTTAGAAATTATTGTCAAATTGTTCTCCAGAAAAGTTATAACTATTTTTTACTTTCATCAAAAATGTCTATTTCAGTGTAACCACTCTACAATCAGAAAGTTGTCAATTTTAATCTTTTCTATATTGATAGGTAAAAAATGCTATCTTGGTGTTTTAGTGTGCATTAATTCAGTGTGGGAGCCCCGGGCCCCCAAGTGTCTTGAAGACTGCACACAGCAGTTTGCTTGACCTAGGACAATTAAGGTTTGACCTATTCTCCTTGTAATATCAGGTGCTAAATGTAGTCTATACCCAAAATTACCTCCTCCCTGAGACTCCCTGAGATACTGTTATCTACAAAATAATCTATAATCCTCCCCTCCTCCCTGTTGATTACACTCAGTCCCTCCCTATGGTGCACGACCCCTGCTCCCCACCTTATGCTCTCATACCCATTGGAATGTCAAGCCCTTATAACCAGTTTATTCAGCCCCCCCCCCCCCAAAGTGCGGACTGTTTCCACGTTGTGCTCTGAACACACCGCCATTCGGAGCAGCTCCTGAATCCATTCAGAGAAGCTCCTGCTTTCAGGGCAATGTGGCTTGACTTCCCCACCCTGTAGGTAAGCCCATTATAAAATCTCATGTCTCAGAATGTGTCCGGTGCTTTCTTTAGTCCTTTGGCTACAAAAGCCCTCTTGGGCTGTGACAATTGGTGAGCCAGCCTGGAGACTAAAGAAATCCCAGCCACTGATGACACAAATTTGGGGAAGGGAAAGGGGAAGTCCCGGGTGGGATACCAGGGTGGCCTGTGACACTTATGTGGGGAGGGTGGCTGCCCTCCTAGATGAATGGGGTCTGCTGAGGGAGTAGGGAGATGCCTTACAACTCCCCGGCTGGACTAACAGCCCTCCTGCTACAGGCTGCAGGACTAGTAGGATTTCATGAGAAAAAGGAAAGCCACCAGGCTGCTGCAGCAGTAGCCTGGCCGTTCTTGGAGGCTGTGTGTGCAGCTACAGAAAAGGCCTTAATGGCTGATGTGGCAGTCTGCTGCCTAGAAGAGGAACTGAAGTTAGAAAGGGATATGCAAGTGACCCAAGCAGAATTGAAAGACACTCTGGATAAAAGTTTAGAAAAACTGGCATGCCAGTACACTAGAGTAAGAGGGCATAAGCTGCCCAAAGGACAAGTTAGGCTTAACCTAGCTTCCCCTGACTGGAACTCTAAAGTGTGGGACCCTGTTGATTCCTCATCAAAAGATGATGAGCCCCTGTCTGACTGGGAAATTAAAACTGAGGAAAGTAAGCATGCACGTCCTCTGGTCCAGCAAAAGGTGCCTTCCCCCAGATGTACTGTGGTGATATATCAGTATAAATTACCAGGGTCATTTAATAGCCCTGTCTGGCCAATGGAAAAAACTAATGGTACCTGGCAAATGACTATTAATTATATTTAACTTAATTTAATAACTTCTTTGTTTGCAGCTGTGTTGAATATAGGTACGTTGTTGCAGGATATGAGTACTCAATTAAGCCAATTTTTCTCACTTTGTGTTAAACCTTGCCAAAACTTATTTTAGTACTTTAGATCCCTCCAGTCAGACTGCGTCCACCTTCATGTGGGAAAACCAACAATGGACATTTGCTGTGCTTCCACAAGGATAGCTCCACAGTCCCACCATCTGCCATGGACTGGTAGCACAAGATTTAAAGAAAAGGACACCCTCTGTTTCACTATAATGATGATATGCTAACCAGTAATTCTTTTCCAGAACTAGAAATTGCCACTAGCACAGTGGTGACCCACCTTGAAAGTCGAGGATGGGCGATAAATCAAAGCAAATTACAAGAGCCTGGACATTCTATCAAGTTCTTGGGTGTTGTCTGCTTGGGTAAAACTAAAGCTATTCCTTTAGCTGTTGTTGTTAAAATACAAAGTTATCCTATACTTCTAACTCCTAAACAATTAATAGCTTTTCTTGTTTTTTTAGGTTGTTGGAAACTGTTTATACTCTTTTTAAAAATTTTAAAACTTTTGTGCACCCTAATTAGAAAAGGAAAAGCATGGGAATGGGATTTTCCATGGCAGGCTGTGTTCATAAAAGCACAAGCACAGGCTTTAAGGGGGGTGGACCCCGATATATCCTGTGAATTGGATGTGACCAGTGCCAATATTGGCTTTGGGTGAGGTTTGTGGCAAAGACTACAGGCTAAACGTGTAACTATTAGATTCTGGTCCCAACTTTGGAAGGGCATAGAACTCAGATATAGCCCGTTGGAAAAGCAATTGTGTGCAGCTTATAATGCTCTGTTACAAGTGGAAGTTTTAACTCAAACGTGCCCAGTGGCCATACTCATACAGGGGTGGTCACAGGAGACTATAAATAAGCCCCATTTGGGGAGTGCTCAACTAAGCACACTGACAAAATGGAAAGCCTATGTTGTACAATGCCGAATTTTTAACAATAGCCCTGTGAGTGCAGAAATGCATGAAATTTTAGGAGCAGTCTCCCATGTGGAAGAGCAGCATGCCCCACCTCCTGTTGATCCTCCCGAGGTGGCTCCTCCCATGCCCATCGTTGATGGACAAGGGAGTGTACCTGACTCTGCATGGTATACTGATGGATTGGCACTTGGGCAACCTACTACCTGGACGGCCGAGACTGTCCAGCCAAGTACTGATATCATCTGGTGGGAGACTGAAACTTTGCAAAGCAGCCAGTGGGCTGAGCTGCAGGCTGTATGGATGCTAATTGTCCATGAATCAGGAGACACCTTGACTGTCTGCCCAGATAATTGGGCCATATATAGAGGCCTAACAGTGTGGATAGCCACGTGGAAGCAGGAGAAATGGACAGTGGTTGACCATTCCCTGTGGGGGAAGGAACTGTGGGAAGACATCTGGATGGCCTGCCAGAAATGTAAGGTAACTGCTTTCCATATTTCTGCCCATAATAACTCATTGCCAGGTGTGCCAGTTTGAATGTATTGTGTCCCCCAAATGCCATTATCTTTGTGGTCTTGTGGGACAGACGTTTTGGTGCTGGTTAGATTTGCTTGGAATGTGCCTCACCCAGCTGTGGGTGGTGACTTCGGTGGGATACTCCTATGGAGGTGTGACTCCACCCATTCAGGGTGGGCCTTGATCAGTGGAGCCATATAAAACATGCTGACTCAAAGAGACTGAACGCAGTGCAGCTGTGAGTGATGTTATTTGAAGAGGAGCAAGCTTGCTAGAGAGGAATGTCCTGGGAGAAGCCATTTTGAAACCAGAACTTTGGAGCAGACGCCAGCCATGTGCCTTCCCAGCTAACAGAGGTTTTCCGGACACTATTTGCCATCCTCCAGTGAAGGTACCCGATTACTGATGTGTTACTTTGGATACTTTATGGCCTTAAGACTGTAACTGTATAGCCAAATAAACCCCCTTTTTATAAAAGCCAATCCATCTCTGGTGTTTTGCATTCCGCAGCATTAGCAAGCTAGAACAGATTTTGGTACCAGGAGTGGGGTGCTTTTGCTGCTGACTTTGCAAACACCAAACATGTTGGAACGGCTTTTTAAATGGATAACGGGAAGTTGCTGGAAGAATTGTGAGGAGCTTGATAGAAAAGGGCAAAACTGCTTTAACGAGACTGCTTGTGGAAATATGGACTCTAAAGATACTTCGGATGAGGCCTTGAACAGAGATGATCAATGTGTTGTTGTGAACTGGAAGAAAGGCGAACCTTGTTTTAAAGTGGCAGAGAATTTGGCAAAATTGAGTCCTGGTATCAGATGGAAGGAAGAATTTAAAAGTGACAAACTGGAATACTTAGCTGAGGAGATCTCCAAACTACATGTGGAGGAGGTACCCTGGCTTCTCCTTGCAGCTTAATTGTCTGATGGCTTTGACCCCTGTGTGCTTCATGCAAAGCCAACAGAATTTTTGCGAGAACTTTATAGACAGAGCCGCTGCCAGTCTGGACTGGAGGAGACAGACAAGGAACAAATTGCAGGAAAAATTTCTTCAAACACAGAGCCATGGAGGTTGAGGTCTGGAGTCAGGAGGTCTCGGGCTGGGAGAGTGGAGCAGCCCACACGCATGCAAAGGGTGAGTTTGCCCTGGAGGTCAAGGGTGGGCTTTCCACCTCGATGCTCTGGAAGAGTTTTGCCACCCGAGGTCCCAAAGAGGGTGGAGCACATTCCCAGGGAATTGGGGAGAGCCTGGCTGCCACCACACTGTTCTGAAGGGGTTGAGCGTGTGCCCCGGAGATGGAAGGGAATCCGGGAGCTGCCCCGATGTTTGAGGAGGGTGGGGCTGAGAAGGTGGTCTCCCCAATGTGTAGAAATGTTGGAGCACTCACCTAAGCGTTTGGAGAGGAAAGGGCTGCCAGAAAGGCCCTTAGGAAGGGTTAGGCTCCCGCTCTCTCAAGCCCCAAGGATGCAACGTCGTTCTGTAAATGACTCTCAGACTTTGAAATCTAATGGAGTTTGTCCTGCAGGTTTTAGGAACTGTTTTGGTCCTGGTTAACCCTGTTTTCCTTACTCTTTCTCCTTATGGCAATGGAAATGTTTATCCTATGAATGTCCCTCCTTTGTATATTGGAAGCATATAACTTGTTCTAAGTCCACAGATCCAAGCTAAAGGAAAAGTATGCCTTAGGACTGACCACGCCTATATTTGATTTTGATGGGATTTTGTACTTAACTTTTGTTACTGAAATGGTTTAAGTTTTTGTGATATTGTGATGGAATGAATGTATTTTGTATTTGGAAAGATAATGTCATTTTGGGTTCCAGGGGGTGGAATGTGCCAGTTTGAATGTATTGTGTCCCCCAAATGCCATTATCTTTGTGGTCTTGTGGGACAGACGTTTTGGTGCTGGTTAGATTTGCTTGGAATGTGCCTCACCCAGCTGTGGGTGGTGACTTCGGTGGGATACTCCTATGGAGGTGTGACTCCACCCATTCAGGGTGGGCCTTGATCAGTGGAGCCATATAAAACATGCTGACTCAAAGAGACTGAACGCAGTGCAGCTGTGAGTGATGTTATTTGAAGAGGAGCAAGCTTGCTAGAGAGGAATGTCCTGGGAAAAGCCATTTTGAAACCAGAACTTTGGAGCAGACGCCAGCCATGTGCCTTCCCAGCTAACAGAGGTTTTCCGGACACTATTTGCCATCCTCCAGTGAAGGTACCCGATTACTGATGTGTTACTTTGGATACTTTATGGCCTTAAGACTGTAACTGTATAGCCAAATAAACCCCCTTTTTATAAAAGCCAATCCATCTCTGGTGTTTTGCATTCCGCAGCATTAGCAAGCTAGAACACCAGGTAATGCAGAAGTAGATGCCCTAGCGAAATTCCGCAACCTAACAGCAACGATGCACGAGGCGACTGAATAGTTGCATCGGAAAACTGGGCATCGAGGGTACCAGACCCTGTGGAAGCCAGAACAGCAGTTTCAGCTGCCTATCACCTGACCACATCAGCTGAGACAAGATCCCTCTCACCTGGTGGCAAGTAGGCTCTATTGGCCCCTTTCCTCAGTCCAAAGGGCAAAACATGCCTTCACCACCGTAGATACAGCTACGGGCCTGCTGCTGGCCTTCCCAGTGGGCAAGGCCAACTAATGAGCTAAAGAAATTAAGTGCCTTTTTCAGGGTCCCCACACACACGGACAGCAATGGGGGACCCCCTTCACTCAATTAACCCAGGCCTGGACGACAGAACATAATGTCCTTTGGACATTTCACTTGCCCTATAATCCTACAGCAGCTGGGTTAATTGAAAGAATGAATGGCCTTTTAAAGGAACATTTAAAAGATGAAAGAAACTCCTTACAACAATGGACTCGACTACTGTACCAGCATTAACTCCACACCCAAAGAGGCGGCTCCCGCTCCTGTGGAAATGGCAACCGTGGGGCCCATGCAGGCCTTATGAATTCAAATAAGGGGGGCCAGCTGCCCTCAAGCTGCAGCGATAATAATCTGCTCTTGCCTGTGCCACAAACATGAGAAACTGGGAGAAAATAACGTCAATTGGCTCTAGTTCTGGCCCACGCACACAAGCTGGTTGAGAATCCTAAGTCCATGGGGTACTGCACCAAATATTATTGCTATTCCCCATCTGGGACCCCCATCCCCCAGGGAACTGTATGCATAACTTTGCAACCCCAAAATAATTGTAGATCTGACTCTGAAGGGCTCCCCGCAGGAGGAGAAAATATGGCATTTAAAAACCCCCTCACCTGTGACTCTTCTATCCACTAGTAGAAGTTCACCTTTTATATTGTTCCTACATTATTGCTTCAGTAATGCATTAACTAAAGTGTTTTAAGTATTTAGCATTATTCTAACAAATTTTAATTTTAGTAGTAATTATATGTTGTAGAATGTCCACTTGAAAACGGTTTCCAAAATTATTTTGGTAACTTAAGGATAAGAGGTATAACAGATGTTTTGTATTAAAAGGAAAAGGAAAGTAGTTTTGTCCTAAATGACTGATTGCTTCAGAATGAAAAAGAGAAAATGTAGGACAAAAACCTGGACAGATATAGAAAGTTGCAGAAAGTTTGCAGAAGGGGAAATTTATTTCTGTGGATAAAGTTAGGAAATGGTAAAAACAAACAAACAAACAAAAAAACAACTAGATATAGAATAAAGCAGATGACTGCCTGGTAGTTTTATCCTTTAGCTATTTTAGCCCCAGGTGTACCTGTGCTTTAATTAATATTCAATATTGTGTATATATACTCGATAACTCACAAAATGTAACACAAGCTCTTAATCACATGCCAGATCATATACAAAATATTGAACATTTATCTGATAATCCTTTGTCCAAATGGTTTAATTCTTTAACTTGGCCATGGTGCCATTTGTTAATAGGATTACTGGCCATAGGTACTGGTTTACTTGTACTCTGCTGTTCATTGTATTGTTGTTGTGAATTATGGATGCAGTGTCTGTCCTATGGTCAATGCAGATTGCTGGGTGGGGGTGGACTATGGGAGCCCCAGGCCCCAAAAGTGTCTTGAAGACTGCACACAGCAGTTTGCTTGACTTAGGACAATTAAGGTTTGACCTATTTTCCTTGTAATATCAGGTGCTAAATGTAATCTATACCCAAAACTACCTCCTCCCTGAGACTCCCTGAGATACTGTTATCTACAAGATAATCTATAATCCTCCCCTCCTCCCTGTTGATTACAATCAGTCCCTCCCTATATTGCAAGACCCGCCTTACGCTTTCATATCCCTTGGAATGTTGAGCCCTTATAACCAGCTTATTCAGCCCCCCGAAAGTGCAAACTATCTTCTTGCATTGAGTTCTGAACCTGCCGCCATTCGGAGCAGCTCCTGAATCCATTCAGAGAAGCTCCTGCTTTCAGGGCAATGTGACTTGACTTCCCCACCCTGTCGGTAAGCCCCATAATAAAGGCTCATGTCTCAGAATGTGTCCGGTGCTTTCTTTAGTCCTTTGGCTACAGAAGCCCTCTTGGGCTGTGACATTCAATTAATAGTAAAGATTGGGTTGAATATTTGTCAGATGTTTATTAGCTTCTTGTATTTCTTCTGTAAATTTCTTGTTCGACTTCTTCACCCATTTTTTATATCAGGAGGCTATTTTTCTCATTGCTTTATTCTCAGGGTTCCCATATTACCCCCCACCCCCTTTTCCCTAAAGGAGTTGTTAATGACAAGGCAAAATGATCACTATGTCATTTTGTCATTATACAGTAAAGACATTAAGCCTTTTGGGGAAAAAGTCAAGCCAGAATCTCTGCTCACATCCTACATCAAAATGTACTCCATAATGGATACTGGTGATGGTGGCACAACATTGTAACTGTAATAATTAAGACACAGAATTGTATACTCGAAAGTGGTTAAAATGGAGAATTTTAGGTTGTCTATATGTTACCAGAATAAAAATAAAAAAGAACCCATAGAACTGTATGACAAAAAGAGTGAACCCTAATGTAAACTATGAACTACCATTAATAATATAATTGTAACAATATTGTTTCATCAGTTGTAACAAAGTTACCACACTAATGCAAAATGATAACAATAAGGAAAACCGTGTGTTAGAGGGGGAAGGAAGGAAGGATGGAAATGAGGCAAGGAAGGGCGGGAAGGTGGAGAGAAGGAGGGAGGGATGGCAGCAGAAAGGACAGACTGTTGAGGGTTGCAAGGGCTGGAGAATAAATGGCATCTTCTGAGCCCGCCAGGACTCCAACTGTCGGGTGAGGACGTGGCTGTGCAAAGAGCCATGGTGCCCAGAGAAGGCTGACCTGCATCACACAAAAGAGCACTTCAGGCAAGGCCACTGGCCAGCCAAGGAAGGAAGGGGTCGTTGTCCCCAGCGGGGCAGGCGCCTGGGAAGGGACAGTAGGCGCGTCCTAGACTGCCCTCCAGTGGCATCACCCTGTGGGCGGCTCCCGCACTCCTGCGAACCCACCCCTCACTGGAGGCAAAAGGGCTACAGCTGGGGCCCAAGAGTGGGGTTTTGGTGGATAAAATTTCCCTGACCCCACAAGCCCCAGTCATAAATGCGACTCCCCCTCTGCAGAGGATTCAGGCGCATCTATTTCAATTCACATCCTTTTACATGACAAAAGCATAATTTACATAGAAAATTGGCTGTTTTGGGTTGTTACTGAACACGGTGTTCTGATGTGTAAAGTTGGGGAAACTATGGGGATTGTAATTAAGACTACGAATACAATTAATTAAAAATAATAAGAGATACAGCCACTTTGCAAAACAGTTTGGCCAATTCTTAAAAGGCTAAACATAAATTTACCATACGATGTGGCAATTCTACTCCTCTGTGTATACCCCAAAGAACTGAAAACAGGGACCCCAAAAGATACTTGTACACCAGTGCTCAAAGTAACATGCATTATTCACAAAAGCCAAAAAGCAGAAACAACCTAAGTGTCTATCGACAGATGAATACATAAGTTAAATGGTTATATACATAGAGTGGAGTGTTATTTAGCAAAGAGACAAAATGAAGTTCTCCGACATGCTACAGTGTGGATTAACCTTGAAATCATGATGCTGAGTGAAAGCAGCCAGTCACAAAGCTCACATATTGTATAATTCTATTTCTATGAAATGTCTAGAAAAGGTAAATCTATACAGATAGAAAGTAAATTAATGGCTTCCTGGAGCTGAGGGTGATTTATAGTAAATGGTAATGGAGAACATTACTAGGGTGTTGAAAATATCCAAAAACTGAGTTACAGTGATGCTTGCACAACTCAGTAAACTTATATTTTATTTGAGAAGTTGCACGTGCACAGAAAAATCATGCAGAAAATATAGAGTTCCCATATGCCCCCCTCACACATGCAGTTTTCCTAATTATTAATTAACATTTTGCATTACAGTGGTCCCTTGTTACTATTAATGAGATAACATTATAATTATACCATTAACTATAGTTCATAGTTTACATTAGGTTTACTGTTTGTGTTGTGCAGTTTTATGTTTGTTTGTTTTTTTTAATTTATTCTGGTAACATATAAACAACCTAAAATTTACAACTTTTAAATATACACTTTTAAATATACAATTCAGTGGTGTTAACTACATTCACAAAGTTGTGTCTCCATCACCATCATCCAATGCCAAACCTTTTCCATCACCCCAAACAGAAACTTTGAACCAACTACACATCAACTCCCATTCCCCATCATTATACTGCCCCTGGTAACCTCTATTCTAATTTCTGACTTTATGAATTTGCATATTCTGCTTATTTAATATCAGTGAGATCATACAGTATTTGTCCTTTTGGGCCTGGCTTATTTCATTCAACATGATGTCTCCAAGGTTCATCCGTGTTGTAGCATGCATCAGAACTTCATTCCTTTTTATGGCTAAATAATTCCACTGTATGTGTATACCACATTTTATTTATCCATTCATCTGCTGATGGATACTTGGGTTGCTTCCACCTTTTGGCTAATGTGAAAAATGCTGCAGTGAACATCGGTGTGCAAGTATCTTTTCAAGTCTCAGTAAAGTTATTTAAAAGCATTGAATTGTACCATTTTTAAGTGTGAATTTTATGATGTGAGTTATGTAAATTATTCACCAATAATAGTTTTTTTCTAAGTAAATGAGATAAATAAAAAACTAAAAAAAAAAAGAGAGAGAGAATCCCTGAATTACCCTTTAATATGTAAAATGTCTACTATTCAGCCTGACAGTCCTGTACAATTCTAAACCAATTTCCATAAGGACAGACTTTATTGTATCCTGAGAGCATTGAGGGAGGCTGGACACATGATTTAGTAAATAACATTTTGGGTAATAGAAAAGAACATTACTTTGGAAAACCCTAAAGCTTAGTTTTCAGAAGCTTGTGTTTTTAGAAGTTGCCCCTTTAATTTTCATGATTTAAGAGTCAAATTAAATGCAAAATAATTGCAACAAAAATGTTACTTTTCTTTGAGGGTTATTTATAGTTTGTAGATGCTGAAAACATGGTGAAATGCTCAGCACAGCCTAGAACTAAATTACAGAATTAAAGAGCTAAAGAGGGTTAGTTGGGACCTGGCCAGTGGGCAAGGAGCTGGTCACCACTGGGCGTCTGGCACAACTGAGTGCCCCATCTCATGGGATGGTCCCTGAGTGGCCTGTATCTCAGCACCTCCATGGCAGGAAGGAAAGGAGAACAACTTACCAGCTTGTCCTTAATTCCCATTGGTCAGAGGTTTGCCCCACGGGGCTCCAGTGTCCCTCCACATCTGGGTTTCTCAAGTGGGGGTGCCAAAGATGAGTCCTGGGTGAGTGCCATCAGATGGCACCAGACACAGGGCTGGTCTCCAGGAGGCAGTGAGCTCAGAACGAGTGTCCAGACACATCAGAGACGAGCAGATACCTAAGTGGATTTAAGGACTGATTGTGATTACTGAATCATTATATAGATATTTGTGCCAGTTTGAATATATTATGTCCCCCAAATGCCATTATCTTTGATGTAATCTTGTGTGGCAGACATTATCAATGTTGATTAGATTGTAATTCTTTGAGTGTTTCTTTGGAATGCACCCCACCCAGCTGTGGGTGATGATTCTGATTGGATAATTTCCATGGAGATGTTGCTCCACCCATTCGGGGTGGGTCTAAGTTGATCAGTGGAGCCATATAAATGAGCTGACAGTGGAAGGAACTCAGTGCAGCTGTGAATGATATTTGAAGAGGAGCTACAGTGAAGAGGGACAGTTTGAAGAATGCACTGGAACTGAGAGAGGAGCTTCAGCTTACAGAGACATTTTGGAGACGGCCTTTGAAAGCCGACGTTTGCTCTGGAGAAGCTAAGAGAGGACAAACGCCCCAAGAGCAACTGAGAGTGACATTTTGGAGAGAAGCTGAAGCCTAGAGAGGAACTTCCTGGGAGAAAGCCGTTTTGAAACCAGAACTCCGGAGCAGACGCCAGCCACGTGCCTTCCCAGCTAACAGAGGTTTTCCGGACGCCATTGGCCATCCTCCAGTGACGGTACCCGATTGTTAACACATTACCTTGGACACTTTATGGCCGTAAGAGTATAACTGTGTAACCAAATAAACCCCCTTTTATAAAAGCCAATCCATTTCTGGTGCTTTGCATTCTGGCAGCATTAGCAAACTAGAACAATATTCCTTTTTACTTTCTGTTATATTAGAGCAGGCAGAGGGAAATACTTGAAACCTCTGAATTGTAATCCAGCTGCCTTGATCTCTGATAATGATCATATAGCCTTTATCCTGTGTCCTTATGATTGTAAAAACCTTGTGACTCACATTCACTTGCAGTTTTTCAACTTCGAAGTCTTATGATCACTAAAGACATCCCCTAAAGTTTATTAATGAAGGCTCTTGGGTCAGCCCAGAACTAACCCACTCCAAGTCCAAGTTCGGTTCTTGATACCGAAGTTGGATCTAACCAAAATGGGCCTGCCCAAAATGTGCAGTAGCTTAGACTTTAACCTACAAGTCACCTATACCTCATTATAATATTACACATCACACCCATCATCATATGAAGGCCATCATTTTCTTACATATGTTCTGTGACTAAGCATGTAATCAATCTGCACATGCTTAATAGTAAGATCACCTCTAATTACATCATCTGGGGCCATTGTACATTATCCTAAAAACTGCCCATCTTTTGATGCTATAAAACTATTAGAATTACTGCAGTTCAGGGAGACAGATTTTGGACCAATAGGCCATCTGCTCTCCTGCTTCATGCCTAGCAATAAAACATTCTTTCTTTGAAACTCTGGTGTCTTAGGAATCGGTCATTTGAGCACATCAGGCAAAAGAATCCACCGCCTTGGTCTGATAACATAACTGGGCCTTCAGAACAGAAGTTGATGGAAAACAACAAAAGGTGTTAAACTGATTCCAAATCATCATGCACTATTACCACAGGGCTCAAAGGTACAAAACCCTCCACTCAGAGCATGGACATCTGTGGTGTGTTGATCAGCTGATGCATCACTCCAGTCCAGTGGTTCTCAAACTTTTGGGGCTCAGGATCTCTTTACACTCTTAAAAATTGTTGAGGGGAGATGGAAGAAGATGGAGGCATAGAGAGTAGTAGAAGCTAGTTTGTCCCCCTGGAACAACTAATAAACAACCAGGAACAACTAGTAAATAATCCAGAATAACTGCAGGGGAACAAACATGACTATCCACTCGTCATACACCAACCTGAATTGGGAGGAATACCCAAGATCACAGCATAAAATCTGTAAGTAAAAACTGTGGATCCAAGCTGGGAGCCCCTCCCCCCATAGCCCAATCTGCAAAGTCTCATGGTCGCTAAAGAGCAGCACTCTCCCAGCAAGCGAACATAGCTCAGCTGAGCTCCAACTGGGGTTTTAATTAACAAGCATGGACAGATCAATACAAGCTATGAATCCCTAAGAAGCAGACAGAGGCATTTGGTGACAACTGACCTTGGAAAGCCAGAGGGTGGCCATGGACTGGCCCTGAAGGGGGCTTTCTGTCCCTTTTTTGGCTCAGTGGGGAAAGCCTTAGCCATTTTCAGTTCCCAGCACTCTGACCCAGACAAGGGCAGAGATAGCACAGGCAGAGAGGCTATTCAAATGCTAATGATCTCTCCCTAGGGGGTGTATCTTCCCTAAGAGGAAAGAGGTGGGGCCCAACTCCACTACCCGCCTTCCATTCAGAACCAGACCCCAGAGCCTGGGGGAATACAGCCATGGGCCATACCTCCTTACACCAGTCTGGAGCTACAGGCTGTCAGGCACCACCTGCTGGGCAGAAAAGCACAGTGACTTGAGGCCTCACAGGATGTACCAATCTTCTAAGACACCCTCAGGGAAACCAGATACTATTCCCTCCTTCCAAGACCTGAGCCCATTCTGGTATGGGAAAACCTGATGGAGTAACCAAGGAAACCAGATGCCCAGATAACAGAAAACTACAACCTACGCTAAGAAAAATGAAGTTATGGCCCAATCAAAGGAACAAACTTACACTTCAACTGAGATACAGGAATTTAAACAATACTAAATCAATTCAAAAAGTTTAGGCAAGACAGGGCAATCCGGCAAGACAAAGAAATAAAAGGCATCCAAATTGGAAAAGAAGAAGTAAAACTGTCATTGTTTGCAGATGATATGATCTTATATCTAGAAAACCCTGAGAAATCAACGATACACCTACTAGAGCTAATAAACAAATTTAGCAAAGTAGCGGGATACAAGATTAATGCACATAAGTCAGTAATGTTTCTATATGCTAGAAATGAACAAACTGAAGAGACACTCAAGAAAAAGATACCATTTTCAATAGCAACTAAAAAAATCAAGTACCTAGGAATCAACTTAACCAAAGATGTAAAAGACCTATACAAAGAAAACTACATAACTCTACTAAAAGAAATAGAAGGGGACCTTAAAAGATGGAAAAATATTCCATGTTCATGGATAGGAAGGCTAAATGTCATTAAGATGTCAATTCTACCCAAACTCATCTACAGATTCAATGCAATCCCAATCAAAATTCCAACAACCTACTTTGCAGACTTGGAAAAGCTAGTTATCAAATTTATTTGGAAAGGGAAGATGCCTCGAATTGCTAAAGACACTCTAAAAAAGAAAAACGAAGTGGGAGGACTTACACTCCCTGACTTTGAAGCTTATTATAAAGCCACAGTTGCCAAGACAGCATGGTACTGGCACAAAGATAGACATATAGATCAATGGAATCGAATTGAGAATTCAGAGATAGACCCTCAGATCTATGGCTGACTGATCTTTGATAAGGCCCCCAAAGTCACCGAACTGAGCCATAATGGTCTTTTCAACAAATGGGGCTGGGAGAGTTGGATATCCATATCCAAAAGAATGAAAGAGGACCCCTACCTCACCCCCTACACAAAAATTAACTCAAAATGGACCAAAGATCTCAATATAAAAGAAAGTACCATAAAACTCCTAGAAGATAATGTAGGAAAACATCTTCAAGACCTTGTATTAGGAGGCCACTTCCTAGACTTTACACCCAAAGCACAAGCAACATAAGAGAAAATAGATAAATGGGAACTCCTCAAGCTTAGAAGTTTCTGCACCTCAAAGGAATTTCTCAAAAAGGTAAAGAGGCAGCCAACTCAATGGGAAAAAATTTTCGGAAACCATGTATCTGACAAAAGACTGATATCTTGCATATACAAAGAAATCCTACAACTCAATGACAATAGTACAGACAGCCCAATTATAAAATGGGCAAAAGATATGAAAAGACAGTTCTCTGAAGAGGAAATACAAATGACCAAGAAACACATGAAAAAATGTTCAGCTTCACTAGCTATTAGAGAGATGCAAATTAAGACCACAATGAGATACCATCTAACACCGGTTAGAATGGCTGCCATTAAACAAACAGGAAACTACAAATGCTGGAGGGGATGTGGAGAAATTGGAACTCTTATTCATTGTTGGTGGGACTGTATAATGGTTCAGCCACTCTGGAAGTCAGTCTGGCAGTTCCTTAGAAAACTAGATATAGAGCTACCATTCGATCCAGCGATTGCACTCCTCGGTATATACCCGGAAGATCGGAAAGCAGTGACACGAACAGATATCTGCACGCCAATGTTCATAGCAGCATTATTCACAATTGCCAAGAGATGGAAACAACCCAAATGTCCTTCAACAGATGAGTGGATAAATAAAATGTGGTATATACACACGATGGAATACTACGCGGCAGTAAGAAGGAACGATCTGGTGAAACATATGACAACATGGATGAACCTTGAAGACATAATGCTGAGCGAAATAAGCCAGGCACAAAAAGAGAAATATTATATGCTACCACTAATGTGAACTTTGAAAAATGTAAAACAAATGGTTTATAATGTAGAATGTAGGGGAACTAGCAGTAGAGAGCAATTAAGGAAGGGGGAACAATAATCCAGGAAGAACAGATATGCTATTTAACGTTCTGGGGATGCCCAGAAATGACTATGGTCTGTTAATTTCTGATGGTTGTAGTAGGAACAAGTTCACTGAAATGTTGCTATATTATGTAACTTTCTTGGGGTAAAGTAGGAACATGTTGGAAGTTAAGCAGTTATCTTAGGTTAGTTGTCTTTTTCTTACTCCCTTGCTATGGTCTCTTTGAAATGCTCTTTTATTGTATGTTTGTTTTCTTTTTAACTTTTTTTTTCATACAGGTGATTTGAAAAAAGAAGGGAAAGGTAAAAAAAAAAAAAAAAAAAAAAAAAAAAGAAAAAAGACAAACAAGGGGAAAAAAAAAAAAAAAAAAAAGATGTAGTGCCCCCTTGAGGAGCCTGTGGAGAATGCAGGGGTATTCGCCTACCCCACCTCCATGGTTGCCAACATGACCACAGACATAGGGGACTGGTGGTTTGATGGGTTGAGCCCTCTACCATAAGTTTTACCCTTGGGAAGACGGTTGCTGCAAAGGAGAGGCTAGGCCTCCCTGTATATGTGCCTAAGAGTCTCCTCCTGAATGCCTCTTTGTTGCTCAGATGTGGCCCTCTCTCTCTGGCTAAGCCAACTTGAAAGGTGAAATCACTGCCCTCCCCCCTACGTGGGATCAGACACCCAGGGAAGTGAATCTCCCTGGCAACGTGGAATATGACTCCCAGGGAGGAATGTAGACCTGGCACCGTGGGACGGAGAACATCTTCTTGACCAAAAGGGGGATGTGAAAGGAAATGAAATAAGCTTCAGTGGCAGAGAGATTCCAAAACGAGCCGAGAGGTCACTCTGGTGGTCACTCTTATGCACACTTTAGACAACCCTTTTTAGGTTCTAAAGAATTGGGGTAGCTGGTGGTGGATACCTGAAACTATCAAACTACAACCCAGAACCCATGAATCTCGAAGACAGTTGTATAAAAATGTAGCTTATGAGGGGTGACAATGGGATTGGGAAAGCCATAAGGACCAAACACCACTTTGTCTAGTTTATGGATGGATGTGTAGAAAAGTAGGGGAGGGAAACAGACAGACAAAGGTACCCAGTGTTCTTTTTTACTTCAATTGCTCTTTTTCACTCTAATTATTATTCTTGTTATTTTTGTGTGTGTGCTAATGAAGGTGTCAGGGATTGATTTAGGTGATGAATGTACAACTTTGTAATGGTACTGTAAACAATCGAAAGTACAATTTGTTTTGTATGACTGCGTGGTATGTGAATATATCTCAATAAAATGATGATTTAATAAAAAAAAAAAAAAAAAAAAAAAAAAAGTTTAGGCAAGATATGGCAAAAAAGATGAAGCATATAATGAAAACACTGGGTGTACCTAAGGTAGAAATCAAAAGTTCAAAAAAACAACTGGCAGAATCTATGGAAATGAAAGGCACAACACAAGAGATGAAAAACACAATGGAAACATACAGCAGCAGATCTCAAGAGACAGAAAAAAACACTCAGGAACTGGAGAACAAGGCACCTGAATACCTACACACAAAAGAACAGATAGAGAAAAGAATGGAAAAATATGAGCAACGTCTCCAGGAACTTAAGGACAAAATGAAATGCAGGAATGTATGTGTCATTGGTGTCCCAGTAGGAGAAGAGAAGGGAAAAGGGGCAGAAGCAATAATAGAGGAAATAATCAATGAAAATTTCCCATCTCTTATGAAAGACATAAAATTACAGATCCAAGAAGCACAGCAAACAGAATAGATCTGAATAGGCCTATGCCAAGACACTTAATAATCAGATTATCAAACATCAAAGATAAAGAAAGAATCTTGAAAGCAGCAAGAAAAAAGCGATCCATCACATACAAAGGAAGCTGGATAAGACTATGTGCGGATTTCTCAATAGAAACCATGGAGGCAAGAAGGACGTGGTGTGATATATTTAAGATATTGAAAGAGAAAAAATGCCAACCAAGAATCCTATATCTGGCAAAACTGTCCTTCAAATATGAGGGAGAGCTTAAAATATTCTCTGATAAACAGACAATGACAGAGTTTGTGAACAAGATACCTGCTCTACAGGAAACACTAAAGGAAGCACTTCAGACAGAAAGGAAAAGACAGGAGCGAGAGGTTTGGAACACAATTTTGGGAGACAGCAGCACAGCAATGTAAGTACACTGAACAAAGATGACTATAAGCATGGTTGAAAGAGGAAGGTTAGTAGCATGTGGGACACCAGAAAGAAAGAGGAAATATAAAGACTGGGACTGTATAACTCAGTGAAACCTAGGGTGCTCAACAATTGTGATAAAAGGTACTAATATGTTTTTACATGAGGTAGAACAAATGAATGTCAACATTGCAAGGTGTTACAAATCGGGTAAGATTGGGGGGGGGGGATACAATCAATGCAAACTGGAGACTGTATGTTCTAGTTTGCTAATGCTGCTGGAATGCAAAACACCAGAGATGGATTGGCTTTTATAAAAGGGGGTTTATTTGGTTACACAGTTACAGTCTTAAGGCCATAAAGTGTGCAAGGTAACACATCAGCAATTGGGTACCTTCACTGGAGGATGGCCAGTGGTGTCCAGAAAAGCTCTGTTAGCTGGGAAGGCACGTGGCTGGCATCTGCTCCAAAGTTCTGGTTTCAAAATGGCTTTCTCCCAGGATGTTCTCTCTAGGCTGCAGTTCCTCAAAAATGTAACCCTTAGTTGCTCTTGCAGTGTTTTTCCTCTCTTAGCTTCTCTGAAGCAAAAATCTGCTTTCAACAGCCATTCTCAAACTGTCTCTCATCTGCAGCTCCTGTGCATTCTTCAGAGTCCCTCTTGGCTGTGGCAAGCTGGCTCCTTCTGTCTGAGCTTATATACTGCTCCAGTAATCAAGACCCACCCTGAATGGGTGGGGCCACGCATCCATGGAAATTATCTCATCAGAGTTATCACCTACAATTGGGTGGGTCACACCTCCATGGAAATACTCAAAGGATTCCAGTCTAATCAGCACTAAAATGTCTGTCTCACAAGATTGCATCAAAGTACATGGCTTTTTCTGGGGGACATAATACCTTCAAACTGGCACACTATAATTAACAGAAACATTGTATTATGCTTCCTTTGATATAACAAAGGCAATATACCAAAGTAAATGCATATGGGGGGGAGGGCATAGGAGAAGGGTATGGGACTCCTGGCATTGGTGATGTTGTCTCTTTATTCGACTTTAGTTTTGTTGCTTTCTAGCTGTCAAGTTTTTTTTTTCTCTCTCTCTCTCTCTTTCTTTTTTCTTTAGCTTTTGTCCCTCTACCTTCTTTGACTCTTCCTCCTTCTTTGTGGAAGAGATGGAGATGTCCTTATATAGATAGTGGCAATGGTGCTGAATACATAAATACATGACTATACAGGGAACCAATGACTGTTTACTTAGGACAGAATGTATGGTGTGTGAACAAAACCATCTTAAAAAAAAATGGGTTGATGAAGAAATCTTGAGGGCACTACATTGAGTAAAATGAGACAGACACATATAGGCAAATATTGCAGGGTCTCACTGATATGAACTAATTGTAATATGTAAACTCATAGACATGAAATATAAATTACCAGGATATAGATCAAGGCTAAAGAATAGGGACCGGTTGCTTATGATGAGCAGAATGTTCAACTAGGGTGAACTTAAACATTTGGAAATGGACAGACGTGATGGAACCATGTTGTGAGAATAAATAGCAGTGCTGAATGGTGTGTGAAGGTGGTAGAAAGGGTAAGCTCAGAGTCACCAGATGGAAATTTGGAGGTTAAAAGATGGGAATGTATAAAACAGTGAATCTTGTGGTGGACAATGTCCATGATTAACTGTACAGATACTAGAAATGTCTCTCATGAACTAGAACAAATGTATGACACTATAACTAGAAGTTAATAATAGAGGGGCATATAGGAAAAATAATATACCTATTGCAAACTATATACTATAGTTAGTAGTATTTAACATTCTTTCATCAACAGTAACAAATGTACTATACCAAAACTATGAATCAATAATGGGAGGGGCGGTGGTTAGGGGTATGGGAGGATTTGCGTTTCCTTTTTTTGGTCTTTATTTCTTTTCTGGAATAATGAAAATGTTCTAAAAATTGAAAAAAAATTAGTTGTGATAGATGCACAGCTGTGGGCAACTGACTGTACAATTTGGATCTTTGGATAATTGTATGGTTTGTAAACAATCTCAATAAATTAAAAAAAAAATTATTGAGGGCCCCAAAGAACTTTGTGTATGTGTGGGAGGTAGATGTAAGAGAAGGATTATGTCTATCAATATTTATCATATCAGAGACTAAAAAATATTTATTAGTAATCAGAAAACAATTAAAGTACCATTACGTTAATATAAGCATTTTATGGAAAATAGCTGTCTTTTCCAAAACAAAAAAGCAAAGTTAGTGAGATGAGTGGCATTGTTTTACATCTTGCAAATCTCTTTAATTTCTGGTTTAACAGAAGATAGCTGGATTCTTCTGCTTCTGCATTCAATCTGTTACGATATGTTGTTTTGGTTGAAATATGGTAAAGAAAGTCCAGCCTCACCCAGAGGAGACCTTGGGGACCCCTGGAATCCCTCGAGCACACTTTAAGAACTGCTGCTCTAATCTAACTTGCAATTTCTGCTACGGTATGAATAATACTCTAAGAGAAACTTAGTGCTGCATGAACTCAACAGAGACTAGAAATAAATTCTGTTTGGAAAAGGGTTTCCTGGGAGTTGTTATAAACCACATGACTCATTTGAACATTTTTATTGTTTTGAAAAATACTTCAACTATGCAGCTTGTTCCCTTTTTAAATCAAAGGCATCTGCCTAATTAAAACAGTCGTGGTCTCCCCGGATCTGACCACGAGGTGGCGCCATTCCAGGGCCCTTCCTTGACAAAGCACCAGTTGCTGAAGTCGCTATGGTAATTTCCTTTGTTTTGTTCAACATCAGAAAAGAGTCAACTGGGTGGGGGAGGATTAAGTGCAGGAAAAGAGAAGTTAAGAAAGATTAGAACTATGTTTTAATGTGGCAGTTGTTAAAAAAAAATTTCCAAAAGGGTTTTAAATAATAGAAGTGCCATGTGGCACCTTCACTCTCTTCCTAGCTAACATGGCTTTCTTCCCATTTTTGTTTTTAACTGACATGCTTAAACTGCGTATCACTATCTCTACTAATATTGTTCCCTCTCAAAGCAAGGCAATATACTAGAAATGACCTGAGACATAAAAGAGGCAGCACCTGGGTGAGCTGCTCCATCCCGAGAGACAGGGGTCCTGAGTTCTTGTTTTCACTTTTTCACTGTGACACTGTGACAGGTTACTTATGCACCCTCAACTGAAGTGATCTGTCCATCTATAAAATAGGGCTAATAATACTTTATCTGCTCAGAGGCTTGGCTCCAAGCCAGATTATCTCTGGCATTCCTTGCTAGTTTTGAGATGTATGATTCTATGATTCAACTGGAATCCAGTTAGAGCTCTTTGGTTGCAAGCAACAGAAACCAACTTTAGCTAACCTTGCCCAGAGGATAAAGCCCAGTTTCCTCAATAAGATTCATAAGGCCCTTTGTGAGCTGGCCCTGCCCACATCTCCAGCCTCCAATCTCCTTCAGATACTTTATGCTACAGCCATCCTGCAACATACCCCTCAGAGCGGGCCTCGCTTCCTCGAGGAGTGGACCCAGTCTGGATCAGCTGCTCTTGCAGGTGCTCCTGCAGCACCTGTGCTTCCCCATCACACCCTGTAGACTACTGTATTATAAAGGGCCCAATGCGTCACTCCACTGTGAGTCCCAGCAGGCAAGAAGCTTGTCTGTGTTCTTTATGGGTAGCCCCCCCACCCAAAGCACAGCTTCTGACATATAGTGTACAAAAGATTTTTATGGAAGGGAGGGAGAGATGGAGGAAGAAAGGAAGGGAGGGAGGGAGAGGAAGGATGCCAGGATGCCTATCCTTGGATAGTGCCAATCACATAGTAGTTGTTCATTAAAAACTTGTTGAATGGAACTGCAAAGCACAGAGATTCTTAACAGGATATTCAAAATCTGAGGAAATAAATATAGATACTAATAGCATTCCGAGAATGGAGTGACTTGCCTAACAGCACAGAACCAGTAAGTGGCAGATCTGAGATCTGAACCCAAATACCCTGATTCCGACATCCTTTATAGTCATGATCTTTAGAAAATGGAAGTGCTTTCTTCTTCACACAGTCAAGGATATCCTCCAAGGACAGACAATTAAGCACATACCGTTTAACTGAGATTCTTAATCTCAGCTAAGGGGAAGACTGCAGCGGCCCATTGAGCGGATAAGAAGGGCTGGCGGGATAGCCGCTCCAGGAGAACAGGGTCCCGGGGGGCGGCGGGAGGAGCGTGGGTGTAGACGGGTCAGGACAGCAGGCGCCGCCTGGTCTGAAAAGCCCAGAAGATGATCCCACCGCAGTTTAGTTTGCATTCGGATAAAGCGCACTCTCCCAGGCTCATTCTTCTCTTCCAGCGTGCTCTTCCCTAGTTCTCTTCTTTCTTCCTCTCTAGGAAGATGAATCCATCAGAGGGATGTGTCGCCGGGCACCCGCCCTGCCCGCAGCAGGCTGCCTGGAGGAGGTGACCCTCGCACCCGGGCTACAGGCGCGGGCCACGGACGGGGCATTCAGGAAAGGAAAAACATCCTTCAGGGATAAAGGGCGGTAAAAAGCGCGTGGCCTTCCAGCTGCCTGGGCCCCCCAAGCCCCGGCCCTTCCCAGCCTCCGGATTGCATCTGCCCCTCACCCGTTTCCCAGCAAAGTTCCCCAGGCCGGCCAGGCCCGGCCCCCAGGGGTGCCTTACGATGAAGAAGCTCTCATTTCCCTTTCGGACCAAAGCTATCGAGGAGGATGTGGGAATCAGAAGACGTGGGTTCACACTCTGGGACTGATGCACGTTTCTGAGGCCAGTCACCCAGGCCTCGGTTTTCCCAACTGCAAAACGAGGACATTTGACCATTTTCCAGGTTTGCTGCAAATATTAACTGAGATCACAGGCATGAAAATATTAGTAAGCTGAAAAACATCATCCAGTATAAACGAGTATTCTTTTTGTCATCAACCAAGATCTGGAAAGTGTGATCTTTGTTAAATAATAATGGTAGAAGTGGATTTGAAGAAGTTTCCTGCCCCTCAAAAAAACTGATGGACAATTATATCGTGTCAGGTAAATTGCTGAAAAATTGCTTTTCTATTTTCTGTAGACATTCAAGTAACTTAAAAAAAAATTCCATGAAAATCACCCTTCAGGTATATTAATTTTCCACAAATGCTGCCTTGCCCCTGCCCCATTGTTAAAAGCAAGAAAACAAAAGAGTTACTACAGCTAAGAGATTTAAAATAGGGTCGGGAGGTCATTCTGGAGGTTACTCATATGGAGATCTCAGTCAGATATCACAGACTGCCGAAGTATGCAAAGCCTCAAGCAACAGTGTTTCTCAAAACCCCAAGGACAGTCAGGCCATAAAACAAATCACAAGATAAAGAATTCAGTTAGCTCTCTAACCTGAAGGACAATTACAGTACCCCAAATATTCACCAACCACAAACAACTTGTCTAATCTTCTTTTCTTTTAAAAACCTTTGCCTGGAAACACCAAGATGGGACATGATTTGTGTTGTCACTTGAATCTGTGCTTCACGAATTGAATTCTAAGGCCCAAAATGAATAGTTTTGTTGCCTTGCAGCTTAATTTCTTCTTTTTCAGTTGATATTGCGTTCCTTGCACCTTGGAGTGATAGTTCTCTTATTATATAAGCCCTTTTCAGAATTGTGTGTATGTGTTAAACATTGACTTAAAAAAGAGAGTTGTCACAGAATCTTCAACACAAATGCTTGTGAGCTGGAATCGCTTTAGAAATAATTTGGTTCTACCCTGTCATTTTACAGAGGAGAATGTTGAGGTGGGAGCCAGTTCATGACCTACCCAAGGTAACATGATTTGATAATTATAACAATAATAACAAACATTAAACATGATAACAATGAGCCAGTCACTTTGCTAAGTACTTTGCATGCAGCGAATCATTTTATCTTTAGCAGAAACAAACAAAACAAAAAAGCCACCTCAAAATAGATAATATTATGATCTTCATTTTATACAACAAAACTGAGTCTCCAGAGATCAAGGATTCCACCCAAGGTCATATTCAATTAGGCTGGAGCCCTCAGTCTGAGGTGGTGGACGAGCCATTAACAGTAATCGATTTTCATTCATTCACTTTCCAAGTGCCTGCTCTGTGTCACGCTGTGCTCTGTCCTGCAGATACAAGATAACTTGGTCCCTGCCCCCCAGGGGACTAGAAGGAATCACAGGCTTGAAACCACATAATTACGCTACACCAGGAGTCGTGCTGGACTAGAGTTTGTACAAACTGCCCTGGAGCCTGGAGGAAAGGACAAGGGAGCTCCCACAGCGCTTGAGCTAGGTCTCAAAGTGTGTGCAGTAGTTTTCAACGTGAAAAGGGGGGGAAACAGCATTTCACGTAAAGGAAGGAAGCACCATGTTTAAGGATTCCTGAGTGATTTTGGAAGGTGGGGAGGAGGGCTGGGGAGCTGGAAGGAAATGGTCTGAGTTCCTGCTTGTTGAGCATGTCCCTGCTTGTCCGGCACTTTACCTGTGCCTTTTATTGCACTCTCACATTGACACCGTGACCTTCGTTTTATATTAAGGTCATTGGGCCTTGGAGATGTTAAGCGACTCTCTCAAGAAAAGCACCCAAGGTCACCTGGTGTCCTAGTTTCCTGGTGCTAGAACAAGTACCACACAACGGGTTGGTTTAAACATGGGGAACTTACTGGTTCCCAGCTTCAGAGACTGGAAGGCTTGCTTCCTCTGGGGTCAGTAGCATACTGGCTGCCGGCAATCCTTGGGTTCCTTGGCTTTCCCACCACACAGCGATGTCCTCTTCTTTCCCTTCCAGGTTCCATTGACTGGCTCCGTGCTCCAATTTGCTTTGCTGTAAATGGACCTCAGCCATATTGGATGAAGTCCACCCTATTCAGTTTGGGCTCCCCTCAATAATGGCATCCTCAAAGGTCCTACTTACAAATGGATTCAGCCCTGCAGGACCTGGGATTAGGGCCTGAACTTGCCTTCTGTAGGGAAAACTATTCAATCCCCACCACATGGCTTCAGGCACCAGGAATTTAAACCCAGGTGACTCTGAAGCCAAAGGCTGGGGTTATTCCATTCTGTCACCCTGGAGGGGGTTGTGAGGGCCCTCTATTCTGGAGTGAGGAATTTGGGCTTTATCTCTCAGGCACTGGAAAATCATCATAGGTGTTTTATTAGAGGAATGACTTGATCCAAGTGGGTCTGTTTGGAGAAGGAATGCAAAAGGAGTTAACTTCTGAGTAATGGTCCCAGGAGGGCACAATCTGGGAATGCTGGGAAAGCAGGGAATATGTGGGCAAAGGGAAGCAAAGGAAACAAGCTACATAAAGGAAGTCTTTGCCAGCTCTGTGACGACTCTATTCAGTGGTGACCTTTCGTAGCTCTCGTTCCTAAATTTCTCATATCATTCATTCTTGCAGAAAAAAAAGTATATATATATCCAACAGGAACACTTACCTGATGGTGTGCAGGCCCCGCCTACTTCCTCAGCTCCTGAGAGGGGTGTGCTGGAACTTGGCCTCAGTGCCCTGGCCTGGCTTCAGGCTCCCCCCAGTTCCTGTCTTTGCTCAGCTATGACTGGAGCCTAAGGAGATGTGTGTTTTCTCATCAGGAAGCTGGTGGCTGGAGTGGATGTTTGCAGTTGACTTTTTACCTTGCATTTGCATGTGGGCAGACAAAAGTAAAAAATGTTTGTGCACAAGCACCGACTCTCTGCTAATAGTGACTGGTGCATTCCCAACGCAGATGGTGCTTATTTTGAAAAGAGATTCCAGGCTACTAGAAAATGAAGCTTCAGAGCAAAACATTCCCAGGAAGAAAAGAAATGGCCTCAGCTTACAGGTTGTCTTAGTGTCTTGGGGCTGCTGTAGGTACCAGAAATGGGGTGGCTTAAAGCAGCAGTGATTCTCGCCTCCCAGTTGTGGAGGCCAAGTCCAACATCAAGGGGTCAGCAGGCCTGTGCTCCCTCTGAAACCTGTAGGGGTTTCTTCAACTTTCTTGTGTTTGCTGGCGATTTTCCGTGGCAGTCCTTGGCTTGTAGATGCCTCTGCCTCCTCATCACCACGTGGCCTCCTCCTGTGTCAGTCTGTCTGTCCCCTTCTCTTTTTATAAGGACCCAGGCATGTTGGGGCAGTGCCTGCCCTAATCCAATTTGGCTTCATCTTTAATCACATCTTCAAAGATACTATTTCCAAATAAGGTCACACTCTTGGGACTGGGGCTTAGGATTCGAACGTGTCTTAACAGGGCAATTCAACCCATAACACAGGCTAAGTTTGCCTTAAATTTCAGAGCCTTCAAACCAGAGATGGGCAGTGATCTTCTGAGCAGCATGTGGAATTCCGAAGCCCGGCATGGGGCCAATTCCAGTCCATGGGCCACACGCCTCCCAGACCCCGCCAGTGGGCCAAGAGTGTTGCCAGTGCCAAAAGGCCGGAAAAGGAAAAGAAATGTGCAACCATCAGAAAGGGTGAAACAAAACCGTCCCTACTAGACATAGTTGTGCATAGCAGCTTTTTTCGTAACAGCCCCAAACTGGAAACAACCCAAATGCTGTTCAGTGGGTGAATGGTCAAAAAACTGTGGAACAATCACACCATGAAATGTGACTCAGCAATAAAAAGGAAGGAACTATTGATGAATCTCCAGAGAATTCAGTTGAGTGAGAAAAGCCAACACCAAAACTGGTGTGCTGTGGAATTCCATTTATATCACATTCTCAAAATGACGTATGTAAAGAAATGGAAAACAGATTAGTGGCTGCTAGGGATTAGGAAGGGGATGGGGGGAAGTGGGTGTGGCCATAAAAGGGCAAATAAGGGATCCTTGTGTTGATGAAAATGTTCTTTATCTTGACTATATTAATGCCAATATCCCATTTGTGTTACTGTACTTTGGTCTTACCAGATGTTACCCTTGAGGGAATAGGTAAAGGATACATGGTATCTCTGTATTGTTTCCTGCAACCTCATGCAAATCTAGAGTTACCTAGAAAAAAAAACTTGGATTTTTAAAAATCCCAATATTTGATTCAGTTATTGGAAAACTTTTAGGTATATCTAAAACAACTTGGGTTTCATAATCTCCTTTGTCGAATGCAAGTTTTATGAAATCTAAATACAGATCAGATTTTCTCATGAAAATTTAGCATGCAAATTGAGATGTGCTGTAACTGTAAGATACCCACTGGATTTCAAAGACTTAGTGTGAATAAAAGAATGTAAAATTCTCCTTAATAGTTTTTGTATCTATTACATGTTGAACTGATAAAATCTTGGATATACAGGATTAAATTAAATGTCATTAAAATTACCTAATCTTAATTTTTAATAAGGCTACTTGAAATTTTACAATTCTGTATGTGGCTCACATTATATTTCTATTAACAACTATCTTAGATTAATACTTTACTACTTTTTAAAAGAATTATAGATTATTTATGGGAGTGGTATTATGAGACATGCAATTTGTAATAGGCTGATTAAATCAGTCTTTCTCTGAAAGATTTTAGCAACCTTGGCATTATGTGAGTCTGGCAATGGGTGGCCACTTAGGCGTATCCTGTGAACCTCAAAATTTTTTCTTAGCTATTTGCTGGAGTTTAATGATGATGACAAATAATATTCCCTTCCTTTGCCTGAATTTAGCATTGATACAGACACAAGCAGCAAACAAATCTGGATGGAAAAAAATCAGCTTTGTTTCTGGTAAAACTATATTGGAGAGCATGACTTGAAATTTGTGAACACAATGTGATTAGAATACTTTAGCCTAGGATTCAACTTATCCACGTAGGCATAGGCAAAACTATACAGCCATGAGCTCCTGATTTAATTCCTTCTTCCAAGCTTACCAATCGGGTAACTGAGAAGTTGGAATATATCTCACATGAAACACACTGGGGAGAAGGTGCTCTGTCAACACTGTCTAATTCTTGGAAGAGCCACCCAGCATTTCCAAGGGCCTGTCCCAGAGCAGTAATGGAAAGCCTAAATCTGGTTGGATTTACGTTGCCAGTTAGGCTAGTTTCTCTCTGTAACATTAGGCCATCTGTAATTGCATTCCAGGATCCAGTCACAATAAGATTTTCTTCCTTTCTAAGGTGAATAAGCTCATTTGGACCATTAAATCCAGGCTGCCACTTTTGGAAATGGAAACTTCTCTGGCTAAGGCAAAGGTCCTTCATCGATGGAGAGGCCAAAATGGGTAACATGCCAGCAGAGCACTACTGACAAACAGACACTTAACAGCAGAGAACTTTCTGATTATGCTCAATTTTGCCAGTGGAAATAAAACATTAAGGTACTTAATGAGGTTGTAAATTTGGCTTCTAAGTCATATCTGGGAGAACAGAATGAACTGGATAAACTACATTTCAAAAATTTGCAGCTGAAAAATGGTTTAGACCACGGGAGGTTCAGAGGAAGCACATCGTGCTGGCTCATGTTTTTCTGTTCTTGAATTGCGTTTAGATTTAGCAAGGGACAGGTGATGTGTAAGTGTGAAGAAGGAAACTTGGAAGGGATGTAATATGCTACTAGTTCCAGCAACAGACTCCAATCACACCCAACAATGACCACAAATATGTTGAAGTGAGGCCTGGCTGTGCCCTCGTGAAGCTCTGGGCATACTCCTCTCCTATGGAATCTGTCAAAAACACTGACGGCGTCTGTTCTCAGTAATCTGTTATCTGGCCATTCTCCCAATTACACAGTTTACTTTAGCTGAGCAAAAAGAGAAGATGAGGGGTGAGAAGAGAATGGAAATCTTTTGGGATTCTCCAAGGCAGGCCTTAGGCAGCAACACTCAAATAATTCATAAAATTAGGCTCGTTCAAATGTAACATGGATATTTAGAAGAAGGTCCTCATTCCTAGGAGACAGATATTGAAGTAATTAGTTGTGAAGTATCATGTCTGCTAATAATTCTCAAATATGTCAGCAAAAACAAAAAAATACACATGTGGAAAGAAAGCAATGTAATGAAATGCTAACATTTGTTGAATCTAGAAAAAAGATACATGGGTCTACAGTGTACTATTTTTGTAAGATTTTGTAGGTTTCAAATTTATCAATATTAAACATTGAGAGAAAATTCATTGGTCAATTTGAAGAAAAAAAAATTAGGGCTATTACTTTTGAAGGAAATTCAAGTGGATATTAAACATATAAGAAGAAGTTCCTTCTTTCAAAATAAGAGGAATGTGAAGTAAAACTGAGATACCATTTTTCACCTAGTCAATGGGCAAAGATCAAAAGGTTGAGAATACATTGTGCAGTTGACAAGGCTGTAGGCAAACACTCCCATATATTGCTATTGGGAGTATATATTGGCCCAGTACCCATTGTCAGGTCTAAGATTTGGTTTTACCCTCCTTACGAGCTAGTGTGTTAGCCTGTTACTCTTTCAGGGACACTGGAAGAAGACAAGAGACTCCTGGATCAGAGACAAAGGACCCTGTTATTCACAAGCACACCAGGTAGCATGAATATCAGCATGTTGCTCCATTTTCCTTGCCCCCAAGTCCCATAGGACTTGTCCTTAGATTCGGTGGTTACAGTGGGGTTGTGCCGCAGTTACGGAACGCCAAGCTTGGGGAATCTACCTCTTTCTTCTATAGCAAGCTGTAAATAAGCCTGCTCTTTGTCCTGGAGGGAGACAGTACCTCATCCCTCAAGGTTGCTCACTGCAAATCCAATCTTGAGAAATGGCCCAGGTAAACAGCAGGCAGGGCCTTGCATTCTTGGCATGACCAGCAAGATGTGTAGGAGACTGTCACAGAGGAGTATCTCCCAAAAGCTATGCAGGACAATTTAGCAATGTTTGCAAAAATTGCACATACACTTAACTTTTGACCTAGCAATTCCACCTCTAGGAATCTATCTTGCATACTTACTTGCAATACAGAAAGTGATGCATGCAGTTATTTATTCCAACATTGTTTACAATGGCAAAAGATCAGGAACCTAAATATCCATCAATATATGCCTGGTTTGATTATGACACACCCTCACAATGGAATATTATGCAGTGGTAAAAAAGAATGAAGAATTTATGTGCAGATACACAGATTACCAAGATTCACTGCCAAATGAAGAAAACATATGGAAAAATATGACTAAAACTCTCCCATTTGTTTGTAAAAGAGGGGAAAAGAATATATTTTCTTGTATTGTGGTATGCATAAATTCTCATTTCTGTGAAGATAGATACACAATAATACCATTTGTTGTCTGTGAGAAGGTGAATTGAACTACTGGGAAATGGAATAGGAGACTTTTTTTGTATATGTCGATAAACCATGTGATTGTATCTATTAAAAAGATTATCCTACGCTGGGGTGTTGGAATAGCTGGAAGGAGATAAATGACATGGTGGAACTTCAAACTGTGAAACTGTAACCCATAAAAACTTTTGAAATTACCTATATAACTGCTTGTTGAGCTGTACATCAAAAGTTAACACCTTTCTGGATGTATGTTATATTTTACAATAATGAAAAAAGCTTAAGTTGTGAAACTGTGACCCATGACATTCTTTGAAATTTGCACTCTGACTACTTGTTAAATTGTACTTTGAAAGTTATCACTGTTATCTATATATGTTAAAGTTCATAATTTAAAATGCATTTAAAAAACCCATTAAAAGATTATCCTAAAGGAAAACACACACACGTTTATCTATGTAGTTATGTAGCATATATATATATATGTATATGTATATATATATATATTTGATATCCCACTTGATCCACTCAATAACCCTAATGAGGTCCCTGTTTTACTGAAGAGTTGGGTCACAGAACCACAGCCTGATTTGGACTTTGTATGTCTGACTCGAGAGCCTGTGTTTTCCCACACCTCCGGGGCCTTCCTAAGACAGAAGGCAGCCTGGGAAGCCCCTGTCGCCTTCCTTTGCCTGCCCCTCTCCCCTCCCCTCCCCTCTGAGTGGATCCATTCGCGGTTCGCAACCTTGGCTGCATGTGAATCCGGGAAAGCTTGTGGGAGTTACACTATGCAGATAAAAGCAAGAACTTAACACTCCAAGGAACAGGACACCAACTACATTATTTGAATTCAAAATTTTTAATAATAAATTGTGCCAGTAGAAGCTTTTCAAAGGCAATGATATATCAATAAATAATAGTTAAATTGAGTTCCTGAGAAAGAGCCTACCACATGAAAGTATGTCAGAGCGCTGTAAATAACAAAACGGCGTTACTATAAAATAGTGAAAATACTGACAGTCACGAAACAAGCCCAGCAGACTTCAGAAGATGCCATTCATACAATGTAAACAAGTACACAGGAATCATTTTTTTTTAGTTTAGACATTGATAAATTTATAAGAGTTGTTGCCTAGATAGATACTAAATAATGGATACATTATGCTAAAAACTTCAAGGAAAAATATGTGGAATAATATAATAAAAAATAGTATGTGTCAGATCTTTTAAAAAGCAAAAAAGAATTGAACTTTTTACTCAAATATAAATCATCTTAAATAGGACTCATACTAATTTGAAATAAGGAATATTTTGTGTGTTTATCTATGTAGTTATATATATACATATACTTCTAAGAAAATACATATGGCTTAATTATTTTCGTATTCCAATGTCACTTTGAATAATCCTCACTTTATTTTTTACAAAGATTAGAAAAATGAATTTTTTTAAACCAAGTTAAGATTTGACACTTCAAAGAAGCACACCAAAAAAAAAAAAAAAAAAAAAAAGTGAAAATAACATAAGATTACTAAATTTCATTATGATAACACCTCAGCTGTATAAGACAACAGGAGGGATTACTTTTGTTTGAACCTTTTGGTGAAGGCAGTCTGTCAATGAACAAATTAAATAATAGGGTCATGGCTACTGAATTCCACGTTAGCTGTCCCATGAATGAAAGATCATACTGGCTGGAGAAATTTCCATGATTAACCTAAAATTTTTGGCATAGCTAAATTAATCCCTTTTGATGTACAGAAGTTTAGTATATGACAAATATTTAAATTTATCTGAAAGAATTCAATCATACCCAAGACACACTCAGAAAATCTCTTCTCAGTTACACATCTGCATTTCTTGAACAAAACAATAAGGGATACAATCGTAGCAAGGAAATCACCCACACGATTCATTATCCACACACTGTCTAGAATACCTCATTTAAAGACACTCGGTAAAAACGTATTCACAGGACCTGCTGTGAATGGCAAGATACGGTAATTTTATAATAGAAAAACGCTGCTCAGGCAGCATTCTGTACACACCCGACTTCTGAAATCACACCCACAGTCATAATTACCTTGCTCACACTTCCTATTATACTACAATATGCAAAAAGCAAACAAAAAGCAGCTTTTAACATTATATCACAAATTTGAAATGTGGGAAAAAATATATAAAACGAAAACCATTGTGTGAATATCATTAACATCAGAGCAGAGTGTTATCTTTTTTTTTTTTTACATTATTGCACAGAGATTTATCACATGTTCGTCAGTTTTGATGTCTTTTCCTAAATGTGAATAAGTGCTATGGATAACATACAAATGTAGAAAATAACAGCAGCATGATTTGTCAAAGTTAATCCCTATAATTTAGTAAGAAAAAATGGATATAAACAAAAATAAGTGCTCTATCTAAATGGTAATAAATTTTAAAAAATATTGTTTTAACGTGGTGAAGGGCCTCAAAAATCAATTCAAAGGCAATGTTGAATCCCCACCCTCCCATTGACCAGAATCTAGAAATGAAGATCTGCTAGACTTGAGTCTTTTTTTAAAAGAAGTTTTTCGTTTCTTTGTTTTTACGTTTTAAAAATTTTATTTATTTTATTTTATTTTTTGGTGCAGACGAGAATTTCAAGTGGACTAATCAATGGGCTGATTTACAACAAAGCTGATGTCAGCTTTCCCATCGGGCTGTTAAGTGATCAGCTACAGGCATCTGCACCTCTGGGGAGACAAGAGTTTCGGGGGACTCCGAGATCGCTGTCTACACATACACCGGTTGGCAGCCTTCAGTCTGATCCCCCAGACCTGGGGTTTCTAAATCTGCGTCCTCAGACTGTGAAACTTCTGTTCCTGAAGGTTTTGGGCACCTAAAGGGATAGCCATTGTCATCAAAGAACCTTCGGAAAGTAAATTCATAAAAGGCGTGCTCGGGGTGTTTGTTATTTGAGGAGGTGAGCGTGTCCCAAGCCTTCGTGCTGTCTTCACTAGCATTGTTCCAAGGGCTTTCTTCATCGACGGGGTCAAAATTTGAGGTGTCCATAGGGTGGCTGATCTTGGGAACGTAGGGGGCTGGCTGCTTCCGGATGTCACTGGAGAAGTCAATGGCGCTGAAGAACGAGTGGGCCTTGAGGTCGTCTGCCCCGTTTCGCCCCAGCCGGTCGTCGGCTGCACAGCACAGCTTGGTGATGAGGTCCCTGGCCTCGGAGCTCAGCTTGGCCTGGGCTGGGATGTGGAGTGTGTTCTCCCAGTTGATCACCTGAAGGGACAACAGAACCAGGTTTTGTCTTCTCCTCATATCTCAAGGCCAGTCGAGGGCAGTTTGGGGGCAGTTAAGTGAGGACATGTCAATTTTAAAGAATTTTAGTTTCATACTGGAGGAACAGTTAGAAGAGACACAGAAAGCAGCAGTTGTTGTCTGGAGCAGCCATACAAAGTCCCTGTGGTTTGGGGCAAGTGATAATGAAGCCAAATTCAGACAAAAAGGTAATGATTTTCTTCTATCAAAAATACTGTTTAGCAAAAGGATTTTGTGCTTCCCACAGAAATGAAGGTTAGATTGTCTATGTGTCATTTCTTTAGTGATGGCGAACGGATATGTGTTAACTCATCACGGCTCTCGCTCAATAGCTACCGTGGCCAAGAGATGGTCAACTGTTTTTTCTTTTTGTAATAAAAAATAATAGTAATAATGCAAGCTTACAGAAAAGAAGAGAGCTGACTGACCCTTTGGTCTTGGCCTCATGTTCATGACGTTCGAACACACAAACCAGCCCTCTGGAGGCTCAGTAAATACCTCTGTCATAGAGCTGTGTCTTCTGTGGGGAGGGGACCCCAGGAACTTCATTTTATGCTAGAATCAGGATCAGGAGGGCAGTACAACTAACTGCTCCTGGCCAGGGTGGCGGGGCGGTGGGCGGGGCATGGAGGTAGGTTTGAACCCGAGTACTCGTCTCTGCTGTTTTTGAGAAGGATATCAATATTTGTTCTGCAGTTTCAACGAAGAAAAAGTATGTTGCTATTTTCTACTTTACTAGGTGACAGATGATGAGTGAAGGTGAGGTGGATCCTTTGGGGGAAGTCCAGAAGGACAGGGTTGAATAGCAAACCCTAGTACCACAACGGGTTTAGGCTCAGTGTTGCCTTTTTGCCAATAATTCTAAAGAAAGCGCTGCAGAGGATTTAACAGTATATAAACCAGGTGGCTTAATTCAGTATGCAGTTTATGGCGGCAGGTGAGGATTATGGGGAAAAGGAGGTAGGTGGGGTAGAGTTTCTTAAATCAAAGAAGTGTAATGAGGCTTAGTAAACCTAACAGAAGGTGTTCAGCTGGGTCCATGACTACGAGGATTAATCACTCAATCACTTGCCTATAGTTTGGCAACATTTATTTAAAAGCTAATACTGTGCACACACCCTTTGACTTAGCAATTCACTTCTAGGAACATACCCTGAGTAAACAACATGGACAATGATGAAGATGCAGCTATCTGAGGATGTTCAGAGCTTAAAAAAAAAAAAAAAAAAAAAAAAAACACCTGGAATAATCTAAATGGCCTATTGTAACAGACTGGTTATTATATTAAAATATAATACACTATCATAAAATTATGTTAAGAGCAGGATGCAGAAAATAGGTAGCTTTTTGTGGCATTTACTATGTGCTGATCTCCTTGCATATTTTACCTCATTTAACCCGAAAGCAAGTTACTTAGCCTTTCTGAGCTTCAGTCCTCATCTGTGAAATGGGGATAATAGTCCCTCTCTCCTACGTTGCTGTGGGGTTGAACAATACATGGCAGCTATTGTTTCTATCAGTTACTTTTTTAACTGCCGTCATTAACCTCATCATCATTATTACTAATGTGCTCTAGTAAGAGCTAGATGCTATTGGAGTTTGGGTTGTCATCATGCAGGCAAATCAGTGGGTGTTTCAGCAATTCCAAATGCCAATTTGGTGTTTCATGCCAAATTCCAATTTCATTCTTCTAAGAGTGAGACTAAGCTTTATGTAAGGTTCCTCTAGCTAAGGGATTATTAATTTAGGGTCTACCATGGACTCCAGAGCACATGAAAACTTCCCAGAATTGCCTATCAACTCTGTGTCTGTGGGTATCTGCGCCATACTGAAAAGTTCAGAAGATTTCATCAGATTCTCAATTCAATCCTTTTTAGGGACTTCAGTCATTTATTCCAGAAATTAAATGACCATTGTTCTAAAATGAATTATTTAGTATTAAATGATTAATTGAAGCCTACTATTGCAGAGCAAGTACAGAGTAATTCTTTAATACTTCAAATGAATATTAGAAATATGCACAACTAGCCTGACCCACAGAGCTGATAATTTATAAACTGTAATGGCATAATATCCAAGGAAAGATTCATTTCTTTAGCCATAGTTCATAAGTTCCTGCCTTGCAGAGCTGGGGTGCACCTTCACTGCTTGCCACATTTTCACAGATGTCACCAGGGAATCCCAAGACAGCAGATGACCCACGGTTTAAATAAAATCTAAGATAACCATACATATCAAAACTCAGGTCTAACTCTGAGGTTTGAAAAAAATAGGTGACGATAATAGTAATTTAAATGCCATTATACACAACTGACATTCCCACCCTATTTAGAATGAGAGAGCAACTGTTGACCAAAGAAGGGGCTTCCTCAAAAACACCACTGTATCTTTTTAGTCGCCAGAGGCATGGTCCTTCTGACTTACCTTCAGCTGGGTTTCTGTGGGAGTCGGTGCCAGAAAGGGCGGCTGCCCCACCAGCATCTCGAAGAGAATCACTCCAACGCTCCACCAGTCACACAGCTGAGTGTATCCTGCAAGACAAGGTCACATTCCATCACAACCAAGGCACTGAGCCTTCTCAGAGGTGAATTTGATGAAAGACTGAGAACACTAATTTACTGCAAAGTGGAAAAGCACACTAAAGTAGCATATGTTGTGTAAGAGAAAACAGATCTCTATTATTTAGATCCGTTTGCACGCATGGACCACAAGAGATGGCTGGAGAGCACACACGCCAAGGCGTTGGTCTCCAACGCAGGTAGGACCATGGCCCCGGTCAATTCTATCTTAAATCATTATTCTGCAGGAAACACATGGTGCTTTCAGGATAAGGAAAAAAAGCCTTTTTAACTTAAAAGATGACTCATTATTAGTCACAAAACTAGTCACTAAGCAGAATTTTAGGTTCCTGAAGAACGTGCAAATAGATGCGAATTAAAATAGTAGAAACTGAAACACGGCAAGTGCTGTGGTTTGAGACTCGTCAGATGCGGCCAGTCAGAGACGGCATCCTGGATTTCTAAGCCTGTTTGGGAAGAAGTTGAAAAATATGGAAGAAAAAGAGGAAAGGAGGCACCGTGGCAAAGGGAACCACTGGATGCTCACTTTAACCTGAAATCCACTCTTAGAGCAAAGCACTTAGAAAGATCCACCACGTGATTCTCCAAGCTGGGGGCAGCCAGGCAGGACATTCCGGTGGCTTGTTCAGACCACTGCTCCAGGAGGCTGAAGCACGGGTTCATTTACCTTTGAGTTTCTCCGACTTTTCTATCAGAGTCCCATGTCCCATCTGAGCCACATTCCAATCTTGATGTTGCCCGATCCTTGCCAAGGTGTGAAATGGGTCCTAAGAGGCCAGCAGTGCCCATTCTTTCCCCTCCACCCATCTCTTCCCTTCCCAGCTGGCATCTGAGGCTGCAGAATAACTCCAGCTGCTCCCAAACCACTGGTTCCTCTGGGCTGCTACCCATGGAAGGGACCTGGGGGTGGGTGGGAGAGACTGGGGGACAGCCTGGTGCCTCCCACCTTCCCCGGCAGAAGAGGGGAAGAATGAGACATTTGCGGGGCACCAAAGTTAATATTCACAGGAGCCTCTCAAGGCATTTATTACTACATATGTGGCTCGGAGGGGTTCAGTAACTTGCCTCGGATTATCACAGTCAACAAAGAAAACCCAGACTTGAAGCCAAGTCTGGCTGGCTCCAAAAAGATTTGGAACAATACATGTGAAAAAAGAGGTGGCCCCATCTCTGGATTTACTATACAGAATGACAAACCACTGCTATTCTGGGCCGTGCCCTGATCACTGGTAGGTTCCTCTTAAACCAAACTAGATGTCATATGGGACAGAACAGAACATCCATTTGGGAGACTAATTTAACTGAGCACTAGTAATTTTATGCACACGACTGTCCACACATCTTACCCTCAAGGGGCTTCCAGTCTAGCAGGGGAGAAGTGAAGGAAAACAATATTCATATTCTGTATATGAACTCAGTAACCAGCGTGACATGGTACAGATCAGCTAAGAGCCCAGGCAAGAAGGAGGTGAAGCTGGAGCCTGGAGACACAGGGTGGAGGCAGCCTGGGGAGGGGGCCTGTCATCCTCAGGGTTGTTTCTAACATGTGCCTCAGTTCCCAAAGTAAACACCAGTTCAGGAGTCATTCCCCTTGGGTTCTAGGTAGAAAGCTCCTTCCTTAGAGAAGGTCACAGTCAAAGAGGCAAGCTGAGATGGGACTAGTAAGACTTCCTTTCCATCAACCCTTAAAGCTGGGGCAATTCCAAAGCAGAAGTGTGATATGCTCTAGATAATTAGAGCTGGAAATAATCCTAGAGGTTGTTATGGGTCGAGCTGTGTCCCCTGAAAAAACATGTTCAAGCCCTTACCCAGTCCTGTGAATGTGACCTTATTTGGAAATAGAATCTTTGAAGATGTTACTAGTTAAGAGGCCAAGATGGAGTAGGGTAGGTCTTATGGATTAACAACATGATGAGGGTCCTCATGTAGAGGAAGAAGACAACCCTGTGAAGACAGGCAGAGATGGAGTTACGCTGCCACACAAGCCAAGGAACGTCAAGGATGGCCAGTAACCGCCAGAAGCCAGGAGAAGGGCCTGGAACAGATTCTCCCATACAGACCTCAGAGGCAGTGTGGGCCTACCAACACCTTGATTTTGGACCTCCAGCTTCCAGGACTGTGGGACAGTAAACCTGTGTTGCTTTAAGCCACCCAGTGCTTTGTCACAGCAGACCTGGCAAACTACCACAGAAGTCACCTGGTCCCACAGGTTTCCAAGACTGCCTTGCTGGGCAGCCGGCCTGTGGAGAGTCGGGCTAAGAGGTCTGCAGCACACACCTTTGCGAAGGAGCACTTCAGGTGCAATGTAATTTGGAGTCCCAACCAGGGAATGTGCCAGACACCTCTGGTGCTGCTTTCTCGCTCTCTGCTCCAGGGTCTTCAGCCTGTCCCCACACCGGCAGTTAGACGCGTCATCCCAGAGGTCGCTGGGCTCCATGCTGTCCTCTCGCATGTGGTTCCCTTCCACCCAGGGGTCAGGGGTGGTGAGAGAAGAGAATGCAAAATAAAATGGATTTCACTATTTGACAAAGCAACAAACCCATAGCTTAAAAAGAGAAAAGCAATTTAAATCAGATCCTGACACATTAAGAGAGAAAATCTTCCCTGACTGCTCCAGGCGGGCAGCTGGCTGCTCCTGGGCCCTAAAACACAAGTCATGAGGTGAGCTCAAGCACCAAGGCAGCAGGTGTGGCGGAAGCAGTCCTAGGAAACTACGTTGTGGCTGAGTTGGCGATGGGACACTATTAACAAAAACGGCTAAAGGAACCATGGGACATTATTCTTAGCACATCTCAGGCCAATATCAAAATGCTAATACCCATGTAACAATGCAGGTTTTAAGATGAGCACGGAATACCATTCCCATTGGAATGAAGACGGGTTACATGATTTAGGGTTTGTTTTGAGTTAAAAAAACAAGTCTGAGCTATGATATTAAAATAACCATTTCAAGAATCTGAGCAATAGAGAAGATATTGGCCAGCTGTTCTGGACTTTTGCAAATAGCAAAATTATGGGAAATGAAGTTAAATTATACACGGAGATAGATTCAGGTTACAGGACTTCTAGACAGGAAAAGTGAGTAAACATGAAAACAGGCTCCAATATGAGGTGGTGGAACTTTCATATTTTTTGAAGGCTCTTTTTAATAGGCCAGAGTAATAGTTTCCCATGAAGGTCCTAGGACACCAAAGCCTACTGTCCTAATAACATTATTAATAAAACTTAAATTCATGAACACACACAAAAAATCTCAGTCATACAGTACTATTGCTTTAGGGAGAGGAGGATGTCACCCTAAACTGTAGAACAATGAGGTAAGAGATGATTTCAAAGTGGTTAGGAATATTTGTCTCAGATGGTTTGGCCATACCTAGATAGAGGTTGTTGGAATGGCAGTGACATGTATGATAATACCTTTCTGGTAGTACTTGGAATTGTGAGTCCACCTGAAGCCAGTGCAAAGGCCAAAATCTGTCAGCTTGATGTGACCATCGAGATCTATCAAAATGTTGTCCGGCTTGATGTCCCGGTGGATGAAGCCCATCTTGTGGACGCTCTCGATGGCTAGTGTCAGCTCTGCAATGTAGAAGCGGGCCAGGTGCTCAGGGAAGAGCTCCATGCGGATCAGCAGGCTCATCATGTCGCCCCCCGGGATGTAGTCCATCACGAAGTACAAGCTGTCTTTGTCTTGGAAGGAGTAGTAGAGTTTAACCACCCACTCGTTGTCCGCCTCGGCCAAGATATCCCTCTCGGCCTTGACATGGGCCACCTGGTTCCTGTTGAGCACGTCCTTCTTCCTCAGGGTCTTCATAGCATACAGAGCGTGAGTGTCGACCTTGCAGGCGAGGCAGACTTCTCCAAAGGCACCGATCCCCAGGGTCTTGATTTTCACAAACATAGACTTATCCATTTTGGCTCTCTTCAGCCTGTTGTAATTGGACTCCTTCTGATAGAGGATCTTCCTCATCTGTTCCTGTTCAGCTTCACAGAGTCCAGCCTTTGTAGAAAAGACAAGAAGGGAGAGCGACATCAGAGGACACCATGATAGAGCAGGGACGGGGGCACCTGGCACTAAGAGAATCCTCACTTAACTTACAGATGAGGACACGCAAGAATGAGTCCCATACACTACAAGCAAGATAATAATTGGTTTTGTCCTTTATATCCATTTGTAGACATACATCCGGAATCCCAAAGATAAGACCAAATAAGTTCATTTTCTAGGTGACTTTAGGCTTTAAAAACGACAGGAAACCTCTATTAATAAAAATCTGTGGGACAAATGATCCTTGAAGACATCACGTTAAGTGAAATAAGCCAGGTATGAAGGACAAATATTGTATGAGCTCTCTGATATGAAATAACTAGAATATGCTAATTCATAGTAAAAAAGTTGAGTATAGGGACCAGGGGCCGGGGGTTGGGTGGGGAATGGGAAGTTAATGCTTAACGGATACCGCGTTTCCTCTGTTTGGGGTGAAAGAGAAGTTTTGGGAATGGATGGTGGTGATGTAATTAATGCCACCAAATTGTACACTTCAAAGTGGTTACAATGGGAAATATATGTTACTACAATAAACATTTTTTAAAAGATCTGTGGGAAAGAGGACCACAAAATTCCTGGAGCTCCAAGAGTAGTGTAATATTTTAACAGCTCAGAGATAATGGGAAAATAGGAAAGGAAAAAGTCAATGAAAATGGGACAGCAGGAAGCAAGAGCACAAATCTGATTTTTAGAGTTTGAAATTACTGTCTCTGTGTGATTTAAATTTGACTGTTACCTTTAAATTTAAACAATTCCATTACTCTCTAGCACTTTAATGTCAGTTAAGGTATATTTAAAACATTATTTAATAATTACAGACTGAAAGGAAGAATAAATGGATCACTACTAGCTATCTTTTTCTTTATAAATCCCACAATTTCAATTTATAAAACCTCACACTTTGTTTCTGCTCTTTCAAAATGTTATATTCTTTAATGAGTTTTGTTAAAGAAAAAGGACACACCATGAATATCGATTTGTTAATTTATCTATTAGCAAAACAAAACAGAATTACTTTATGCCCAGCTTTCCCCATTCTCCTGAAGAGAAGGGGGAAACGGAGTCTGGCTTATTACAGGTAACATTTCTAACTTCTCCAGGTTGTTCACATCGTAATCAGACTATTGCCCTGCAAGCTAGGATGGTAATAAAGGAGTAGAAAGCAGAAACAGAATGGGATGTGGCTGCGATTCACAAGGGCACGGGCCACAACGTAAGAAGAAAATGTGAATTACTTTCGCCATTTCTTGCTCCAGCTGCAGCCTCCGGTTGACCTTCTGCTGGTAGGTTTTGATGACGTTTTCCACGTGCTGCTCCATGAAGAACTTGAACGCATACGGCGAGTAGCTCTTGATGCGCGATTCTCTCTTCTCTTCGTCTCTGCTGTTTCTCCGCACAGGGACAGGGGAGGTCTGGATTTGCTTCTTATCCTTCCCGGCCTTCTCCCCCTTGGCGGCCTTGTCGCCCTTGTCGCCCCTCTCGGCGGGTTCGGCGGGGCCCCCGCGGAGACCCTGCTCCACGCCAACGCACAGCCTGGCCATGTCGTACTGCTCCGACTTACTCTGGAGCAGCAAATGCTTGGGGTAGGGCGGGGGCGGGCACCTCATCTCCACGTCCAGCGGGTACGCACTGGGGCCCCCCAGGGGCAGAGGGTGCTCATCCTTGGAGTCCAGACCTTCCGCCCCGGGGCTGGGAGCTGGCATCCAGGCCGGGTGGGAGGGTCCCACGGCTGTCTGGGGCTCGGGCCTCATCACCCTGACACTCTTGACGGGATGCAGGATGTGAGCCGAGGTGACGGCAGTGATGGTGTTGGGGGAGGGCATGGAGGGCTCCGTTTTGCTGGGGGCTCCTGGCCTCAAGGGCACAGCCGCAGGCTGCTGGTGGCTGTTGAAGGAGTTGGTCCTGCTGGGGACGGGACCCTCGGGCCGGAAAGACACAGGCTGGCGGGGGGACGCGTCCAGGCCGGGCTTTTGCAGCGAGTCCCGGCGGGAGAGTGTGGAGGACTGCCAGGGCTGCACGGGGGAGCCACTCACGTCATACAGGTCCAGGTTCAGGCTGTTTCTGGACGGGGTGAGGAGGCTCTGCGGGGGGCTGTCGCTGGCGAACGCCTGCCCCCGAGAGCCCAGCCCGTGCATCTGGTGGGAGGCAGGGCTGCCCTGTTTATGGTGGGGATGCGGCACGTACAGGGCCCCTGCCGGGCCCGCCGGCTGGAACGTGTGGCTGGAGGTCGGCTGGCCGGCCGGGCCCTTGCCGGGGAGGTCGGCATATCCGCCCGCCTCCTGCTGCAGCTTGCTCTGGAAGGACGGGCTGCGCTGGATGCCGTAGCCCATCGGCTCCCCAGGCACCAGCAGATGTGGCCGGCCGTAGTGGGGGCCACTGGAGCTGTGGGGGCCTGGGAGCTGGAGGGCTTGGCTCCCGTGACTGGCCACGGGGTAGCCCATCACGGCAGCCTCCATGCCTGTAGCATACCCTTTGGGCTGGTGCTGGTGGCCGCCAGGCACGGCGTGAGGGCCAACCCCAGGAGGCCGCTGTCCAGCTGGGGCCAGGGCAGGGGGCTGATGCCCGGAGAACAGGTAGTCCATGTACTGGCGGGGCATCTCCTCCAGCACGCCTGGGCCCTCCACACCGAAGCTGGGGCCCTCGTAGGCTGCTCCGCTCAGCTGGTGATAGGAGGGGAAAGAATCACCTGTCCCTTCGAAACTTGGCCTCCGAGTCACGCTGGCCGGCACGATGCCCTTCCCTGCAGGGGAAAGAATAGGAAGGCCGCATTAAGTCGTGGGTTCTCGTGCCTGCCAGACAGGACCCTCCCATGACAATGTCCTTGGGGTTGAAGCTGCTGCGCAGGCTCTTCCATAACCAAGGAGGAAACAGGCTGAAATCTACCCAGTAGAGAAGCAAAGGGTGCAGGGCAGATCCAGGTCCCCTCCAGCCCACCAGCAGGGATAGTCACCGCTGAGGGGGCCCAAGGAGGAGCTGGAGGACCAGTGCACAAGGGCTGGTCAAGGGCAGCTAGGGACAGCAGAGGAGAGCACCCTGGTCTGTGGGGCACGCCCTTCACACCCCGAGACACAGAGCTGCCTTGAGCTTACACTGCCAGGGACACCACCCTGTCACACTTGGTAATCTTCAGGACAATTTTTTACATGATTTGCCAAGCTGTTTGAGCCTGCTGAGTTGACTATCACATATTTCCCAAAGCCTGCTTTTCCTTAACACCAGGGGCAGAATTGTGCCCACTGTCCAAATGTCTACTTTTCTTCCACCTATTTTCCAAATTAAAGATTTTCTGGCATTTTTTTTTATTAAAACAAAACAACACATGCACAGCCACAACCACACAAAACCCCTCTACAAACACCCAGATTGATTGCTGCTGCTTCCCTCATCCAGACCTTTTCCATTTTGAAAACTTCTCATCAGAAATAGATGCCTGAAGGAAGGACATAGGCTCTTTCTAGTTCCTTTACATGCAGCCCTCTGCTTTAGTTGGCAGAGGACCCCGCAGAGTCAATCAGCTTCTGCCGGGCCCGTCTGAGACAGCCTCAGATGGCAGAGCGGAGGCCCCAGCCAGCCATCCCATCAGCAGAAACCACGGCCAGATGACTACTTTCTCACACCACACCCTAAGGTAAATGTAGAAGGAAATCCTTACCAAACTGTGCTCCAAGACAGACTCCAGAACTCTAAGAACCAAGACATGGAAGGACTATTTAAGGAGAACCCCTCTAGCAAGAAGAAAACAGGAATGTGTGTCCTCTTAGCAATGAAGACACAACTTAAAAGAGTCTGCACAATTTTCTTGCTTACCAGATAGAGTGGGTTTTATCCAAGGTCTCCCACAAAGGGGGAAAACTCCTTGGACTAACTAGCGTGAATTCTTTATCACACCTAAGGGACTCTGGGTACCAAAAAATCATCCAATATTCTCCATCCTCCAAGAGGAACAGCCACCCACAGCCAGTGAATCAGAGTATTTGATGCTGGCAGCTCTGGATCTCTCCAGGGGGTACGGATGGAAGGCCTTCCCACACCCACACCTCCGCTCCCACCAGGCAGGCAGGGAGACCCACTTCTAGAGAGGCCAAAATGTGAAAAAGGTGTTCTTAGAGCCAATGAAATAAGTCACCCTTTTCAAAGACACCTCCACAGGCCAAAGAGAAAGAAAATAATTTTTTTTAGCTAGCTTGCTTTGCGAGATTGCCAAATTTTAATATCCAGTGAATTTTCTGATCTTTCTTAAAAAGAAACAAAAGAAGCACACAAAAACCCCACAGGTGGTAAGTATCACAGGTCATTCCAGAACAGGGAGGGACACTCAGATAAGTCTCATGATCTACATTGGCTCTCCCGGTCCTTCCCTGGTTGACCCGTCTCAGTTCACCCATTACCTGGACAAGTCAATGTTGACTGTGGAAATATGCCAAGACACTACCCCTTGGCCATGACCAGGTGTGACTTTCCTTCCCGTAAAACCATTTTTTTGTTTGCCCAGCCACAATAATCTTCGTGCCCAGAGTCGTGGGCCGGGCTCACCTGGGGAGGTCTGCTTAATGACCCGCACGATCTGCTCGTTCCTCGGGTCCAGGTAGCCCATCTTGCTGATGTACTCCAGTGCAGCCTCAATACTTCTGCTGCCCGTCTGCTTGAGGGCACGGACAGCCATCTCCTGGAGGAAAGCAAGGCACATGTCAAGGAGAAGCAGGGGGACATGCTGCCTTAGATGGAAAGGCCACCTGTGGCTTCAAGCCGACCCTTACCTCTCCGTGGCTGCTGGGGTCCTGCCCTTTTGGAGCTACGTGCTGCCTACCCCGGAGAACCCTCCGAACTAGCCCAGTTGGCTGCATGTCCGGCAGGGACCTCAGGACAAATGTCCCAAATATACCAAAGCACAGAACATTTAGGGAATGTCAAGAACATAAAGGAATGTGGATGGGGGACTTGAAAGAATCTTAAGTGCTGCTTCTCCTTAGAACCTTTTGTGATTTGGACTGATAAATTCAGGTAGGGGCAAACCTAAAACCAGAAAAGTGAAAGGGACAGAAGAACAGCCTGAAGTGGGAGAATCTGGCTTCAGTCCTCAGACACCCACCCACAGGCTAACCTGGGGAAGGACTTTGCCCCATGGAGAGAATCTGCAACACCGAGAACAGGGACCATGTGACCCGCCTCCAAGGGCAGTGTGGAGCTGCTGAAGGGTCATTTGTGAAACACTCATTGAATGCCAACTGTTTCCAATGTCACAGGCGGGGCACCCCTTGAGGCCCTTGCCCTGAGGGACTTGGTTTAGTGGAGAAAGAAGAGTGGGGAACAAAGAGCAATGCCCAGTACTCACAGGCCCTTTAAAATGGTAGGATGGACGAATGAATGAATAAAACAAAGGAGAAACTGGTTAGACCCCTGGAAGGGCACAGTGAGGTGGGCCGGCAGGGGACTTTCTTCCCTTCGGGGAGAGAGGCACCGTGGCATTTCATGGAAGTGATGGCATCTCCCGGCTCTTTCAGGATAGGAAGAATTGGGATATATGAGCAGTCTGGGTAGAGGAAGAGTGCTCTTGGCAGAGGGCTGTCAGAGCAGAGGCTGGGCATGCGACTGCCCGGGACAGGGGTGGAGAAGGGGCCGACGGCAGGTGCCAGCAAGAGTCAAGTCAGAAGGACTCAGAGACCGCACTGCCTGTGGATGGCACGTTCTGGGTTTTGCCCATTCACAGATGGTCACAGAAGCTCTCCAGTGGGAGATCTGAGGCAATCAGCTCAGGGGTGGCAGTTGGAGGCTGCCATGGAGCAGAGAGATGGAAAGCAAAGCCCAAGCTGCTCTGGGGAGGATGGGCCAGGCTTGACCTGGGGAGGGGCCGTGGGAAGCAGGTGGGGAGGATGGGAAGGGAGGCTATAACAGGACTCACAGACACAGTGTGGCGAGCAAGGGCTGGAACCTGAGGGCCACGTGCAGCCCCAGCAAAGGGTTCAGTAGGGCCAGGCACAGGGGCAGGGAGACAGGCCGTAAGGGCAGGAGCCTGGTGGCCATCAGGGGCAACTTGTCATAGGCAAGCAGGGAGAACGAGAAGAGGGAAAAGCCCACCACAAGCCAACCTCCGAGACAAAGATAAAGGAGAAACAGCAAAGGGGCATTTTATAGGCGGGAACACTGAGCGTTTTGAAGGCTGAGGGAGGAGGGTTAGAGTGGAGGGGGAGTGAAAATGCAGAAGAGAGGACAATCACAGAGGTGAGAAGGTATCTTGTCAGTACAAGCGGTGGGTGAGCTCAGGAAAGGAGGCTGCTTTAACTCAGCCCGGAGATAAGAAGCAGGAAGATCCAGGACAGTAAGAGAGGATGCTCAGGGCTGTCCTGCTGCTGAGAAACCCTCACTGGCTGTGGCTCATGTGAGAGACGCAGCAGTTGGGTTTCTAATTCCAGAGTCCTAGACTCTGAAGACGGTGCAGGTGAAAACAGGCTGATTTTTTCTGCCCCCAGTTATGAGCTCAGAAGGAGAGGTCAGAATCGACCACACTGTACTCTGTGTTCCCACTGTCACCTGGACAGGCTGTAGAGATGCTGGTGACCCTGTATCACACTCATCTGTCTGTGTGTCTGTCTTCTCCTTTAGCATGGGGAGTCCCTGGGTGGGGGGCCTGAAACCCAGTTTCAGCAGTTAAGTGTTTCATGGACATCTAATTAGATAATCTTATTAAAAATTAGTTGTGCCAGTTTGAATGTATTATGTCCCCCAGAAAAAGCCATATTCTTTGAAGCAATCTTGTGGGGCAGACATGTTAGTGGGGATTAAGTTGGAATGTTTGGATTAGCTTGTTTCCATGGAAATATGCCCCATCCAACTGTGGGTGATAACTCTGATTGGATAACTTCCATGGAGGTGTTACCCCACCCGTTCAGGGTGGGTCTAAATTAAATCACTGGAGTCCTATAAATGAGCTGACAAACAGAAGGAACTCAGTGCAGCTGTGAGTGACATTCTGAAAAGCAAATGAGAGTGGCATTTTGAAGAGGAGCCACAACCAAGAGGGACATTTTGAAGAAAGCACAGGAGCTGCAGATGAGAGACAGTTTGAAAACTGCTGTTGAAAGCAGACTCTTGCTCTGGAGAAGCTAAGAGAGGACAAATACCCCAAGTGCAACTAAGAGTGACATTTTTGAGGAACTGCAGCCTAGAGAGAAACATCCGTTTGAAACCAGAACTTTGGAGCAGATGCCAGCCACGTGCCTTCCCAGCTAACAGAGGTTTTCCGGACACCATTGGCCATCCTCCAGTGAAGGTACCCGATTGCTGATGTGTTACCTTGGACACTTTATGGCCTTAAGACTGTAACTGTGTAACCAAATAAACCCCCTTTTATAAAAGCCAATCCATCTCTGGTGTTTTGCATTCTGGCAGCATTAGCAAACTAGAACACTACTGTTCCACATGTTGGAAGCAAAGTAGTTATTTTAGGTTAGTTGTCTTTTTCTTACTCCCTCGTTATGGTTTGTTTGAAATGTTTTTTTATTGTATATTTAAAAAAATTTTTTTTTTGATATAATTAATTTAAAAAAAAGAGTTAATTAAGAGTTAATGACAATCAATGCAATGTATGGTACTGGAGTGGATCTAAGAATGGAGGAGAAAAGCTCAAAAGGGGCATAAAGAAAAATTGGAATATCGAATTTAAGCTTTATATCCATATTAATTTTCTTGAATTAACTGCAGTTAAGTTAATGACATAAGTGAATATCGTTGTTCATAGGAAATGTACATGGAAGTTTATGAGTTCAAGGAGTATGATATATGCAACCTGCTCTCAAATGTTCAGAAGATGATAAATGGGTAGGTAGATAATTGATAGAAAGATAGATATAGTTGAAAGAAAGGGGGGAAGGAAGGAAGGAAGGAAGGAAGGAAGGAAGGAAGGAAGGAAGGAAAGAGAAAGTTACTGCAAAGGTAGCAAAATGTAAAGTTGGTAGATATGGGTATCTGGGGGTGGGGGGGTGTTGGAGTTCTCTGTATGGGGTTTGTATTGTATTTGCAACTGTCCTATATGTTTGAAATTATTTCAAAATAAAAATTAAGAAAAAAAAAAGAACTAGTGTTCCAAACAGTGATGCAAACACTTATCTGTATACCAATGTTCATAGCACCATTATTTACAAAAGCCCAAAGATTTGGAGACATCCCAAGTACTTGCCGATAGATGAATGGATAAACAAAACGTGGTATGCACACACAATGGAATATAATCCAGTCACAGAACGGAAGGAAGTTCTGGTGCATTCTACAATGCAGTGAACCTTGAGGACGTTATGCTGAATGAAATAAGCCAGACACAAAGCAACAAATATTGTATGATTCCTCGTATATGAATTACCTAGAATAGACAAATTCGTAGAGAGAAAAAGTAGATTAGAGGTTCCCAGGGGCTGGGTGGAGGGGGAATGGACAGTTCCTGCTTCATGGGTGCACAGTTTCTGTTTGGAGTAAAGAAAAAATTTTGGTTATGGATGGTGGTGATGGTAGCAAAACACAGAGAATGTGACTGATGCCACTGCATATGGTTAAAACGGGAAATTTTATGTGTTTCATATATATAGCACTTAAGAAAAAACATAACAATAAGTAAAAAACCAAGAACAAACCAAAAGCCAAGGGTCCCACTGGCCACACACTGGTGAGTGGAGGAAAAGGAGATGGGAAGAAGACGGCATCGGGAAGCGACAGTTCCAGAAAGACAAACCCGCAGAGGAAATTCACCTCTTGGACCAAAGATGCTGGCTGTCCTTGGCCATCACCCGGGCCCGCGTGATCAGTGATGGGCATGAGGCTTTGCAAGATGGTTGGGAGAAAAAGTGACAGACGGGAGGACAGAGGGATCGCAGCGCGGGGGCTGGGGGATGACTGTACGATGAGGCTGGGTCTGAATAGAAGAGCCCAGATGTCAGCTTAAGAGACAGACTGGGAGATGGGGACATGGGCACAGGAGCAGAGCTGCTTTTTGGACTGACAGCAAGGGCCAGTGGTTGGAGTCTGGGCAAGCAGAGGCAAAGCCCACAGGGGCGCCAGAGGGAGGCCCCAGGCGCCTCACCTGTAGTCTGGGGATGACACTTCTGACCCCGACTTCACAGCTGTGCTATGCAATGAGGTCATGTCTGCAAGGAGCTCTCAGCTCGGGGAAGGACCCGACACAACACCATGCATTACAGGATCGCCTGGCGCCTCGGGCGCCTGCTGAGCTGGCTTAATCACCAGCACTTCGGGCGGCACGAGCTGTCCCATTTGCTTTGTCTGAAACGTGAGCGCCAGCTGCTGTCTCCCTCACAGTGAATCACCAGAATGTACTCATCGCTTTTGTATCTGCTGAATGTCAATAATGACAACTCTTGGATTGACTATGTCAAAATTCGTATGTATTCAAATCTTTCCTGTTTTTGGAACAATCCACTACTTGAAGATTTGTATTTTTGTTGTGGTTCAAATCGAGAAACTTCACCAAAAAAGGTCAGCGCTGGGAGAACACAAGTAAAGACTCGTGTTCACGGGGATACGTCAAATCATAAAACCTAATAGCACTAAGGAGCCAACTTGTTTATCAAGTAAAACCTTTAAAGTAATCCAAGGCCGTGGAGTCTTGCCCACATTGCCTGCCCATCACCTTTTATTTGGCAAATATTTATTCTCTATATATTAACTCTCCAAAGATGCCACCGTGCATATAAATACAGCTATGTTTTAAAAGCCAGGGGAAATCCGGCACCCATTTCTAAATCTATCAGGAACACACCACCCTGTGGTCTCACCAAATCTTGCACCAAGTGCTCATGGGCTATTAACATGCCTTGACGTGAAGATGGCAAGCACTAAATTCACCAGTACAGCTTTCTCCCTTCTGCCGAGTTTCTGTGTACAATGTTCTCTAACCATCTGTGTGACTAGAATCTTCTCGGATGTCAAGTCCAGTAGCTTCGAGGGTCACTGTGGGAAGTGAGTCCGAAGTGCTGCTCAGAGGAAAGAGAGAGCACGAGAGGAAGTGGCTCCTCCCTCCACTCCGTCACCCACCACCTCTGTGTCCAGGTGCTGAGCTGCCACCTGCAGGGGAAGGTGGAGGGCTTGAGAAGAGGTGCTGAGCCTCTACCCAAGGGTCCGGGGGTCAGATGCCCTTCCCGGCAGAGGTTGGGGATTATGGTGAGGGGCTGAGGGTGCTATTAGATACAGTGTTTCTTGGAGACCCATGAATGCCCAGTTTCTGCCCCAAAGCTTAGCCACCCAGATGGTACGTGTTTGCACCTCTGCTTTTTTGCACAGGCTGATTCCACATTGGCCGATGAGCCCTCTTCTCCCCTATTCTGTGGTGACAGCCTGACCTGACTTCCCTGCCCCTGCCCCTGCCATGCACCTCACCTGTGCCCCTCCTGCTGGGCTTCTCCCTGACAGACAAGGAGTGTCTGGAGAACAAGGACAATGTCCCACTCGGCTTGCTTTCCCCAGTATCATCAGGGATAAAATATGTATTTTTTTTAAAAATTGTGGTTTTTTATATATATATGTATCACAAAATTTGCTGTTTTAACCATTTCAAGTGTAGAATTCTGTGGTATTAATTACATTCACAGCGTTGTGCTCCCATCACCACTATCCATTACCAACCCCAAGGAGAAACTCTGCACCATGAAGCAGCTCCTTCCCTTTCCCCCACCCCTCCCCAGCCCCTGGGAACCCCTCATCTACTTTTGGTCTCCAGTGAATTTGTCTATTCTAGGTGTTTCATATAAGTGGAATCGTACAACATCTCTCCTTTTGTTTCTGGCTTATCCACTTAGCACAATGGATTCAAGGTTCATTCATGTTGTAGCATGTCTCGGAATACAGCTGAAGAAAATTCTGTTGTGTTTATGTTTCACGTTTTTTTATTCATTGATCTGTTGATGGGCATTTGAGTTGTTTCTGTCTTTTGGCTGCTGTGAATAATGCTGCTATGAATGGCTGAGTAATATTTCATTGCATGTTTATACCACATTTTGTTTATCCATTCATCTGCTGATGCTATCAGGTTGATGGACAAGTTGGTCACACGGTTATTCCCACCTTGTGGCTATTGTGGAAAATGCTCGATGAACACTGGTGTACATGTACCTGTTTCATTTCCTCTTACTTTTTATCAACAAATAGATGACAACTTAAAACTGGCTCTGGCCACAGTGAATTCTGGAATATGTGGAATTTACCAGCGCAGTGTCTGTGGCTGTTTGTTCTTAAATATAATCCATTCCTGTGGGTGTGAACCCACTGTGATTAGGAACTTTTGATGAGGTTAATTCAATTAAGTGCAGCCCACCTCAATCAGGATCCTATTCCTGGAGTACTTTGTAAGTGGAATGAAATTCAGACAGACAGAGAGAAAGCCACAGAGGGAGAAGCCAGAAACTGAACATCACAGAACCTGGAAGAGACGGGAGAGACCAGGAGACACCACCAGTGCCTTGCCACGTGACAAGCTAAGGACCAAGGATCACTGGCAGCCAGCCCCAAGTCTTTGGGAAGAAAGCATTGTCCAGATGACGCCTTGATTTGGTCTTACATTTAGCACTGAAACCGTGAGCTAAGAAATTCCCATTGTCTAACCTGACTCATTTCATGGCATTTGCTTGAGCAGCCAAGGAAACTAAAACAGGGCCTGATAGGAAAAGGACAGCTATAGGCAGTTTAACACTGTGGCCAGGTGCGTGGGTGGGGACATCTCCATCCCAGCCCTGGAACTCCTGTGGGCTGGCCGAGGCAACTGCATCCCCACTGAGCTCTTCCCTCCACCCAGCCAGCCTTTCTTGCCCTCCACAAGCCTCCTGCCCCCAACCCTGGCCTTGCTGTTTCCCTGGAAACTAGGCAGCAAAGCCCTCCACAAAATATCCCGGGCCCACTGAGATCTTTGGCTAATGCCCCAAGACGTGAGGGAGGCTGCCCACACTCACTGTCCCGCGTCCTAAACCCCAAAGCACTCGGAGTCACACCTTGAGTCCCCTGTGCAGGCGGCCACTGCTCTGGGCTCACTTCTGGTGCCTGGGCTAAGGGGCTGACCGTCCGGTTTGGCTGCGGTGTCCATCCCTCCCCTGCCCCCTACTCCGCTCTGGCGCCCTGGGCCCCCAAACGGCTGCATTTCCTCTTACTCACAGGTCCTACCCGGGGAATAGCTGTGGCTTACATGGGCTCCCAAAACTTATGACTCATAATTCATAGGAAGGCAGTGGTTGGGTTTGCATTTTCTGTACAGCTGAACTATTTCACTGGCATCCATGCAGGACTGAGGGTAATTTAAATTCAATGAAAAATTATTATGTACGAAGGAAGGAATTTCCTATGGAGATCTCCGCACTCTCCTTCCTCCTCCCCGCACGCCCTCCCCAGTAAGAGGGCATTTTTGAAATGTCAGCATGTCTATATCCCAACATTTTAACATTCCAATGACGAGTTTTGGGTGAAAAACTAAAAATGCAGAATGTTGGTCTTGTTGGGTCTGTTTGGGAACTCTTGTCTGTGTCTGTCTGTCTCTCAGTCTTTCTCATATACACCATTAAGTTCCAAGTTAAAGTGGAAGAAAAGAGTTCCAAGCCACCTTAGCTGAGACCTTGGTGGGCAAAGTCCCATCCTGGGGGTTGGAAGGTTCCAAAAGCTTCTGAAGGGCTCAGACTCACCTCCCCCACACCGTCCACTAACAAGCTGATACATCCTTCCCTTCACTCATCAAGGAAAAAGAAGAGGGTGCAAGCAGCTTTTAAATTTAGTGGTATTACTAAAAAATTAAAATTTCTGGCCCTCAAAGGCTAGACTTGTCATAGAGCAGAGAAGGAAAATAAAGAACCAAGTAGCATGCTACCCCTCGATGTGCTCCCTCCAAGTTACGGCCCCTGTATGGAAAATGCCTGGGTGAGGAACCAAACTAAAACCCCTGCCCGGGGCACCTGCGGGCTTGGCGCTCTAGCCTGGTCAGGATCCCAGAGCTACTGCTGTTTCATTTCACTCCCTGAACTAAGCGTTTCCAGGGTTCTTTTGGAAGCAAAGTGGAACATAGTGTTTCACTGCATTCTGCTGCCAGTTGTCGGCCTTAATAAGAAACATAAGCCTTTGGCAGATCTATGCAAATCACAGGCCAGCCCACCAGAACTGCGCTCACTATTCTTTGAGTTCTAAGTTATTTCCCAAAGAGAATTAAAACAGTTCCACAGGATCTTTCAAAAGCTGACTGTGTGTGTGTATGTTTGGGGTGGGTGGGAGGGTAGTGATGTCAAACTATGGCTGGAAAAATAAAGTGAGGAAAAACTAGAAGTAATGTTTGAATTTTAAATGTGTGTACATGCACAGCTAACAAAAATTTCAGCCCCTGATGGTGGCCTCTTAAATCCCTGCTGGAGGAAGCCATAGTGCCCATATCTTAAAATTTTTACCCAGCAAGTGGCACGGGATCACATAACTGCTTAATACTTTCAAGTAACTTATAGGCAAGGAATGGCAAAGCAATCTGGCCAAAAATTAAACAGGAAAAACTGTCAACCTTGCCAATGTTCATAGAAACACTGGTTAAATACAGTAGTCTTTTATGGCTATTATTAGTACCAAAATAAAATGAACAGTTATAAAGATAAATAGTCTTGGTGAGATTCTTTACAGTCATATATTTTCAGTGGCAGTATAAAGCATAAAACTACTCTGAGATGAATATTTGTTAGTAAATATTTAAAGTCATTAAAATTTTCGTACCCTGGTTTAATAATTTTACTTCTTGAAATTTATTCTCAGGCTATTTTTAAAAAATTCTATTTAAAAAAATCTATTTGCATAAAGATATGTGTCAGAGTTACAATACTACACCCTTAAATAGAAGGGGATTGGACGGGGATAAGAATGAGCCTAAATATCCAGTAATAGAAGAATGATTCAGTAAATTATAATTAACATATTCCCTAGAATACACATAAGGTGGCTATAAAAATACTTCCTATGACAACAATTCTTTTGATAAGTATTTACTGTTCTAGGTGCTGAATATCTAGGGGTGAACTAAACATGCAACATTCAATAATGCAAACAACATGAAAAATGCTTTTTATACCAAATCTTGTGAATTGGGATTATAAACCATGTACAAATTAACTATGTCTATAGCTTGATTAGAACAAGAGAAAAAAGTGGACTTAATTTCTTTTTATGTTGCCATATGCAAAGTTTTTTTTTAAGAGGGTATGGCAATAAGAATTCCTATGTCAAATAAATTCTGTCATATTAAAATTGCCTATACTATCTAGCTGCATAACTGTGGACACATCACAAAAATTCTCCAGATCACATTTTGAGTCCAATGACACAGCTAGATTTCACAAGGTAATCCCAAAGTTCCTTTCAACTCTAAAATACTGTGATTTCCAGGGAAGTTTGCTTGAATAAGATTTTACTTTTGCCACCGTCAAGAAAGGCACATTCCATAGAAACTTCATACAACAAAATTCCCTTTTGGTTTTCACACATGGGACACTTTGGGATCCTGTATTTGTATTTGTGTGTCCCTGACTGGGCCAGTGTCCAGAACTGACCACCAGTGTTCCCTCCAGCCCGGTAACACATGCAGCAACAACCAGGGAGAAGTGAAGTCTATTTCCTCTCCTTTTAGCTTCAAACATGGAATGCAGTGGAAGTGACACTACCAGTTCTGAGCCTGGCCCTTAAGAGGCCTGGCTGCTTCCACTTTTCACTCCCGTGCATCCTCCAGCTGCTGGAGTTCCAGCCATCTCTGCTGAAGTGCTGGACACAGGAGTGGAGCTGGCATGGATGCTGGAGCCCGCTGAGCTCCCAGCTGAAGGCAGCCACAGGGAGCCCCAGCAGGCACCTCATGGAGCAGAAGAGCTGAATGGCTGAGCCCTGCCAGCCCACAGACTCAGGAAACAACAACTTATTAAACCACTACAAGTTTGGGGTGGTTTATCACACAACAAGAAATACATGAGAATTCACTCTACTTCTTTCTCTGTTGTATATAATCTGAAATATGTTCATCCATTCATTTTATCCTGAAGTTTGAATCATTTGGTCTGTTAAGCTTTGCACAAATAAATTCAACTGCTTCTCAGATCAGAAAGGTTTCTGCACAGTTAAATTTACAGGCATGCTAGATGATTGTTGTTATTTTTATTAGCACAGAGATTTAACAAAACACTAGGAAACAATATTTCACCAGAAAATGAGACTATTATTCCAACATTAACTAGTGGTTTGGTTACTAAAGTTTCAGAACCTAAATAAACATGTTGGTTTACTTTTTTTATTCCAGTTCCATTAGGTTTTTATAGTTTTCTATTATGTTCCCCAGTAATAAAATAAGTAATTTCCATTTCTTGTTCATAATTCCATTGCATATTAGCTGTAACAACTGAATTTTTACAAGGTCTGGCATCTTTGCAGACCCTCAAATATATATTTGATCAGGAATATTTGACTGCAATATTTTAATTATATCTTTAAATGCTTTTGTTCTTAAAGGTATCCTACTTTCTTAGGCTATTATGATGACTTAAGTCCAATCTCTCTTTTTTTCTTTCCTTTTTTTTCTTTTTTAACTAGAGCAATTGTAGGTTTCTAGAAAAACTCATGCAGAAAATACAGAATTCCCATATACCAATTCCTTCACAAAGTTTTCACTACCAATCTCTTTTTGAGAAAAAACCCAGTCCAACTTTTAAAAAATCATGAAAATCAATAGGAAAACAGAATATAACATTTAAAAAAAAAAAACACTTTAAAGAAACCTGCTTCTGTAAAGGATGGGAGAATTACTCTCTAATGATACGTATTCCTGCCCGGTTTGTTTTTTATAAAGAAGGATTACTGGGCATAGACCGGTGTGCATGCACAGACTTGCATGTGCACCCACATGGCCTGCTTGGCGGAGCTGAGAAAACCAGAAGTGCACCAGGCTCCGGGCCCCACCTCCACTCCGGCAGGCGCCGTGGCAGTGACACCTCCTCCCTAGCAGCACCAGGCCCTGTCCAGCAGGGCACCTCACCCGAGGCCCAGCGTGAGACTGCACAAGAACTTCACAAGGCAGTTTTAACAGATATTACTGTTTCCGAGGACAACAGGTCCTCTAAGACTTGGCTTGAACAATTCACCAAAAAGAAAGAAGAAAACAAAAAACCATGGGGAAGTGATCACGTGCCTCATATGCACAAAAAAATCTCTACAATATATATTTTCCCTGAAACAATGAAGGAAATCCCAATCAGGCCAGGACACAGGACACAGGACACAGGTATGATTTCGAGGGACAGAGAACAGCCCAACTGCTGTGAACGTTTTGGGAAAGAGAAGGAAGCCTTTGGCAGAGAGCAGAGGCTTGATGCAATCCATGGAAAGGAATGAAGTTATCCCACGGGAAACAGAATTCTAGGAAAAGCTCTGAGAACCATCAGCCAAGGGTTGGACATAATGAGAAGGGGAGAGGTCCATGTTTTCCCAACATGGAAGAAAACCTAACACTGAGTCAGAGAAGCACACACTCTAAAAGAATGAACCAAAGGATGCCAAACGTGGGGCTGGGCTGCGGGAAAAGGTAGAATTTAGAAGACTGCTCAGCAAACTGTCTGGGATACAGGAAACAATGATACGCCAAGGGATCCTATAAAGAAAATAACTTGGTTTCAAAAAGGAGTGGTCCATCCTGGGGATGAGCCTGGACCCGGCATCGTGGGATTGAGAAAATCTTCTTGACCAAAAGGGGGAAGAGACATGAAACAAAATTAAGTTTCAGTGGCTGAGAGATTTCTAATGGAGTTGAGAGGTCACTTTGGTGGACATTCTTATGCACTACATTGATATCCCTTTTCAGTTTTTAGTGTATTGGAATAGCTAGAAGGAAATACCTGAAACTGTCAAACCCAGCAACCTTGATTCGTGAAGACGACTGTGTAACAATGTAGCTTACATGAGGTGACAATGTGATTGTGAAAACCTGTGACTCACACTTCCTTTATCCAATATGTGGATGGATGAGTAGAAAAATGGGGACTAAAACTAAATGAAAAATAGGGTGGTTTGGGGGGATGGAATGATTTGGGTGTTATTTTTTTACTTTTATTTTTTATTCTTATTTTTATTTTTTCTGGTGTAAGGAAAATGTTCAAAAATTGATGGGGGTGATGAATGCATAACTATATGATGGTACTGCGAACAGTTGGACGATTGTGGCATGTGAATATATCTCAATAAAATTGAATTTTTTAAAGAAATAGACATTAGCAAAATAAATAGAATTTTTTCTTGGTAAATTAAAAAAAAAGGAGGGGGGGGTAGTCCAAACCAGACAGTTGCAAAGTCCACCTTCTCTGCTACCTGATAGGCCAGTCTGCACTGACCTGACCCCCCTGTTTACACATGTCACTCTCCCTGTCGAGACTGGTTCAGAGGTCAGGACCAGGTCAAGAATGAAGGGCTTGTCAAGCTAGGAAAATTCTGCAAACTTAACTCTGAACTTCCAACGCTGTCCCTGACGGGAAGAGAGAGAAGACCTGGTCACTGGTCTACTAGTGCCTGAGAGTATTGCTCAAGGGCAAGGAGGAGAATTAAGTAAAGAGGAAGGGAATTAATTTTAATAATTGATGTTAATTAATGATACAAGTAACACTTAGCGCCAATTAAAATCATGTTAACAAGGTTTTGAGAGGGACTTTAATTCACACTCCTGTCGGGAACTCAACCTTCAGAGGAAATGGGTTTTTATGAAGCGAAGATCCCGCGTCTGCCTCTGCTCTGATGCTGGAGCGAGAAAGGTGACATGGTGACACACCCCCTGGTCCATGAGAGGCAGGGAAACCCCTCATTAGTACCCCCAAGACATTCTCCAGACAGCCACCACCCACCAGGGCTCCAAGCCTTGAACGGGCAAGTGGATGGTAAGCTGAGCTCTATGGAAGAATTGTTTTGCCACATGAATCACATGTTGAGATTAGACTGAATCTGTACATATGCTAGGACCAGCATATGCTAGAATTGAGCATTAAGGCAGCCAAAAAATAAATCATCACCACAGAAGCATGATCAGCTTAATGTGATTCGGAAAGAACTGACTTCTCGTTCTTGGGCTACCAGCTAATCTTGGCTCCTGAAATTAAGTCAGCGAAACCTGTCGGCAGCTGGGCCGCCCTTCATTTGCAGGCCAGTGCTGCCCATAAAACCCTGCCACTGATTCTGTTTATAAGATCTGCGTACTCAAAAACGGCACAGAGCCCTACCTCACCAAAAGATACCTTTGTCACAAACCTCCGAGCTTTGTTTTTAAACTGTGGAAATATATCTGTAACACAAAATTTCCCATTTTAACCATTTTTAGGTTCACAATACAGTGGTATTAATTACATTCACAATGTTGTTTTACCATCACCACCACCCATTACCAAAACTTTTTCATCACCCCAAACAGAAATTCTGTACCCATTAAACAGCAATTCTCCATTCCTCCCTCACCCCCGATCCCCCTCCAACCCCTGGTAACCTCTAATCTTTCCGTGTCTATGAATTTCCTGTTCTACATATTTCATATACGTGGAATCATACAGTATTTGTCCTTTTAGCTTCTTTTGCTTAGCATAAGGTTTTCAAGATCCACCCATGCTGCAGCATGTACCAAAACTTCATTCCTTTTCTTGGCTGAATAGTATTCCTCTGTATGGATATACCACAGTTTGTTTATTCATTTATCTGTTGATGGATACTTGGGTTGTTTCCACCTTTTTGCTATTGTGAATGATGCTGCAATGAACACTGTCCTTTGCATTTGAAATGAGTGGCTGTTTTGTTCTCCTGTTGGCTCTGTCATCCCTGGGCCTCCTGTGTTTGACCTTGGTGAGGGTGGAGGGCATAAACTTCCAAGGAAGGGAGCACTTGGAAGTAGGTTGTACAGAACTTGCTCCCATGTGGTTATTTGTCTTAAATGTTATTCAGTCACCTGGAAGATCTGGAAAGCTGTAAACTCATCCGAGACAAAAGACTGTAATCTGACACTTTAATGCAGAGCCCTTGAAAGAGTCATGACAAAATGTAATTTGGTAAAATGTACAAATATTTTAGTTATGAAATATGTTAGTGAAAACTGAAATTCTCTGATTAGGTAGTTAAGTTTTTATGTTTTTTTTTTAAAGTTACAGTATAACTTTGAAATGGATACAAGGAAGGGGTTGAATGTTTAATTCACACCTCCAAAGGCTCCAAATCTCTGTAACCGTTTCCATTTTCCAACAATGCTTTAAAATCCAATAGTTTTGTTTAAAACTTGGCCGTGACTCTACCAGTTATATATATATATATATAATTTTAATTCTCTGTTGCTGACAGTGAAATCTCAGGGCACACATGGTCAAATAGTGGTACAAATTTTCTTGTGTTAAAAAAAATGCATGTGCATTTTATTTTAACATAGCTTAAACAGAATACTGCATTTAAATTTTTGCCATCCCAATAGGGCAAGAGTAGCTTTCACCATGTACAGATGGTAAACACACCTCTCTCTGCCTCTATCTTTTCCTACGAAGAAGAAAATTAAGCATTAACAACATTTCTTAGAATGCCCAGAAGAGAGAAATGGGGAGAGATTGATTGACTGATTTAAGAAATAAGGAGCCCAAATTTGATGTAATTCCATATTTGGAAAAGGGCTTTCATTGAAATTACAGAAAGCATCAGCAGTACACCGCCCCATCGTCAGTATTCTCCACGCCAATGATGGTCACCACCAAACTTCCAGCCCCTGCAAACTGGGAGTCAGCCTTCACTCCTCCCACCCTTAACATCTCACAAAATTTTTCATAACTGTGTTAAAATGATCATTATTAATGAGGACGTACAGTGAAACATGCAGCAAAGGGAAACACATCAAAATATTAACATGGCCATTGTCTTAATATGATGAGATTAGGTGTGAATTTTATATTCTCCTTCACACTTTTCCTATGTTTTCCAAATGTCCTGTAATGAGTTTATAATATTGCTACACTAAGAAAATACATAGACACCCCACTACTGCTAATACCTTATTCAGCTGCTTCACTGTTGCCTTCTTCCATAAGCCTCTCTGTGCTTGGGCCCCTGCTGGTCCCTCCAGCTTGCTGTGCTCACCTGTAAGCCAGGACCTGAGCCACCTGGGACTGTTCACCACTCAGAAAACGCACCACAGCCATCCATCATCTGCTCTAAGACCTAAGACCTTTGCTCACACTGCTTCCTACACTTGGAATGTCCCTGTCCTAGATCCCCCTGGGCCAATGCCTACATGCTCTGTAGATTCAGCTCAAGTCTTACAACTACCATGAGGCCTTCCCAAAGCCCCCGTGCCCCATACTCAACAATCAGAAAAAGTGATTGTTCCGTCTTTGGTGTACCAGAATGTCTTGCACATACTATCATCAAACTGATGTCATTTTGTTTCATCTATTGGTTTATATGCTGTCTGCCCTACTAGACTGTAATAACATTTACTGATTCATTTATTCATTCATTCCACAAATACATCTACTGAGGGTCCACTGGGTGACAGGTACCATTCTAGGCCCTGGGGAAAAAAGCAGTGAACAAAATTCAAGAGCATGCACTTTAGTAGGACTAATAACAAACAAACAAATAAGCAAATATGTAAGATACTAGATGGTAACAAGTGCTATGGAGAAAAAAAAAAAAGGGAGAAAAGGAGCATGCACGTTGGGGAGGGTGGGTAAGATGGTTGCTATTTTAAAAAGGATGTTTGAAGAAGGCCTTTGCAATATGGGAACATCAGAGCAGAGGCCTGAACGAAGTGAAGGAAGTGGGAACAGTAAGCACAAAGTGTCTGAGGCAGAAACAAGTATGTTTAAGGAAGAACAAGGAGCTCAGCGTGGCAGGAACAGGGCAGGCCAAGAGACTAGCAGGACACGGAGCCAGTGGGAGCCACACCACATGCAGTCCTGTAAGTTTTGAAGCTACTTTGACTATAACCCCAGGAAGAAATACATTTTACATGCAAACTCAGCACACACATACATCTCTGATTCCAAAGTAGCATGCCATACTATGTGTCCTGCATTCTTGAATTCTACTCTATTTAATGGTCTTAAATGATGGTCATGATCCTTACACTGATTTCAGGACTCAGGTGACTTCAGGTGACAACTGGTAAATTGAAAAATAGTCTTGTAAGCTATAATAAGAACATCAGCTTTCATTCTGAGCAAGAAGGGGAGCCACTGGAGGGTCAAGACCTGACTTTGGTTTTAAAAGGATCCCCCGGGGGAGGAATGTAGACCCGGCATTGTGGGATGGAGAACATCTTCTTGACCAAAAAAAAGGGGGATGTGAAAGGTAATGAAATAAGCTACAGTGGCAGAGAGATTCCAAAAGGAGCCGAGAGGTCACTCTGGTGGGCACTCTTATGCACACTTTAGACAACCCTTTTCAGGTTCTAGTGAATTGGGGTAGCTGGTGGTAGATACCTGAAACTATCAAACTACAACCCAGAACCCATGAATCTTGAAGACAATTGTATAAAAATGTGGCTTATGAGGCGGGACAGTGGGATTGGGGGGGGCCATGGGGATCACACTCCCCTTTGTCTAGTTTGTGGATGGATGAGTGGAAAGGTGGGGGAAGGAAACAAACAAACAGACAAGGGCGCCCAGGGTTCTTTTTTATTTTAGTTGCTCTTTTTCACTTTAATTATTATTCTAGTTATTTTTGTGTGTGTGGTAATGAGGGTGTCAGGGATTGATTTAGGTGATGAATGTACAACTATGTAATGGTACTGTGAACAATCAAATGTACGATTTGTTTTGTATGACTGCATGGTATGTGAATATATCTCAATAAAATGAAGATTAAAAAAATAATAATAAGACAACAATGAGAAAAAAAAAAAAGGATCCCCCAGGCTGCCTTGTGGAGAAGAGACTCTAAGGTTCAAGGGTAGAAGTGGGGAGACCAGTGAACAGGCTACTGCAGAAATGCAGACGCAGGGAGACAGTTATCGCAGAGCTCTAGGGAATGACTGACTGTAGACGCCCTCACTGGTGCTCCTCAGGACACGTGCTGGTGTTTTTAGGAAGGTCCTCCCAACTCCAGCGGAAACTTTTTTACTGGCTCCTGCTGCTGGCAGTCAGACCATAGTCTTTGGGGGGCTTCACAGTGGAGTGGGGCAGCCTCTGGCAGGTTATTGGTAGAACGACTCAAGACTCAAATAGAAATAGAGCCAGGTACTGTGCATGTTGTATATGAAGAGTGTAGTTCTCATAATAACTCTCAAATGGGGATAGTCATGTTTCATCGAAATCGGGAGACTCAGGTTCAGAATGACTCAGCCATTTCCCAAGGTCAGAATTCAAAACCCAAATAGGCAAAAGAAGCCCAACCTAATCAGTAATCACAGAAACACTTTTTTTTTAAATGAAGGATCATTTCACACCCATTAGATTTACAAATATTTAAAATGTTCAATACCACCAAGTGTTGGCAAGCACAGAGACCTACTCTCGTAAGCCGAGGAAAGGAGTGGCAGTGTAAATTGGTACAACCACAAAGGAGAATGAGTGCTTTGATGATATCTAGTGAAGTTAAAGATGCTGCAATCCAATGGCCCAGAAATTCCACTTCTGGTCTACATTCCAGAGAAATTCCACACCTGTGCACAAGGAGACCTCAGAAGAAAGCTTACGGCAGTTCTGTTTCCAATAGTGTCCATCAACAGGACAATGTATTCATAAATCATGGTACTTTGGTACAACGCAATACAATTCAGCAATTAAAGTGAATTAGAGCCTCATTTATCAACATGGATAAATCTCAAAAACATAATGCTGATTGAAAAAGCAAGTTGGAAAATGTTATTGTATAGCGTTTTTAAAAACTTGCAAAACAATACAATGTACTGGTTATAGTGTACATCTGTAGTAAACATGCAAAAACATGAATGGGAATGAGAAACTCTTGTCTCCAGGACAAGAGGGAGGGAGAGAAGACTGTGGAGAGCACAGGGTTTCAACTACATGCTACTTCTTTTAAAAGCATATGAAACAAACATGGCAAAATGTTATATTATTCTCTCTGCTTTTAAAAATGCTTGCATTATTTCATCATCACCCGTCATCATCAAACATTTAATAATAAACAAAGAAAGACCCAGGTTCTGTTTGTCCCAAGGACCATGCTCTTTCTACACAATCCTGCATTCTTGAGGCCAAAATCGGTATCCACTATGCCTAGAAAACAAACCACTCGACAATGTTTGTTAAATGATGAATGAATGAATGAGCGAACGTGCAGCCATGCAGTTCTTCGCATCGTGGCTTCCCCCATCAAGCTGTCCATTCCCAGAAGGCAGCAATCAGCATTCTCTTCATGTTGGACTCCGTGCCTCCCAGGACCTTCCCGGCACTGAATAATCGGCCCTTCCCTCACACCTGCTCATCCTCCCGTTAGGGGTTGAATTGTGCCCCACAAACTGAAGTCCTAACCCCCAGTCCCTTGTCACACATGTGACCTTATTTGGAAAGATGGAATCAGTTAGATTAAGATGAGGTCACACGGGAGAGGGTGGCCCTTGATTCAATGTGAACAGTGTGCTTATAAGAAGGGAGAGGAGAGGCAGACAGACAGACAGAAGACAGCCATGTGGTGACAGAGGCTGCGATGGAGTGATGCCACGATCCGAGAAGGTCAAGGGTCGCCGGCCACCACTGGAAGCCAGGAGAGGGGCCTGGCACAGACCCTCCCTACAGACTCGGAAGGAGCGAGGCCCTGGCCTCCAGAAGTGTGTGGGGATCAGCTCCTGTTGTTTTAAGCCACCCAGTTTGTAGGAAACTAAGACACTCCCCCCCCCCTCCTATCGAGCAGCTACCCAGAAATCTCTCTCACAAACTGGTTCAAATTCACTGTGGAACAACTGGTCCCAGAGTGGTATCCACCCTGACCCAGCAAGCCCTGTCTAGGGATTATCCTTATCCTAGGGACAAACTGAAACAGTTAAAAGGATACTCATCCAGGTGTTGCATATGGGTGAAAGATTACAGGGAACCCGAGTGCCCCCAAGATAAATTAACCACTATGATCTTTTCAACGGGACACTCTGCTGTTTTAAAAAAAAAATGTGTTAGAGAATAAAATGTAATGGCATGGGGGAAATGTTTTCAATAAGTTACAAAGGAAAAGCAAGATAAACACATATATAGGATTCCTGTTCTACGTGGTATGTTAGCCACACCAAATCACGACCTTGTTACTCGGCTTAATTTTTCATGATAGCTCTTAGGTGAGGATCACAGTAAAGAAGATATTTCAAATGCCTTTTAGAACATGGAAACCAGATGGAGGGAGGCTGCTAATTCCACATAACAGGATGGTAAATCTTATGCCTTCTGTGAGTCAATCTGGCCTCAGGGCAGGTGAGGGTGAGGTGGGAAAGAGGGAGACCCAGTGGAGGGCGATAAGCAGAGTGCTGGGTCCCTAGTCCCCTCCCTCCTCCCCTGGAGACACTGAGCCAGAAGCTCTGAAATCAGACATAGCAGCACAGGGAGGAAAAACAAAGCGATTAAAAAAAAAAAAACTATAGGACCTTCTGCTCCCGTCCTGGATCTCCAAGAGCCACTGTCCATTCCCCCAAACACCTCAGAGATCTGAGGATCTTCTCTGGAGAAGCCAAAGGGCCCCAGAAACAAATCTCCAGGTACACACATTTGTGGGTCCCCAATGAAAAGTCTGGTTCTCCCCACCTGCCCACCCTACAGTGACACCCACCAGGCCCAATCCCACAGTCCTTCCAGTTGGCTGTTTAGTGCTCCTAAATGTGGTCAGCCAAGAATCACAGGATATTTGAGAAAGTTTTCCAGCACAAAGCCAAAACAAATTGTAAAATTGAAAAATTACAGCACAGAAAAAAATGACAAGGATACATACCAAAATGTGAATGGTGGTTACCTCGTAGTGGTGTGGGGTGACGGTCTGTCCACAAATGCACACCAGCTAAGCACCATCAGTTATATCAGAAGCCCTTCCTACTTCCTTCTTATCTCTTTCTTGGCTGCTTTTCAGAAACCACCTGTTTTTCTTCACTCAGCCCTTATCAAAGACTGAAAGTGCCTTCTGAAGAAGCTGCATGTGCATCAACTTCTGGTTGAAAGTCAAATCCATAGATTCTCTCCATAGATCTTAGACATTCCCAAAATATGTACTCTGACACTCTGCTGTGAATGATCCGGCTGGAGATCTTACAGGAAGACTTTTTTGTTTTTAAAATTTTATTGGGTGTAACACATATATAGTATAGAACTTGCCATGTTAATCATTTTTAAGTGTACCATTCAGTGGTGTTAATTCGTTACATTCACAATGCTGTCCTACCATCACCACCATCCACTACCCAAACCTTCTCATCACCCCAAACAGAAACTGCACCCATCAGGCATTAACTCCCAATCCTCCTCACCCCCACCCCCACCCCCCATCCCCTGGTAGCCGCTAATCTACTTTCTGTCTCTATGCTCTTGTCTATTTTAGATATTTCATGAAGTTGAATAGTACAATATTTGTCCTTTTGTGTTTGGCTTATTCCATCGAACATAATGTTTTCAAGATTTATCCATGTTGTAGCATGTGTCAGAACTTCATTCCTTTTGATGGCTGAGTTGTATTTCATTTTGTGCATACACTACATTTTCTTTATGCTTTCATCTGTTGATGGACACTTGGCCGAGTGTGAACAATGCTGTTGTGAGCATTTATGTGTAAGTATCTGAGTCCATGCTTCCCATTCTTTTGAGTATATGCAAGACTGTGTTTGTAAGCTAGTCACTGTACCTGTCAAGTGGCAGAGCCAGTCAACTAACAATCGGGAAGTCGTCTTTGCAGCCTCTCAGGTCCACCGTATCTCCTCTGGGAGGACAGCTATGTTGCAGGTTCGGTGACTATGAGATGGACAACTGAAATAGTGCTCGCATTGCACATCACTGCTAGGAGACTCTGCCTCAGTGCCGGAATTTCAAAAACCTACTGTGCCTCTCTCCTGAATTTGGAAAGTCTGGCAGCAAAATGCCAGCTGGCTATTGTAGAGTTAACAGAATTCCAAAAACAATGGGATGTTTTATTGGTTAATATTTTCCAAATGCTTCAACTCCTCGACTATGAAATTTTCTAGTCACATTTTCTACCTACTTTAAGATTAAGATAATTTTCTTAGAAAACACTATTCATGCCTCTCTTGGATGGTCAATAAATACAGTCTACTTGGTAGAGTACTGGTAGCTTTGTAAAGGAAAAGGGCAGGATGAGAGGAAAATGGAATGAATAGAGCTGAGGAACGGCCAGGGGCTGGGCACTGCAAGGCACATTTCAGAGGTGAAAAAGGCAAGACTGAAAGAGATTAGCAATTTATCCAGCATTACACAGATAACAAGGATGGGAGTGGAGGGTAAACAAAGTACTTGTTTCTATTACAAAGCACCTACTTAAGTTACAGAGACTATTTTAAGTCAGTGACTTCCCCATCTCAGCTAAAATGTTTCACTCATTCAAAGACAGTTATTGAACACTAGACCAATCAGCCACAGAGCTGAGTGAAGTGTGGCCATCTCAGTTATTACTGATAACTGCTCACTAGAGTTACTGTTTCTAGTCCCAGCTGGACCTGAACAGTTGTCCTGGCTTGATGCTGAGTAATATTCTCATTTCTTTGACGGCAAGCAGTGTGCACGAGGGAATATTTACCATTATACCTTATCAAAGCTGAAAATCAGGGTCTGCTAATTCCAAAATCTATGGGAAGAGTCCAATTTCTTATAGACAAGATCTAAAGCTTAGGCAGGAAAGGCTATAGTCTGGTTGTTTGGAAGGCTGCATCCAAGAAGGATGTAAGGTTTACAGAAGTCCTAACCCTGGAAGAAATGCTGTGTTTTTTTAAAGCTCCTAACAGAGTTCCATTTTACTGATGTCCCTTTCACATTTGCATTGGAATGTTCTCTTCATTTTCTCTCTGAAATGTCGAATTTTTCTTGTTCGCTCATCAAACGTGCTTTGATCATTTAAAAATGAAATAGGAAGTGGGATTAAAATGTCAAACAGCTAAAAGAAAAATAGTTAAAAGAAAACTCTTACAAATAACAAGAACAGGATGATATGAACTCTGCGATATGGGAAAAATATCCCCGGTTGCTGCCTTCGTCACCACTCCCCAGATGGGAAGAGCTGGCTCTGACGACCCCACAGCCTTCCTTCTTACTTATTCTCTCACAGACAAGGGAGAACAACAGAGGACAATCTGCAACTCAACCATCTGTGCTCTGGGGTCAAATGATCTATTCGAACCAAATTCCAATATGAAAACACACTAGCCAAAGACATTAATAACATAGTTTATTAAAATAAACAAAAAAGGGGCTAACCTTAACCCTGAAAACATTATGTTAAGTGAAATAAAGCAGACACCAAAGGACAAATACTGTATGATTCCACTTATATGCAATTTCTAGAATAAGCAAATTCATAGAGACAGAAGTAGATTAGAGGTACCAGGGGCTGGAGAAAGGGGAGTAGGGGAAGAGATGGGGAGTTACTGCTTAATGGGTACAGGGTTTCTGTTTTGGGGGTCATAAAAAGTTTGGGTAATAGATGATGGGGATGGTAGCACGATATTGTTTTACCACTGAAGTGTACCCTGAAAACTGGTTAAAATGGTACAGTGTTACATAGATGCCACCACAATTAAAATTTTAAAAAGAAAAAATATAAAAGCTAATATCCACTGACGTAATGGTTTGGCTTAGCTAAATACTGAAGTCTGAATAAGGCACAGTCTTTGGTAAGGGATGACTATGAAGGAAGCCTTTTTGGATGGAAAGTAAATGCTTACCATTTATTAGAGAATTACAGACCAGGAAGGGTTTACTCTCACTCTGTAAAGTGTGTGAAAATGCTCAGGTGACGTGCCCGCAGCACCCTGGCTGCACAGACCTCCGTCACAGGCTCGGAAGGGCCCTCACCATCAGCCCAACAACCAGACAAGTTTTGCTGATTTCACAGAGCTGGAAAGGTCTGTGTCTGCAGCCAGCACTGCTGCCGCCAGCCTTGAAGTCCAATTTGAGCAACAAAAATAAACATCACAGGGCCGAGGAAGGAAGGAATACATATGATACTTAAAAAAAGGGGGGAAAATAAAGGATGTTTATTGAGTAGTTTAAGTTTACAGATTCAACCAAATGAAAAATCCTTTCCCAGAAATTCACAAATAACGTATAGCATTCCAGCTGGGAAAAATCTAAACTATTCTAAGATCTTGCCCATTTTATGACAAGTCAGGTGGTTTTGAGCAAAGGTACTGAAAATGTATTTGTTGGCTGATTGATGACCATTGACTAAACTCCAGGAAGTTAGACCATGCCCATTATTATTATTATTATTATTATTATTATTATTATTATTATTAGCATCACCATATCCCCAGGGCCTGATACAGAGTCTGGCAGACTGCAGGCACTCTATAGTACATGCTGAATCAACATGGATTAAGGATTCCTTCTGAGTTTCAAATGTACAGTGTTCTCAAGTAAAACTGTGTTAACCCTCTTGGCCCAGTAATACTTAGATTACTACTGCAATGTGCTATACTGCCGTTTGCCAAGAACGGTTTACTACCACATTTCCGGGCTCTTCTCCCATCATCAAATTCATCTCCCCGAGGGCTCGGGCACCATCCCTGGCAGCACAGTCCAGATCACCGCCCAGTCGGCGGAGCAGCCAGTGAGCGGATTTAAGGAAGGAAAGGCTTCCTCGTGTGTCTGTCCGTGCTCTGTTGTGTGCAGTTCTGCAGCTGCTGTCAGGATCCTGTCCTGGGGGAGGCCCCCCGTTTTGAACATTTATCTCTTAGTTTCTGGGGCACAGGAGGGACCGGGACTTGGCCGGGACCCAGATCTTATTCTCTCATGGCACAATTTCTGAGACATATTGTGGAGAAGTGAATCGTGTCCCCCTTGAAGACACGTTCAAGCCCTCACCCCGATCCTGCGGGTGTGACCTCATCTGAAGCCAAACTGAACGAGGGTGGGCTTTACTCCAATGCGGCTGAAGTCCTTATAAACAGGAAATTCAGACATGGTCAATTACGAGGAGCCAGAGTGGAGAGAGAGATCACCAGGTGATGGGGCAGAAAAGCATCTACAAGCCAAGGAGCCCCAAGGATTGCCAGCAAGCCGCCACCCAAACGCTACAGGCTCAGGGAGAAAGTCTGGCCTATGGATGCCTTGATGTTGGACTTTTAGCCCCCAAACTGTGAGCCAATAAGTGCCTGTTGTTTGTGCCAACCCACTGTGTGGTATTTATCATAGCAGCCCCGGCAAAAAAGACAGGTATTGAAGAAAACATCCATAGAGAATTCAGAACAGTTAACCCAGGCCTGTATTATACACACGAGCTCACCTAAAACCCAAATAAAGCATTTTCATAAACTTAAGCAAATTCCATTATTGGGAGACAAGCAAAATATCTTTGGCTTCACTAATGTCCTACTTAAAATTTCTTTCCATAGGTAGGTCTTATAAATAGGATTCTGGGAATTGTCAAAAATTATTTTCATTTTGTATAACCAGCAGTTTGCAAAAAGCTCCATTTCCCTTTTTATACCAGCTTTCCTTTAAAAATGGCCAGGAAAAAAGTTCTTTTTTCCCCATTTCAGCCCCATCCTACATTTAGAAAACAGTGGTAACATGCTGCAAATACTATGGTGTGGGTAGCAAGCTCTCAAGAGACAGCGAAGACTAAATGCTTCTCATCAACAGCAAGAGAGCAGTCAGCCGGAAAACCTCACATTTACAAACCCCAAGAAACGTTTGAAGCAATTCCCTTCACCCCAGGAGCCCTCAACTGACTTCCAGATTCCTAAAGATGAGGAAAATCAGGACAAAGGAGAACACCTTGAACATGCCGTAGATCTCCCTCTGTTCTCCGACACAAGGCCAACTACGGTACCAAATTACTTACGAGAAAAAACATGCCTAACACGTCTTCCATGAAGGAAACCAATATGGCAAAACTGAAAGCAGATTCCTCTTCCCCCCAATTTTTAAGGACTGTAGAGCCTCCAAGGGGTTACAGGAGTGGGCAAAGAGATTACGAGGAAAGCCCTCAACCAAGTGCCTGGCCCTTGGATGGCAGCTATCGGGATCATATAAAAGGCTGAGCTCTTGCCCCACCCATCCCCACTTGCAGAAAAAATAAGGATTCTATCTAGAGCTGTGTTTTATTAATACTTTTTTGCTATAACCCACTATTACATAAAATCAACAACTATAATTGTTCACATGTGAGGCAATTTTATTTCCCTGTTACATGCAAACCATAGGATGGATGATTTGATCCACACATGAACCTCACTCTGCAGTTGGAAAAACCCTCTTCTAAAGGATACTTGCAAGCTGTCAGTAACCAACGCCTTCCCCTAGAAAGGAAACTCCTTTCTTCATATTAATAATGTGAGGCTTTTGAAAATTCTACCCCTTCAATTAGGTGCCATGATCCTCTTTTTCTCCTCTAAATTTAAAGCTACTGTGTAGAAGAAGGGGGAAATTTTAAGTCAATTTCGTTGCACTCTTCTGGCTGGATTTCACTTGACAGCCACAGCTCTCCAAAGCCCCTTAGGAACAACGGAACATTTAGGGCCTACCCCCTTCAATAACATGGGATCAACAGTTTCGACCCTAAGAACTTTTTAGGTTAATAGAGACATAAATTGACAGGTCAAAGAGGTCTCTAAATCCTGAGGCTCCCTCGGGCATGTGAATTCAACTGGAAAGCATTCATTTAAAAACTACTCTTGATGGAAATAAACGAAGTTATATTTCTCCTCAATTTGGAACAGACTCTCCCATCCACAGCATTTGTTAAATGTGGGGTGTAGGGTTAGGTCTGCAAATGATACTGAAGGAATCAAATGCAAATGATACTATCAATTGCTGAAATAAGGCATAGACATTGAAAATGAAACTAATGCCACAGGCAAATGGAAGGACCTTCTGACAAGAGCAAATAGTAAATGTTATTTTGACTTCCATCACCCAACAGTGACACAGTGTCCCAAATCAATACATGTAAAGCCTACTGAGCCCCTCTTTGTGACTATTTTTTCCTGTCCAGTCTTCCTCAGCCACTCTCTAACCTGCCTTTTCCTATAAGTTGCCCAGGAGCTAAGACTTCCTGGACTTGCATCAACCTCCTTCTAACCATGTGATCCACAGGAAATTCCTTAATCACTCTGTGCCTTGGTTTTCCCATCTGTGGAATAGGTTTAATAAAGTACCCAAGCACTTAAGACAGTGCCTGGTATACAGTAGTTACCTAACAAATATTTGCTATTATAGTCACAACATAAACCTATAAGATTATTTTTTAATTGAATTGTGCATGCTAAATCATCTATGTGTTACCTGCTGTGTACTCAACTGAGAAAAAAGAGGGTGTTAGGTAATAAGACTGTATTTTTAGTTCGCAAGACCTTGCTTCTCCTTACTATGGAATGTGAAGTAAACAGTCACCACTAATTTCTCTCAAACAAAGCTAGATGGTCACTGCTGTGCTTAAAACAAGGTACCCCTGGACGTACCTTGGTTAACACGTCCAGTACGCTGACTCTACTCTGCACCTGCCTCCAACCTGGAGGACCCAGCATGGGAACTGCTGCTGAAAGGATAATGGCTCTTCTCCCTCAGGAAGAGTGCTGCTATAAAACACAGTATTTCCACCACGCTACTGGGACAGAAACCAGCACCTCCCATAACAGGCAACTCCTTTCATAGCTGCGAACCTCACAAAGACCTGGCCATTCCCTCCTTTCATGTGGTCAGTGCATAACCACCAACTCCATCACCCTGAGCTACCTTTCAAACCACTCTCCTTACAGTGTCCGCAGCCGGATCGCCTGCGCAGCCTCTGTTCACACACACGCAGCTGGTGATCCTTAAGGCACACATCCATAGTGGAGAAGGTGTCCCCAGTCTTCAAAAACTAGAAGGTATTTCTTGATATGATGTCTGGGATTTATTTTAAAGCAGTTTGGGAGGCAGGGAAATGGGTGGGACTATGAATGAATTGGTAATTGTGGAAGCTGGGAACTGAGTGCATGAGAATTCATTATTTTATTCTATGTTGGAATGTGTTTAACATTTTCCATAATTAAATGTTTTTTTAAAAGGCATTTCTGACAGGCACATTTAAGCTTCCAGAGAAAACAAAACTCTTTTCCAAGTTCTTATTCCAATATGCTTAAATTTAACTCTTCACATCTCCACTCTTCTAGCCATCATTGGTGGAAGCTGCCTAAGACTCAGCTCGGGCGCCCGCAACCTCCGGCAGGTCCCCTCCTCCCACCACACACCCTTCAGAGCGCCCACCGCTCGTCCTCCTCCACGGAGCTCCAAGTGCCGTCCGCAGGGCCGGAGAGGTTGGTTTGGGTACAAAGTAGCAAAAGGGGTAAAAAAAAAAAAAAACAAAAATCAAAAAAACTCAAACAAACAAACAAACAACCCTCAGATTTTTTAGGCCTACAAACTATTCTAACAGGAAAGAAATAAAAAATTGTACTCAGACTAAATTTTGCCACACTTTCTTCCTCAAAGCAGAGAGCTGATTTTCATTTGAAATACTAGACGGACAGTGGTAAAGGGTAGTGGGCCAAGGCAATGAGGGGAGAAGGTGAAAGAGTGGATGCTCATCCAGGGGCTTCTCAACTTGATGAGGCGCTTTAAAAAACACCAATGCCCAGACCCCAGACCATTAGTTTGGAAGCTCCGAGCTCGTGTGTGGGATCCTGTGTGTGCATCCCTGAAGCAATCCGTGGAGTCTAACATGCTGTCAGTCAGGCCTGAGAACCGTGGCTCCAGCCCTTGACTTTACCTTGACATTCTTGACTCCCCCAAAAGACCCCCTTACCTTTTCTCTACCACTGACTCTGGAAGCCCCAAATCCCAAACATCTCATCTGCAAATTGCTCTGCTAGAAAGTTTTTCCTTGTATTATGCCAAAAATCTGTTCATGTGGCCCTCCCACCAACTGAACTTAGTTCCGATCATACAAAATAATGTTGTACCCCTTCCCAACCATCTGAAGGGATGACGAGAGCTACACTAAAGTCAGAGGAAAGCTTTTTCCTTCACTGTCTCAGTCAGGTGTCCTGCATTTCCTACCTGAGTCAGAGAAATAATGAATAGACAAGCAAGGAACAGGAAAGGGGGATACGCAGACGCCAACGCATAAAGTCAATTTAGATAAGAAAGTGGGGGGTTTCATTTATGTGTTTTTGAGAAACCCAAGTGGATCTAAACAGAGAGCTATTTACCCACTGAGAGAGAATAAAAGATCCTCTTTATGTTCACAGAGGGATTTTCCAGATACTCTCTTGGAGAAAAAAGGTACAATGCCCGGCTTTAAATGAAATAATCACCTCTTCTGGAACACGTCTATTATCTTGATCAGATATAAAAGAATAAGGAATAAAAATTTCCCTTTCCACTCTTCCCCTGGACGCTTTCCCAGTGGCTGGTTTTATATATAACACCCCCCCCCCCAACCTGAGTGTTTGTCATCTCTGGCGTTAGCGAAGGCAGGTGGCAGTGGGACTTACAGGAAGGATGGGGAGTTTCTGGAAGGGAAGAAAAGTCCCCAGCATTTCTCCAGGCCAGGACTGCAATCTCTGCGCTGCTCCTGGACAGGACTGCCCCAGCCAGCAGGGCCGCTCCGCTCGGCCACCTCCTCTCCCTCAGGTGAGCAGGGTGCTCTGCGGGTCGAAGGCTGGGATTTCAATTCCATCAGATCCCACTTTTCCCACTGAGTCAACTGGACCAACGCTACCACACAGGGCTCCAAAGGGACCCAGAGCTACAGAACCAGTTTCCATACGCGGGGGGCAAGCACGACAGCTTCTATTTGTTAAGGGAAACTAAAAACCCAAGTTTCCACGTGAAAGCTCCTGATCTTTAAAAGTGGCAAAAAAGTTAAAAAAACAAAAACTTATAAGGCACTATGTGGGTGGGTCAAATAAAATACGACTGCAAGAGAGATGCTCCCTCAGGCTTCTGGCGGGGCCCTGCTTCATGCAGACTGAACCCGAGGGCGATGGGCAGCCCAGGAAGCCGATGGCACTCAATGGGCTTTGGATTTCCTGTAGTTGGAACGCGAATTCATTCAAAAACCATCTGTTCAGCCTAGCCAAGGCTATTAGGTAATGAACTGACATCCTAACGAGAACATTTAGTTCCTGAGTCCTCTGACAATGAGGATCAACAATGGACCCAGATCTTAGAATTCCAAAAGGATGGGGGAGGAAGGGGCCCAAGTAACAGCACATTTTGTGCTATTGGCTAAGAGGGAAAAAAGCATCAGGAGACTTGGTAAAACAATACCACAGGCATCCTGGCATCTGTGACAGAGGGTCCCCCCAGGGAACTTACAGAACTTTACAGTGAAAAGCTAGTGAAACTGTGAAAAACAAAGCATCATTTTGAAAAATGACAAGTATGGGTTTAAACACAGGAAAAAAAAAAACTGGAATATGGAAAGAGGAAGCAACTTATGAAATGACAAACCTACTGCCTCTAATACAAATCAAAATGCTGATGAGATCACAAAACAATGATTTTAGGGTTCCAGTTAATGTTCCCACATGATGTTTCTGTAAACCTACAACTGCACTAATAAAAAATAAAATTTTAAAAATGTTAATGTTACAAAAAAAAAAGATCAACAGTGGTTGTCTTTGAGTGGTAAGATTCTCATTGCTTTTATTTTCCTCATGTAGAGTTCCTAAAATATTCTACAATGAACATATGTTGCCATTTTAATAATAACAATAACACATGATAATGAATTACAATAAAATGATAAAAGCTACCTTTTCTAAGTTGGCTGAACTTTTAGGGAGGACTATTTTAGCGCAAGCAGATCTGGGCAGGGAATATCTAAATGTTTAAGAACCACCACTTTGGGGAGCGTTTCCATTAGCAAGTGGAGGGATTGATGATGATTTTATCCCTACTGTCCAATAGAAACATAATGCAAGCCATATATATAATTTTAGATTTTCTCATAGCCGTATTTAAAAAGAAACAAGGGAAATTAATTTTAATGTTATTGAACCCAATTTATCCAAATATTATCATTTCAACATGTAATCAATATTTTAAAATATTGAGATATCTTCATTCTCTCTTCAAAATCGGGTGTTTATTTTCTACTCCAACACATCTCACCTTGGATGAGCCACATGTGAAATGTTCAGCAGCCACATGCAGCTCAGAACCCCCAGGTTGCAACAAGCAGGATAGGAAGCACAAGCTGTGTTCGCCATCCATTGGCATTTATGCACAATCTAGTAGACCAGGAGCTTCGGAACTAACATTTTGCTTTTAGATTCATGGGTTTTAATTCGTTTAATAGGTTATTCTCAATTATAATCAATCTTCCTTTTTAAGGCTAACCTCATAGGTATTAGTCCCAATGAGTTTTTTTAACCAACTTTAAAGCGGTATAATTTATGTAAGCTGGTGAAAGTTTCCGTTGGCGTCTGTGGGGCATCGGGCATGGGCACCATTCACAGGAAGACACGTGAAGGGTTTCTTCAGAAGAAAGGTTCCAAGATTAGTGGAACCATCGTGTTCAATAACTCTACCTTCTGGTCTTCCTCCAGACAGGATTGTTTAGGTGTTTATTCATGTCAACTGAGGTTAACATACCATGACTCCGTCTGCTTTCCATTAGCTCTGAACTCAAAATTATTGCCCAAGACATGGTCAAGTTTGGAACTGACATTGTGCACATCATCTGGAGTGCTAATAACCCTACACTGGTTGGCTGGTTCATATAGGCAGGGTCTCCCACCCTCTGCAGAGGAAGGCTATTGTAAATTGTTGAATGTTCAATTTCTAAAATACAGAAAAACTATTAACTTTTGTTTTTTGCATATTGAACTTGTATCCTGTGATCATGTTAAATGATTATAGGAAGTTATTAGTTCTAGTAGCATTTTAATAAATTCCTTAGTATTTTATACAAAAAGGATCATATCAATTGCAAATAAAGACAGTTTTACTTGTTTTCCAACTTGTGTACTTTTATTTCTTTTTTTTGCCCCATTGCACTGGCTAAGACCGCTGACAGAAGTAGACATCCATACTTTAGTACTAGGTTTAAAGGCAAGGTATTGTGTTTTTCATCTTTAAATGAAAACAATGAATAAACTCCCTTTTTTCTAGCTTCCCAAAGATGGCCCTTAGATAACTGATTTTTAGATGTGTTTTCTTTTCTAAAATACTCAAAGCTATAAATTTCTTTCTAAGTGCCACTTTAATAGAACCTCCCAAATTTTGATGTTTTGGTTTTTTATTTACATCAAAATATTTTATAATTTTATGCGTGATTTCTCCTTTGACTTAGGAGTTACTTAGAAGTGAGTTGTTTAATATCCAAATATTTGGAGCTTTTACAGATTTTTATTGTTGCTTTATTAATTAAATTCATTGTGGTAAGAGAACATATTCTCTTTGAAAATCTACTGAGACTTGCTCAATATCTTAACAGATGGTCTGTTTTAGTGAATATTCTAAGTGCATTTGAAAAGAATGTATTCTGCAGTTATCGAATGTGGTGTTTTGTGGATGTTAATCAAGTTAAAGTGGTTGATAATGTCATCCAAGTTTCCTATATTTTTACTGATAGTGTGCCTACTTATTTTATCAATTATTGAGAGTCAAAATCTTCAAAGATAGTGAATTTGCATATTTCTTATATTACTTTTTCCTTTATATATTGTGAAATTCTGTTATTAAGCACATACTTCCTATTAAATCTACTTGATATATTTACCCTTTAATTGTAAGGCTTTTTGTCTTGAGTAGTTAATACTCCTTATCTTGAAGGGTATTGTCTGATATTACTGTCACTACATTTACTTTATGCTTACTATTTGCATGATACATCTTTTTGTCATTATTGTTTTGAATGTTCTTCTGCTCTTTTCCCTATTTTCAGATATACTGGACCACTTGATATTGCCCCACAGATCTCTAAGATTCTGTTTATTTCTCATTTTTTTTCCCTCTGCATTTTGGATTGGGTAATTTCTATTGATCTATGTTTAAGTTTACTGATTCTTTCTGTTGCCATCCTTAATCTTACACTGAGTCCATCTAATCTTTTTATTTCAGTTATTGTACTGTTCAGCTTAGAATTTCCATATTTGTAGTTTCTATTTCTCTGTTCAGATTTCCTATCTGTGCATTCATTAATACCATATTTTCTTTTCATTCTTCTAACGTATTTTCCTTTCATTCTTTGAACATATTCGTAAAAGCTCTTCTAATTCTTTGCTAAAACTAACATCTGGTTCTGCTTGGAGGTGGTTTCTAATTGCCTGCCTTTTTTCCTGAAGATCATACTTCCCTTTTTCTTTATATAAGCATTAATTTTTGCTTAAAAAACTGGACTGTAGTGACACTGGATTCTGTTGGGTTCTGAGGTTATTTGTTTTTCTTGTGGCAGTTAACTTGACTGGGTTCAAACTGGCATGAGGAGCTGATATCTCTGCTCTCTTCTTGTGGCTTCCCATTTTTAAACCTGGCACTCAAGTGGTGCTATCCCCTGTGCCTTTCCCTCATGTAATTTGGTGGTCAGCCAGGGATATGAGGAGAACTGGGGTTCACCCTTCCTATGATTTCCTTGCTTCCACCATCCTCACCACCAATTTCAGCTGCTGCATGTTTCAGGCTCTGTCCTCTGACATGTGAAGCCCATAAGCATTCAGCTTTCTGCCACCTAAGTTGCAAACATGGTTGAGAAAAGCATTTGGTTTAGAAAAGCAGCAAACTCAAAAGTCTGGCCTCACATAGCTCTATCTTCAGGGGGATATTTCTCTCTGGTCTTTGCCTGTCTTTTCCTTGGGATCTCCAATGCACATTCATAGTTTAGCTGTCAGTCAGGGATTTGACAGAGTTTACACTCAGAATTTGAGCCCCACTCCTGCAATTCTCTCACTGTCTGGATTGCGGGTGTCTGAGCTTGTACCTCGGCTTGCCAGGCCTGGGCCAGGGGACCTGATATCACCCCCTGGGGAGGGTAGTAGGTACGGGCGTGAGTGCCCTCTGCAGCCCCCCCGAGCCTGGGGAGCGAGGTCAAGGCAGCTCCCTTTTCCTCACCCAAAATGCCACTGGCAGGGGAGGCTTGCCGGAGGAAACCGCCTTTCTCCCAACTGCCCTTTCCCCACTTCCTTATCTTACCCACTCACTCCCTGGTGCCAAGGCCACTCCTGCCACCGCCAGCGCGCATGCCCGTGGCCAGAACAACCCCCGCCCCCGCTGCAACGGTTCCGGCGTTCTCTCAGAACCAATCCTAGCCCCTATCCCTTCAATATTGCCATTTAAGGCTACTTCACCTCCTTTCCAGCCCTGCCCTTCTTACCAGCCTATATAACCTGTAATCACCCCTGAATAAATCTCTTTGGCGCATACTCCTACTGGATGAAGAATGTCTTGTCCCTATCGCCGCCCTCCTTGCACGCCTCTCGCCGAGGACCCTGGCCACGTCCTCCGCCTCGCCCTCGCCTCCGGGAAAGAGCCCCCGCCGCCGGTACCCCTTGAGCAGCCCCGAGAGCTGAGGGCTCGGCTACCGGCCGCCTCTCCCCCTAGAAGTAGTAACCGCGACCGCAACTGGTGCCCCGTGTGAGGAACGTCTCCCCACAACAGTTCAGCAGGTCGATCGCTCGCCCGGACGCCCCTCCAGCTCCCCGTTTCCTCGCCTGCAAGGTAGGGCCGCCTCTCCTTCGCCGCTTCTGGAGCCGTGGGAGGTTCCCTGCTCCGAAGCCGCTCATCCCTTCCCCCACGCTCTCTTCATCCAGTAGGAACTCCTCCCTTCCCCCCACGCTCTCTGCGTCCTCTTGTATGCGCACTTCTATGACCCCCGTTCCTCCTAACACTCTCCCTCTTCCCCTCCATTTCTTTGCTGTAGTTCTTTGTATCTTTATTTCTTCATTTGGTGCTGTGTGCCTCTTTGCAACCGCCCCCCCCTGACTGCTCTCGTTGCCAAAGGGCACTGCTTTCCGCTCTCGCCGTCTCCTTCGGCCTTGCAGCCACAGCTTATCTCATTCTCTCTGCTCGGTAATCAACTCCTCCTCCTCCTCCCTGCCAGCCGGCCGGCCCGGCTCGGGAGCAACCCCCCCCTCTTCCCCCCTCAGCTATGGGCAATCGTATATCTACATGTCAGGCACCTCAAGTTCGTGCTCTAGCGGGTCTCCTAGACACGCATCGCTGCAAAGTGTCTGTCCGGCAGCTGCAGGTGTACTGGGACCTCCTGCTGCCTTTTAACCCATGGCTCACCACTTGCCATCTTTGGGACCCTGTTACTTATGATCGTCTTATTGATCGAGTCACTAATGCCATGGAACATGAGAGCAAGCGCTTCCCTCCCGGCTTGCTCCCCACCTTGATAACCATCCGCTCCTGCCTTCAAGGCTCCCTCCCCCCTGATCGAGGCCTCGTTAAATCCAAGGAGGCCCTATCAACCCAGCCAACAGATTCAGATAGCGATACTAATTCAAATCATGACTCAGACACGGAGTCCTTAGTCGAGCAGATTAACACCGCGCTCGAGGTGACTCCCAAAAAGCAAAATAACACTGCGCCACGCCAAGATGGCGAACTTCCTCCTTCTTCTTCCATCGAGGGGAGGAAATGCTCCGGCGATGACATCAGCCCTAAGCTGAGCCGGAAACCACATACGCTTTACCCAGCCCTTTCACAGGGCGGAGTTAGTCCACCATCTTATGCCTTGGGCCCCACCCTTTCACAGGGCGGGGCTGATCCACCATCTTGTGTCTTAGCCACGCCCACCGCGCCGCCATCTTGCGACGCTTGGGGCCTCCCACTCCCACCTCCCCCTTCGGCGAGCTCCCCCTCGGAGCCGCTACCGGCAGTTACCGCCGCTCCTCCCACCCCACCGACTAACAACCCCTGGCTGCCTTCTACACCTCAAGGCAACCCTTGGGGCAACGCTCCCCCTACCTCCACTCCCGCTCCAAGCCTTCTGCAAGCGCGTCCTCCTTTCTCTCGTGCTTTTCGCTGCTTTCCTCTTAACCTTGCCCCCACCCCACAGAAACCGTATGACTGGTATCCCATTGACTCAGATACTATCAAGCAGCTTCGCAGGGCCGTCAAGGAGGACGGGTTAGGTAGCCCATACGCTTCCCAAATACTGCAGGATCTCGGCATGGACTATTGCATCCCCCAAGACTGGGCCTCGCTTGCCCGTTCCATTCTTAACCCCGGTCAGTTTGTTGACTGGCGTGCTCACTTCCAGGCGAAAGCAGCTCAGCAAAGTGAGCAAGACGCAGCCCTTGGAGTCTATCATCCCCCTGAAGCCTATTTGGGCACTGGAGCATTTCTAAATGCGTCTGCTTATATTAATGTCCCTGCCACCTTCTGGACTGTCCTCAGAGGCATCGCCTTACAAGCGTTTGCCAATTGCTCTGCCTGTCGGCCTAATAAATTCACCAAGCTCTTCCAGGAGCCGAGTAAGCCTTTCGCCACCTTTGTCTCCAGAGTCGAAGAAACCTGCGCTCAAAAGGTAAGTGATCCCCAGGCCCAATATTACATGTGCCCATCCTCAAATCCTGGAAAATCGTACTGTAATTCCCCCAACGAGTACTACTGTGCATACTGGGGGTGTGAAACATTAGCCACTAATTGGAAGCCTCCTGTTCCTAATCATTTCCTTACCTTAAAATGGACCCCTACAGGGTGCAAACTCCCTACTGTTAACTGGCTCGGCCAAGAAAGTAAGAAATCCTGCACACATCTTAATCTTACAGTGCAGCTCCCCATTAATCCCTCCTGGTTACTCGGTCAAACTTGAGGCTTCAGAATCTATGAAAAAGGAGCCGACCGAAAATCACTTATTCTAATAAAAAAGGAGGCTGTATACCAACCAGGCCAAAATACTGCATTAAGAACACCCTCTGGCATAAGTCCCAATAAAGTCATTAACCCTCTTTTTCCACAGCCCTCCAGCCGCACTTCAAGTACAAGCAGCGCATCCGGAAACCGCACCTCAGCTACAAACAGCGCATCGCCAACCCCACCACCCCAACCTTTTCTACCCCACTCTCGCTACTCCTCTCACTACTCTTCTCCCCTCCTCAGCCTCATCCAAGCCGCCTTTGCCTCAGTAAACTCCTCCAACCCCAATTTTACCTCATCCTGCTGGCTCTGCCTCTCCACCTCTTCCTCTCTATACGAGCCCGTTGCCTCCAATCTCTCCTTTTCAGAAAGCACAGAAAACAGCCCCTTGGAATGCAATTGGAATACCTCTGCCGTCCCCCTAACCTTTCATTCAGTCTCCTATACGGGAAAGTGCGTCCGCCCTCGCTCCAGGAACTCTCCCGACCTCACTGCCTGTGCCAGCTATTCATCTCCCAGCAGCTCTGCCAAATTTCTCATTCCTCATAACTCCTCCCAATGGCTCTGTTCCTCTACAGGACTTACCCCCTGTCTCAGCACGAATGTCATCAATGAATATAAAGAAACTTGCCTCCTAATTGTCCTTATCCCTAGGGTCTTATACCACAGCGAAGAAGACTTCTTCCTCCGTCTAAAAAAAACTGCAGCTCCTACCCCACTGCTTTTCTTGGCCCCTTATTAATAATTATTCTAGCTCTCATCTTAGGACCCTGCCTCATCCGCAAAATTGTCCAGCTTGTTAGAAAACAAACAGATGCCATTTTTTCCTCGTTCGTGCAAATCCAGTATCAGCGACTCGCCACCTCTGACGCCCCCCACTCCAAGATGACAGCCAACCCTCCGCGACCTCAACGCCACCGGTCGACTCGCCAACCGCGAGACCCTTCTCAATTACCTGAACATCGTTCTCACCTCGAGTTCCAGCTTCTCTGAACCCCTGAACTTTAAACCCCTCACCTTCTCCCAGCCCGCTGCAGCGAAGCCATTGTCAAGCGCCCGGGCACCACACCAACACTGAGCTCCAGCCTCGCTGAGCCACCGTCAACCCCTTTTTCCCTTCCCTGACCTCCCCCTTCCCTCACCCTTAGCGGGCCTCTCCGGTAAAGCCTCTTCCTCTAATTAGAAAAGAAAGGGGAATTGCGGGTGTCTGAGCTTGTACCTCGGCTTGCCAGGCCTGGGCCAGGGGACCTGATATCACCCCCTGGGGAGGGTAGTAGGTACGGGCGTGAGTGCCCTCTGCAGCCCCCCCGAGCCTGGGGAGCGAGGTCAAGGCAGCTCCCTTTTCCTCACCCAAAATGCCACTGGCAGGGGAGGCTTGCCGGAGGAAACCGCCTTTCTCCCAACTGCCCTTTCCCCACTTCCTTATCTTACCCACTCACTCCCTGGTGCCAAGGCCACTCCTGCCACCGCCAGCGCGCATGCCCGTGGCCAGAACAACCCCCGCCCCGCTGCAAACGGTTCCGGCGTTCTCTCAGAACCAATCCTAGCCCCTATCCCTTCAATATTGCCATTTAAGGCTACTTCACCTCCTTTCCAGCCCTGCCCTTCTTACCAGCCTATATAACCTGTAATCACCCCTGAATAAATCTCTTTGGCGCATACTCCTACTGGATGAAGAATGTCTTGTCCCTATCGCCGCCCTCCTTGCACGCCTCTCGCCGAGGACCCTGGCCACGTCCTCCGCCTCGCCCTCGCCTCCGGGAAAGAGCCCCCGCCGCCGGTACCCCTTGAGCAGCCCCGAGAGCTGAGGGCTCGGCTACCGGCCGCCTCTCCCCCTAGAAGTAGTAACCGCGACCGCACTGGATTTCCCCTTTACATTTCCAGCTGCCTTTCTGGTCCTGAACTCTGCCCTCTGGCTTCTTTAGCCAGTAAGGTTGAGGTTTTTCATCCTCCATCCCATGTTTTACATTTGTGACCAGGCCCTTGGGCTACAAAGTCACAAGTTCCCAATTTTTACCCTTTCCCTTTAGGCTTCTGAGATTAAATCTCCCCTGTGGCCTCTCTCTGCTTTTGGTCATTTTCTAGTGCTTTAAACATTTAATTTTTAAAATTCTGTCTCCATAATTGTTACAGCATAAGGACTCCTGCCAACCCTTATCTCCTTCTCCCATTAGTGGAACTACTTCCCATCAAGTTTAAATAGTAAATAAGAAAGAGTCCAGAACCAAACCAGATTGAGAGAAGGGATATCAGCAATTAGACATCTCTGAATCTTCACTGCTTAGCACAAACATGTGTTGAAAGAATGACCAAAAATGTGACTGGAGTCCTACTTCTGCCCTTTGCTACTGTGTGACTTTAGGCACATTACCTAGCCTCTAGGCAAAACTAACTAGTGGGAAAGAATTACAAAACAAGGTTCCTGGGGCAATTTCTCTTCTAAAAATGTAGCCCAAGAAAAGCAACAGAGATGTCTTCCAAAATTTATAAACAAACATTTTTACTGTAGCATTATTTCTAATACTAAAAAACAGGAAATAATCTCATTGTCCAAAATTAGGGGAACTGTTAAATAAATTCTGGCAGATGATAGACTACCATGACGTCATAGAAACCATTTTAGAATGAAGTTTTTAACAGTATGAAAAAATGCTCAGTATACAAATGTTGAGGGGAAAGAATTCAGGGTACAAAATGAGAACAGGCACACCTAGATTTGATTCTTAGCTCCACCACTTAGTAGCTACATTATTTACCTTGTGCAAGTTAACCTAAGATCCAGTTTTTTCATCTGCAAAATTGTGAAAGGAAGAGAACCTTTCTCATAGGGGTGCTGGGAGGATTACGTGTTATTTGCATACTAATTGCTCAAAAATATTAATTTTACTTACATGGTAAGTAGTAATAAAATGTTAACCCAAAAAATTATGTTAAAACTAAATATATAAAAATTTATTTTATTGAATGTGATAATGGTATTGCACTTATGTTCTTACTTTATCTTTTGTGTTTTTAAAAATTTTTTTTTTATATTTTAGAGATACATATTTGAGTCTTTATGGGTGAAATGACGTGTTAATAATAGGGAAAACTGTGGGGGGTGGGGAGACACATATGGGAGCCCTGTACTTTTTGCATGATTTTTCTGTAACCTACAACATCTCTAATTAAAATTTTAAAAAAAGAAATACATACAAAGCTAACAATACTGATGACCTCTGGAGAGTGGGTTGACGGGTGGTTTTTACTTTACGAAAATGTCTTATTGTAGCAAATGAGAGGTGGCAGTTATATCTCTTTCTCTCTCTTTCAGGTCCCAAAGGCAAAACTGAGAGGTGTCTGGCCCAGCTCTGCCCCTCACTTGCTGTGTCATCTAGCGCTGACCACTTCACCTCTCCCAGTCACGGTTAACTCAACGGTGAAGAGTGGGAGGGCTGATGATCTTGGAGATCCTGCACGGACCGACCACAGTTCCTTGGGTGATATTGGCGCAAAAGAGAATTCCGGAAAGGGAGAACTCAGTCTGTGCTGGAGTGACTCCCTGGAGGCCGTGAGGATGATTCATGGAAGTGGGACCTGAGCGGATGGACATGGCCGGGACGGGGGTAGGGTGTAAATTCCAGGTGGGGTGGACAGCACAATGGAGCCAGCTTGAGAAGGGATGCAGCTTTGCGGCAGGCTGCGCGTCCAGAGGCAGACCCAGCTGGAGCGGGAGGGTTGGACTGGTGAGGAGGGAAACCGTGAAGCTTGTCGAGTAAGCAGAGACCAGAATCCAGGTGTGGAGCACGGTGTGAACAGTGAAAAGACTTAGCTTTGAAAGTTACTTCAAGAAAAGAAATCGCAGGTACTGGGGAAAGTACTGAATAATACAAAACTTGTATAACAAAAGTAATAACATAATTGATGAAATAGAGACCAAAGCCAAAGACAAATTTAGCATAGAAGTCTCAACCTTTTTATTAGGAACTACATCCAGCCCTTGAGACACAGAGAAAAAGAGAGAAAGAGAAAGAAAGAGTGCACACATGCCTTTGCATTGTAGGGGAAAGAATTCTGAAACTACCAATGAAATCCTAGAAAGAGCAGGTAGACTGGGTCTCTGCTGACTCATTTCCCCTTTCTAGTAGGGATCTCAGAAACCATGGCCCAAAAGGTAAAGAGGCAAATATGGAAGACTGGAAACGCAACAAGACTGATGAATAGATAGATCCCTGGCTACTGGTTGGCGCCTCCTACTCTATCATTTGCTGCCTAAAACACCAGAAAAATAATGGAAACACCAAAGCAGCAGAGTTGCATGAAGCCACCTGGTGTGGAGGCAGAGGAGGAAGTTGACACGGACACACTTACTATTCCTGAGGCATCCTCTAAGTCGCCCCTAGTTGGTGAGAGGCACAGGGTCTGACTTGTTCCAGAACACTTGGCCACATTCTTGGGTCTCCCTGATGCCAAATGCTGCTAGCCTTACAACTGCTCTCTGCTGAATAAAAGCTTTTATCATCAAACAAGTTGCTCTAAATTTACATGAATGTTTACTTGTGGGCTGCGGAAATCTTGTCACTGTTAATAGTCGACTTGTGTATAAAACCACCTCTATTTCTATTGCATGATTAATAATTCTTCTAATGTGAAATCTAGCCAAATATATATCAAAACCACAAGGACACACATACCACCAAGTCAGAGCAAATCTTCTAATTACTGAGGGGAGAGCGGACAGCAGGACCAAGGTTAGTATAACAACAATTTAACTATGAAGTAAAATACGCCAAAGCCCCCTGAAACCCAGCCCTCCAGCTACTCCCCAAATTTCCAAGCACCACCATCGGGCATCACTGTGGATCAGCCTACCACGTGCCAGGCCCTTTACAAACATTTTTTCCTGTCTGCAGGAAATTGATGAGATGGCAGGAATTACTTTCCCACTTTTACAGAAGGGGAGTCTCGAGGCTCAGAGAGGAAGGGTTTTGTCTGTGGCCAACAGCCAGCAGGAGAGGTGAGTGGTTTCCTGACCAAGTGTTATAGGTTGAACTGTGTCCCCCAAAACACTTGTTCAAATCCTAACCTTGGGTCCTGTGAACGTGACCCTATTAGGAAAGAGGGTCTTTAGAAGATGTGATTAGTTAAGATGAGGTCAAACTGGATGAGGTGGGCCATTAATCCAGCATGACTGGTGTCCTTATAAGAAGGGGAGAGAAGACAGACAGAGGGAAGAACCCCAAATGACAACTGAGGTAGAGAGTGAAGTCCAAGGTTTGCCGGCGCTGCCAGAAGCCAGGAGAGAGGCAAGGAACAGATTCTTCTCTACAGACTTCAGGGGAGGCATGGCTTTACCAAAACTTCCAGCCTCCAGACTATGAGACAATGAATTTCTGCTGTTTTTAAGCCACCCAGTTTGTGGTACTTAATTACAGCAGCCATAGTAAACTAAGACACCAAGATCCATCTTGCCTTCCTTCCTTCCTAACGTATCAGAAGCCCACTTTTGTTTGGGGTGGCAAAGTGCCTTGCTAAAGTACACATTTCCAAGCAGGCCTTTCACCCCTGCGACCAAATGACTAGGTTCTGTCCATGAGACGTGAGAAAAAAACTCCTTGTGCCAGTTTGAATGTATTATGTCCCCCCAAACGCCATTAACTTTGATGTAATCTTGTGCAGGTGGACCTATCAGTGTTAATTAGACTGTAACTCTCTGAGTGTTTCCATGGAGATGCGCCCCTCCCAGCTGTGGGTGGTGACTCTGATTGGGTAATTTCCACGGAGGTATTGGCCCGCCCATTGGGTGGGTATGAATTAAAATTACTGGAGCACTATATAAGATCAGACAGAAGGAGCAAGCTGCTACAGCCAAGAGGGACACTTTGAAGAAAGCACAGGAGCTGCAGATGAGAGACAGTTTGAAGACGGCCATTGAAAGTAGACTCTTGCTCCAGGGAAGATGAGAAAGGACAAATATCCCAAGTGTAACTAAGAGTGACATTTTTGAGGAACTGCAGCCTAGAGAGGAACATCCTGGGAGAAAGCCATTTTGAAACCAGAACTTGTAGCAGACACCAGCCACGTGCCTTCCCAGCTAACAGAGGTTTTCTGGACACCATTGGCCATCTTCCAGTGAAGGTACCCAATCGCTGATGTGTTACCTTGGACACTTTATGGCCTTAAGACTGTAACTGTGTAACCAAATAAACCCCTTTTTATAAAAGCCAATCCATCTCTGGTGTTTGGTATTCTGGCAGCATTAGCAAACAAGAACACTCCTTGAGAAAGAGACAGGGCAGCTTACCTGGAACGCTGGCCAGGGAGGTGCCATCGGGCAAACGCGAAGAAGGAAACCACTGCCTTGATGGCCCCAGAGAACCACCACAACAGCCAGACCCAACCAACCCCCAGTGTGCTTTTCTGTCAGGGAATAAACCTGCATGTCTTAAGTCTCTGTAGCTGGAGATTTGTTCAGTTAGACTTTAAATACAGACATACAACCCCATCAGCCTCTAACACCTGGAAATATCTGTAGAGCACTTGCTATTTATACAGGACTATAGTCGAGGCTGGGAGTAATGGTGAGGGTGGGGGAAATGGTAGAAAAGGAAGAGAAATTACGATTCCCCATAACTACAGGAAAGACATCAAGGACACTTATAAACACACAAATTGTCCCACTAAAAAAAAAAGGTCAATTACATAAAATTACAAATTGGAAAAATATCACTATGAAAAATGTCTCCTTCTAAATACACAACTAAAGAAAATAAGGAAAGCTAAGATGGGTAAAAACAAACATAAAAATTGCATAAAATACATTTTGCTTTAATCTGAAGAACTATGAACTTCCGATAACTGAACTTTTAATACCAAACAAAAGCGAAGCTGGCTCATGACCATGATGATGAATGTGACTTTTTTTTTTCCTTTGTAAGTTGAGACTCATAATAACCCTATTACAAATACTTTTAAAAGAATTTACTGTTACACAACATAAATAAAAAATCAATTTCCATCTTGGCTTTACCCTTTTCTTCATGTCCACAAATGGATTGGCAATGACAGAAACCACTATGAAAGGAGCCCCAAAACAGACAGCAGACAAGCAGAAGCCTACGTATTCTTTGCTGCCTGTGGAAGTATTTCAGAGCCCCCTCCCAGGACCCAATCCACAATCAAGCCCAGTGCGGGGCTGAAGTTTGCAGTAGCAATGATTCTCAGTCCTGGATGCACATTAGATATAAGCTGGAACACTTTTAAAACGTATTCATGCACCAGTCCCGCTCCTCACTAAATGAGTCTGATCTCTGGGGGTGGGGCTTGTTTTCAAAGCTCCCCAGGTAATTCTAAAGTCCAGTTAAGGTTGGAAAACCACTGGGTGGGGGTGGGGAAGGAGGACCAAATAATGACCCCAGATCATGGCACAATCCAATGTCAAAGCTACCTGCACAGCAAGCACATGCTCTACAACAGGCTACATTAAACTGGTCACTGATGGCCTACTAGGATGACACCAGCCTGCAGATGGCCCTTGACCATAAGACAGAAAATAATCTTCCTGGAAGAAAGTGCTTGCTGTGACATAAAAGACATTATGACATAAAAAGCCCAAAGGTTTTCACATTATGGTACGTGTAGAAAATGCTCATATCCATAGGGCACTCCGGGGTAAAGGGAGAAGGTGGCTCACAGGGGAAGGCCAGGGCCCCAACTGCCCAGGACTGAGGGGTGCAACCCCCCAGCTGGCCTGTCATCCGCCGTTCCTAACCTGGCTGGAAAGCTCTGGTTGATGCCACGAACCAGGCTGCATGCCCAGACAGCGCAGCCCCGGGTTCCAGGGCTCTTCCTTCTCCCCCAAGAGCAGGCCTTGCACACTTGTTCAAAACCGTCTCCCTCTGCTTATCTACCAGGAGTTCAGTGCCTGTGCCCACCTAGGATGTGCACTGTTCACAAAGATATATTATTCAGGGAGGAGGGGAAACAGCACTAGATGAGGCATCCCCTTTGAAGAGGTCAAGGGTTTGGTCTCAGGCACTCAGTGAGAACCCCTTCATGATATGGCATCGTTTTCTGCTGCCTAGAACCATTACGACGTTCTTTGTATGATCACATATGCACCTGTTCCCACAACTAAGAACACTGAACAAGTTATTAAACTGACAAAGCTTTCTGTAGTCATAGTAGCAGTAATAGCAGTAGTTGCAATATTCATTGTTGGCAGAGCTAGAAGTATAATTTAATAATTTTTAGAAAGCAATTCGGTGATATGAATAAAAACTGTAAAAATGTTCTTATCGTCTGCCCTAGTAATTTCATTTCCAAAATTTACACTAAGGAAATTTATTCGAGGAAATATCCATAAAGATTTATGTGGAAGCATGTTCATTACCAGTTATTTACCATGAATTATGGAACATCAATCTGAACAATGGAATATAATGCAGACATTAAAAATCATGTTCTATATGACTATATAATGGAATGAAAGTGTTTAAGATGAAATGTTCGTTCCTTCACACACCCTTAAAACGTCCTTGAGCTCAGATAGCTCTAGATGCTATAAGGTGGAGACCAGGGCAAGGCCACTGCTTTCATGGGGTTTAAAATCTGAAGGGGGAGAAGGATACCGAACCAAAATACACAGTTAAATATTTAGTGACAAGTTCTGATAAATGCTATGAAGGAAAATCACGGTGTCAAGAGCGAGAACAGAAGGATCTGATTCAGGCTGGGGGGTCAGAAAAGGTTTTTCTGAAAAAATGACATTAAGAGAAGCCTTCAAGGCCGAGGAGATGCCACCCAGGGATGCCACCCAGGCGACGGGCAGTGTCGGAAGTCTGAGAGACAGCAGAAAAGCTGGTGGGGCCCAAGTGAGACCTGCAGGGAAAGGGGGTGTGGGTGGAGGCTGCAGGGGCCGACAGGCATCTCCTGAGGCTGGATGCAGTCTCCCAGGTCAAGAGCTTCCCCCAAGCGCCAGGGGAAAGGTTTCAAGGGAAACGAGAAATGGATGGATGCAAGAGAACTTGGTGGGCTTGGGGATCGAATAGATACAGGACAAAGAGGGAGGAATATGTGTGGAAAGAGGTGGTCACAAGACAATACATACAATATGATCACGATTTTATTCCCCCCAAATTATGTGTGTGTACATACTATATGTGTGTGTGTGTGTGTGTGTGTGTATCACAGACATTCACTTTAAAATTTTGAAAAAAAATTGGCCAGTTTTATATCAAAAATGTTAACAGTGGTTCTACCTGGATTGATAGAATCACGATGTTTATTTTCTTCTTTATACTTTTCTGAATTTCCCAACTTACACAAAAACAAGTATCACTTTAATAGTTAGAGGGGGAAACCTGTAAGAGAGGAGGCAAGTAGAACAGAAAAGCTTGATTTGCCTATTTTTTGTCAGAGTAATTTTACATCCTACTTTAAAAGGGATGCAGTTTACAACTGGAGACAAATTTAATTTGAAAGCCATAAATTTTTTTTTTTTTTTAAGAAAGAAGGGGAAAAGGCAAGGAACTGCTACACCCAAAAGCCATTGTAATACAATTTCCTGTTACATTACTGACATTCCTAAACTTAAATGTTACTTTTTTTCTTCTCTTACTAAAATTTCAGGGCAGTATTGAGTATTCAGTAACAATGAAAAGTGGTTCCCTGTCCAGAGGAAGGAAGAAAGAGGAAATGTCCATGTTATCTAAATTCCTTTTTTACGCTGAAATAATCCTCAGACAAGATCTTGTCCCCAAGACAAAGGAATAGCAGTTTGGCGTTCACATTTCTCTAGGTTTTTTTCTATTGTTTTCTTGATGATGCCTATTGTTAGAGCTGGAAAAAAAGAGCCGTCTGGAAGGAAGAGAGTTCTGTTCTGCAGTCTACTCCAATGTCCCGCAATTTAGGCGCAGTTTTCTGCCAGGCGTAGGAGATGAAGTCACCTCCGCAGGGCTCATGCTGCACCTCAATATTAGGATCGGCAAACATTTGTTGAGCGCACACCATGGAGAAGCAGCAAGTGGGACCCAGGGGTCAAGAGGAAGTGTTAAAGACAGGGAGAGCAAGGCAGAGCCTCCGAGGCTGCCAACCCAAGGCCCACAACCTTATGACCTGTGGAGGGTGAGCAATGGAGTGCTGTGCTAGTTTGAGTAGGGAGAGACAACTCTTCTCCAAGTGGAAGAATCAGGACAACTCCACGGTAAAAAAGAATTTGCATACATACCCCAAAGAATTGAAAAAAGGGACTCAAACAGATCCCTGTATGGCATTATTCACAACTGCCAAAAGGCGACAACCCAATGGCCCAGTGACAGGAATGGATAAACAAAATGTGGTGTATCCACGCAATGAGGTGTGACTGAGCCGCTCAAAGGCATAAGTTCTCATACATGCTCCAAAATGGATGAACCTGAAATCGTTGAATGGAAAAAGTCAGACATAAAGCGACAAATACTGTACGATGCCACTTATATGAAATATCTAGATCGAGTAGGTTCATAGAGACAGAAAACAGATTAGAGGTTACAGGGGCAGAGCAGAGGGGAAACAGGGAGTTATTGCTTAATGGGTGCAGTTTCTGTTTAGGGTGACGAAAAAGTTTTGTAACGGATTGTGGTGATGGCAAAACAGCATTGTTCAGGTACTTAATACCATGGAATTGTACACTTAAAAATGGTTAAAATGGCAAATTTTATATTATACGTATGCTACTACAATAAAAAGAAAAAAAAGATTTTGAGATGAATCATGGCAGATACCAGAATCCAGACAGGTAAAGACAGAGACATTATTAGCTGACAAAAAGGTATGTCATAAGGGCCCCAAAATAAATATGTGTGATGCACACAAATGTCACCTGCAGAGGACAAGGTGCAGGTGAGGGAGTGGCTGGGGGGTGGGGTGGGCAGGGTGAGCACTGGGCATGGGCAAGGGACAGCCCCAGGCAGCTGAGACCCCTGGACAGGAGCTAATGAGAGGCCGAGCAAGGTGCTGCCCATGCAAACGGAGAGAGAAGGGATGACCATAAACCCATGTGGCCAGAAAGAAATGATGGAACGGCAGGAAGAAGTCACAGAGAAGAAACACCCCAGAAGATGGGACATGTGTTAAGCAAGGGCTTGAAAAGGCAGAATAGAGGGAGCAGCAAAAGCATGCAGGCAAACTATTAACTTCTTTCTGCTCAGAAGATTCTGTCCTTCATCCTGTGTGTGTAACCAGTTTGTGCCTGTGCTTGGATCTGGGAGCATAAGGTGAATAAGAGCTCAGATTGGGGCTGGGGCAGCTGGAGTTGCTTCCCGACCCCTGGGGCTGTGGTTTCCTCTAAAAAATGCTGGGAGAGCAACTAGAATCCATTTCAACTGCCATCTAGTTTAAAGGGGATTCTATGTGTCCAGTGCTCAGAACAGGGCTTGTGCCTGGTTCTCTCTAAACACTGGTGGTTATTACTACAAGAGTTGGGAGTTTCACTTGCTCCAGGAGGATTCGCTGCCCCTGGGCAATGCCATCTCGTTTGCAAAGAGAAGCTTTTTTTTTTTTTTGCACTTTTTGGCTTCAGAATGAAGAGAATTCACTCTGTTTTCTTATTAACCAGATGTTCCCTCTCCCTGCTGCCCCGATTTATTTGGTGCTGTGATCGGTATTCTTAGGAAGCCTGGCTCCCGAGGCACATGCTGACCAACACTGAATTTAGTGTAAAAAAAATCAATTTGTTTGTCTACATTTCTCCCTACCCTTGTTTCATTACAGATTTAAATCACGTAAACACATACAATGAAGAGGGGAAGACGGGACTAACTCGGAACGGGGGAAACCACAGCTAACATGGAGACTCAGGACCAGGGAAGCCCAGAGTGGCTCAGCCAGTGTCCTGCACCGTTTTTAAAGCTGAGCCACAGACTTGGCACAGCAAATCCACAGAGCGGATCCAAGAGGGAGGCACAGCGAAGGTCAGGGCAGTTGCCAGGGGAGAAAAGGCAAACACTAATTTCTCAAGGGAAGCAAAAGCATTTCCTAGAACTTAAATCTGAAAGAGATTTCTCACATTTGTCTTCCTCAAGGGGACACAAAGTGATAAAGTGCTTTGCTGCTCCAAGGGATTCAGGAGCCACGGACAGCACCTGGGGCTCTCCAGTCAGAATCTACATTTTAAAAAGACTCCTGGGGGGTGTAAAGCCCCCTGGCAACGCAGGATATGACTCCCGGGGAAGAATCTGGACCCCGCATAGTGGGATTCAGAATATCTTCTTGACCAAAAGGGGGATGCGAAATGAGATGAAATAGTCTCAGAGGCTGAGAGATTTCAAATGGAGTCGAGAGGTCATTCTGGTGGACATTCTTATGCACTATATAGCTAACACCGCTTAGGTTTTAATGTATTGGAATAGCTAGAAGTAAATACCTGAAACTACCAAACTCCAACCCAGTAGTCTGGACTCCTAAAGACAATATAGATTACAAGGGGTGACAGTGTGATTGTGGAAACCTAGTGGATCACACTCCCTTTATCCAGTGCATGGATGGATGAGTAGAAAAATGGGGATAAAAACTAAACGAAAGATAGGGTGGGATGGGGGGGGTGATTTGGGTATTTTTTTACTTTTATTTTTTATTCTTATTCTGATTCTTTCTGATGTAAGGAAAATGTTCAGAAATAGATTGTGGTGATGAACGCATAACTATATGATCATACTGTGAACGGTTGATTGTATATCATAGATGATTGTACGGTATGTGAATATATTTCAATAAAACTGAATTTAATTAAAAAAAATTAAAACATTCAAGAGTTGCACTGTTCAAATACAGTAGCCACTAGTCATATATAGTACTAAGTACTTGAATTGTAATTAGTTCAAACTAAGATGTGCCAAGTGTAAAACATACACCAGATTTTGAAGTGTCAGCACTAACAAAATAGTGCAATATCTCAATTTTTATGTTGATTACAGATTGACATGATATTTTGGATGTGATAGGTTAAATAAAATAAGTTATTAATTTCAAAAAAAGAAGACCCCGGGGGCATCTCCAGGTGCAGTAAACATTGAGACGCAGGGAACTGCCCTGCACATCCTAAACCACAGGCAGCGAGTCCACACCTGCTCCCCTGGTGCCCTCAGTGAGCCAGGAGATGCCAACTGCAATTCAGTGTGCAAATATAATCACACGGTTCTGAGAAACAGATACAGGTTACTCATACCAAACCGCTGCAAAATCAAGTTAGTGGTGGCTAAAATTCTGCCAGGAGGAGGATGCAGAAAAAATAGGAACCCTAATACATTGTTGGCAGGAATGCAAAATGGTGCAGCTGCTGTGGAAAACAGTTTGGTGGTTCCTCCAAAAGTTAAACATAGAATTACGATACAAGACAGCAATCCCACTTCTAGGTATATGCCCAAAAGAATTCAAACCAGGGACTTGGAGAGATATTTGTATGACAATGTTCACAGCAGCATTATTAACGATTGCTAAAGGATGGAAACAACCCAAGTGTCCATGGCAGATGAATGGATAAACAAAGTGTGACATATATGTACAGTGGAATACTATTCAGTCGTTAAAAGGAATGATGTTCTGATCCATGCTACAACATGGATGAACCTTGAAACATCATGTTGAGTGAAATAAGCCAGACACAAAAGGACAATTATTGTATACGATTCCTCAGAAATGAACTATCTAGAATAAGCAAAATCACGGAGAAGAAAGTAGATGAGAGGCTACCAGAGGCTGGGGATTTTTGAGGAGTTAGTGCTGAATGGGTGTGGCATTTCTGTCGGGAGTGATGAAATGGATGCTGTTGATGGTAGCACAGCACTGTGAATATAACTAATGACACTGAATTATATACTTGAAAATGGTCAAAATGGGAAATTTTACATTGGATATACGTTACCACAATAAAATTTTTTTAAAAATTGCCAGGGGGAGTGAGGTGCCGAGGGACTGCAGGAGGGTGGTGGCCCGGCCGCAGCTCCACGTCCAGCTCCAAGGGGCCTTCCACCGGGCATCCATGGGCGCCCCCTCCAGCGCCGAGCACTGCGGCACGAGGACCATGCCAGCCTGCTGCCTGTGACAGGATAAATTCAATTTCTGTATCACAAATATAAATTCACTTCATCATGTGGAGGATAAAAGAGAAACTCATTTTGTCCTCACCATTGTGCCATCATCACTGCGCTGCCTGTGCCCCTACCTGACCACATCTGGCAGGGAGAACAGGCGAGGAGCCGCCGACTGAGATAGAGGAGTGATCCCATGGACACAGGAATGTCCAGCCCTCCAATGGCATGGCTTAAAATCAACCCGGGAAACACTGAAGACTGATGGTTTGATGTGCCAAGCCCTCTGTCCTGGGGCTTGCCCTTATGAAGCTTGTTACTGCAAGGAGAGGCTAAACCTGCTTATAATTGTATCTAAGAGCCTGCCCCTGAGTGCCTCTTTGCTGCTCAGATGTGGCAACAAAGCCACCTTGATGGATGATCTCGCTGCCCTCCCCCCTACATGGGACCTGACTCCCAAGGGTATAAATCTCCTGGCAATGCAGGGTATGACTCCTGGGGATGATCCTGGACCCGACAATGTGGGATTGAGAACATCTTGACCAAAAGGGAGATGTGAAATGAAACGAAATAAAGTTTCAGTGACTGAGAGATGTCAAATGGAGTCGAGAGGTCACTCTGGTAGACATTCTTATGCACTATATAGGTAACCCTTTTTAGGTTTTAATACACTGGAATAGCTAGAAGTAAATACCTGGAACTCTCAAACTGCAACCCAGTAGCCTTGACTCTTGAAGACAATTTTATAGCAATGTAGCTTACAAGAGGTGACTGTGTGATTGTGAAAGCCCTGTGGATTATACAACCTTTATCCAGTGTATGGATGGATGAGTAGAAAAACGGGGACAAAAACTAAATGAAAAATAGGATGGGGGGGATGATCTGGGTGTTCTTTTTTACTTTTATTTTTATTCTGATTCTGATTCTTTCTGGCGTAAGGAAAACATTCAAAAATAGATTGGGGTGATGAAAGCATTACTATATGATGGTACTGTGAAGAGCTGATTGTACACCATGGATGACTGTATGGTATGTGAATATATTTCAGTAAAACTGAATTTAATTTAAAAAAATCAACCAGGAAACACCCCTCCATGATAAAAACACTCACCAAACTAGGACTAGAAGAGAACTTCCTCAACCTGCTAAAGGGCACCTGGAAAAAACCCTCAGCTATATCATACTTAATGGTAAAACACAAATGCTTCCCCCTAAGTACAAGGACAAGACAAGGATGTCTGCTTTCACCACTTGCATTCCACACTATACTGGAAGTGCTAGCCAGGGCAATTAGGCAAGAAAATGAAATAAAAAGGCATCCAGATTGGAAAGGAAGCAGTAAAACTACCTCTATTTGCAGATGACATGATCTTGAATATAGAAAACCCTAAGGAATCCACTAAAAATCTATTAGAACTAATAAACAAGCTCTGCAAGGTTGGAGGATACAAAATCAATACAGGAAAATTAATTGTATTTCTAAACAGCAATAATGAACAAGCCAAAAAGGAAATTAAGAAAACAATTCTATTTAAAATAGCATCAAAAAGAGCAACATACTTAGGAATGGATTTCAAAAAAGAAACATAAAACTTAAACTCTGAAAACTATAAAACACTGATGAAATAAATTAAAGAAAACATAAATTGAAAGATATCCCATGTTGATGGGTCGGAAGACATAGAATTTCAATACTCTACAAATTGATCTATGGATTCAACATAGTCCCTATCAAAATTCCAATTGGCTTCCTGCAGAAACTGACAAGGTGATCCTGAAATTCATCTGGACATTCAAGAGACCCAAAATACACAAAACAACTTCAAAACAGAAGAACAAAGTTAGAGGACCCACACTTCCAGATTTCAAACTTAGTGCAAAGCTAGAGTGACTGAGAGAGTGCTGTAAGGCACACACAGATCACTGGAATAGAATGAAGAGTCCAGAAATAAACTCCCACATTTATAGCCAACTGAATTCTGACAAGGGTGTCAAGACAATTCAATGCGGACAATTCAAGTAGTGCTAGGACAACTGGAACACCTACCTCACACCACATACAAAATTAACTCAAAATGGATCATAGAGCTACTCTAAGAGTTAAAACTACAAAACTCTTAAAATAAAACATAGATGTAAATCTTCATGACCTTGGATTAAACAATGGTTTCTCAGATATGACACAAGCAATGAAAGAAAAAAATAGATATACTGGACTTCATCAAAATTTTAAACTTTGGTGCTTCAATGGATACCAAAAAGAAAGTTACATCCTATAGTATGTATGGGAGAAGATTTTTGCAAATCATATATCTGATAAGGGACTTGCATTTAGAATATACAAAGAACTCAATACTCAATTTACAGAAGGAAAAAGGACATAAATAGACATTTTCCAAAGAAGATATGCAAATGGCCAAAAACACATGAAAAGATGCTAAACATCATTAGCCATCAGGGAAATGCAAATCAAAACCACAATGTAAGACTACTTTGTACCCAGTAAGCTGGTTATTATCAAAAAGACAGGTAATATAACAAGTGTTGGCAAGGATGTGGAGAAACCCTCATACATGGCTGTTGGGGATATAAAATGGCACACTTTGGAAGATGGATGGCAAGTCTTCAAAACATTAGACAAAGAGTTACCATATGAATTACCAGCAATTCCATTTCTAGGTATACACCCAAGAGAAATGAAAACTTACATGCATGCAAAACCTTGTATGTCAATATTCATAGCAGACTTATTCATAATAGCCCCAAAGTGGAAATAACTCAAATGCCCATCACCTGCTGAATGGAAAAACAAAACGGGTTATTCATACTGTGATGGGTTGAACTGTGTCCCCAAAAAAGCTACGTTCCAGTCCTAATTAATGGCTAACCCTCATTTGGAAAGAGGGTCTTTGAAGATACGCTTAGTTAAGATGAGATCAAACAAAAGTAGGGTGGAGTCTAATCCCCTATGACAGGTACCCTTCTAAGAAGGGGGGCATTTGGACACAGAGTCAGGAAAGCTCTATGTGATGATGAAGGCAGAGAGTGAAGAGCTGCAGCTGCAAGCCAAGGCAGCCAAGGATTGTCAGAAAACCACCAGGAACCAGGAAGAAGCAAGGAAGGCTTCCTCCCTACGGGTTTTAGAGGGAGCAGGGCCTAGTGACACCTTGATTTTAGACTTCTGGCCTCCAGACCTGTAAGACAATAAATTTCTGTTGTTTTAAGCCCGAAAAAAAAATTTTTTTTCAGGAAAAAAAAGAGGGAAATCTGGTTTTATGGTACTCTGAAAACATAAAGATTAAAAGAAACACTGGAACTAAATTTTGTAACAAAGATAAAGTAAAAGCTAAATTTAAAGTATTACATATGCCAATAACAAGAAAAGTATCTGATGCTACAAGATATGACACTCATAACCACAAAACTTATCTTCCCAATCCTTAAATCTATATTTAAACAGTGCCTTCCTCAAGGAATATTAATCTCTTGACCTAGATTTTTCCTTATAAAATTTTCATGTCTTTAGTAATTTGTGTAAAAGATTTATGAACTTATCATTTGACCTATATATCATAGTATTACACAGAAAACACTCACCCTAAAGTCTTTAGCTTTTTCTAAAAAACACTGTTTAAAGTTTTTAAAAATATATTCTTACATGATTATACGTATGTGTTTAATATCTGAAAATTCACTGAACTGTCCATTTAGGAATTGTACACTTTTCTGTGTGTACGATATGCTTTAATAAGAAGTTTAAAAGGAACCACCCATTTACAAACACACAAGTAAGTATTTTCAGTAAGTCTTAGTCCAAATAAAATGGAAAAAAAAAATGCATGTGTATGCACAAGCCATAAATAAAATACCATGACCAAGTACCTAAAAGACTTTGGGAAAAACTGCAATTTATTGCCATTATGATAAGTATAGGGGTTAAAGTTGTCACTTAAAATACATGAGAACCAAATTAAATTAAAAGGTATCACCTGGCAAACAAAGGGAAAAAACTGCAACAATAGGAATTCTCTTTACCTATTATTTGGAATTCTAATAATCGGCTTTATCCAACAGATACACACATAGTCTTGAGGTAAAGGTTGATCTCTTTCTCTCACATTATTTGGGTTCACATAATGACTTTCCTTCCAGAATGCTCTCTAAGCAATTAGATTCTCTATCCAGACCAAGATAAGTCGGATGGTAAGGGTAGAGATGCAGCTGTTTTAAGTTATAAAGTAACACTCAACACCAAACTGAATTATTTCAGGGACATTAAATATGGTAAGTGAAGCTCTTTCTGTTGCCAATTACCATAAATTAAATGTTGATGGGAACTTTATTGGTGGTAAGATGCTTAATTTTACTCTACTTGTATTTTGCTGTATTAGAAACAGCACCAGCTTCATTATTTCTTGCACTGTAATTACCACTAATGGATTTTCCCATAATGAGATTCCACCTGTATTTTGGATTATTTGCTCAAGTTGCTTCTTTTTATCACAGCTGAAACACAACTGCAAAGAGCCCCCAGCTCTGATTACCTCTTTTGTTCGCAAGTGATTTACAGGGGAAGATTTTAAGCTCTGCTGTCCGCCTGCCCGGCCCTCCTCAACCTTGTTCCAGTATTTCCCCAGAACGGCTCCCTCCCTTCTTTCAAAACCATCAAGTTTTGTTTGTCAGGGGATAGCACTTGGCAGCACATTTAGCTTCATATTTTCACAATGAGCAAGGTCAGGCCTGAGCTGTCAGCTTCTACCACTAAAACACTCTGCACCACATTATTATTCATGAGCCCCTGCTTTGTGAAACCAGCTCTGGACACAACAATGCCTGCCATACACCAGTTAATCCCAGTCTATCCCAAAGTGTCAAGGAAGCCCCCTACAAAATAACAGGATTAGTTTCGCAAACATATTATATCATCTAAGAAATGTAAATTCTCCAGTTGAGTCCTACGGTAATAAAATACAAGAGGACTGAGGCGGCTTTTGTCAGCCCTTTACCAGGACCGTGATATTAGGAGTACGTAATTAGGTTATTTCTAAGAAACAGAAGTGCTTAAGCCATCCCAATGTGCTTCGAGAAAGAAATCGTACTAATTTTCCAAGGCAGCAAAAATACCTAGCTTATTTCCATCTTCAGGGAACCGTGATTTTTAAGAGGGAACCATGATTTTTAAGATGACAGGTGGTAAAACACTGGTTTTCAGAAGTCATTTCATAAGGCAATGACATTTTTTACAGGCTACATTTTACTAATTACATTTTTTTACCTGGCTGGACACTAATTCCATTTCACACAGGCCTGCCCCTCCACTTGGATTTTAGTCAGGTATGCAAATTGCTAAGGGATCACAAATGTATAGCTATAACTGGTGTATTTATGTATAATTGGTGCCACTTCCATTAATATGCCCTTCATTCTGAAGCAACTGAGAAGTTCAGACTGCATTACCACCATCTGGATGATGACTTATCAAGCTTTTTCTCTTGTAGTCCTTTCTCATCCCCTGAAGACAGTTAGATCTCTAGTAACAGCACAGCTACTGTTTTTTAAGAGAAAATAGAGTTGGAGACTAGCCAATCAGTACTAAGATGAAAATTGCACAAACCAAAAACAAGATGAGGGAGCCAGTCTCTTTCCCATGACAGCTCAGAATAACCCCGAAAGCCCTTCTCTTCACAAGAACAGATCGGAAATTATACATGGTACAATTTTGGGAGAGTTCAGAAGATCCTGGATCTCGCTTGGAGGAGCAGCAGCTATAAAGACCCTTGAATAGAGAAGGTAGAAAACTGTTTAATGGTACGTTAAAAGGGCCTTGGGTTTTTAACCTAGAAACACTTCTGTGAGTAGTAACTGATTCAAAACCCTCAAGTGGCTGCCTCAGCCGTACTCCGGAAGCATTCCCGCAGGTAATCTCAGGGGAAGTTTATACTCACCTGGTCACATCCTGCATTCACCAGTTCCTGAAGCATCTGTCGGTTTACTTCCGCAGCTGCAGAAGTGCCCGACTCATTAGCAAAAGGCAACAGAGAATATCTGATTTCCCGCAAAGCTTTCTGATAAGGTCCGAACTTTGGGGTGGCTCTCAGCTGCTGCTGCCTGGTGGCATCCTTGCCCCCTAAGACTTTGGTGTCCAGGGAAGCATCACTGTTTGGTCCCACCGGTAACCCCTGCGCCGAAGACTTGGACGGCTGCTTCAACCCTTCGCGAATCTCCTGCAACCGCTGCCTGCTATTTCCAGAATACGTCGTGGCAGGAAAAGTCTTTGGCCTCATTGTTAGTCCCGTTTCTTTTTACCATAAATATAATCTTCTTTAAGAATTATATTAATATTTAAAAAAAAAAAGTCAACAGTATCAGTTGTAAACATACTTTCAAAACAATTTCCTTTTGAAAATCTTCTTTCCTTCAATTTTCATAGTTCCTAAGGAGAACCTGAAATTTTCCAGAGTCTTCATTTTGAAAATCATCGCACTATCTGAAAAAGAAAATAAATGGGAGAAAAATGTTCACTTGTGGTTTTCTGTAATGTTAATACCACTTTTCAGAATGATCTTGGAAATATTCCACTTGGAAAGCTTTAGAAAAGACACATCACCTCTTGGAAATGACAAAAGAATTGTTCAAGCCTGATTAGAGGGAGCTTCCAAGACGTTTCTTGTTGTATGCAATCAGTAATAAAGCAAATCTCCACAAGGTGATATCAGCTCATAAATACTCAACTCAAGGCAAGAACAGCAGTACCAACAATTGTTAGCTCTTTAAAAATGCTTTGAAATCCATTACTTGACTATTTAGAGTTACATTTTCTACACAGGGTCTTGGATTTCTGGCTTATTCCTACTAACCAATCTCAGCTCTCGAACCACACCATGTCCCTCACGTCCCTTACGCTCGTGGCTTCACTGACCTCTTCACCCAATGGATGCCAATGGGGTCCTTCCAAATCTCTGGAAATTTCTCTTTATAAAGCCCTCCCAATTTTCCTGAAAGATACCACAAAAACTGTCACATTAAAGGTGTGCAGTTCCAAAATAATGCATTACGAGACTCTGAAAGTAACTACTTCCTTGGTTTTCTTACAAGATGGTCATGTCTCATCAGCATTTCTACCCTAAAGCTGAAAGAAAAATATCTGTCTTGTGAAAACTGATCCCTGTATGGAAGGAGACTGATAAACCATGAGGGTGGTTTCTTTCTCTCAAGGTGCATTATGAGCACACCAACAGCAAGTGGCTCCATCAATTAATGCTGTTAGTCTAGATCACCCACTATCGTAGCACGGAAATGACCTCGTTATATAAAACTAGATGTCACAAATGGAATACACCTACCCCCTTTCCTTAATGCACTTAATACTCCGTCACTCATTCACTCAGAAAACAAAATCGAACCCAAGCCTTGACACTGCTGTTAGCAGCCACTTTACAGGAGGCTGTACCCACCATAAGTCCCTGAACGGCCATGTGATCTTAGAGAAGTAACTTCGCCTTCCTCACCCCAGCACTCTCATCTACAAAACGGAGACCACCTTCGGCAATAGGGTGGTGCTGAGCACTGAGTAAGATCACGTATGGACTCAGCGCTCCTTGGGACATAGGTAAATCCTCAGCAAACTGTGGTTGCTACTATTACTTGCCCTTGTTACTTACATAATTAGCCATCACACAAGCACTGATACCCACTGCTGGTAGAGGCAAAGCTCCAAGCTTCCTCTAGCTGCCCTGTGCTGCCTTCTCTTCCCTCTCCTCACCCACTCCCATTAACCCCACAGAACTCAATAAGCAGACTTTTAAAGATAATAACTCTGAGTTTTAATGGACAAAGAAGTCATCCAAAAAAAGAGCATCCTTTAAAGAGGGATCTGTCACTTAGGACTTAAGAAAGAAAGGTGTTTTATAACTGTAAATTGGAACTTGGCTTTGCAGTCTTTTTTTCATGTAGAAAAAAAAAATGATAGCTAATATTTACTGAGTACTTACTATGTGCCAGGCTTTGTTCTAAGAATTTTACATGAATTAACTCATAGTGTATCATATAACCACAGACAATAGTAAACATAATAAATGACTTCAGAATTACCATTCCTTCCTTGGAGAGGAGGGAAGGAGGTCTTAAAGAGTTTTAACGATCCCTTTTCAAGACAGCTAAGAGAAAAGATCCTACTAAGAAGAACCAGATTAAATAAATTTTTTAACATGAGTTTCATATTTTGATGCACATATTTTAAAGGCACTGAAATGACTGTTTTTAAGACTATGCAGATAATGTAACTATTAAATCCAGGGACAGCTGAGATTCCCTCAGCCTGTCTTGGCGGTGGGCCAGAAGCCCAGGGGCTCTGTTTAATTGGTGTAAAATGGAGCATATTGCAGCCATACTCATTTTCAGTGACTTCGTGGTCTAAGCATCTGTTCTGAAATACCTAACTTTCTAAAACCATAAGTTCACATTCCAACAAAAAATGGAGAGATTCTCAAGGAGCTGCCAAGCACGTATGGAAGAAACTCAGCGTGTCTGGGAACAGGCAGAGAAGGTATTTCTTTTCCTATAGGAATTCTCACAAATCACTTGGCTTCCAATCTTTAGTTTTCTTTCCTTTCTTTGAAAACTGTAAAATAGGCATACCACTTTTACAACAAATAACCTGTGCAGGGTGGGGCCTGCAGATAGGTCAACATGTAGTCATCCCTCATGTGTCACCCATTCACCCACCCACCCACCCATCTACCCAACTGCTACCCACAAACACTGATCAAATACCCATTAAGCCTCGCTCGCTGCCAGGATGAAGACAAAATCCTGCCTTCTGCAAGTTTACAGCCAAGTGGGAGGTGAGGGTAAGACAGGCAAAAAAAAGAGATGCCCAAGAGCACAGGGAAAAAAAAAATCACCTAACAGTTGGGAGCATAAAAAAGAAAACTGAGAAAAGCTTCAAAGTAGATAACTGCTAAATCTGCATGTCAGGAGGAATGCCATTCCAGTCAGAGGGAACAGCATATGCAAAGGAATAAGGAAGGGGAGAGCCTCCAGGTTCCTCCCACCACATTTAGAAGGGCCTGCAAGGCTGGGCTGAGAGTCTGAACTCAGTGCAGAAGAAGGAGAACCACCATCCACCTTGAAGCTAAGGGGTCACATGGTCAGAAATGCCTTTTTTAGGAAGTGGGGTCTGGAGGTCGCCTGGAAGACGGATTTGAAGGGACAACTGCAGCTCTCCCCGCAGGAAGGATGACAGCCTGGACGAGCAGCAGCAACCCAGAAATGGAGGGGACAGGGTCTCGGGAGCTAGCCCCACCTTGGCCTAGGCCTGGGCTTACAGATAAGGGGGTAGCCGTGGGGGCGAGAGGCCTGTCGGCTCCTCTGTCAAGCACAGCAGTTTGGTCAGCTGAAAGCTGGAAGGAGCAGTAAAGGTTTTTGTGGGGAACGGGGTGGGTCACCTTTTTATTTAAGAATAACAAACATTTTTAAAAATGCATAAATGATAAAAGATTGATAAATGTTTGCAAAGAGAACATAGCCTTGCAGCCAGCTTCTAGATCAAGCACACCACTACCACACCCAGAGACCCCCTCCCCATCCCCTCACCCACCCACATGACTTCCAACACCAACGATTCGTTTGACCAGTTTCTGAACTTTACATACACGAAATTGCACAGTCTGTGTGTCTACTTTATTTGCTCAATATTGTTTGGTTGTTCATCCATGTGGTGTGTAGTGGGGGGTTGTCATTTTCCACTGCTGCACATAAGCCCACTGTATGAAAGCTCTGGAGCTTACCGGCCATTCTAGCATGGGTGGACATTTGGGCTGTTCCCAATTTGGGTCTATGACAAATGGTGCTGATGCCAGGATGACTTGGGATACTCAAGGGGTCTCCAGTCCCCAAACGGGGAAGAGTTGAGGACGGTTTCCCCCAAGACTTGGCTTCCCAAAAACAGGCAGGGCCTGTAGGGTTGCAGGGGGCTCCTACGGTGCTTTTCTGAGAATTATAAAAAGGTGCCCCTGCCTCCAGGAAATTTTATTATTACTATGATATTGGAGAACACGAACAACTCTTATCCTGAGAGAGTTTTCCAGAGCCCCATGGGCAGCAGCCTAGCCCACTCACAGAACACCCTAACAACACAGCACACCACATCCATAACACACACACACGTGCATGCACACACACAAACACAAGTGTGGACATGAGCGGAGAGGAGGAAAGGACCTCTGAGGCACAGGAGAGAAAGGAATAGCCTCGGCGCAGGTCACAAAAGAGGAGTGTGATCCCATGTGCTCTCCAGAATATGTGCTTGACCACAAGAGCCATGTGGCTTGATCAGGAAGGGTGATGTCCGCTGCTGCCCAGGTCTTCCGGGAGTGGCTTGGAAATGCCAAGTAGGCTGTGTGTGCTCTCATAAAAGTTAGTGTATGCACGAGGGTGAGACATGCCCTCTTACATGGAGGGTCCTTGAGCAGTGCACAACCTGAATACCCATACAAGGGCAGCCCTGAGACTGGGACCTGCGGATGCCAAGAAGGATGACTAGCCTCTGACTTCAAGCAGCTCCCAGTTCAGGATAGAGAGGCAGACAAGAAAATCCATTATTTAAATGAAATATATAAAGTATATACTGCAAGTAGCTACACTATGCGGGACCCGGCATAGCCACGGTGAGTGAGCCAGAGGGTTCAGTTTGGGCGGGACACAGGCAAATAGCCCAGCAGCCGCACACCCGACGGCGTGAGGCCCGGGCTGACAGGGCTGGGGTGAGGCAGGGAGGCTCCAGGAGAAATTGAAGGAGCCGCCAGGAGACGAGGCGGAAGGCAGCGCAGTGCAGATGGCAAAGGCCAGGAAGTGAGGGAGGCCCCGGGACCCCAGCCAGGCCCAGGAGGCCAGGAACAGGCTGCAGGGAGCCGGGCAGCCGCCGGAGGGTCTCGAGCGGACGAGCGCTGCGATCCGCGCTGAATTTCAGGAGACGGCGGCCTGTGGTGTGCCAGGCGGATGGGAACGGGGGGACAGGGGGTCACAGGACTCCAAGCTGGGCCCAGTGAGAAGCAGATGCTGCAGGTGGGCCCCGAGGTGATGGAGGTCTGAAAGGGGAGAGAAGCTGGAGGACAGAGAGAAACGGGCGGGCCCGGTGGAACAGCAGAGGCAGAACCCATAGGATTTGGTGATGTCCCCTCCAGAGAGGACGGCCAAATTTTCCGGCTGGGAAACCCCAGCCCATGGTGATGCCTTCCTTTCTCTGAGCCAGGGAGCCCCAACAGCTGACCACTGGGGGCCGCCCCGAGGGCAGCCCTGGAGGGGAGGACAGGGTGGAGGCCGACAGGCTGGGTGCGGGTAGCTCAGCGCCATCCGGGCCTGTTACCCACCTCCCCAAGCTCCAGTCTCCTTCTCCGTGACAGGTCTAACCCCTTCCTCTAACTGACAGGGCTGTTCTGAGGAGCACTGAGTAATATGAAAGCAATCAGCTCAGTTATTATCATTATCAGTTCAGGACTCCGAATAAGCGAGACAACAAAAGTTTTAGTCAGGAGATGAGACCAGGAAAAATTCAGACGGGTTTAGTGGAAAAGGTACCAAACTCAACGCAGAAATGCAGGTATTTCATCTTTAAAAGCTCACTCCAAGTAGAGTTTTGTTTTTTGTTTTTTACTTGATAAAAAGAAAAGCACAGAGAGGAAAAGCTCCTTAAGTCATTATCAGACTTACTGTCTGAACTATACATCCAGCCCCATCACCGTCTAACAGCAACATGCCAAGTTCAATTTTTCCAGGCAGGGCCTGTGCCCCAAGAAGCTGCCTGGGGGCCCCTCTCACTGAGCCCACTCAGCCCGATGCCAGGCGGGAATCCTTCTTTGCCTGTTCCTAGCTTCTGGGGGTAGGCTGGCAGTCCTTGGGCTTCAATCTCTGTCTCAGTTGTTACATGGTAGACCCCCCCTTCTTTTAAAGATACCTGTCATATTGGATTAGGGCCCACCCTACTCCAGTTTGGGCCTCATCTTAACCGATGCCATCTCCAAAGACCCTATTTCCAATTAGGGTCACATTCATGGGACTGGGGTGGGGGTGGGGGGTTGGGATTTCAACATGTCTTTATAGAAGACACAATTTGAACCATAACAAAAAGTTTCCACATGAAGCTCACACACAACTCGTGTAAAAAGTCGCATAACAACTCACAGCAAGCTAACCAGTGTTTGGACAACAGTTTCTTCTCTAAACACAGCTGCACAAATCAAAAGACTGGACCCAAGATCCAGGGGTCCTCATAGCAGGGCAAAGTCCCCCACGCTGAAAAGAGAATTCTCAACACACCCCCGACCAACCCCACCAACAAGCTCAACCTCAAGAGATGAGCAAATGGGGAAATGTCCACAGAGCCGTGTTCCTGGAAATACGTGGGGTTTTGTAGCAGAATGTTTAAGCACCAGTGTCCCACAAATATCCTGATTATAAAGTCCTCCAGGGCCCACAGAGACCACACATTTCTGTGTTGTCTGTATTCAGGCAGGAGCTAAAGAAACGCTAAGAGGGTGTGCCCTTAAACGGAATCCGGATCAGAATTCCTGGACTCTTTGTTTATTTCTCAACATTTTATGATAAAAACTTTAAACATATCAAAAAGTTAAAAGAATTATTCGGTGATATGCCATAAACTCCCACCCAATTTTCTTCTGGAAGTTTTCTTTAGTGTGGCAGGAGTAGGACACCACACACAGTTTGGATTTGCTTCCCTCCTTTCACCAAAGTCCTGTGGAAGGCACTAGCCCTTGGAATCCCTGGGTATTTTCGTCTTTTTATGTGAGTATTTAAAATAGCATTTATGAGTAAACTGTGTTCTTCACTGAATAATCTGGAAGGCATGAAGCATTCCTTCAGTTTCATTAAAGAATGAAAGTAACTTCTCAATTTGAAACACTGTATTTTAAAATTTACTTTGAAGACAGTTGATTTCATGGCCAAATTATGAACTTCTGAAAGAATTTATCATGAGGATACTTATCAGTCAAATTAAGATTACAGCTAGAAGAGCCCCCTTGAGAAGCTGGTGGAGAATGCAGGGGTGTTGGGCTTCCCCACCTCAGTGGTTGCTAACATGACCACAGACATAGGGGACTGGTGGTCTGACGGGCTGAGCCCTCTACCACAGGACTTGCCCTTGGGAAGACTGTTGCTGCAAAGGAGAAGCTAGGCCTCCCTATAATTGTGCTTGAGAGCCTCCTCCCAAATACCTCCTTGTTGCTCAGATGTGGCCCTCTCTCTCTAGCTAAGCCAACTTGGCAGGTGAAATCACTGCCCTCCCCCCTACGTGGGATCAGACACCCAGGGGAGTGAATCTCCCTGGCAACATGGAATATGACTCCCGGGGAGGAATGTAGACCCGGCATCGTGGGATGGAGAACATCTTCTTGACCAAAAGGGGGATGTGAAAGGAAATAAAATAAGCTACAGTGGCAGAGAGATTCCAAAAGGAGCCGAGAGGTCACTCTGGTGGGCACTCTTATGCACAATATAGACAACCCTTTTTAGGTTCTAATGAATTGGAGTAGCTGGCAGTAGATACCTGAAACTATCAAACTACAACCCAGAACCCATGAATCTTGAAGACGATTGTATAAAAATGTAGCTTATGCAGGGTGACAATGGGATTGGGAAAGCCATATGGACCACACTCCCCTTTGTCTAGTTTATGGATGGATGAGTAGAAAAATGGGGGAAGGAAACAAACAAACAAACAAACAAAGGCACCCAGTGTTCTTTTTTACTTTAACTGCTCTTTTCACTTTAATTATTATTCTTGTTATTTTTGTGTGTGGTAATGAAGGTGTCAGGGATTGATTTTGGTGATGAATGCACAACTATGTAATGGTACTGTGAACAATCGAATGTACGATTTGTTTTGTATGACTGCATGGTATGTGAATATATCTCAATAAAATGAATTAAAATTAATTAATTAATAGTCACTATTAAAAAAAGATTACAGCTAGAAATGAGCAGCTGTGACATACTCCTATGTTATTTTAATAACACTGAACATGGGAAATTTCCTTTTATCAAGGATTTTATAAATATGATCCAAAGGCCTTACAGATGTGGACTTTAAAAAAAATGTGGGTATTGAGCAAAGTAAATCTATCTCTGGAAATTTCTTGGCATCACCAATAAGTTTAAATATACTTTAGAAGGAACTACAAGACACTGGAATTTTAAAACTATACACAACACACAAAACAAAAACACCTCGCTTTCAAATCTGGAACTGAGACGACCACTAATTCCCACGTTCAGTATAGAGGACTTGTAAAAATTAATGTGAGAAGTCAAGGAGGATGAGCCCAGGACTCAGCTGCTGGGCGTGCCTGTCAGTTTGATTATCCCCAAAATGATAGCAGAAGGGGATTCTGACAGCCACGTGGAAGCCGGATTTGAGCACAGAAGAAGGGGACCCCCTGATATCAGTGGATTACAAAATTTGGGGGAAGGCACAAGGGGTGTTTTTCCACAAGTACACTCAGCCTGAGGGTGTTATGCTGGGATTGGTGGGCTGGGTCCAGAACACTGACCGAGGCACAGTTCAAGGTCACCTGCAAGGTCCCACCTCCAAGGTGTATCGAATACAGGAATGGCTTGAGACAAGAGGAAGTCCCAAATCACACAGGGACAAAGCAAACTTCAACAGTGAAAAAGTCATAGTAAAGTTGGATTACTCAGGTTTCCAAGCTGAGAAATAATGGCCTTAATTTAAATTTTCTAAGTACTCGGTAGTTTCGTTTTTTATTGTTAATAGAGATAGAACTATTCTGTATTCAATATTAGAATTTGTCAATAAGTTATTTTATCAGATATTTGAATGTTACTGTATAGTCCGTGTATGATGAAAGGATTCCCACTGTACACATAATTCTAAACAATAAAAACAAATTAGAATCTTCAAAAAAAAAAAATCAATGTGAGAGCAATATTTTAAAAGCATCCTTTAATTTGGTCGTACCAAACCCAATTCCAATCCTCATTCCAATTCTGGAAAATGTCATCAGATGTTCAAGAATTTTTTATTCTAATTTCTCCAAGTACCCTCACAAACCCACGCTGGCTGCCAAACACACAGCAAGCAAGGAGCTAACCAAACCGGTGTCTCACAACACACGATGGCATTTTTTAGAACAGTTATTTCATGGACCTAAAATTCCAGTTATTATTTAAATCATATCCCTACTGTAATTAACTAGCAAAGCTGAAGCTAAATCCGGCAGATAGGCCAGGACTCCAGCCAGATGCTGAATGTCAGAATCAAACCAAGCTGATGCACCACACTGATTCGGTTCAGATTGGGCAGCCACAAGAGGGACCTCCTCCTAATAAGGAGCTTTGAGGAAATCAATTATTACATTCCTCTGGGGATCTGGGAAAGGACACTTTATAAGAAATCTCCCTCTCCAATAAGCGGTTCCATCACAAGATAGCAACATACTTAGAATTGTCACGTTCACCTGATTCGGTACTGGACATGATGAGATTTCACCAGGTAGAACTGATCTCACCTCTAAATAAGTGTACAGTCCAGGGAAAAACAAAACAGCATGTTCTCTATTAGATAGCTCTGTATAAGATACTGGTTTGTTATACATGTAATACAAATATGAAGACTGGGGTTTAAAAAAAAGGAGCCATGGCAGTTTCTACTCCAGGATACCCAAACGGAGTGACTGGGAAATAAATGCATTTATTACCAGTTCTTCCAGCATTTCTAGTCAAGAAACAAAACTGTGAGCAACCGAACAGGAGGGTCTCCTTATATTCAATTCCACACTCCAGCAGGAGTTTTCAAGCTTTAGGAACACCCTGCCTCCTCTGCACCCCCTTGTTCCAAGCTAGACCCCTAGAAGGGAGTATAAACCCCAGCCCACATGAAACTCGTGCTAGTAACAGAGTAACGCTGTGATTGTGTAAAGAAGTCCAGCACACGACTGCTTCTATGGAGGAGCGCCATTCTTTGGGGAGGTGTCCATATTATTTGTGAAAGCTTCCTGGAGAAAGGAAAGCTTCACCAAAATTGGAAAGGCTGAAGGGTTATGATTTGACTGAGGAAGTGTGAAGCTATTCTTGGAGTCTGGGACTTCCTGTGAAAAGGCTTAAACTTAGGAGAGAGAGATGACCAGGCAGGCAACGCTGGGGAGGGGGTAGGTGCAGTGTGGTTAAATATCCCAAAAAAAAAAAAAAAAGGAGTGAGACTGATGAGCTAGGATAGTTAATTAGTAATGGAACGTGCTGGTCCTTAGCATTTCTGCTAAAGATAACTGCCTGGAGGCAATAAGGCCCAATGTTCCAGAAGCCCACTCCATTTAACTTAGAAACCTTAAATGATATTAAGTGAAAGGCGCTAGTCTGAAAAAGTTGCATACTGTATGATTCCAACTATATGACATCTGGAAAAGGTAAAACTGTAGAGACAGTAAAAAGAGCAAGTGGTTGCCAGGGACTCAGGGGGAGAAGGTAAGGAATGAATAGGTGGAGCACAGCATTTTTAGGGAAGTGAAACTTCTGTATGATACCCTAAAGGAGGATACAGGATATCACACATTTGTCAAAATCCATAGAACATTCGTTATCTATAATAATGTAATAATATTGGTCCAGCAATTGTAACAATGCACCACATTAATGCAGGATATTAACAGAATGGAAACTGGGTGGGGGGTAGTATATGGGAACTCTCTGTAGTTTCTGCACAAGTTTTTAATAAACCTAAAACTGCTTTAAAAATAATAAGTAAAATTTAAAGTCCAAATTATATTCTTAAGAAGATCCTTAACCATCCTAACTTATTTAGGGGCTCAGGATTGTGCATTATGCCACAGTATCACAATAATCAGTGTTAATAAATACAAACCACTGCTACAAAATTTGAGGTTTTGCATTTCTTCTCCAGAAAAATTCATGTGTATGTCAAATATTGGCATATAAGCAAAAAGTAAACAGTATTTGCTCAATAATCAAAAAAAAAATAAACACCTGTCACAATTTAGCTGGCATGTTCTAGATAGTAACCAATACACAGTGAATGGCAAACATCAAGCAATATCAAATTTCCATCTTAATTTTATCATCATACCCAATATCTTTATTTTCGACATTATCTTTTTACGTTAATACTTTCAAAATGAAACTATAAATAAAATGACATTATCCTGAAAAGTACCAAAAGAACTAACACAATGAAACTAGGAGCCCACCTTCACAAACTCCTAGAGATACCTTTCAGAGTACTCTATGTAAATAAAGCCACTGGAGAGAGCACATTTACATAGCATACAATGGGAATCGGGAATGGTGCCCCAGGAGGAGTGCAATTTGGAGGCCCAGTTCCATCCAGATAGTTACTAAACAACTGGCTTTTTAAAAAGGAAGCAGATCCAGAGAATTTTTCCAGCTGGAAGTTAGTCACTTCAGGGATTTTCAAGCCCATTACTTCAGTCAAGACAAAGTAAATCAAGGCCACTATTTTTTTTAAAAGTTCACTTAGGAATATTCAGAGATTTGACACTATTACAATGGTGAAATAACATATAAAAGGAGTTTCTCAAAAGTTGTGTTTGACTGCTTTTTCTAACACAAAACTGATCCCTACCCCAAAGCTTCCCCAAATCCTATTCTACTTCCTGTGTATTTACGGTGAATTTATCAGCTTACTTACCCCTCAATGGGACTTAGGAGCCCTGGGCTGGCCATTTACAACACAGCATTTAAAATAACAAGATATCTTCTTGTAAAAGCATCCCCCACGCCCACCAAAGAAAGTCCCTCCCAGCAACCTTGTGATTTGCTGAGAAATATGTACAGCTCCAATTTACACTCAAGCCAAAACTATTTCAAACTAAATGGAAAAAGAATCCTTTCCAGTTCTAAAATTCTACGGCTCCAGTAATTCCCCTTAAGAATTCTGCATGACAACCTCCACTGGATACCATTTTTAAATTGCTTGACATTTTGAGATTTATTAAATGCTCAGCAATTTAATTTCAAAGGAATGCTGGTGTGTTCATTAAACAGTGTATATCTGAGAAAAATGTTATAAGAGACTGAATAACTTGTCTTGTTAATTACAGTTAATCTAAAACAGGCTTTATTAACAGTCTCAGCATATTTATTTTGGAAGATTTGTCTATTTACTAGCTTATTACAACAGTCACTAAAGAAAAAACATAAAAGATACAAAGCTTAGCCTCTTGATTGAGCTCCCAAAAAATGTGATCCATCATCACGCAGGGATTTAAGCCAAGATAAAACGGAAAACATACAGCAAGATCTATTTAGTACAAACGTCCTAATAAGCCACTAGCTACCTTCTCCATTACTAACAGAAGGCCCTCACATGTATGTACTAAGGTAATATTTTAACTGGAACATTTGTACTAGGATCACACATATTGTGTGGCTTTCCATTGAAATTTCATAATATTCAAGTTTCTTACCAAAAAGTGTGCAAACTTTCCTAAAGAATGTACCTATTTGCTGAACACTTGGCAAAGAGAGTTGTTCAGCTATTCGGATTTTTACCTGCCAGATGCATACTCTCTGGTTGTTAACAGTTAAGGTTAAATAATTTTGCAAAGGTTAAATAATTTAAAAAAGCCTAACCTACCACCCTACTAAGAACACTCCCACTAATCCTACAGAAATGTGAAAATGTGAACGCTCCTGTTAATTTTTTTTTTAACATATAACGAAATCTACAAATAAAGTGTACTCTCGGCTCTGCTTGCAAGAATATTTCTCATCCAACGGCTTCAAACCACATCAGTAGGCTTACTTTCTCACGGCCGTGTTTTTGGGAGACAGGGTGCTGCTCCCAGGACAACTCACCGAGACGCGTTGCGGCTGCCCCGAGGCCCCGGGTCAGTAAGCCTGTCCTACCTCGACCAGGGTCTCCGCCCCGCCCTGCCCCCGTGCTTACTGGGGACCTAGGATAAACACTGCATCGGCGGCTCCAATTAGGCCCTTCTGCCCACCCCCAGGCTGCACCCCCAGGGCGACGCTGTTGCTGAAGTCTCCAGGCGCGATGAGAAGAGACTGGCAAAAATATTAACCATATCGGAATCTGCATCTCCGGAGTTTGGCTGGGGATCTAACCGCCTGTGAGGTTGCCTTAGAAAAGCAAGACAAGCCCCAGAAAAGTCCTGCTAAACTAGGACGCAGGAAAGGCATGTTACGCAACTGCCACCACTCTCACGGCCGCGAAAGCGCGCCTGAAACTCGCACTGGGTCCTGCGAAGACCGGGAGGCCAACGCGGAGAGGCCAGGAGCAAAGAGCTGGCCCGGACACCCAAGAGAGAGCCGGGCTTTCCCCGTCACCCCTACCCCGGGCGGCGGCCTGGGAGGGGCGGGCGGCCAGGGGCGCGAGGACAGCACCGGGCTGCGGGGCAGACGCAGCTGTCAGGAGCGCCCCTCGCCCAGCCGGGCCTGCGCGCCCTCGGGTGCGAGCGCCCAGCGCCCCTCGGGAAAGCAAGGGCGACTGGCCCGCCCCGGAGCGGACAGTCCCTCAGGGGGACCCCGCGCACGTAGTCGTCCCTGCACCCCGGCCCCCGGGCGGCCCCCTGCTCGGACCGGGTGTGGGACGCGGCCGCGGGCGCACAACAAAGCAGCGCAGCCCCCGGATCTGCTCCCGGCCGGGCCCCCGCCCCGCCGCAAACTTCCTCGGCTCCGCGAGGCCCCGACGACCGGCCGCCACGGTGGGGGGTGGGGGTGTTCCCCGACAGCCCGGCGCCCCTTACGCCCTCGGACGGAAGGGGTCCCGTGGGGACAGGCCGGAGGACCCCACACACCCCCACCCGCCCAGAAACTTCCTGCGTCCTCTCCACCCCCGCCCCGGCCGGAGCGGCCCGGCCGAGCGGGGCGCCCCTCCCGGAGCCTCCGTGGCCGCCGACCGAGGGGGGACAGGAAGCCTCGAGCTCCGCCGGCCCGCGGCGAACTTTGGACAATTGAGCAGCCCCCTGCCCGCCACCCCACCACCGCGCCCCCAGCGCCTCCTCACCTCGGGGGCGTCTACAAGCTCGGGGGGGTCCTCGCGCGCGACCCCGTGGCCTCTCGCGCCGGGAGAGCCCGCACCGGGGACAGGAGCTGCCGCTGGCCCCGCAAGAAAGGGGGAGCCCCGGCCAACGGCGGCGGCGCGGGCGGCGGCTGCTCCATCTTCCCGGGGCGCTCACGCCGCGGTTCCAACGCGCAAACCCAAGTGGGACATTCGCTACATTGTTGGCATTCCACGGGCGTCACGTGACCCCGCCTCCCGCGTCACTCCCGGCCGCATACCAGCCCGGGCGGGGCCCCCGTCGGCCGCGAGGCCCTGCTCCTTGGCGGCCCTGCTGCTCCGCGGCCCGGCCGGCCCCCAGCGCCTTCAGCCTCCGGGCCGCCACCTGCCCCGCCGGCCCGCAGACCCCCAATTCCAGCATCGCCTTCCCTCGACCGCACTTGTGCGGGAAATGACAGAGGCAACTCTGTCGCTAGAACTCTTGTCACTAGAGCCACAGTTTCCTTAAGTATCTCACGCCGGTCTTGGTGAAGAAAGTAAGTTAACAGGCCCGAAGGAGCCACAGACTTACCAGAAAACGTGCCAGCGACTAAAAATAAAGGAAGAAAAAGACAGGCAGCTGTTAGGATCACGGAATCAAGTAATAACAAAGAATAATAAAGAAGGACGTCTAATGTATCTCGAAATTGAATCAGATTTAATTTAATCAAGCCTTCCTGCTGTGTATGTATTTTGCTTATGAGCAGTGTTTTGTGGTGTACAGAACTGTGTAGAATGTATACCAACAAGTGAGACTGTGGTTTTTGTGCTTCAACTCCGTGACTCTCTTTCCATATGGGGGCTATGGATTTGGCACAAGGACGTTTGAAGGGACTGTGCCGAGATGCTGAGTGGAAATAACCTGGATGTCAAGACTTACTCTATTTCTGACTCTCCTAACATTCTACTTCCTACCACCCACAGCCAGTGGTGAAAGTGACGGGGAGGGCTAATGAGGTTTTAAAAGCCAATCCAATTTTCTCTTTAATAAACTCATGTGAAAGTTTTCAAGTTTAATCTTGGACTAGAGAGTAACGAATGTCATTATCTCTGGACTATTTTAACATCCCAGCCAGCCTTCAGTCCTGGTCCACCCTTCCTCCCCTACTTCCTCTCTCTAGATTGCACCCAGGTCTCCAGGCCCTCGCCCTCCCTGCCTTACACCATCCAGGAAATCTCAGCGCAGCTCTGGGATTTCTCTCTTCTCTGAGTTCTGATAGTCAAACCATCAAAATTCCGTTTAGAATTCAGTTTCATTCTTTAATTTTACACTGTACTCTACCCAGATATCTTGCACAGTTTAGGAGCAGAATAAATCTCAAACTGATATTCTACAATTGAGCCTCTCTAGCATTCACCTGTGATATTATCTCTGTGTGTCTCTTCACGCACATACACACTGATCATACTTTCTCCACCCAAACTCCAAGCCACGTGACCAAATGCCAGTCCTCCCTTGTGTGTGTTTAAAGGTCCTGCCCCAGCTCTCTTTTCATAGGTGTAAAAATATTTTTTAAAAAAACTTGTCAAATGAAATATTGGGAAGTGAAAGGAATTTAATGGACAGTAAAATTTATGTATAAAATGCCTAATGAAATTTTGCCATCACAATGACCATTATAGCATGGTTTGCAATAGTGAAAAATCAGGAACAACCAATGTCCAACAATAGGGGAGTAGGAAAATAAAAGGTGGATATTCAAAGGATGGGATTTATATACTAAGTGAACAAATTAGTTCTGTCCTTGTCAAAGAATAAGTGATCAAGGATAGAATTCAAAACCAATATGGAGTGAAAATAAACAAATTGCAGAAGTATGTCTACACTCTGATACCATATTTATAAATAAAAATTCCTACAGAACCCGTGCTGTACACATACTTTTATATAAGTATAGCCATGGACTGCAAGAGCCTGAACCAAATCCATGACAGCTGTTGCCTATCAGAAGGAAAGAGAAACGGCACTGGGGAGAGAAAAATAAAGACTTCAACTTTATCTGCAATACTTTTTCTTTTATTTAAAAAATGAAGGAAAACTGACAAAATCTTGAAATTCATTGAGTCTGGGTGGTAGACTCATTAATGTGAGCTATAGTATTTTTGTGCTTTTTTTACATTAAAATTTTTGTTTTATGTATCACATATACATATATAGAGAATAAGGTAAATTAGAAACAAGTAAATTCCCACATGAGAGAATATTCTGATTCATGACTTTGTGAATGTGTGTTCATTGCTGTAGAGTAATTCATTTCATTTCTCTCTATTCATTTATTTATTTATTTTTTTGAGTACCTTCTATGAGCCAGGTGCTAAACCAATCATTGTAAGCCAGTCGTTGGCAGTTACTGGGGGTATCATGGTGAGCACAATGACATGATTTATCCCCTGGTGGAACTTACAGTCTGGTAGGTGTGCTCAAGAAAAAAACCAAGTGACAAAATAGAGTATGAAACCATAAAAGTATACAGCAAAATGTTAAAAGTGGTAGTCTCTACATATAGTGATTCTGGATGATTTTTGTCGTATAGTTTCTGAGCCTGTACAATAAGATAGTTAACAACAAAAAATATTTTAAATAATCAGCTAAATCAGTACATCCACATCATTTATTCAGCTGAAAAGAAGACAGAAAACCTCATGTTGTAATTCTATAACCACAAGGCCAACTGAGCACAAAGCCTATAATAGTTGCAAATTTGCAGTGTTTAAATTAAGGCATCAGCATAGGTTACATGTATGTATGTATGTACGCATCCTTACTGTATACCAGGCACTGATATAAACCTGTGCATTAACTCATTTAATCCTCAAAACACCCATGTTATTATTAACACCATTTTATAGAAGAGGACCCTGAAACACAGGGAGCCCAGGTAACTTGCCCAAGATCAAAGAGCTGAGCTTCAAATTTGGTAGTCTAACTCCAGAGCTGGGAAACAGTGCATTGTGAAAGCTCTCTCAAGGTAATCTCAAGAAGATATGATTATAGTGTGCTTATAAATAAGGAAACTGAAACCAAATTCACTTCCTTACACCTTGTCTGAGGGAAGAGAAATGGACTCGGCATCAGAAAGAAGGGAGATCCAAGGTGTGTGTCTCCAGCACCAACCAGGGCAGACAGAGATTCAAGGAATCCTCTCAAAAGCGAGGCCCCTGAAGCCCCAGATCTGTTTAGAGGTTGTCTCTGAGGTGTCTACAGGGGCCTAAGCCTACCTGCCCACACCCCTGGGCTCCAAAATGCAAGAAACCTGATTACCAGCCCAGCTTGTTACCGCTTAGTGCCTGGAAAGCCAGCTCTGGGTCTTCAGGCACAGTTTTTGGCTTTTTGTAAGGAAAAATTCCTCCTTGTTTATAATCAGTGTGGAGGAGACTTAGCAAATCTGCCTAACTCCAGAAAAATCTTTTCTATGGGCACTAGTGAGAAAGTAGAGTAAGGTCAGATTATGAAAGGCCAGGAAAGCCAGAAAGAAAACGGGCTATCAAAGATTTGTTTAATTTGTTTGAGGGTGATTTTATACCCATATATTTTGTCTCCTTAACTAGACTATAAATTCTCCCCCTCAAATTGCATATGAAGAAACGCTTAACAGCTAAATTCAATGTATCGAAAGCATTTTTAAAGGATGCTTTAATATCTCAAATATCAAAGTTGAAAATGCCACCAATTTTTCCTGAATCCACCACTCCGGGTCAGCCAGAGAGACATCCTGCTCCAATGTTCTTCGGAGTTTGGGGGACTGCATACTTGTGGGAACTTGCAGAGCAGAGTTAACAATATCATCCCTCTTAGTTGGGGGCTTCTTTTCAATGACAAACTTTTTTTTTTTTTTTTACATACTAAAAATGATTTGGATATCTGGGGAAAAAAATCCCCAGTGTTGCATTTCAATTCTTATGTGTGTTTTCCAATGTTAAAATTATGACAGAGTACACTTGTTCTCTGATTTTAATTTATTTCTAAATGCTTAACTTTTAGCTATTTTGGAGAACAGAACCTTCTGGAAAATGAGGTGAAAACCCCTTGTGCAGGTATGGGGAAGACCAAGGGGTTCTAGGAAGTTTTTCAGAGTGACCACCTTGCCATTCTCTAGGACCTGCCTTTCCAGCTGCTTTCAGTGACATGGAGCCACAACTTCATTCTCTGAATAGCCACTCTGCTTCTCAGATGAGTAATCAAGTATGTGATTGCATAAGTTAGAATTGCTCAATAATTTGAGAGGATTCATTCCCAGCAGAGCTCAAAGAAACAATGTCAAGATACGAATCGCATTCTGCATTGAAAGAATTCTTATGTTGACACTTTACATTACTGAGTGAAGAATTGCTAAAACAAATGTTCTTTTCTTACTGCCTCCCCTCTTAGTTTACATTTTATGCTGAGTGAGCTATGACAGCAACGCCAGCTATTTACTTTATTTCTTATTTCATTTATAGTCAGCTGCAACTTCTGTTTCCTTTGCAGACGTGAGCAAAATGGTGTTGTGTCTGTAACTGCGTAAATGGAAAAAAAAAAAAATCCCACTGAAAAGGTGAAGTTTTACTTGACCTGTATGCTTCAAAACCTTCCATTCAAAAATCTAATTGAATTTTGTGCCGTAGACATTGATAAAACTTACTTTAGGGTGAACAAAAAGTGAAGGTCCAAACCCTTGTCTCAAAAATTTTTCCATAACAAAATTTAACATTTTTAAAATCACTGGGGAAACAGCTGAGCTGATCTAAATTGGCAATAAATATTTAATTGTGTAATTGCAGAAGAAACATTTTCATCATCTCTTTTTAACTGAACTTAAAATTAACTACTGAATGTTGTTTTGGTCATTATTTAACAGTTGCTTTTAAGACCAGACATTTTATTTTATCAACCAGATCAGAAAAGAAAAACTGAGCCTGTTATCTGTTACCTTCCGGATGCTCCATAAATAGGTTTTGATCACAAAAGAGATGAGATTATGATAAGGTGGTTTCACATGCAAAGGTAGGAGGAGGCCTGTGACAAAGAGGCTGCCAAATTTCAGAGAGCAAAGGAAAATCTACAAAAGTCAGGAAGCAGTCACTGCAGATTGTATTTGATAGCTGGTAACTCCAGGCTGAGAAGAGTTTCTGGGTTTGAAGTTGGAACTCGAAAAAATGTCCCAGAGCTAATACTGCTTCAGAAACACAGGGGTGGGAGGAAGAACTGATGTTTGAGGTAAAGGTACTTGGAAGGGGAGAAGGGCAGAAACAAAGTCACGGGGAAGGCCTGGTATTTAAGGCATGCTGAGAATGGACTTCGGACAAAGAAGGGAGGATGTTAGAGAAAGAGGGACATGGAGTAAACAGAAAAGTTGAGCCAATCAGATGGCATAGCTCTGTGACTGAGGAAGACAGCCTCTAGGAACTCAATGTGGCCCTCACCTTACAGCCAGCAGGAAATTGGGGACCTCAGTCCTATACTTGCAAGGAACTGAATCCTGCCAATGACCCGAATGATCAGGAAGCAGATTCTCCCTTACAGCCTCCAGAAAGGAACGCAGTCTGCCGACATCCCAATTTTAGTTGGTGTGGTCCATACTGGACTTCTGACCATAACAACTGCTAAGATGCTATATTGGAGTTGCTTTGAGCCTCTAATTTTGTTGTGATTTGTTATGGTAGCAATAGAAAACTAATACACCATCCTTCATGGGCTGGTTTCAATTCAACAACAGAAGGGACCACCTTCCTTTCATTTGAACTCCAGCAGCAAAACGTGGTACTTCTGGCCTGGCAAAGTATTGTCTGGCGTTGTGGTTATTTGTAGACTTGTACTAAGTCTCCTACTAGACTTTCAGCTCCTTGAGGTTAAGAGTTTTGGCAGATATGGTATCTGCCATGGTTTTCGCCTCTTGCCTGCTACATACAAGTCACTTGACAAATATCTTTTTCACACGATGAATGAACAAATGAAGTCCCCATAAAGATGGCAGAACCAAATAACCAAATACCATCTCAGAGTAGATATTATCTTAATTCTGAAATGAGAGGCCTTTAATATTGTCTGTGGCCCCTAAACCATTTGAGTACTTACTGCTAACAGGAAATACTATTTTTATCACATAATTAATTTTTTAAGTAGTTATAATTCATGTCTTTCCTCAGAAGAGGACCTTGGAATTTTAGGGAATTAATAAGAAATAAGAATGTATAAAGAGACACTTTTCCCTGTAAATGGCTGCTGGCAGTCAAGGTATTATTTTTATTAATATTATTTATCATAATCAGTTACATCCAAACCAAACAGACTTGACTTACTTTTGAATAACTAACTCTACATTCTAATGTTTCTCTTCCAAGGCAGAATTATGATTGAGAAAAGAATATGGTGGTGAATATAAGTTGTACTTAGACTTAGAGAAATCATTGAAATAAGACTTTTTCTACATCTGTAAAATAAGACTTCTACTAGATCTTCTTTATGCTCATGTCCATATATACTCAACAAATACCAAGACGATCCTAATAAGATGGGCAGTGCAATTATACAGTATTAAAAATCCATAGATATGAAGCTGCAGTGATCAAATAATGTGAAAGCATAAAACCAAATACAAATATTAGGCATGATTGGGAATGGAAGCATGAATTTCACAGATAACCAGAACTAAAAATTGAAGAAGTGAAGATAAATGGAAAATATTTTTTAGAGTTGAAACTACACTGAAAGTGACAACTCAGAGTGAAATTGATGAGCTAATTTTATATCGAGAGATAGGAGGATAGATTTTGTTTCCCAGGCCCTTGCCTAGTCAAGTAAACTTCCATGTGACTTTCCCAGCATGCTTTTCATTTAGACATTTATTTTTCTAAAATGAATATAAATTAATAATCTCTCTAATGAAAGTGCAACTATTCAAATATTGAACACCATATTTAGCTCCAGAAATCCAGGGAAATTTTATCTATCGTTGGGCTAAGAAAGAAAGAAGTGGCAGGAAAACAAAGGGAGAAGTCAAGAAGTGAGATTGGAGCAGAAGCTCAGAGAAAGAACTTGTCAGGCGTCAGAACAGTCTGTGAGGGGAAAGAGGGGAACATCACAGTGGGAGGGGGGTGTCAAGATGGGGGGGCAAAATTAAAGAACATTGGAGTTCCAGTGACAGAGGACTGTGGGGTTCTGGTGCCCACCGTTACTGTAGAATTGTTCTTGGCAACAGATTTCCCAATTTTCTTCTCCAGATTAATTTCTTAACAAATTGAGAACAATTAAAAACAGTGTGTCACATGAAATAACCAGAATAAGCAAATTTATAGAGACAGAAGGTAAATTACAGGTTACCAGGGGCGGGGGCAGAGCAGGAGGTGGGGAAGGGGCGGCGATTGCTTGAAGAATAGAGTTTCTTTTTGGGGTGATAGAAAAGTTTGGGTGATGGATGCTGGTGATGCTGGCACAATATTGTGGATGTAATGAATACCGCTGAAGTGTACACTTAAAAATGGTTAAAATGGGAAATTTTATTTGTATATATGCTACCACAATAAAAAATTTTTTTTCAAGAAATGTAGGCACATGTGGGCTCTGAAGCCCAGGTCCTTTTTGTTAGTGAGTTCTAAGAGAAGGTCAAAAGTAAGGCAAAAAGGACTTTGAAAATAATCATTGAAGTCCAGGGCACAATTCTCTGGGACGGTAGCACGGTGTCACCATATCACCCTGCGCACGGGGCTGCCCTCAGGAAGCCGAGCTTGATGTCTTTCCTCCAATCTCTCTGCCCTATCTGGGCTGTATTTTCCCTGTTAAGTAATAATCAGTGCTCGGATAACGGATGAAAGTGCAACATTATGAGTGTAATTAACACCACTGACTTGTACACCTGAAAGTGGTTAAAATGGGAAATGTTATGTTATATATGTTAACACAATAGAAAAGAAAAGAAAAAAGATTCCCCCGGAGATGTAACGCCTTTCAGAGTCAAAGGACCAAATCTCTTTAGATGGAATCTCAGGAACCAGAAGTATTCATTCATTCATTCATTCCCTAAATTTTTATTTAATTCCAGGCACAGTGCTTGGCATTGAGATTATAATGGTGAACAGATTCAGACACAGCCCCTGTCCTCATAGAACTTACAATTTAGAGAAGGAGGCAGATGCAAATCAAATAATTATAAAGCTCAATGACTCAGCAGCAAGTGCTTCAGATTCCAATTATTCTGACCTGACCTAGTGGGCAGCAAGGGCTGGTCAAGGACAGCCAAGGGAATGACATTTAAGAGCTGAAGGGTAAGTGGAGGTTAACTAGGCAGAGGCTGAGTCCCAGGCAGGGTGACTTCAGAGCACTTTCCAAATGCAGGGTGAAGATTTCTAGCCAGTCTATTTTTGCTGGTAGTTCCCCCAGGATTTTTCACCAAACAAACCCACTCTTGGTGCTGCTGAGGTGACCTAGGGGCCACAATTGGTTTGAAAGAGGAGTGCAGGCTTGTCCTCAAACTGTGGAGCCAGCATGATTGTTTGTTTGTTTGTTTTAAATTTTCATTCTTTTTTAATTTTTAGAGCAGCTGTAGGTTTTCAGAAAAATCATGCAGAAAGGACAGAGTTCCCACATGACCCACCTCCCCGCGTCCCCTCAGCAAGGTTTTAACCGAGATTGAGCTTTTCTTCAGAGGGGCTGAAGGGGATTCTGGAGACCAAATTCCTCCCCTTAGCCCTCCCCACTGAGCTGAGGGGATCACAGTGCCCACCCACCAACCCGTTAGGCCCAGCTCACGATGCGTCACCCCGTAAATGCATTACTTTAATTTCTTTTAAAATCAGAAGGAAAAAAAAGTGAATCTAATAATAATGAAAATGTAATAATAAACTAACCTGGATTAAATTTGATGCAAAATTTAAAATTTAGTTTTAGGGTTTGAGTCTTTATCGATATAAGAGCAAAGGGAATCTACTGAAAGTTGTTAGCTGGGAGTGACGTGATGTTAGAAAGCCCACTCTGGCCGCCCTGTGGGGAGAGGTGGTGGGGCTGGTGGGGCCCTGGCGGGAGTGGGGAGAGAACCAAGGCGATATTTGTTTCTGGAGGTGAGAGACATCCAGCTTTGTCAGAGCAGGGCCAGCAAACTGCAGCCCACTGGCCAAATGGGGCCACTGCCCTTTTTTTAGGCCTGTCCCCGAGCTGAGAGGGGTATTTACATTTTAAATGGCTGGAAAAAAATTGAAAGAAGACTAATACTTTGTGACTCATGAAAATTAAATGAAATTCAGTGTCCGTGGATAAAGTTTTATTGGAACGCAGCCACACCCATTTGTTTAAGTATTGATTGTGGTTGCTTTCTGGCTACCACAGAGTTGAGTAGTTGCCACACAGGCTCTGTGTGCTGCCAAGCCAAAAGCATTTGCTCTCCAGCCCTTTACAGGAAAAGTTTGCAGCCCTCGGATGGATAGGAGAGTCATTTGGGAAGCAAGAGCAATACAACTCGGCCTTAGATTAGAATGAATGACAAAGAGGGAGCCATCAATGATGCCTGCTTTTCTGGAACTCCAGCAAGTATTACCATCAAGCCCAGGGCGTGGAAATGCCTAAAAGGCCAAATCAGACCCAGGCGAGGCAGTCCAGAGTGCTGGGACCCCAAGAATGACCCACCCCTTGCTGAAAAGCTTCCAAATTTCTTTATGAACGTTATACTGTGGAAGCAATCCAAGAGTTCGCAGATAGATGAACAAGTAAACAGAATGTCGTATAGCCATGTAATGGAATATTATTCAGTCATAATAAGGGATGATACTTGATATGTTACAACATGGATGAGCCTTGAAGACATTATGGTGAGTGAAATAAGCCAGACACAAGAGGACAAATATTGTATGATTCTATTTATATGAACTATCTAGAATAAGCAAGTTCATAGAGACAGAAAGTCGATCAGAGGTTACCAGGGGCCAGGGGGATGGGAGGTGGAGAGGGTAAATGGGGAGTTATTGCTTGATGGGTACAGAGTTTCTGTTTTGGGTGATGGAAAAATTGGGTAATGCATGATGGTTAAGGAAGCACAACACCGTGAATATCATTAACACCACTGAATTGTATACTTAAAATGTCAAATTTTATGTTTTATATGTATGTTGTCAGCAAAATTTTTCCAAATACATTAAAAAAAAAAAAAGAAGAGGAAGCACAATGCTAGTGAAGCAAGAAAGACACATCTGAAAACCAATTCAGGCTTCCTTGCCCGCTTACCACCCCACCTGCAACTTATAAGACTGATAGGCTGAGGCCAATCAGATTTAAAGCCTGAAAGAGCCCAGGCTTGTCTCGGCCTCGCCTAGTGGTTGGCTTTTCTGAGGTTCCTGGAAAAGGAAAGCATGAATGGATGAATCAGTGAAGCTGGGAAAGGAGGAGAGGTCTGACCCCACTAATGTAAATGGCTCTAGGGCAAGGGTCATTTTTGTCTTCATTCCATCCTCAGCACCTAGAACAGGAACATAGTAAGTGCTTGGTAAATGCAAACACAACAATTGAAATTAACTTTCTAATGGTATGATTTTAGGTGTCAAGGAATGCTGTGTATAGGTTGTGTTTCTATTTCTTTTCCACATATATATATATACATTTTTTTTTCAGTCAAACATCCTTGTACAGTGCCCAACCTGCCCACCATACTTGGCACCATCAAGGAATGAAGGAATCCACATAACCACATACGTGCTCCACTCTGAGAGGCTGTGTCTGTGTGCTTGCCAACACCATTTCCCTGTGTGGTGTTAAGGCATCCATGTTCTACGGGAAGTCCGAGTTCAAAGCTCTGTCCCACTGCTTGGGCACCACGAGACTCAGGCAAATGATAGGATGAATCTGTTGGAACCTCCATGTCCTTATCTGAAATGTGTGTGTGTGTGTGTGTGTGTGTGTGTGTGTGTGTGTGTGTGTGTGTGAAAGAGAGAGAGAGAAGGAGACAGAGAGACAGAAAGAAAGAGAAGACTGAACTCTCACACTTCGTTCAACATTCATCCATGCAATAAATATTTATTGAGCACCTACTATGTGTGAGGCACAGATGCAGGGTGCTGTGGATCCCACATGGTTTTTATAGTTAATGCTTTTCTCCATGCTTGTTACTTTCCTCCCCTGAACGAGCCCATTGCACTGATCTCAAAACACCTTCCTCTTTCCTCATTTCCAGCTGTCGAAATCTTTTTCACCCCTGTTCCGTCACCTCTTCAGGGAGCCTTCCCTGCAGCCCTCTGACTGTGGTGCGTGAGGCAGCCCTGTGCCTGGGAAGGACCCTGGCTTTGAAGCCAACATAACTGGCTGGTTGTACTAACCTGGACAACTTTCTTAAAACTTTTCAGAGCCTTGGTTTCCTCATTTGCAAAGCAGGGATTCACATCTACCTCATGGTGTTGTGAGAATCGGATGAGGCAATGTATGTGAAGTCTCTGGCATTGTAGTAGCTGTTTGCTGAATAACTATTTTATCAAAGGAAAAGGTTGGAGAGCTGGAGCTTACCAAATATCAACAGAATGAAAAAAACATCCTAGAAGGGATGATAAAGCCAATAATTTTTCCCTGAGTTTCCAGGCTAATGAATCAAGCCAATAACGTCAAGTTTGGGGAGGGAAATACATTTCTACAGAAGGTAATAGCACCATGTGCTGCCAATCACAGCCCACAGCTCTACCTTCTTTGGAACTGTGAACAGAAAATCCAAAAAAGTTAGGCCCGGTGGTGACCAACATCCTATAGATATTGAATTGTTTTTTATAAAACTATTTAGTGACATTAAACCCTCCATGCTGTACATGCCGGAAAAACTCAAAGAATTTGGGGACTTTGAATGGAATTTCCCTAACCTTAGGAGGAAACACCACAAGTCGAACATCCCAATTGCCAGCTGTGGAATTAATTTTAAGCCATTTTGAGGCCTGACAAGTATTTTGTTTGGCAAGAGTAGAGCAATGTGTTAAAGAGGATCTCTGTAAAGTGGGGTCCTGGCTCAGGGATAAATCTTAGTTTTTCTTTAACACTATCTGGCACAGAGAAGAAACACAGGATTTTCAGGTTAGACTGGCACTCAGAAGATGACTTTGAGCTTGTCGTCACCACCTGGTATTACAGCACCACTTCATCATCTTTCGTAGGTTTTTAAAAATATTTTATATTCAACAAAAAATTTGCCATTTTAACCATTTTTAAGTGTACTCTTCAGTGGTGTTAATTACATTCACAATGTTGTGCTATTTTCACCACAATCCATTACCAAAATTTTTTCATCAACCCAAACAGAAATTCCGAACCCTTTAAGCAATAACTCCCCATTTCCCCACGTCTGGCCCCTGGTAACCTCTAATGTACTTTCTGTGACTATCAGTTTGCTTATTCTAGATATTTCATTTAAGTGGACTCATACAGTATCTGTCCTTTTGTGTCTGGCTTATTTTACGCAGCATAACATTTTCAAGGTTCATCCCTGTTGTAGTATGTAGCAAAACTTCATCCCTTTTTACGGCCGAATAATGTTCCATTGTGTGTATATACTCTAGGTTTGTTCTTCTTATATTAATCACGTAACTAGTCAAACTGATCAAGGTCAGGCCTTACCCTTTGTCAAGATACACACACACACACCCACCCCACCATCGTTCTCTGCTGGAAATGAGGCAGGTGTGCAGCAGCCTCTCTTACCACGGTCCAGCAGGGGTGGCAACACCTTGGTTAGTCACTTCACCTGCCCAGTGAAACGTGTCACCGAAAGCCCCTCAGAATGTCAGGAAATTGAGTCTATGGGTGAAAAGAGCCAGTCAAATAATTTCAATTCCTTCCTTGAGAGAAGCAATTCCTCACACCGTGAGGAATGCTCCAAGGAATTTGCTCTTTCACTTTGAGGAAACAGCTCTTCCATCCAGCAGGCATTATCGCAAATGCCAAATGGGCCGACCAAGGACAAACACCAGTACAAGGGTCTCAGCCCTGAAAATTCCCTGGCAGGGCTGGACATTAATTTGCAATGAAACCATGACACACGAGTTATACCAAAAAGTTCAACTGACAAAACACTGACGTATGAGCTTTCGTTTGTGTGAAAAACAAGCACTTGTCTGCTCAGCCGAAAGCAAATTTCATATTTGCAGCTGAATTCATCACTCCCTTTCTAAACGCTAAGCATCGGTTTGGGAAATGCGTGGGTAACAAGTCAGCCATTTGTCTGGAGGGTCTTACTAAACACTTCAGCACACAGTGGCTGAATCCTATAAGAATATAATACTTAGTGTCTCTAGGTGTAATACTTAATAAGATTAGGTAGGCCTAGATTTCAGCCAAGGACATTTATTGAGTGCTCTTGTGCCAAGGACTGTGAAGAGAATCAACAAAATAGACTTGGCCTCTGCTTCCCAAGTAGCATCTGATGGCTAAGTCTGCCCACAGAAGGGAAATAATAACAGGAGGCTTTTTCTGGAGCAACATAACAACGAGAGACTCAAAGTAATGTACTAACAAACTGTGGGCTTAAATGCTCAGAGGGCATCAAACGGAAATGCAGAGGCTCGGTTGGAATCTGAAGTCCAAATGGGGGGAGCTGTAGAGAAACACAAAAAAGGTACAAGCTTAACTGTCAGAAGGTATCTCCTGGGGGCAGCGTGAATGGATTTAAACAGGTCCATGGGCTCGAAGGCAGGGCGTTTAAAAATAGCAACAAAAAATTAGGCTTGGAGAGCTATAATTTTACTCCCAAACTCCAGAGGGCAGAAATACATTTTTTTTTTACTGTATTCTTAGATAAAATCTGCTTTCATTGAACCACTAAATTATTCTCATGTAAAAAGCAAAGAAATTGGTTTCCATGACTCTGCTCAGTTAACATTTGATTTGAAAACAATTTATTCTTAAAAAAGGTGCTATTTGATAGTGTAAGACAAAAGGTATAAACAAGTGGAATATTCATTTTTAAAAACTTGGATTCAACCAATTATGCTTTGATTTGTAACATTTTTGGGGGGGAAATGTAACCCTCCCAAGTAACCAAAATATAAAATAAGACGAAATATAGCAACACTGTGCTGAATCAACAGGTATTTATCCTTCATCATAGCTTCTCTAACACAGGCCTGGGTTTGGCCAAGCACCAGAGCTGGGATGAGAGAAGCTCCATTCATTCATATGGACAGAAATCCTCAAAGGATATTGTTTGTAGGGATAGTCTGGGGAGTTTGTTTAAAAAGTAGATTCCTTCATCTTTTATCCCAGATATTCTGAATGCAAATATCTGTAATGGCTCCAGGCATGTTCATTTTGATTTTTATTATGGAATTTTAAAAACATCCACAAAGTAAAAAGGTTAGTATAATGAGCTCCTTCTTACTTATCACCCAGTTTTAATAATTATCAACTCACAGCCTATTTTGTTTCACCTACACACCCTGTCACTCACATACATTATTCAGAAGCAAATCCCAGACATTTTGCATTTTATTTTTCCTGTAACTGTTTCAGTATTTATTGCTAAAGATTAAGGATTCTCTAAAAAACCCACACACACAACCCACCCAGATTAGAAAAGAAGAAATAAAATTTCCTCTTTTTGTAGAATGTATGACTTCATATATACAAATCCTAAAGAATCCACACAAAAGTTCTATTAGTGCCAATAAATGAGTTCAGCAGAGTAGCAGGTATATAAATATAAAAAGTCAATTATATTTCTATACTTTAGTAATGAACAATCTGAAAGTGAAATTAAGAAAACAATTCCATTTGTGATAGCATCAAAAGGATGCTTAGGACTAAATTTAACCAAGAAATGCAAGACTTGTACATTGAAAATGCAAAATATTGTTGAAAGAAATTAAAGAAGAACTAAATAAATGTAAAAACATCCCATGTTCATGGATTGGAAGACTTATTATTAAGATGACAATACTCCCCCAATTGATCTACTGATTCGCTACAATTCCTATCAAAATTCCAACAGATTTTTTTGCAGAGATGGAAATGCTGATCCTCAAATTCATATGGAATTACAAGGGGTCCTTGAAAAAGAAAACAAAGTTGGAGGACTCACACTTCCCAATATCAAAACCTACTAGAAAGCTACAGTAATCAAGACAGTGTGGTACAGCATAAGTACAGACTTGTAGCTCAGCAGAATTGAGAGTTCATCACTATCATTAATAGATTTTTGGAAAAGTTTTTTATTGTTGTAACATATACAACTGAACATTTCCCATTTTCTTAATTTTCAAGTGCACAATTCAGGGCTTAAATTATATTCACAATATTAGGTTACCATCATGAACATCCATTATCCCAACTTTTGCATCACCTCAAACAGAAACTGCACCCATAAAGCAATAACTGCCCCAACCCTTCCCCCTCCTAGCCCCTGTTAACCTGTAATCTACTATTGTCTGTATGAAATTTGTATTCTAGGTTCATACAAAATTTGCCTTGGATTATTTCAGTCAACACGATGTCTTCAAAGTTCATCCACGTTGTAGCTTGTTTCAGAACTTCATTCCTTTTAATGGCTGAGTAATATTCCATTGTGTGCATATTCCATAATTTGTTTATCCATGTGGGATGCTTCCATGTTTTGGCTATTGTAAAAGATGCTGCTACAAACGTTGTTGTACAAGTATCTGCTTGAGTCCCTGTTGTCAATTCTCTTGGACATATACCAAGAAGTGGAACTGCCATGTCATGTGGTAACTCTGTGTGCAGCTTTCTGAGGAACCGCCAAACTGATTTCCACAATGGCTGCATCAGTTTACAATGCAACCAACAATGTACAAGTGTTCCAATTTCTGTGCATTCCTGTCAGCTCTTACTTTCTGTCTTTTAAATAATAACCATCCTAGTGAGTGTGAAGTGGTATATCTCATTCTGGTTTTGATTCCCTGATGGCCAATGATGTTGAGCATCTCTTCATATGCTTATTGGCCATTTGTATAGCTTTTTTGGAGAAATGTCTATTCAGGTCCTTTGCCCATTTTAAAAAATTGGGTTATTTGTCTTTGTGTTGTCAATTTATCTTTGATAAGGTGCCCCTACAATTCAGTGGAAAAAACTAGTCTTCCAAACAAATGGTGCTGGAACAACTGGGTATCTAAATTCAAAGGTATGAATTTTGACCACACATCATGTAAAAAACTAGACTCAAAATGGATCAAAGATCTACAGGGTGAATATAAGAGCCAGAACTATAAAACTCTTAGAAGAAAACATAGGTGTAAATCTTCATGACCATGGATCAGGCAACAGTTTCTTTGATATTGCACCAAAAGCACAAGCAACAAAAGAATAGACAAATTGGACTGCATTTAAAATTAAAAACTTGCACACCAAAGGACACTGTGAAAAATGTGAAAAGACAACCCCCAAAATGGAGAAAGTATTTGTAAACCATATATCCAGTAAGGGTCTTGTATTCAGAATATTTAGGGAACTCTTACAACACAACAATAAAAAGACAAATAACCCAATTAAAAAATGGGCAAAGGACTTGAACAGCTGGTGTGGGAAACAGTTTGGCAGCTCTTCAATAAATTAAATATAGAATTACCAAATGACCCAGCAATTAACTCCTGGGTATATACCCAAAAGAATTGAAAACATATGTGTGTACAAAAAGTTGTACACAAATGTTCACAGCAGCATTATTCATAATAGCCAAAAAATGGAAACAGCCGAAATGTCCATCAACAGATAAATGGATAAACAAATGTAATATATCCATTCAATGGAACATTATCCTGCCATAAAAAGGAATGAAGATATTTTTTGTTTGTTTGTTTTCTCTTTATTAGAGAAGTTGTGGTTTTACAAAACAATCATGCAGAAAATACAGGTTTCCCATATACCATCCTATTATTAACACCTGGCATTGACATGCGGCATTTGTTGTAATTGATGATAGCAAATTTGTATAATTTTACCATTAACCATAGTCAATGGTTTAACTTAGGGTTCATTGTGTGTGTGGTGTACTTCCATGGATTTGGAATGAAGTTTTTGGTACGTGCTGCAATATGGATGAATCTTGAAAACATGCTAAATGAAAGAAGTCAGACACGAAAGGCTACATATTGTATGATTCCATTTATATGAAATGGCCAAAATAGGCAAATTCATAGTGACAGAAAATAGATTAGTGTTTGCTAGGGTATGGGGGCAGTGGTATAGGGAGTGACTGCTAATGGGGATGGGGTTTCTTTTGGGGTCATGAAAACATTCTAGAATTAAGATGATGGTGATGAGTGCACAACTTTGTGAATATACCAAAAACCACTGAATTATACACTTTAAAATCATGAATTTTATGGTACATGAATTACATCTCTGCGGTCGCAGTTGATTCGTCTGGGGGGGGGGGGTGGCGGCCGGTAGCTAAATCCTAGGCTCCCAGGCTTGCTCTGAAGGTACCGGCGGCGGGGGCTCTTTCCCGGAGGCGAAGGCGAGGCGGGGGATTTGGCCAGGTCCCCGGCGGGGGGGCGTGCAAGGTGTGGAGGGCGGCGAGAAGGAACAGGCAGGACACGGTACTTTGAGGGATGATGAAACCAAGAGAGCTTTATTAGGCGAGAACACAAGCTTATATTGGGCGATTAGAGGGCGGGGTAGCTATAGAGGTCGAAGGCTTGGATTGGTTCAGAGAGGGGGCGGAGGTTGATAGACAAGGGGCGGGAGTTATTCTGGTAACTGCGCATGCGCACTGACGGTGGGGGAGTTGCTCTGGCAATGGGGAGTGTCAGGGGCAAGATAAGGGGGTGGGGAAAAGGCGGTTCCCTCCGGCAAGCCTCCCCTACGGTGGTATTTTGGGTGAGGAAATGGGGCCTGCCTCCGGCCTCACTTTCCCAGGCCTGGGGGGCAGTGGAGGGCGCTGTCGCCCGTGCCCACCACCCTCCCCAGGGGCTGATCAGGTCCCCCAGCCCAGGCCCGCCAAGTCGAAGCACGTGATCAGTATCCCGCACATCTCAATTGAAAAATAATCATAATATTATCATACCTAAAGAAGCTAACAATAAACCCCTAATGTCATCAAATATCATTAATGTTGAAATTTCTAATTGTCTCTTTAAAAATATTTTTTGTTGTCTGTTTGAAATAGGGTCATAATAAAGGCCATGATTTCAATAGGCCAATATGCCTTCAGTTCCTTTTAGGAACTAGTTCCTTTTAAGCTATAGTTTTGCCCAACAATTCTCTTTTTTTCCCCCTTGAAATGTATTCATTGATGAAAACAGACTGCTTGTCCTGTGGAGTTTCCCACAGTTTAGATTTTGCTGATTGCATTCCTGAGGTGTTGTTTAACATGTTCCTATATCTCCTTTATTTCCTGTAAATTGGTGGGTGGCTCTAGCTGCCTAATCAGATTGAAGTTTGACTTTTGGCTAGATGGCAGTGATGCACCTCCATCAGGAGGAACATAGTGGCTCGTTGTTTCTCCTTGTGTTATGTCAGAATGTTGGTGCTAATTAATTAATTGGGGGTAGCATAAGGGTGCTGTTCCATCATCCCATCTCCATTTGTTAATTAGAATTTTTCTATAAAGAGCAACTTCCTTGCACCCACTACTTGGTTATGCTGAGGTTCAGTTCTATCAGGAGAGGGAGAATAAATGCTTGATTCTTTCCCTTTATTTTACCAGTACCCAGAATAATAAGTTGATTCCTTAGCATCCTGTGAAAGTGATCCTTAGGTTTTTCTTTCTTTGTTTCTGGTATCATTTGAACATTTGGATTTAAACATATGTGTTTCAATCCATTAACATCTGATTTAGTCAGGGTTCTCTAGGGAAACAGAACCAATAGGAGATACCTGTAAATATTATGAGATGTTATAAAATTGTTTCACGCAACTGGGGAGATACACGAGCCCAAATTCCAGAGGGCAGGCTGCAAGCTGGGGACTCCAATGAAGGTTTTTGACAAATTTCCCAGGAGAAGCTGGCCGACTGAATTAGAGATGAAAGTTCTGTCTTCTGATGATGAACTATTTCTCCTTTTAAAGCCTTCAAATGATTGGATGAAATGTTTCTTGTTGCTGAAGGAATCTCCTCAGTTGATTGTAGATGTGATCAGTTATTAATGCAGTCAACTTACTGATGATTTAAGTCCACAAAATGTCCTTGCAGTTTAAATTAGGCCAGTGCTTGCCTGACCAACAAGTGGACACCATTACCTGGCCAAGTTGACACATGAACCCAACCAGAACAACATCTTTATCCTCATATGTCTCCGTTTTTGACCAGTGCAGGCTTCTTCATATTGGCTCCTGAGTTCTATTGAATAGCTTCTTTCCTGTATGACAAGATGTTCCAGGATTATCTTGCACAGTTGGGAAAGTTCATTTTAAACAAGTTTCCTTGGTGATTCTTTTAAAGGACGTCTAAGGACCACAGTTTAAAATACTCAGGCCTCAGTAGTTTGTTCATTTCAACCCCATGTTGCTTGTTCTTAACCAGATCATTTACGTTTTATCTAACAACATTCTTGTCTGGTTAATGAAAGGGAATGTTACTTAATGGTGTCAGAGAATACCATAGAATTATAGTGATGAAAGTTCTCACAGTTATCTCTCCTTTTCTGGGGAGAAATAAATATTTAAAAACCCACCACACCTATGCCAAAAGGTGGAATGGCGTAGGTGATGATGATGATAATGACGATGACAAGGTTGATAATAATTTATTATTTTAGGCCATCACCATGCTAAAGGCTTTGCAAACATCATTTCCCTTTAATCTTTACATCAGTCCTCTCACAATAACCCATTTTGGCTGACAATCTTTTCTGGCCTCATGGTAGGCAAGTGTCTCTTTAAGGTATCTGGGCCTGAGTAGGGGGCAGGCAGGGGGAAGCAGGGGCAGCGAAGGGCTTTATAAGCTGAGCTGTCCCACATGGTGCTCCCAGCACCCAAATAAAATTTCTCCTTTGGCCATTCAAACTCCGATTCCCAGAGTTTGATGGATCTCTATCTGCTGTCTGGAGGAAAGCTGATATTACAGGAGTCTGAAGTGAGTTGCAAATGACTCATTGGAAGGATTCCTGTGTGGCCATTCTGTTTTGAAACTGAAGTTTGTTGGCTCAAATTAACTCCCTTACTGATGGAAAGTGTGAGGAGATATTTGAAGCCCAGGTACAAACTTACTTCCATTTCCTCATCCACCATCTCCAGAAGGGGGCTCAGAACCTTGATTTTCAAACCACTTCTGAGTGGAGGGTTCTGGACAGTTTTTAAAATTCCTCTGGCTCATGCAGCCGTTATTGATTTTTACTTTTCCCTTTGTAAGGAAGTACATTAATCATATAAAGCATCTTAGCAAATCGGATTTTTCTCTAAAAATAACTAAAATGGTTGCGCAGTACCTTTCAAACTGTTTGTAGACACTCCATTATTGTTGCTGAATTGAATTCATTTGGTTTTGTACTAAAATGAAATATGAAAAAGAGGAAAGCTAGGCACATTATGTGAAATGAATGTGGCAGAAAAAAAACTCCTGTATTACAAATTATTCGAAGACATAGTTAAATAAGGCTAAAAGTTACGCAGGACACTGTGAAATAAAACCACCAAGTTTAGACACAGGACATCTGGACAACGGGCAGCCATGACAGCCAAAGGAGCATAGAGGGATCGGGGAATAGGAGACATAATAGGAATGTTTTTAAAATGCATTTTTCTTTTTGCTTACCTCTATTCTCTCATCGTTCTCTAATAAGCAAATGTTGCCCTTGTGATCATTAAAAAAAAAAGGGGGCGGTTTCAGTGGGGTTTCAGTGCTGGGGGAGCTGGAGGTGGGGGAGGCCTGTGCTAGTGCCCCCCAGCCAGCCCGTCCTCCTGGAGCCCCTCAACTTCTAGGCTCCAGCTTTTTCATCTTCTCTCTCCTTAACAGGTTCAGGGAGTTGAAGTGGCAGAAAGGGGCTGGGAACGCCACTTGAGTGGTAACTTTTACGTTTAATTGTAACAGTGAACGACCCTGCTGAGGTAAGAAAGTCAGCTGGGGGCTTTAATAGTTGCAGTGCTTGGGGCTCCATCTCCAGAGGTTCTTATTCAGAGGGTCTGTGCATTGGAGTCCCCATTTTATTTGCCTCCCTCACCCCCAGACATACACACACCCCCGGTGAACAAAACACCCCTGGAGGACTTTCTTCATTGAATCATCAGAGCAACCTTGTGAGACAGCTACTCTTTGAAATCCCATTTGACAGAAGAGATAAATGAGGTGCAGAGACTTTTTTTAAATTCAATTTTATTGAGATATATTCACATACCATACAATCATCCAAAGTTGCAATTGTTCGCAGTACCATCATATAGTTGTGCATTCATCACCCCAATCTATTTTTTGAACATTGTCCTTGTACCAGAAAAAGTGAAAATAAGAATAAAAAATAAATATAAAAAAGAACACCCAAATCATCCCTTCCACCCTATTTTTCATTTAGTTTTTTGTTCCCATTTTTCTACTTATCCATCCATACAGTGGATAAAGGGAGTGCAATCCCCAAGGCTCTCACAATCACACTGTCACCACCTATAAGCAACAATGCTATACAATCATCTTCAAGAGTCAAAGCTACTGGGTTGCAGTTTGATAGTTTCAGGTATTTACTTTTAGCTATTCCAATGCATTAAAACCTAAAACGGGTTATCTATGTAGTGCATAAGAGTGTCCACCAGAGTAACCTCTCGGCTCCATTTGGAATCTCTCAGCCACTGAAACTTTATTTTGTTTCATTTCGCATCCCCCTTTTGGTCCAGAAAATATTCTCAATCCCATGATGCCGGGTCCAGATACATCCCCAGGAGTCATATCCTGCATTGCCAGGGAGATTTATAACCCTGGGAGTCAGGTCCCACGTAGTGGGGAGGGCAGCGAGTTCACCTGTTGAGATGGCTCAGTTAGAGAGAGAGAGGGCCACATCTGAGCAACAAAGAGGTACTCAGGGGGAGACTCTTAGGCACAATTATAAGCAGGTTTAGCCTCTCCTTTGCAGTAATGAGCACCATAAGGGCAAGTCTCATGATAGACGGCTCGGCACATCAAACCACCAGTCCTCAATGTTTGTGAGAACACGAGCATCAGTCCAGGTGAGGAAGTCCAATACTTCTGCATTTCCCCCCAGCTCCTCAGGGGGGCCTTGCATATATATTTTTATTCTCTGCCCAGATTACTTTGGGATGTGTCACTATTTCACACTAACCTATGCAAACCTACCAGGTCTCACTTCCTATTCAAAGTTCCATGTAATTATGGTATTTGAACAAGCTGTACAAGTTAAATTGTTTAGGAAATATTGATCCTGCATCAACTAAACATCTCTTCCCTTGGTCTCACATGGAATTTGAGGTTTTAAAATGCAGTCAGTATTGTCCTTTACCCTTTGGCCCAGTTTGCCCTAGTCCTAACCACATGTTCTTCATTCATCTCTCTAGTTGAAGTCTGGACACTTTTTCAGCTTTTTTTAACATTGCTATATGTGCTAATAATGACATTCATATCTGCTGAGTTCTAGCTCTGAGATTCAGGTGTCACACAGATAACCAAAGTTCCAGGGATTGATCAGATTATACACAAAGGGTTCAGCATCTTGGTATCTAGAGACAGCCATTACGATTCGGGACTGCTGTAAGAGCTTACAATCTAGGGACCGTTACAATAAGCGTTCCCCTGTTAGGCTGTGCTCTAAGGCTTAATTCTGAGTTTACACGTTGTAGTTAGTCCATATTGGTGAGGTATTACAGTGTTTGCCTTTGTTTCTGGTGTACTTCACTCAAAATGAGGTGCATAGATTTTAATTTGCCTAAAGTCTCATAGCTACCAAGTGGAGAAACCAGGTTTCAAATCCAGACCTGACTTCATTGTACAATTCACTACATATACTACAATTAAATGCCCTTAAACTTCACCAGAGGTGTTCATCTGTAAGCACCTCTAATTAAAAGTCCCTTTAATAAAGTCAACAGAGTCCTTCCTTCCTTCCTTCCTTCTTTCCTTGGTTCCAACCTTCCTCCCTCCCTCCCTCCTTCCCTTCCTCCCTTCCATCTCTCCCGCACCCCCACCCCACCCCCACTGTATTCATCCTGAGCTTGGAAAAGCTTTCAGTTTGATTTACCAGCCAGGGAAGCAGCAGTAGTTCATCATGCATTTCTCTGTGACGGGCCAAGGTTGAGCTTCACTGAAAACTATGCAATACATATGCAATAAATCTATTTTTGCTTTGGTGCCACTGAAATACTGAGGCTCATACCAAAAGTGAGGAATTTGAGAGTTATTATTTTCAATAGCAAAGGATATCACCGTGACAACTAAGTACTAGCAGCTCCCCAGGCCCAGATGGGAGGCACTGTGGAATGTTGAAGGAAGTGGCAAAAAGAACCGGGACAGATGCCTCCTCTTCTGTTCTGATTTCTTAAGCAAGTGTTGTTTTCTGTCGTTATGCACTCCCCCACCCCCCACTTCCAGCTCCTTTGAATTTGAAACAATTGTTGAAGTCCCTGGTTTTGGCTGTACCTTTCTATGATTCAGAAATAAATTTTACTTGAACATCTTTCAGTCTGGCCAAGCAGGGTTTCTGAATTTTTTTTTTTTTTTCAGCCATGGAAGCCTGGGAACCACTTCTAAGAGCATTTTTTTTAATACATAAAATAAAATATGAAGGAAACCAATTATATTGAAATGCATCTATCCACTATTTAAAGAATTTTGTTCTATAGTAATTTGTGTGTTTCTGTAACCATGCAATAAGACCTGGTGGCATGTCAAATGACTACCATAATTTTGAAGTCAGGATGACTGTAAAGATACTTCAAGATAACTAGGACCATTGTAATGTGATATGGAAATATCTCTGATTTTTAGTGGCGACAAAGTCACAGGTGCTACTAATGCTGCTGGGATAGGCTATTTACATTTATAATCACAGGAAATGCTAAAGTTCAGCTAGAAGTTGGGGAAAATAAAAATGGAGCTTTTCCCCATCAGAGTTCATGAACCCTTTCAATTCTATCCACAAATTTCTTGGTAAAATTTCCTGGACTCTGCAAAAAGGGCAGCCTGGTAAAAGGCTTCAGGTAGAATTAAATGTTGGGAGTGATCACATTGTATGCCAAGTCCTTAGATTTTCTTTCGCATGGAATGAATTTTCTGGTTCACTCTTTTTCAAAATTTTGAAAAATATATTTCAAAAAAACTTTTTCAAAAATTTTTTCAAGATTTTGGGAAAAAGGAAAAGTCTGGTTAACCAAAGAAGGCTATAATTAAGCTCAGCCAGAAATCAAAGAAAGTCCAGAAACTGTCCATTTCTACAGTGAAGGCTTAAGAAGGAATTTTAACAGCACTAGAGGTAAAAAAAACAAACAAACAAAAAAAACAAACTGAACTTCTGGTAAGGCAACCACATGAATTTTCCAAAACTGCATGGAAATAAAATACTCTCTCCCCTGTTCTTATAACTGATCTGAGTGAATTGATCACACGTGGCTCCTACATTCGCTTTGGTAGGTAATGGCAGCTGCCCCCAAATGTGGCAATGGTTGGCTACTCTCCTATGTCTCACACCAGTTTACAGGGGAAGCAAGTGTCAGACCAAATCCAGACACACAGGCAGAGATTTCATTAGACAGACCTTATTTGCAAAGCAAGCACACAACGGTTCATACAACCTGTTCTGTAAGCTCGAAGGAGTCGCAGCTCTCTGTCCCTCTACGTGTTCTGACCATTCCCCTGATAAAAGGTTCTTGGTGTCAGATGCAGCAACATTCCTGGGATGCAAAGGCTGGGACCTGGACCAATTAGGAGCAGCCTCAGACTCAGCCTTCCGGAATTCTTACACCAATGGAAGCTCATTTCTGGCATTTATCATGCTAACTAACAAGATGCTATTTTTACCAATGAAACCCATTTTTGGTATCCCTTATGCTTACTAGAAAAGCCTAGGTGGTTGATGGACACCAGATAGTGGAAAGACTGCCAGCTGTCTGCAGAGGGTGGTCCTTTCCAATGTAAAGCCAGATGACTGACTACTGGACTATACACTCTTCTCTCTGTCCCAACATTTTATTATGAAAATTTTCAAACATACAGAAAACTCGAAAGAATTGTACAAAGAACACCAAAATACTAGCATCTATGTCAGTGGTTCTTAAATTTTACTGTGCATCAGAGTCACCTGAAGAGCTTGTTAAAAATGGGTTGCTGGGCTGCTAGAAAAGCTGGAAAACCATCTAGACTTCAGTTAGAGACATGAATGAAGCAGATGTGGTTAGGACTAGGGCAAATTAGGCCAAAGTGTAAAGGGCAATACTGACTGCTTTTTAAAACTTCAAATTCCATGTGAGATCACCCTTGTTCAGTTGGTGCAAGATCTATATTTCCCAAACAATTTAACTCATACAGTTTGTTCAAATGCCATAATTACATGGAACTCTGAATAGGAAGTGAGACCTCATAGGTTTGTACAGTTTAGTATGAAATAGTGACACATCCCAAAGTAATCTGGACAGAGAATAAAAATATATATGCAGGGCCCCCTGAGGAGCTGGGGGAAAATGAGGAAGTATTGGCTTTCTTCACCTGGATTGTTGCTGATGTTCTCACAAACTTTGAGGACTGATAGTTTGGTATGCCGAGCCCTCTATCCTGGAGCTTGCCCTTATGAAGCTGGTTACCGCAAGGAGAGGCTAAACCTGCTTATAATTGTGCCTAAGAGTCTCCTCGAGTGTCTTTGTTGCTCAGATGTGGCCCTCTCTCTCTGCTCTAGTTTGCTAATGCTGCCGGAATGCAAAACACCAGATGGATCGGCTTTTATAAAAGGGGGGTTATTTGGTTACACAGTTACAGTCAAGGTGATAAAGTGTCCAAGGTAAGTCATCAACAATCAGGTACCTTCACTGGAGGATGGCCAATGTTGTCCAGAAAACCTCTGTTAGCTGGGAAGGCACGTGGCCGGTGTCTGCTCCAAGTTCTAGTTTCAAAATGGCTTTCTCCCAGGATGTTCCTCTCTAGGCTTCAGTTCCTCAAAAATGTCACTCTTAGTTGTTCTTGGGGTGTTTGTCCTCTCTTAGCTTCTGTGAAGCAAAAGTCTGCTTTCAACAGCCGTCTTCAAACTGTCTCTCATCTGCAGCTACTCCCTCATCTTCTGTGCAAAATTCTTCAAAGAGTCCCTCTTCGCTGTAGCTCCTCTTCACAATGTCACTCTCAGCTGCACCGAGTTCCTTCTGTTTGTCAGCTCATTTATATGGCTCCAGTGATTTGATTTAGATCCACCCTGAATTGGTGGGGTAACACCTCCATGAAAATTATCCAATCTGAGTCATCACCCACAGTTGGGTGGGGCACATCTCCACGGAAACACTCAAAGAATTACAATCTAATCAACACTGATACATCTGCCGACACAAGATTACATCAAAGATAATGGCGTTCTGGGGGACACAATACATCAAACTGACACACTCTCCAACTAACCCAACTCGTTGGGTGAACTCACTGCCCACCTCCCTACATGAGACCTGACTCCCAGGAGTGTAAATCTCCCTGGCAACACAGGATATGACTCCCAAGGATGAATCTGGACCTGACATCGTGGGATTGAGAACATTTTCTTGACCAAAAGGGGGATGAGAAATGAAAGAAAATAAAGTTTCAGCGGCTGAGAGATTTCAGTGGCTGGAGTCGAGAGGTCACTCTGGTGGACATTCTTACACACTATATAGATAACCCTTTTTAAGTTTTAATGTATTGGAATAGCTAGAAGTAAATACCTGAAACCATCAAACTGCAACCCAGTGGCCTTGACTCTTGAAGACGATTGCATAACTATGTAGCTTACAAGGGGTGACAGTGTGATTGTGAAAACCTTGTGGATTGCACTCCCTTTATCCAGTGTATGGAAGGATGAGTAGAAAAATGGGGACAAAACCTAAATGAAAAATAGGGATGTGGGGGATGATTTGGGTGTTCTTTTTTACTTTTATTTTTTATTCTTATTTTTACTTTTTCTGGTATATGGAAAATGTTCAAAAAATAGATTGGGGTGATGAATGCATAACTATATGATGGTACTGTGAACAGTTGATTGTACACCATGGATGATTGTATGATATTCACATATATCAATATTCTCTCATATTCATATATCTCAATAAAACTGAATTAAAAAAAGCAAAAACAGGTTGCTGGGTCCCACTCGCAGAGTCTCTGACTCAGTAGGTGTGGCCCACAAATGGTTTCCTGGGGATGTCGATGCTGTTGGTTCCTCTAGATCACTTTGAGAACTGCCTCAGTTTCACAATGAACATTTTTCTGTATTTACCATGTATCGATCTATTCATCTGTTCCTCTGTCCATCCATCCACCTTATTTTTTAATACATTTCAAAGTAAGTTGCAGGCACCAGTACATGCTTACTCCTCAACTCTTCAGCCTGCTTATTATTAACTAGATTCCAATATTTGTTTATGGAAATTTTGAGGTAAAAACTACATGCAGCAGCAAAATGTGGACTGTGCAGTCTTTTTTTTTTTTTTAACAGCATAATTTACATACTGTAAAATTCATTCTACGAGTTTGGACAAATACATACAGTTAGGCACCACAATCACAACAGATAGAATTTTCCATCATCCAAACATCCCCTGTACCTTTTTGTAGTATACACATCCCCTCTACTTCACTTCCAGACCTTGTCACCCACTCATCTGTTTTCTACCCTTATAGTTTTATCTTGTCCTGAATGTCACACGAATGGAATCATAGTCTATAGCCTTCAGTCTTGCTTCTTTCACTTAGCAATATGCATTTCAGATTCAGCCATGCTATTGGGTGTATCAGTAATTCATTTCTTTTATTGATGAGCAGTGTTTTATTGCTGATTGCGTATTGTTATCTAGGCATTCTTGGAATTAAATTTTAAACCAATTGGCACATGTGATATCACACAGGTTAACCTGCAGTATTTTAAAGTAAATTACAGGTACCATAGCACTTGCCCTCATGAGATTGCCTGTATGTGCTGGATTCTGGCCTTCCTGTGTCCCCATCCCGCCCCCCCGCCCCCCTCGCCATCTCACTAACAGCCAACCTCTTTTCTACTCTGTACACCCTGATTTCTTTAAAATGACTAGGCCAATTTCCCTTCAGACCAGTGCATTCTTCTTTTTAACTTGCAAGTTGTAATGCAAGTATTTTATTGAAAAGATTTCTAGAAAAGCACTATCCAATAGAAATATAATGAAATCACATATGTCATTAAAATTTTTCCAGTTAGTCACACTGAAAAAAGGAAGAACAGGTGAAATTAATTTTAGTAATATATTTTATTTAATGCAAAATATTATTTCAACATGTAATCAGTATTAAAAATTGATCACACCAATGTTCATAGCAGCTTTATTCACAATAATCAAAAGGTGGGAGCCCCCAAAAGTCCATCAACAGATGAATGGATAAACAAAATGTAGTGCATACATGTAACGGAATATTATTCAGCTGTAAAAAGGAATGAAGTTCAGATCCATGCTACAACATGGATGAACCTTGAAGATGTTATGTTGAGTGAAATATGCCAGACCAAAATGGCAAATACTGTATGATCTCATGTATATGAAATAATTAGAACATGCAAATTCATAGAGACAGAAAGTAGAGTACAGGTTACCAGGGAAGAAGGTGGGGGGGGTCAAATGAGAGTTAGTGCATAATGGATGTAAGGTTTCTGTTTGGGGTGACAAGAAAGTCTTGGTAATGGATGTGGTGAGGGTAGCACAATACTGCAAATGCAGTTAATGCCACTAGACTGCATGCTTGAGAGTGGCTGAGATGGGAAATTTAATGTTGCATATATGTTTCCACAATTAAAAAGAGAGGGATACTAAAGAGACAATGACAATTAAATGCTGTAATACATGATTCTGGACTGGATCTAATGATGGAGGAGAAAATGCCCAAAAGGACAACTGAAAAGATTGGTATAGATGGAATGCTTTATATCAATGCTAAATTTCTTGAACTTGACAACTGTCCTTAATGTGGTTACATAAATGAATATCATTCTTAGGAAATATACATGGAAATATTAAATGTTCAAGGAGCATGTTGTATGCAACCTACTCTCAAATGTTTAAAAAATAGAAAAGTAGATAGATAAATAGATAGAATGACATAACAAAAGTGGCAAAATGTTAAAAGTTGAGATAAATTTTTAAAAGATTGCATTTGGTAGTTAAAAAATAAATCCATGCTTCCTCATTTGGGGTATAAATGAATACCATCAACATTTGATATATTTAAACAATTACTGTAAAATTTATGTTTTTTGGGGCACTTATTAGGAACCAAGCACTTTGCACCTAGTATGGCATTTAACCTTTGTCACGGTCTGCAAGGGAGGTGCTGAGCCAGAAGCCAGGCTATGTATGCAAAGTTGCACAGATAAGGGAAGTAGGGGAGCTGGGGAACCACCCCAATTTCATTTAACATCAAAGTCTGGGGGCGCCCAGTGTATCATCCAGCACTGAGCAGATCCTAGACCTAAGGAGTGAGACATAGCAATAGTTGTCGATTTAATAAATAAGTGGATCTGCATCCAAATCCAATTTTCTGTGTCTAAAATGTATATTAATAAGGACATGTGAATGTATTGAAAACTTCAAGACAGACATCTGAGTTTATATATTTTATATATTCTATAATATATCATATATTTATATTATAGAATATATAAAATATATATAATCTCGTGCACACAACTCAATGAACTTTAACGTCTGTATGTATATATATAAAAATGCATGTGCATATATACGTTTATATATATGAAGTATTAAGTATATTTTCTTGAAAATGAGAGCATCTTTTAAATGAAAACAAACAAACAAACAAAAAAACCCACACAATGTCAGTTGGTCAACTTTCCCTCCTGGAAAGGTAAAACCCTGTCAACATCCTAAGGAAGCTGGATCGCGGGCTCGGTTTCAAACCGGCTTGTGTGATCCTGGGTAATTTGCTGAGCCTCAGCTTCCTCACCGAGAGAAGAAATGCAAAGCACCTCCTAAAGCGTCTGTGAGTATTAAAAGAGAGAAAGCATGAAAAACCCTCAGCACCCCAGGCCCCAGAGTGAGACAACTTTATCTGTATCCTTGCTCTCCCACTTAGGTGCTGGAGAGATGCAAGAAGTCACTGAAACTCTCCAGGCTTAAGTTTCCCCATCCGAGTTAAAATGGGGGAAAATAGCAGTATTTACCTCCTAAGGTTTGGGGGAGCATCCCTTGAAACAATTAGCATACGGTGCTGAGTGTACTACCTGGCTCAGAGAACCCAACGAAAGCTGTTGTTGTACATGACGCTACTCCTGAAAAACTGACCGTTATTAATGAAATAATAAATAAAATGGAGAAAATACGTAAACAAAGGACTTTGCCAGAAAACCTAGGCCCTGGGGTTGCCTAGATCCGGGAGGGTTAAAGCACCCGAGTAGACTTGACCCACACCTCCTGTGTTCCCGTCTCAGCTGGTCTCTGGGATGTACACGATTCCTCAACCTAGGACTCTTATCATCCTCCAACAAAGCGTGGTGGGCTTATTTTGCAAAGCCTGCCAGCAGGTTCTAGCATCTACTCCAATTTTAGCTGATCTTCCATTTCTATACATTTTGTGTCACCCCCACCGCCTGTGCAAAGTTCGCCCGTCTATTAGGATCAGGGAGTGTGGAAAAGGGCGGTGACATTCCCGCGTGGCACCTGCCCCATCCGCCATTAGCCCCGCAGGCAGGCGGAAGAGTCAGCGGCTGCGACAGGCAAACCAAGCTGGGGGGAAGATTCAGAGGAAGCCCCGCTATTTTCACACAGTACTCAACAGGCCTAGATTCATAGATCGTACAGGAAAAAGTAGTGGAATCACCACAGGACAAAACGAACATAAAAAGAACAGGGGAAAATGGTGTTGAACTCACTAAAGCATGTCTATAGCTGCATTATTGCCAGAAGAAATGGTAGGTTTTCTGATATTGAAAAAACAAACAAACGGAGTATTCTTTCCATTCTGCCTAGAAGGAAGTTGCATTTCATTTAACAACATTGTGCCAGTTTGAATGTATTATGTCCCCCAGAAAAAGCCGTATTCTTTGATGCAATCTTGTGGGGCAGACAGAATAGTGGGGATTAAGTTGGAACGTTTGAATTAGGTTGTTTGCATGGAGATGTGCCCCACCCAGCTATGGGTGGTGACTTTGGTGGGATACTCCCATGGAGGTGTGACCCCACCCATTCAGGGTGGGCCTTGATCAGTGGAGCCATATAAAACATGCTGACTCAAAGAGACTGAACGGAGTGCAGCTGTGAGTGACGTTTTGAAGAGGAGCAAGCTTGCTAGAGAGGAACATCCTGGGAGAAAGCCATTTTGAAACCAGAACTTTGGAGCAGACGCCAGCCACGTGCCTTCCCAGCTAACAGAGGTTTTCCGGACGCCATTTGCCATCCTCCAGTGAAGGTACCCGATTACTGATGTGTTACCTTGGACACTTTATGGCCTTAAGACTGTAACTGTATAGCCAAATAAACCCCCTTTTTATAAAAGCCAGTCCATCTCTGGTGTTTTGCATTCTGCAGCATTAGCAAACTAGAACAAACATGATATAAAAACAAGCTTGAAAAAAAAAGAAAAAGACTCTGAAAGTAGCACTTGCAGAGGCAGCTGCTGGCTGCTGCGGAGGGAGCGCGTGGTGGCTGAGGCAGCCTCCCACTTACCCGGCCGTCTAGAGGGCGCTAGGGAGAGGAAGGGTCTCCTCTGGGAGGTGGCCGGGCTCCTCCTGGGTTTTGGTCAAGAGGTCTCTGGTTCAGAGAATGAAGGAATAATCGTTCTGCAGGAAGGTTTCAGTGGTGGAGAATTAAAACAAATGAAAAAGCATCTACAGAAAAGACGTGATCCATTGACACACAGTCCTGAATCTGGGATCTAAACCTTCTTGGGCGATCTTTGAGCTTAGGGCAATCAGGACCCCCCAGAAAACTTGTTGAAGTTTCATGTTTCCAAGCGTCCTTCCCTCACTCATAGAAACACAGTTCTACACACGTCTGACATTTTACTTTTAGAAATGAATCATTTTTCTTTTTTAAAGAAATATCTTCATTCATTAAATTTTTTTTTATTGGTAATGTATGCTCATTGTAAAACATTCCAGAAAAATGGAAAAGTCCAAGGGAGAAAGAGAATATTACCAGTGCTCCCATCACGCAGAGATTTCTTCTATTCCTCATTGATTTACCCCTTCTGCCCCTCCTGACCGACTCGGGCAGGTGCTGCGCGGGCCCGGGACGCGCGGGGAGCCGGCACCCGGGGAGGCGGGGCGGGGCAGGTGCGATCGGGCGGCGGAGGTGACGGGTGCTGGGAGCGGGCAGCTGGTGAGCGCCGCGAGGGTCCAGCTGGGCGGCCAGGAGAGGCTTCCCTGGGCGACAACGCGGAGAGGCTTGAAGGGAGGCGGGGGACGAGACCCGCGAATGCGTGGGAGGAAAAGGCCCACGAATCCAAGAAACAGCAGGACGCTCAGTCCTGGGAAAGGAGAAAGCGGGGCGGGGACGGCGGGGGCACCTCGCCTGCAAACCAGGGTTCACTCCGGATGCCTGGCGGGGAACAGACTGCAGGGCCGAGGGGAGCTAGGCCAGCGATCAGGCGCTCCATGACCCTGGTCTTCAAACAGTATCCGGAACTGGGTGTGTGTTGGGGGGGAGGGAGATGGGCGAGTGGGGAGGGGTAGAGAGGGGGTAGAGAGAGAGATAGACTCTTAAGAGAGAATCACTCTTAATATTTGGTAAATAAATAGTCTTCCAGAACGGTATATTAAAAAAAAAAGTGCGTTCCTATCATATGTAGGATTATGTTATGTGGTTGGTTGGTTGGTATGATTATTTTTGGGTGAGCTCATACTTGCTCCTAAGCTCTTCTTTCTTTTATTTTTTCCACCTTTCTTCTGTATTAAGGCAAAATGTATACACAGTGAAGTGCATGAATCTTGATGCACAGCCCGGTGAACTTTGACATATGCGTGCACCTGTGTACTCACCACCTGGATCAGACAATAAACATTTCCAGTGCCCCAGCAGGCTCCTTTGTGCTCCTCCCAGTTTCCATGTTTTTTGTTCTCTTTTGTTTTTTAACTTAAAAGCAGATCACAAATATGTCTCCATGTCAATCAATATAGATCTGCCAAATTATTTTTAGCTTTTTGCATAGTGCTCCATTTTGTGGATATTCCCTAATTTATTTAACCAAATGCAAATTCATAGAGACAGGAAGTAGAGGAAGGGTACCAGGGGGTTAATGCATAATGGGTACAGGATTTCTTTTTGGGGTGAAGGAAAAGTTTTGGTAATAGATGATAGCACAACACTGTGAGTATGATTAATACCCCTGAATTGCATGCTTGGGAGAGGTTGCAATGGGAACTTTTAGGCTGTGTATATGTTACCACAAATTTTTAAAAAGAGAGAAACTAAAGAGACAATGACAATTGAATGAAGCAATACATGATCCCGACTGGATCTAATAATGGAGAAGAAAATGCCCAAAAGTATATTATTGGACAATTGAAAAAAATGGAATATAGACTGCATGCTTTATATCCATCTAAACTTCTTGAACTTGATAATTGTACTTAATATGATTATATAACTGAATATCCTTGTTCTTAGGAAATGTACATGAAAGTATTAAATGTTCAAGGAGCATGAAATATGCAACCTACTATCAAAAGTTTATATGAGATAGATGAAAGAAAGGATAGATAGATAGATAGATAGATAGATAGATAGATAGATAGATATAGAATGATAGAACAAATCTGGGTATCTGGGTAGTGGGCATATTGACGTTCTCTGTATTATGTTTGCAACTTTCCTGTAGGCTTGGAATTATTTCAAAATAAAAATTTTTTAAAAATAGAACACCAAAAGTAGTTACTATTTGAGACTTGATGACAGTCAATGTCACTGACTGTTTAAGATGGTTAGTAAGCCACCGGATCGTTTTCTGCAGGGAACACCGTGATTAGAACTAGAAATCACCGAGCTGCAGTGAGCTACAAGGGAGGCTCCTGGGCAGGTGGAGGGTTTCCTACTCGCGTTCCCTGGGCCCAGATCACCTGTACATTCCTTCTGTTCCTTTTCACCCAAGAAACCCCTCCATCCCCATTATAGCAAACTATTTGAACTTGTTCCTATAGGTGACACTCTGCTTCCTGTTTCTGGCTTTTACACCTGCTGTTCTGTTGCTGGGAAACTCACTCTCACCCTCCAGCATCAATTTCTACTCATCCTCCTGCTGGTTAAGCCCTGAAGAGACTTTGGTATTGGAGCTCTTCTGAGACTCCCTACCATCCCTCCACCTGGGGGTCCACGCCACACACCTGGGGTCTTCTTGCCTTGTCCCTTCCCCTCACCTCAACATCCAAGCAGTCCCCAAGTCCTATTAATTCTAGGTCTTAAAAAAGCTTCCAATCCCACTTGCCTTCTCTCTACCTCCACTGCCACTGTTGACACTTCCAAACCAGGACACATTTGAGAAAGAACGGGAGCCGCGGCCAAATGGCAAGACAGGACCACAGTGTAATCCGGGATGGTCCCAGGCACAGCGGGTCCTGCTAACTGTATGGTCACCCTCGTCTCCATTCTCGTTCAGCTCTCTATCACCTCTCGCCTCCTTGACAACTGTTTCCTGCCTTCTTACCTTGTGTCTGGTGTTGCCTCAAACATACTACAAAAACTATACAGAGCACTACAATATACCACTTTTCAGATACCAGATTTACCAACTTTTAACATTTTTTTGAAGTCTGGGTGACTCACATGGGCCGTCTAATGAAGCTTGTGGTTGTGTTTATTTTGCTTCTCACAAAATGGCATATTTTTATCCTTAATAGGCCCCCTTTAAGATGTTTCAACCTTTCAGTTCATTGTGGCTTGAGGAATGTTTTCCTTTTTCTCATGGTGGCCACCCAGGTCAGAGACGAGGTCCTGAAGTTGGTGGAATTTCTAGGTGTCACAGCCAGGAGCACCCTGCTTTCCTAGTGTTAGGCTTTCATCCTCACGTACCCTCAGGGATCAAGGCTAAAGGGGTAACAGTGCATCCAAGGAACATTGTCTCCTTGGCTTGTAATGGATGACTATGAAGATTAAAAAGGAGACTTCCTATGAAATATGTATGTATGCATATATATTCATATATCTATGTATGTATACACACGTATGACATACATACAGTAAGGTCTTTGTCTGGTTTTGGTACCAGGGTCATGCCAGCCTCATATACTTAGTTGTGAAGAAGAATTGTTTGTGGAGAGTTGGTCTTATTCCTTCCCTGTATGTATGGAAGAAGTCACCAGGGGAGCTGCCTACGCCATCTGGGCCCAGAGTTCACTACATATAATAAAATACTCCTTCTGCTTTAAGATGCCTTTATATACTCTTCTGAGTAATTCTCAGTAAATTCTCAGCAATTTACTTAAGCATCGACTGAATGAGAAATACTATGTGCTTTGGGCAAATAATGATCATCTCCATAGAACCCAACTGAAGAGACATGTATGTGTTTAACCTCTAAGATGCCTATGGTGGTTTGAAGCTGTATGTACCCCAGAAGAATGGGTTCTTAAATTTAGTCCATTCCTGTGTACATAAATCCATTGTAGATAGGACCTTTTGATAAGGCTACTTCAATTAGGTGTGTGCGGCCTACCTAAATCAGATCAGGTTTTAATCCTCTTACTAAAGTCCTTTATAAGAGAATGAAATGCAGACACAGAGAAAGCCACGGAAGCAAGAAGCTGAATCAATGAAACCCAGAAGAGAAGGGAGAGACCAGCAGATGTCACCATGTGACAGAGGAGCCAAGGATCACCGGCAGCTAGTCTTAGGGAAGAAAGCATCACCTTGATGATGCCTTGATTTGGACATTTTCTCAGCCTCAAAATTTAAGCTAATACATACCCATTGTTCAAGTCAAACCATTCCATGGTATTTGCTTTAAGCAGCCTAGGAAACTAAAACAGTAAACCTTAAAAAACTCTTTGGTCTCCAGATGGTTTTAAGGGGTGTGGTTATTTGTTTGTTTTGTGGGCTACTTCTGTATGTAGTCTTATAAATGACATGGGGACTGGTTGAGCACAGCTACAATTTGGTACTCTATAGTAGTTAAAACCCAGGAACCGAATTATTAATTCTTGGTCCCTTATGGGCCAATTACTATCACATGTGAACTATTATTAGTTCATCCACTGTTTCACACTCTTCATTTTCAAATACCCCAGGTTGTTTGAAGTTTCAAGAAGAGATCACCAACACAATCCAGGCACCATCAGAACATTTTGGATGATTCACTCAGTGAGAGAAGTTCAGTCATACATTGGTTTCAGTAGCTGTTTATGATTGGCATCTCTCTCCTCTGATGTTGACAGGAACTCAATCTTTCTATTAACTGCTTTTAAACAACCAAGTATAGCATAGAAATGGAAAATAATGAATCTGAGTGAAATTTACTATTTCAGCAGCTTTGACTGAAAAAAGTATTCATGTTCTGTTTTTCAAGACTTTCAGTTTAAATAATAAGGTTGTTTTCAATTAGTGTCACTAGGATGCATGTACATCTAGCCCAGAGAAAAGAGGTAGAGGATAGTTTGCAACCCGACAGAAATATTCCAATTTCAATGATTATTAGCATAGCTAGAAATAACAATTTTGATGTCCGAGACTTAAAGAGGTAAAACTTAGAGGTGAATAAGGGAAACTGAAATCTTACAAATACATTTTTTTTTCTTGAGTAGCTGGCACATTAATTTCCTTAAGCATCCAGAGACTGTATTATTTTATGTTATGTTTCAGTAGTAGAAAATTATTTTCTCTGGGAAGTCTGGCTGTATCTGGTTTATTATATTGCTTTATATACATTTGTTCCTAGTTCATTCTGGTAGTTAAATGGAATTAGGATAAAACTTGAAGCATTTTACAGAAGCAAATATTCTTGACAACTTATCTAAAAAGGAATTGAGGTTAGCTGGCAGTCAGATTGGAACTTGGAGCATGTGTCTGTTGAAATTACTCAAGAAGCTAAGGATAAAATGAACATGAAGCAGCAGCTGGGTTTTCTGATAAGAATGATTTGATGCAAAGGGAGGAGACTAAAATCTTCATGTCAAGCCAATTATTAACTAGTGGAGACTTTGGACAAAGTCTTTAACTTATTGGGCCTCAGTTTACTCATCTGTAAAATGGAGTGGTTTCACTGTATAATCTCTAAGAATTTTGATTAATTCAAAGGCTCACTGGAAGGTGTCTTGCCTCCCTCCCTCCACTGCCTTCATCCCTGCACCTCCTTTTGCCAGTTTATCCATTCCCATAGTATTAACTACTACCTCTGTGCAGGTAATCCCCATGCCTCTGGCCTGATCGCTCTGGTCTTCTGTGTTATTCCATGCCACATTCAATGCCACTTGCTGCCCACCCCAAACTCAAACCATTTAAAACAGAAATCATCCCTACAACTCAACAAGAAAAGGAAAGAAAAAAAATTTTTTTTAAATAGGCAAAGGACTCAAACAGACATTTCTCCAAAGAAGATATTCAAATGGCCAATAAGCATATGAAAACATGCTCAAAACAGCAATAAAATACCACCCACTAGGAGGGCTATAATCAAAAAGACCAATAGTAACAAGTATAGTAGAATTAACAAGTATGGAGAAATTGGAATCCTTGTGCATTGCTGGTGGGAATGTAAAATGGTATACCTGCTGTGGAAAACAGTTTGGCAGTTCTTCAGAAAGTTAAATGTAGAGCTACTGTATGACCTAGCAATCCCACTCCAGGTACATACACAAAAGAATTGAAAACAGGGACTCTAACAGATACTTGGACACAAATGTTCATGGCAGCCTTATTCATAATAGCTGGAAGATGGAAACAACCCACGTATCTTTCAGCAGATGAATTTTTTAAGCATCTTCTTCACCAGCAAGCCCTCCCTAACCTCTTGCCCCCTCCCATGGCACCCAGCCAGCTCCAGAAAAGTGTGCCCCGTCCATCCAGTAGACATATGAATCCATGGGACCAGCTGGCCAGGCCTTCATAGGATTGGCAAACTGGAGCAGTGGCTGGATTGCAAGCAGATGAGAACAAGGTATCTGACCTCGCCTAAGCTAAAGAGGGAAAGCCTGAAGTGTGTAGCTTTGTTAAGGGAGAGCCAAGTGAATCCAAAGTGAGCAAATACCAACATCAAGTCCAGGAAGCAATAGTGAGTTTGACAAAAGGGGTCAAGTCAAGACTCCGGGGCCAGATGTAACTGTAAAGAGAGCAGGGCAGCATCAAGAAGGAGAGTCCACAAGGTAGGTGGATCAATAGGGGTTATATCTGGGGTACCCTTATAAAAGAGCACCTTCTATTTAATAAGTAAAAACAAAGTAAAAGAAAAGGCAAAGGGGAAAAAAATTTAAAGGACATGAATACCCAATATAAGCAGCTAATAAGAAATTCTTAAAAATCAACTTTATTGAGGTATAATATACACCATAAATGTACCCGTTTTAAGTGTACAGTTCAATTCAGATAAGGAGTATTTTGATCACATCAAAACATTTCATAGAACTCCCTTTGCAGGTAACATGATACCCCCAGACCCAGGCAACCATTCATCTGCCTTCTGTCATTAGAGACCAGTCGTACTGTTTCTAGAATTTCTTATAAATGAAATCAAATGATATGCATTCTTTTGTTTCTGGTTTCTTTTTCTTACTCAGCAAAATATTTTTGAGTTTGTCTATGTTGTAGTTTGTTCCTTTTATTCCTAAGTATATTCCACTGTATGAATAGGCCACAATTTGTTTATCAAGTCACCTATTGATAAACACTAAGGGTCTCTCTAATTTGGGGTCATGGACATCCATGTAACAATCTTTGTGTAGACACATATTTCTATTTCTCTTGGGTACATACCTAGAAGTGGAAGCCTTATTTAAAAAAAAAAAAAAAAAAACTTGATAAGAAATTGCCAAACTGTTTTCCAAAGTGGTCAGAAAAATTATGCAGAAAGTACAGAGAGTTCCTGTGTACCCTCTCCACCTTTGCCCTTGAGCCCCTGAAAACCACTGATCTTTTCACTGTCTCTATGGTTTTGCCTTTTCCAGAATGTCAGATACTTGGGATCATACAACATGTAGCCTTTTCAGACTGGCTTCTTTCACTCAGCAATATGCATTTACGTTTCCTACAAGTCTTTTCACGACTTGATAGCTCTTTTTTTTTTTAATTTGTTATTATAGTGACATATATACAACTCAAAATTTCCCATTTTAACCACTTTCAAATGTATAATTCTGAAGTATTAATTACATTCACAATATTGTGCTACCATCTATCGCCACAAAGTTTTCATCACCTCAAACAGAAACTCTGCACCCATTAAGCAATAATTCCCCCTTCCCCTGGTAACCAGTAAACTATTATCTGTCTGTATGAAATTTGCTTATTCTAGGTATTTCACCCAAGTGAGATCATACAATATTTGTTTCTTTATATCTGGTTTATTTCACTCAACATGATGTCTTTGGGATTCATCCATGTTGTAGCTTGTTTCAAAACTTCATTCCTTTTTGCAGCTAGTAATATTCCATTCTATGCATATACCACACTTTGTTTATCCATTCGTCTGTTTATGGACACTTGGATTGCTTCAATCTTTCGGCTATTGTGAATAATGTTGCTATGATCATTGGTGTACAAATATCTGTTTGAGTCCCTGCTTTCAATTCTTTTGGGTATGTACATACCAAGAAGTGAGATTGCCAGGTCATGTGGTAATTCTGTATTCAACTTTCTGAGGAACTGCCAAACTGATTTCCACAGTGACCACATTATTTTATAATGCCACTAACAATGTTCTAGGGTTCCAATTTCTAGCATCCTTGCCAAGACTTATTTTCTGTTTTTTTAATAACAGCTATCTTATGCGTGTGAAGAGGTATCTCACTGTGGTTTTGATTTGCAATTGCCTGATGACCAATATGTTGAGAATCTTTTCATGGACTTATTAGCCATTTGTATATCTTCTTTGGAGAAATGCCTATTCAAGTCTGTTGTCCATTTTTAAAAAATTGAGTTATTTGTCTTTCTAATGCATGGATGTATCACAGTTTGTTTATCCATTCACCTGTTGAAGGGCATCTTGGTTACTTCCAATTTGGGGCAATTATGAATAAAGCTGTTATAATCATTCATGTGCAGGTTTTTGAGTGGACATAGTTTTCAATTCATTTGGTTAAATCACTAGGAGCGTGATTGCTGGATTATATGGTAAGCCTATGTGTAGCTTTGTAAGAAATCGCCAGATTGTCTTCCAAAGTGACTGGAACATTTTGCATTTCAACCTGCAGTGAACGAGAATCCTTATTTCCCCTCATCCTCATCAGCATTGAAGTTGTTAGCATTCTGGATTTTAGTCATTCTAATAAGTGCATAGTGGTATCTCATTGCTGTTTGTGTGTAGTTATTTTAATTTGCATTTCACTGATGACTAATTATGTTGGGGCATCTTTTCATGTGTTGACTGATAATTTGACTATCTTCTTTTACAAAGTGTTTATTAAAATCTTTTGTTCGTTTTTCTATTGAGGTGTTTATCTTGTTGAGTCCTCTTATGAGTATTAGTATTTTGTCACTTGATTTTCTTGAATCTTCAATGTAGATTATCATGTCATTGGCAAATAATCACAGTTTTGGCTCTTCATTTCCAAAATATATACCTCATTTATTTTTCTTATCTTATTGCATTAGCTAGAACTTCCAGTACAATGTACTCTCACTATAAAGAAATTATCAAAAGCATCCTCATCTTGTTTCTGACTTTGAGGGCTTCTACTGTTTTGCCATTAAATATGATATTTCTGTATGTTTCTGAAAACTACTCTTTTAAATTAATAAGGCAATTTTTTTTTCCACTTGCTAGTTTGCTAAGTGTAGCAATTGGGATGCTTACTAATAAATGCAACCAGACTCTAAATTTCTTTCTGAATATATCCTCAAATATATCTAAGGATATGCTTTTACTTAGAAAATAAAGAAATATTGTTTAGAAATTTTAAAGTTCTGTTTCCAATTTGATTTAGAACATGAAGAAATGATGTCTTACACAGTTTATTTTTGTTACATGTTCTAAAAAACAAACAGAACCCCAGAACCTAGTGGAATCTAATGGCAACAGATCTGTAAAGGTATAGAACGAGAAGAACACCTTTTAACTGGTCTCCAGAAGAAAGGGTCCTCACAAGAGAAGGCTGACAAAGGTGGTAAAGTGCAGGAATGCGAGAGCACACCTCAAATTACACTTGGATATAGTCATGGCTACAATGCGCCAGTCTGTAGGTAGTCAGAGGGACTTAGAGTCTTCCTGATTCATTCACAGCAGACAGCAAGCAGCAGCCTTGTGAAAGCAGGCTCTAGAAATGCCAAGCACTTTGAGAGACGCCCCCAGGGCCGGCACGTACAGACGGGCAGGCTTCCCAAGCACGTGGGCCTCCTCACACAGCAGCCCTGGGAGCCCCAGACCTACAGCTCCCTCCATCCTCCCGGAGCTTCTCCCCCAGGGCGTTTACTCCACCCCAGCGCTCCTGCAGGCTCCTCACTGGCCCACGCAGCCCGGTTCGTCATCCCCAAAACGGCGAGCTTTCCTGCAGACACTCTACTGCCCTCTCTGGGAATGTTGTCACAACACCCACATTGATTGATGAGGACTCTAAGGGGAGTGGCGTTCACAAGCGCCGTGCAGAGCAGTGCGCTCAAGCGCGAGCTGCGGCTTTTTCTGTTGCGTACGCGGGGATTTTATTCTGCACTTCCAAATCCCGCTGCTTTGGCCAACTGACACCCTACAAGTTAGCGGGTCTTTTTTATTCAACAACCACAATGTTACAACCGATAACCAATCAAAACCAGCCCTGAAAACCATATGTCACAAAACTGCCCTCACACAAGTACCCAAATCCCAACTCCCAAATCCCAACTCCCACCACTCTTCTAACAAACAAGGCACTTTCAAGCCCTTACTAAGTGCCAGGCACTGTTCTAAGTGCTTTGCAAATACTAACTCATTTAATTTAACTCTCTTAGCAGCTCTTGGGGCTCTCCCCACGGTCACCCAGCTAGTTAAAGGCAGACGCATGATTAAATCCGGGCACTTGGCCCCAAGCTCATCATTTTATTATGCTTCCTCTTATCCCAAAGAAAAAGAGAAGTATCACCAGGAGAGAAGTACCTAAAACCACGCCGCAGTCTGCACAACTGGGTTGTAAACGCCACTGAGAGCAAACCCGAGCAGCTTGCAGATGCAGCCCGAGCTGGGGGAGGAGTCCGTGGTCCAGATCCATCCCTGCTGCGACAAAGGGCGCCGCGGGAGGAAACCAGCAATCACCCCGCACGCTGGCCTTCTCTGAAAGAGAAAGCTAAAGCAGAGGCGAGGTCATCTCGGCACAAGCAATTGACTGAATTCCCCTTCGGAAAATGCCTGGCTCCTATCCGCGCGGAGGGGTGAGGGACGGTAGCCAAGGGGAAACGTCGTTAGTGTGAAAACCAAAATCATTGTTAACCAGAGCCAAGGTTGTAACTGTGGGCAGGAGGTCAGGCATCACATTCAAAACCCAGGGCACGATGAAAGTGAGACAACGAACTTTACACTTGGGTAGCCAGGAGATTCTGGGAGCCAGATGGGAACACTCAAGGAGACTGAGCAGCACGTGTGCTTTGGAGTGTCCCCTCCATGCAGGAAGCTTTAGGCGCCTGTTCCAGGCTGAGGCTGGAACTGACAGAAATGTAGTGTAGGTCCAAGTCATTGCCCAGGTGGAGCTTGCTGCTCAGAACATTGCCCTTGACCTGCAGCATCACATTAGGTGGGAGCTCAAAGATTCTCAGACCCAGCTCCAGCCCCAGCTAACCCCCTTTTCATATGCACATTAACATTTAAGGTCAGAGGAGCACTGTTTGTAGAGTGGGTGGAAGAGAGATAAGTTGAAGTACCAGGGAGTTGGTGAGGATGCTACTGAGTGCCCCAGTGAGGAAGGGAAGGGTGCGAGGAGAGGAGAATTAGCAGTGATTGACTGATGAATATACTTGATCATTCAGTGTCTGTGACAGCTGTTCTCACAAACTTCATGCCCTTCATCTTCCCTACCATTCTGTGGGTTTTTATCATCCCGATTTTATGGGTGGAAGAACTCCAGTTCAAAGAAGGCAGCCAACAAGGGGGGAAGCTGCCGTTCAAACCCAGGCCTAGCTGATGCCCAAACCCAAGCCTTTCCCTTTTGTCTCTCTGTCTTGGTGAGAAAGGATGAAGGTGTGAACTGATAGCTACAGTAACTCTGAGAAATTATGCTGTTTATTAATCATCCTTACTGGGTGTCTTTTTTCTCATTTTTACCAGTTATTTAACTTTTCATTTTCTTATAATAAAGATAACTAACATAATCAAGAATGTAAAATGATATTTATATAGGAATCACAAACACAATATTTATTATCATTTAACTCAACACAAACTGTTTTTGGAAGAAAGGAAAATGGAAGCAAAATTAAAAGGACTAAAACTCTCATGTTTACATTACCTGATTTGGAAAGCAAAAGCATGGGAATTCAGTGTGGTATTTATCATAGATCACAGATCTGGAAAACTCTAGGCTTAGCATTTCCTCTATCTGACATGTCACTGAACTCAGTGCTGACCTGTTGGGACCCCTGCGCCAGGAATGGCAATTATTCAGTGAACATCCTGTTGGGGGACAGGGACCCCTCCCACCCAGCAGTGGCTCCACTGTGGCTGAGAACTCACTTTTGCTGCCATAGAATTCCAGCCTTGCATAATATCCACAGCAGGCCTTGGGGAGCAAAGGTGGACTGAAGTCAAGGACACAGCTTGATAATACTGAATATCTGTGATTACTGCTTGTCCCTTTTAACTGTCCTTTTAAGCACTGTCCAAGAAATGACTGTACCTTTTGCAGTAAATTCAATACTAAAGTGGAATTTCATAGTCAATCCCATTTGAGATGATTATATTTGTAAGATTATGATACCATTGTGGCCTTAGCAATGACGGGCTCTGGGTACATGAAACCTGTAATGCAGATCCAGTTTTGGAAATTTTCTATCTGTTTCCTGTAGAAGTCTAATCCAAGACTTACCTAAAACAATCCCCTTGCTTTAGATTTATTTTTCCATATATTCTTGCATGTGTTAGTTATGACTGATTCATTAGTCATGCATTCATTCATTCATACATGGTTTCATCCAACATTTGTGTAATGTTAGATCTCAGGCACCAACTAGACCCTGGGACACAAGGAAAAATAATACAAACCCTACAGTCTAGGAGAAAGAAAGGAAAGAAAGAACATGTGTTAAGTTGGGCTAGCAAGGCAGACTTGATAACAAGTAATTAGAATATAGTTTGAAAGGTGAAAATGTTGTCACTCAAGATTCTATGGGTACATGAGGAAAGAGAGATGCTTAGAAAGAAAACGCCCAGAGACATTTTGAAGATAGCCATTGAAACCAGACATTTGGAGTTGGTAAGCTAAGAGATGAAGCCCACAGTTTTCCCTGGAGAAGCTAAGTGAGAACCCACAGATGCTTAAAGAGAAGGCCACTGGAATTAGAAGTGGAAAGCAATGCATCCCAGGAGCAAAGGACCAGCAGGCGCCAGCTGCATGCCTTCCCAGCTAACAGAGGTGTTCTGTATAGCATCGGCCTTTCTTCAGTGAAGGTATCCTCTTGTTGATGCCTTAGTTTGGCCACTTTTATGGCCTTAGAACTGTAAATTTGTAACCTAATAAATCCATTTATTAAAAGCCAATCCATTTATAAAAGCCAATCCATTTCTGGTATTTTGCATTCTGGCAGCTTTAGCAAACCAGAAGGGATTTTTTTTTTTTTTTTTTTTTCCCAAAATGTGAACAAATATATTTAGATGTATTTAAAAGAATTAAAAAAAAAATCACAAAAACATTTTGTTGTCATCGGAATTTTTTGTAGCAATAAATGCCCACATCAAAATTTAAGCATTGTTCAAAGTATGATTTATCTGTACTGATAAGTTATGCAAACCAATTATGTAAACAGAGTCAGATACATTTTACTATAGGAGTCACTGTCCTTCCTGAATTTGAAGCTGCCTCATACATCTTTCCAGGGGACCAGTTAAAAAACTGCTATTTTCAGAGCAACAAAAATAAAAGCTTTTATTTGTTCACTTGAATATAAAACAGAGAGAGGAACTAAACTGGGACCAGAAACACAGGCAAAATTGGAAAAGTAAAGCTTTTCTAATTTTGTGTTCCTTCCACATCCTCTGGAATTCTTGTTTCCTCTAATATACAGGAGTCCTTCAAGTGTGAGGTGATTTAAATGCACAAATATATCCACTTGAGATAAACTGCTAAATCCCAAGTATAATCTCAGTTCACTCAGTGGACATCATATTGCTTACTTACTTGTTTTGTTTTTTTATTTTTTATTATTTTTATTTTTTTTTTATTTTTTTCATTTTTATTGACATTATTCAGATACCATACAATTATCCAAAGATCCAAAGTGTACAATCACTTGCCCCTGGGTACCCTCATACAGTTGTGCATCCATCACACTTAATTTCTGTTCAATTTTAAGAAACTTTTCATTACTCCAGACAAGAAATAAAGTGAAAGATGAAAAAAGAAAAAAAGAAAAGGAAACTCTAATCCTCCCCTATCCCTAACCAACCCCCCTCAATTGTTGACTTGTAGTATTGATATAGTACATTTGTTACTGTTTATGAAAAAATGTTGAAATACTACTAACTGTAGTATATAGTTTGTAATAGGTATATAGTTCTTCCCTATATGCCCCTCTATTATTAACTTCTAATTGTATTGTCATACATTTGTTCTGGTTCATGGAAGTGATTTCTAGTATTTGTACAGTTGATCATGGACATTGCCCACCATAGGATTCAGTTTTATACATTCCCATCTTTTGACCTCCAACTTTCCTTCTGGTGACATATATGACTCTGAGCTACCTGTTTCCACCTCATTCACATGGCATTCAGCACTGTTAGTTATTCTCACATCTTGTTACCTACACCTCTGTTTATTTCCCATCATTTAAGTTCGTCCTAGTTGAACATTCTGCTCATACTAAGCAACCACTCCCCATTCTTAAGCCACGTCCTATATCTTGGTGCCTTATATTTCATGTCTATGAGTTTACATATTATAATTAGTTCCTATCAGTGAGACCCTGCAATAATTGTCCTAATGTGTCTGGCTTATTTCACTCAGCGTATTGCCCTCGAGGTTTTGTCATCAACCCATTTTTTTTTTAATATGGTTTTGTTCACTCACCATACATTCCAACCCAAGTAAATAATCGATGGTTCTCTGCATAGTCATACATTTATGTGTTCACCACCTTCACCACTATCTATATAAGAGCATCTACATTTCTTCCACAAGGCAGGAGGGAGAGTCAAAGAAGGTAGAGAGGCAAAAGAAAGAGGAAAAAAAATGACAGCTAGGAAGCAGCAAAAGGAAAAATAACCTTAAATCAAAGTAGAATAAAGAATCAGAAAATACCACCAATGTCAAGTTTCTAACATGCCTCCCCTATCCCCCCTCTTATCTGCATTCACCTTGGTAAATCACCTTTGTTACATTAAAGGAAGCATAATACAATGATACTATTAGTTACACTCTCTAGTTTATGCTGATTGCATCCCTCCCTCAATGCCTCCCCATTTTTAACACCTTGCAAGGTTGACATTTGCTTGTTCTCCCTCGTAAAAGAACATATTTGTACATTTTATCACAATTGTTGAATACTCTAGATTTCACCAAGTTACACAGTCCCAGTCGTTATCTTTCCTCCTTTCTTGTGGTGTCTCACATGCTCCCCACCTTCCTCTCTCAACTGTATTCATAGTTACCTTTGTTCAGTGTACTTACATTGTTGTGCTACCATGTCCCAAAATTGTGTTCCAGACCATGCACTCCTGTCTTCTATCACCCTGTAGTGCTCCCTTTAGTATTTCCTGTAGGACAGGTGTCTTGTTCACAAAGACTCTCATTGTCTGTCAGAAAATATTTTGAGCTCTCCCTCATATTTGAAGGACAGCTTTGCTGGATACAGGATTCTTGGTTGGTGGTTTTTCTCTTTCAGTATCTTAAATATATCACACCACTTCCTTCTTGCCTCCATGGTTTCTGCTGAGAGATCTACACAAAGTCTTATTAAGCTTCCTTTGTATGTAATGGATTGCTTTTCTCTTGCTGCTTTCAGGATTCTCTCTTTGTCTTTGACATTTGATAATCTGATTATTAAGTGTCTTGGCATAGGCCTATTCAGATCTCTTCTGTTTGGATTACGCTGCACTTCTTGAATCTGTAATTTCATGTCTTTCATAAGAGATGGGAAATTTTCATTAATTATTTCATCTGTTATTGCTTCTGCCCCCTTTCCCTTCTCTTCTCCTTCTGGGACACCAATGATATGTATATTATTGTACTTTGTTTCATCCTTGAGTTCCCAGAGATGTTGCTCATTTTTTTCATTCTTTTCTCCATCTGCTCCTATGCGTGTAGGCTTTCAGGTGTTTTGTTCTCCAGTTCCTGAGTATTTTCTTCTGCCTCTTGAGATCTGCTGTTGTATGTTTCCATTGTGTCTTTCAACTCTTGTGTTGTGCCTTTCATTTCCATAGATTCTACTAGTTGTTTTTTTGAACTTTTGATTTCTGCCGTATACATACCCAGTGCTTCCTTTACAGCCTCTATCTCTTTTACAATAGCTTCTCTAAACTTTTTGAATTGATTTAGCATTAGTTGTTTAAATTCCTGTATCTCATTTGAAGTGTACGTTTGTTCCTTTGACTGGGCCATAACTTTGTTTTTCTTAGTGTAGGTTGTAATTTTCTGTTGTCTAGGCATGGTTTCCTTGGTTATCCAAATCAGGCTCAGGTCCAGATTTTATGCTGTGTTCTCGGGCATTCCTCCCAATTCAGGTTGGTGTATGATGAGTGGATGGTCTCGTTTGTCTCCCCACAGTTATTCTGGATTATTTACTAGTTGTTTCTAATTTTTTGTAGTTGTTCCTGGGGGACTACTTAGCTTCCACTCCTCTCTATGCCGCCATCTTGCCTGAGCTCCACTTGTTTGTTTTTAAATGTACTTATTATTTGCTGGAGTGGTTTCATTTTCATGTTGCCACGAAAGGCAACAAAACAAGATGTACAGCCTCTGTAGGTAACTATTTTTATTAGTTCCCCATGCTTCTTTCCTACATTCATACATATAAAAAAAATACATATACCTTCTTATCCTCTTCCCCTTTTCTTTTTTACAAAAAAAAAGCAGCACACTTATCTACAATATTCTGCCACTTGCTTTTTTCATTTAAAAATATAATAGAATGAGATAGTTAGTGTTCCCTCCTTTTCAATCTTTTGGAAGAGTTTAAGAAGGAATGACGTTAATTCTTCTTTAAACGTTTGCTAGAATTCACCAGGGGAGCCATCTGGTTCCAGACTTTTCTGTTTGGGGAGGTTTTTGATTGCTGATTCAATCTCCTTACTTGTTATAGGTCTATTCATATTTTCTATTTCTTTTTGAGTCAGTTTTGCTAGTTTCTGTGCCTCTAGGAATTTATCCATTTAATCTTGGTTAACCAATTTGCTAGCACAGTATTCTCTTATAATCTTACTTCTTTCTGCAAAGTCAGTAGCAATGTTTCCTCTTTCATTTTTGATTTTAATAAGTTGAGTAAATTCTCAAATTCCCCAGTATACACAAGCAGTTTTGATTGTTCTAATTTCCCAGAACAACTCTCTCCCTGGGTTTTCTTCCCAGGCATTAGGTGGTCTATCATATGTCTCAACCCTCAATCTTTTGTCCCAGGTGATTGTAGGTTTTTTGTTGGCCTTGCAATGCTTTTGAGTAATATGCGCTGCTTTTCTACTCTGAGTAGGCTCAGAATTAGGTGAAATATTTATGAATGCTTTCAGTCAGCCCTTTTGGATAGCCTCCAGACAGGTCAGAATAGAAAACACAATAATTTGTGAGTAAGGTGTGTTCTGCTCCCTGTAGAACCAGAAACCAGTGTCCCACCTGGGCACTTGGGCTGCACACTGCAAGACTGCTGTGAGCTGGGGAGTGGTGGGACAAGGACAAGTAATAATGCCGCAAAGCTTTCCTGCAGATTTAAAATTTTCTTTTTTCTTGACTGTACATTCACTTATTTGCTGTAAACCTTTGACTGTTTTCCAGAGTTCTGGCAAAGCTGTTTATGATGGTTTCTGCTTGTTTTTCATGTTTCTGTGGAAGGACAAGAGTTTGGAGACACCTACTCAACCATTTCACTAAAGTCACTCCTTTCAGTTAAGTTTTAATTTAACATTTCTCTATATGAGAGAGGTTGAGCATCTTTTTATATGGTCATGGACCATTTGTACTTCTTTTTCGGTAACCGGTCTTTCATATCCTTTGCCCGTTTTTTTCTGATTCTCCTTTTGTCATATATTTCTAAGAATTCTTTGTAAGTTAGAAAAGGCCTGTATCTATGGTAGAGTTTCCACTTTTTTTTCCTGGCTTGTCATTTGTATTTTTACTTTGTTATTGGTGGGTTTATTTATTTAATTATTTATTTTTAATGTAGAGGAAATTGCCAATTAAAAAAAAAATTTTTGCTTTTGGATTTGAGTTATAAATAGAATGGCTTACCCATTCTGATACCAAATCAAAAGCAGTGGGTTCTCTGAATTAGTGAGCATGTGCTGATTGATTACATGCTTGGTCACAGAATGTATGTAAGTAGATGGAGGCTTTAACATGATGATGAGTGTAATTTTTAATATTATAATGAGTATAGGTCACTCATAGGTTAATGTTCAAGCTATTGCACATGTCAAGTGGGCCTATTTTGGTTAGGTCCAGCTTCATTTATCAAGATAGCTTTAGAATTGGGGTGGGTTAGTTCCGGGCTGACTTAAGGCCTTTAATTAAAAATGTTATAGGGGGAATGGATATTCTTTTTTACTTTTATTTTTATTTTTGTTTGTTTGTTCATTTGGAGTAATGAATGTGTTCAAGGACTGATTGTAGTGATCAAGGAACAACTATGTGATGATACTGTGAACAACTGACTGTGGATGATTGTATGGTATGTGAATATATATCAATAAAATTGCTGGTGGAAAAAACAAAAAAAATTAGGGGCTGTATTTAGTGATCATAAGACTCTAAAGTTGAAAAATGAGATAAAGGGGTACAAGTGAGGGTCAGTCACAAGATTTTTACAATCACAAGATCACAAGATAAAGGCTATTTAGTTATACAACCATTATCGGAGATCAAAGCACCTGGATTACAGTTCAGTAATCTCAGTGATTTTCCTCTGTCTATTCTAAGTAAAAAGAAATATCTATGTAATGATTCAGTGAGCATAAACAGCCCTAATTACTAACTTCTTGGTTAAAACTCTTCCCTCTCATTTATTATTCTCTCAATATTGAGGGATATATGGGTAGTGACCATTCTAAATTCTTCATGCTGAAAAAAGGCATCAACATTATGGGGTAGAGGAACGAAACTGGTGTTTGTTCTCAGAGAGACTGGTACATCTGGGATTCAGAGCTAATCTGGCATAGGAACAATCTGGGGGCTTTAAGTCTCTGAAAAATAGACTTAATAAGTAAAACTTTAAATAGTCTTAGACAGAGCCCAGGGTATTCTTTATAGTTTTCAAGAATGCTATTGGTTGGGGCTTGGCATACTGTGGCAGTAATGTAATATCTGGCTGAATGTTGCCTAAGAGTGACCTCCAGAATGACCTCTTGACTCTATTTGAAATCTCTTAGCCACTGTATTAGTCAGTGTTCTCTAGGGAAACAGAAGCAACAGGAGATATCTGTAAATATGAGATTTATAAAAGTGTCTCATGCATCTGTGGAGATGCCCAAGTCCAAATTCTATATGGCAGGATGCACAAATCCAAATTCTGTAGGGCAGGTCATGGACTGGCAACTCTGATGAAGGTCTTTGATGAACTCCTTAGGAGAGGCTGGTAGGCTGAAAGAGTGAAAGTTCTCTCTTCTCCCTTTAACAGTCTTCAATTGATTGGATTACATTCAACTGATTGTATTCTCTCATTGCAGAAGACAGTCTCCTAGTTGACTGTAGATGTAATCAGCGGCAGATGCAATGAATTGACCGATGATTTAATAAACCAGCCTTCTGGTGTACTAATCAGACAAAAATGTCCTTGCAGTAATGGTTAAGTTAGTGCTTGCTTGACCAGACACCTGGGCACCATCACCTGGCCAAGTTGACATATGAATGTAACCATCACAGTCCACTCCTGTCAACCTGGGAGCTATACACATCACCTTAAACCAAACTTAATCTCTAAATAAACACAATAACAGACATATGTTTTCCCTAACAATAATTAGCTGCCTGCATACAACCAGAAATGCACTAAATCTCTCCAGAATAGGGTGCAAGTTCTTGGGTATTGTTACAGTTTGCCAAAGTTGCCATTAGGCAGAATACCAGAAATGGATTGACTTTTATAAAGGGGATTTATTAGATCACAAATTTACAGTTCTAAGGCCATAAAAGTGTCCAAACTAAGGCATCAATAAGAAGGTGCCTCCCCTGAAGAAATGACGATGGCATCTGGAACACCTCTGTCAGCTGGGAAGGCATGTGGCTAGCATCTACTGGTCCTTTACTCCCGGGTTCTGGTTTCAAAATGACTTTCTCCAAAATGCCTCTGGGCTTCTTTGTTAGCTTCTCTCTCAGCTCCTGTGCATCCTTGCTTGTTCCCCCAGTGTGTTTCTCTCCAAGTATACAAGAGTCCTCTCTTAACTTCTCCAAGCAAACTCTGGGCTTCATCTCTTAGCTTAACATCCCCAAACTTCTTTATACCTGCATCTCCAAGCACCTGGGTCTGTGTCAGCCACTGAGCTCTCGTAAGGACTCCAGTAAAGTAATCAAGACCCCTCTGAATGGATGGGGTCACACCTCCAGGTAAATAATCTAATCAAAGTTCTCACCCAGAGTTGGGTGGGTCACATCTCCATGGAAAAAGCCTAGTCAAAAGATCCCACCCATAATAAATCCACACTCACAAGATTGGATAAAAAGAACTTGGAGGCGGGGCAAGATGGCAGACTGGTGAGCTGTATGTTTTAGTTACTCCTCCAGGAAAGTAGGTAGAAAGCCAAGAACTGCGCGGACTGGACACCACAGAGCAATCTGACTTTGGGCATACTTCATACAACACTCATGAAAACGTGGAACTGCTGAGATCAGCGAAATCTGTAAGTTTTTGCAGCCAGGGGACCCGCGCCCCTCCCTGCCAGGCTCAGTCCCGGGGGAGGAGGGGCTGTCAGCTCCGGGAAGGAGAAGGCAGAACTGCAGTGGCAGCCCTTATCGGAAACTCATTCTACTGATTCAAACTCCAGGCATAGATAGACTGAGACCAGACACCAGAGAATCTGAGAGCAGCCAGCCCAGCAGAGAGGAGACAGGCATACAAAAAAAACAACACGAAAAACTCCAAAATAAAAGCGGAGGATTTTTGGAGTTCTGGTGAACATAGAAAGGGGAAGGGCCCTGAGGCGCATATGCAAATCCTGAAGAAAAGCTGCTCTCTCTGCCCTGTGGACCTTTCCTTAATGGCCCTGGTTGCTTTGTCTCTTAGCATTTCAATAACCCATTAGATCTCTGAGGAGGGCCCGTTTTTTTTTTTTTTTTTTTTTTTTTTAATCCTTTTTTCTTTTTCTAAAACAATTACTCTAAGAAGCCCAATACAGAAAGCTTCAAAGACTTGCTATTTGGGCAGGTCAAGTCAAGAGCAGAACTAGGAGAGCTCTGAAACAAAACGCAATAATCCAGTGGCTGAGAAAATTCACTAAACACCACAACTTCCCAAGAAAAGGGGGGTGACCGCTCACAGCCATCATCCTGGTGGACAGGAAACACTCCTGCCCATCGCCAGCCCCATAGCCCAGAACTGCCCCAGACAACCCAGTGTGACGGAAGTGCTTCAAATAACAGGCACACACCACAAAACTGGGCGTGGACATTAGCCTTCCCTGCAACCTCAGCTGATTGTCCCAGAGTTGGGAAGGTAGAGCAGTGTGAATTAACAAAGCCCCATTCAGCCATCATTTCAGCAGACTGGGAGCCTCCCTACACAGCCCAGCAGCCCAGAACTGCCCCGGGGGGACGGCACTCACCTGTGACACAGCACAGTCATCCCTCAACAGAGGACCCGGGGTGCACGGCCTGGAAGAGGGGCCCGCTTGCAAGTCTCAGGAGCCAAACGCCAATACCAAGGACTTGTGGGTCAGCAGCAGAGACAAACTGTGGCAGGACTGAACTGAAGGATTAGACTATTGCAGCAGCTTTAAAACTCTAGGATCACCAGGGAGATTTGATTGTTAGAGCCACCCCCCCCCCCGACTGCCAGAAACACGCCCCATATACAGGGCAGGCAACACCAACTACACACGCAAGCTTGGTACACCAATTGGACCCCACAAGACTCACTCCCCCACTCACCAAAAAGGCTAAGCAGGGGAGAACTGGCTTGTGGAGAACAGGTGGCTCGTGGACGCCACCTGCTGGTTAGTTAGAGAAAGTGTACTCCACAAAGCTGTAGATCTGATAAATTAGAGATAAGGACTTCAATTGGTCTACAAATCCTAAAAGAACCCTATCAAGTTCAGCAAATGCCAAGAGGCCAAAAACAACAGAAAATTATAAAGCATATGAAAAAACCAGACGATATGGATAACCCAAGCCCAAGCACCCAAATCAAAAGACCAGAAGAGACACAGCACCTAGAGCAGCTACTCAAAGAACTAAAGATGAACCATGAGACCATAGTACGGGAGATAAAGGAAATCAAGAAGACCCTAGAAGAGCATAAAGAAGACATTGCAAGACTAAATAAAAAAATGGATGATCTTATGGAAATTAAAGAAACTGTTGACCAAATTAAAAAGATTCTGGACACTCATAGTACAAGACTAGAGGAAGTTGAACAACGAATCAGTGACCTGGAAGATGACAGAATGGAAAATGAAAGCATAAAAAAAAGAATGGGGAAAAAAATTGAAAAAATCGAAATGGACCTCAGGGATATGATAGATAATATGAAACGTCCAAATATAAGACTCATTGGTGTCCCAGAAGGGGAAGAAAAGGGTAAAGGTCTAGGAAGAGTATTCAAAGAAATTGTTGGGGAAAACTTCCCAAATCTTCTAAACAACATAAATACACAAATCATAAATGCTCAGCGAACTCCAAATAGAATAAATCCAAATAAACCCACTCCGAGACATATACTGATCACACTATCAAACACAGAAGAGAAGGAACAAGTTCTGAAAGCAGCAAGAGAAAAGCAATTCACCACATACAAAGGAAACAGCATAAGACTAAGTAGTGACTACTCAGCAGCCACCATGGAGGCGAGAAGGCAGTGGCACGATATATTTAAAATTCTGAGTGAGAAAAATTTCCAGCCAAGAATACTTTATCCAGCAAAGCTCTCCTTCAAATTTGAGGGAGAGCTTAAATTTTTCACAGACAAACAAATGCTGAGAGAATTTGCTAACAAGAGACCTGCCCTACTGGAGATACTAAAGGGAGCCATACAGACAGAGAAACAAAGAAAGGACAGAGAGACTTAGAGAAAGGTTCAATACTAAAGAGATTCGGTATGGGTACAATAAAGGATATTAATAGACAGAGGGGAAAAATATGACAAACATAAACCAAAGGATAAGATGGCTGATTCAAGAAATGCCTTCACGGTTATAACGTTGAATGTAAATGGATTAAACTCCCCAATTAAAAGATATAGATTCGCAGAATGGATCAAAAAAATGAACCATCAATATGTTGCATACAAGAGACTCATCTTAGACACAGGGACACAAAGAAACTGAAAGTGAAAGGATGGAAAAAAATATTTCATGCAAGCTACAGCCAAAAGAAAGCAGGTGTAGCAATATTAATCTCAGATAAAATAGACTTCAAATGCAGGGATGTTTTGAGAGACAAAGAAGGCCACTACATACTAATAAAAGGGGCAATTCAGCAAGAAGAAATAACAATCGTAAATGTCTATGCACCCAATCAAGGTGCCACAAAATACATGAGAGAAACACTGGCAAAACTAAAGGAAGCAATTGATGTTTCCACAATAATTGTGGGAGACTTCAACACATCACTCTCTCCTATAGATAGATCAACCAGACAGAAGACCAATAAGGAAATTGAAAACCTAAACAATCTGATAAATGAATTCGATTTAACAGACATATACAGGACATTACATCCCAAATCACCAGGATACACATACTTTTCTAGTGCTCATGGAACCTTCTCCAGAATAGATCATATGCTGGGACATAAAACAAGCCTCAATAAATTTAAAAAGATTGAAATTATTCAAAGCACATTCTCTGACCACAATGGAATACAATTAGAAGTCAATAACCATCAGAGACTTAGAAAATTCACAAATACCTGGAGGTTAAACAACACACTCCTAAACAATCAGTGGGTTAAAGAAGAAATAGCAAGAGAAATTGCTAAATATATAGAGACGAATGAAAATGAGAACACAACATACCAAAACCTATGGGATGCAGCAAAAGCAGTGCTAAGGGGGAAATTTATAGCACTAAACGCATATATTAAAAAGGAAGAAAGAGCCAAAATCAAAGAACTAATGGATCAACTGAAGAAGCTAGAAAATGAACAGCAAACCAATCCTAAACCAAGTAGAAGAAAAGAAATAACAAGGATTAAAGCAGAAATAAATGACATAGAGAACAAAAAAACAATAGAGAGGATAAATATCACCAAAAGTTGGTTCTTTGAGAAGATCAACAAGATTGACAAGCCCCTAGCTAGACTGACAAAATCAAAAAGAGAGAAGACCCATAGAAACAAAATAATGAATGAAAAAGGTGACATAACTGCAGATCCTGAAGAAATTAAAAAAATTATAAGAGGATACTATGAACAACTGTATGGCAACAAACTGGATAATGTAGAGGAAATGGACAATTTCCTGGAAACATATGAACAACCTAGACTGAAGAGAGAAGAAATAGAAGACCTCAACCAACCCATCACAAGCAAAGAGATCCAATCAGTCATCAAAAATCTTCCCACAAATAAATGCCCAGGGCCAGATGGCTTCACAGGGGAATTCTATGAAACTTTCCAGAAAGAACTGACACCAATCTTACTCAAACTCTTTCAAAACATTGAAGAAAATGGAACACTACCTAACTCATTTCATGAAGCTAACATCAATCTAATACCAAAACCAGGCAAAGATGTTACAAAAAAGGAAAACTACCGGCCAATCTCCCTAATGAATATAGATGCAAAAATCCTCAACAAAATACTTGCAAATCGAATCCAAAGACACATTAAAAAAATCATACACCATGACCAAGTGGGGTTTATTCCAGGCATGCAAGGATGGTTCAACATAAGAAAATCAATCAATGTATTACAACACATTAACAAGTCAAAAGGGAAAAATCAATTGATCATCTCAATAGAGGCTGAAAAAGCATTTGACAAAATCCAACATCCCTTTTTGATAAAAACACTTCAAAAGGTAGGAATTGAAGGAAACTTCCTCAACATGATAAAGAGCATATATGAAAAACCCACAGCCAGCATAGTACTCAATGGTGAGAGACTGAAAGCCTTCCCTCTAAGATCAGGAACAAGACAAGGATGCCCGCTATCACCACTGTTATTCAACATTGTGCTGGAAGTGCTAGCCAGGGCAATCCGGCAAGACAAAGAAATAAAAGGCATCCAAATTGGAAAAGAAGAAGTAAAACTGTCATTGTTTGCAGATGATATGATCTTATATCTAGAAAACCCTGAGAAATCGACGATACAGCTACTAGAGCTAATAAACAAATTTAGCAAAGTAGCGGGATACAAGGTTAATGCACATAAGTCAGTAATGTTTCTATATGCTAGAAATGAACAAACTGAAGAGACACTCAAGAAAAAGATACCATTTTCAATAGCAACTAAAAAAATCAAGTACCTAGGAATAAACTTAACCAAAGATGTAAAAGACCTATACAAAGAAAACTACATAACTCTACTAAAAGAAATAGAAGGGGACCTTAAAAGATGGAAAAATATTCCATGTTCATGGATAGGAAGGCTAAATGTCATTAAGATGTCAATTCTACCCAAACTCATCTACAGATTCAATGCAATCCCAATCAAAATTCCAACAACCTACTTTGCAGACTTGGAAAAGCTAGTTATCAAATTTATTTGGAAAGGGAAGATGCCTCGAATTGCTAAAGACACTCTAAAAAAGAAAAACGAAGTGGGAGGACTTACACTCCCTGACTTTGAAGCTTATTATAAAGCCACAGTTGCCAAAACAGCATGGTACTGGCACAAAGATAGACATATAGATCAATGGAATCGAATTGAGAATTCGGAGACAGACCCTCAGATCTATGGCCGACTGATCTTTGATAAGGCCCCGAAAGTCACTGAACTGAGTCATAATGGTCTTTTCAACAAATGGGGCTGGGAGAGTTGGATATCCATATCCAAAAGAATGAAAGAGGACCCCTACCTCACCCCCTACACAAAAATTAACTCAAAATGGACCAAAGATCTCAATATAAAAGAAAGTACCATAAAACTCCTAGAAGATAATGTAGGAAAACATCTTCAAGACCTTGTATTAGGCGTCCACTTCCTAGACTTTACACCCAAAGCACAAGCAACAAAAGAGAAAATAGATAAATGGGAACTCCTCAAGCTTAGAAGTTTCTGCACCTCAAAGGAATTTCTCAAAAAGGTAAAGAGGCAGCCAACTCAATGGGAAAAAATTTTTGGAAACCATGTATCTGACAAAAGACTGATATCTTGCATATATAAAGAAATCCTACAACTCAATGACAATAGTACAGTCGGCCCAATTATAAAATGGGCAAAAGATATGAAAAGACAGTTCTCTGAAGAGGAAATACAAATGGCCAAGAAACACATGAAAAAATGTTCAGCTTCACTAGCTGTTAGAGAGATGCAAATTAAGACCACAATGAGATACCATCTAACACCGGTTAGAATGGCTGCCATTAAACAAACAGGAAACTACAAATGCTGGAGGGGATGTGGAGAAATTGGAACTCTTATTCACTGTTGGTGGGACTGTATAATGGTTCAGCCACTCTGGAAGTCAGTCTGACAGTTCCTTAGAAAACTAGATATAGAGTTACCATTCGATCCAGCGATTGCACTTCTCGGTATATACCCGGAAGATCGGAAAGCAGTGACACGAACAGATATCTGCACGCCAATGTTCATAGCAGCATTATTCACAATTGCCAAGAGATGGAAACAACCCAAATGTCCTTCAACAGATGAGTGGATAAATAAAGTGTGGTATATACACACGATGGAATACTACGCGGCAGTAAGAAGGAACGATCTCGTGAAACATATGACAACATGGATGAACCTTGAGGACATAATGCTAAGCGAAATAAGCCAGGCACAAAAAGAGAAATATTATATGCTACCACTAATGTGAACTTTGAAAAATGTAAAACAAATGGTTTATAATGTAGAATGTAGGGGAACTAGCAGTAGAGAGCAATTAAGGAAGGGGGAACAGTGGTCCAGGAGGAACAGATAGGCTGTTTGGCGTTCTGGGGATGCCCAGGAATGACTATGGTCTGTTAGTTTCTGATGGATATAGTAGGAGGAAGTTCACAGAAATGTTGCTATATTAGGTAACTTTCTTGGGGTAAAGTAGGAACATGTTGGAAGTTAAGCAGTTATCTTAGGTTAGTTGTCTTTTTCTTACTCCCTTGTTATGGTCTCTTTGAAATGTTCTTTTATTGTATGTTTGTTTTCTTTTTAACTTTTTTTTCATACAGTTGATTTAAAAAAGAAGGGAAAGTTAAAAAAAAAAAAAAAGGAAAAAAAAAAATATGTAGTGCCCCCTTGAGGAGCCTGTGGAGAATGCAGGGGTATTGGCCTACCCCACCTCCATGGTTGGTAACATGACCACAGACATAGGGGACTGGTGGTTTGATGGGTTGAGCCCTCTACCACAGGTTTTACCCTTGGGAAGACGGTTGCTGCAAAGGAGAGGCTAGGCCTCCCTATGGTTGTGCCTAAGAGCCTCCTCCCGAATGCCTCTTTGTTGCTCAGATGTGGCCCTGTCTCTCTAGCTAAGCCAACTTGAAAGGTGAAATCACTGCCCTCCCCCCTACGTGGGATCAGACACCCAGGGGAGTGAATCTCCCTGGCAACGTGGAATACGACTCCCGGGGAGGAATGTAGACCCGGCATCGTGGGACGGAGAACATCTTCTTGACCAAAAGGGGGATGTGAAAGGAAATGAAATAAGCTTCAGTGGCAGAGAGAATCCAAAAGGAGCCGAGAGGTCACTCTGGTGGGCACTCTTACACACACTTTAGACAACCCTTTTTAGGTTCTAAAGAATTGGGGTAGCTGGTGGTGGATACCTGAAACTATCAAACTACAACCCAGAACCCATGAATCTCGAAGACAGTTGTATAAAAATGTAGCTTATGAGGGGTGACAAGGGGATTGGGAAAGCCATAAGGACCACACTCCACTTCGTCTAGTTTATGGATGGATGAGTAGAAAAATAGGGGAAGGAAACAAACAGACAAAGGTACCCAGTGTTCTTTTTTACTTCAATTGCTCTTTTTCACTCTAATTATTATTCTTGTTATTCTTGTGTGTGTGCTAATGAAGGTGTCAGGGATTGATTTGGGTGATGAATGTACAACTATGTAATGGTACTGTGAACAATCGAAAGTACGATTTGTTTTGTATGACTGCGTGGTATATGAATATATCTCAATAAAATGAAGATTAAAAAAAAAAAAAAAAAAAGACATAATGCTGAGCAAAATAAGCCAGGCACAAAAAGAGAGATATTGTATGTTACCACTAATGTGAATTCTGTGAAAAATGTACGTTTTATACTGTAGAATGTAGGGGACCTAGAGATACCAATTAGTGGAGGGGGAATGATAATCTAATAAGAACAGATAAACTATGGAGGGTAATCTCAATGTTATGGGAATGCTCAGGAATGATTATGGTTTGTAAACTTTCTTGGATATAGTAAGATCATGTTGGAAGCAAGAGAGTTATTTTAGGTTTTTTTTTTTCTCTTATTCCTTTGTTTTCTTAGGGGTTGTTAATTTTCTTGGGGTATCGTAGGAACATGTTGGAAGCAATGTAGTTATTTTAGATTATTTGTTTTTCTTACTCCTCTGTTTGGACATGGTTTATTAATTTTCTTGGGGTATGGTAGGAACATATTGGAAGCAAAGTAGTTATTTTAGGTTATTTGCTTTCCTTAATCCATTGCTTTGTTTGAAATGTTGTGGGGTTTTTTTGGTTGTTGTTTGCCTGTTTGTTTTTAATTTTTTGATAAACAAAGTTAAAAAATTGAAAAAAAATCAGTAGAAAAATGGGAGTAAAAACTAAATGACAAATAGGGTGGGATGGGGGGATGGTTTGGGTATTCTCTTTTCACTTTTATTTTTTATTCTTATTCTGATTTTTTCTGATGTAAGGAAAATGTTCAGTAATAGATTGTGGTGATGAACGCATAACTATATAATCATACTGTGAACAGTTGATTGTATACCATGGATGACTGTATGGTCTGTGAATATATTTCAATAAAACTGAATTAAAAAAAATTAAACTAAATTAAATTAAAAAAAAAAAAAAAGAACTTGGCTTTTGTGGGGGACATAATAGATTCAAACCAGCACAAGTAATATTCACTCTTAAACTTGATATCCTGTAATGTAAATACTATGAAATGAACAATACAACTTATGTCATATAAGGGGATAAGATAGAGGGAAAAAAAAGATATTTGCTTTATGTACAAATACAAGCATACTCATAACAAAACAAGAGGAAATATTCATACCATCACAGTCCTCATTTCTGTAATTGGTCATGGGGTCATAGTTCATATTTATCACTACCTTCTTCATTATCCATTCCATTTTCCCTTTACCCTCAGCAAGCACTTTAGCTGGCTGTGGTTCCCTGCCTGGTTAGGTGACCCAAACCTTCATTCCTGAAGTTTCTCGGCCATTGGTAGTCCTGCTTGTATTGGGTTACTGTAGTTTTCCATTGAGTTTAATAACAGGGCATGGTTATTAGTTACCATGATCCCTAGGGGATGACCTGTTTTCCAGGAAAACTCTTCTTTACCTCCACTGTGTAGTTGCAGTCCTATTTCCCCTTGATAGTCAGGATCAATCACTCCAACCAGTACAGTAATCCCCTTCCTTGCCTGTTGATTCAGAGGCATAAGCAGCCCAAAGTGGCCAGGTGGCAGTCTTAACTTCCAGTTCAATGGAATCATGTATCCTGGTAGGCACATTCCTTCTTTTGGAACGAAGACTTGTAGACCAGCAGAGCTTCAGGTTGCAGGGACAGGAAGCAAACATTTTCCTAGTAGATCACTAGGGGTGATAGTGAGTGGTACCATCTCATTTCCACCCCCTGATTCCTGGACCTGTGAACCCTAGTTATAGGAGAAGCAGCACCATAGAGTGGACACTGATTCAGAGCATACACAGCCTCCTGAAGAATACTACCTCAGCCCTGCAAGATACTGCCACCCAGTTGGCACTGCTCTATCAACTGAATTGCCTCTGGATGATAGGGAACATGGTAAGACCAGGGAATTCTATCAGCATGTGCCCATTCCTGCACTTCATTTGCTGTGAAGTTGGTTCCTTGATCAAAAGCAATGCTGTGTGGAATACCATGATGGTGGATAAGGCATTCTGTAAGTCCACGGATGGTAGTTTTGGCAGAAGCATTGAGTGGAGGGAAGGCAAACCCATATCTGGAGTATATGTCT